>NC_091770.1:55011516-55636516 GCF_029378745.1 Bos indicus
TTTACTGTACAATACTGCTGCTATGCAGCACACAGAGTTTACTAATGACGACCTGATGGAACTGGAGATCCTAAGAAAGAATTAAGATGGACAAGAGGAAGAAGTAACTGGAGAAGCAAAGCGATTCACAACACAAGGAACTGCAAGGGGATTCTCTTTATTTGAGGAGACTCAGTTTTTGAGGCACAAGACTCAAACGTAGAACATACATGAAGGTTGCAGCAGCCATTCAGAATGCAATCTAGTGCTACCATGTCATCTATGATGAGAAAATAAGAGTTACTACCCAGACATCACTGGATTGTTTTTTCAAGAGGGTAAATAGAAGTGTCTCCAGCAAGGAACCCGAACCTGTGCCATCAACGTTAGGAATGAATGAAATTGTGGCTTGCCCTCCATCTCCTATTGCTGATGATCCTTCAGCTTTGCCACTTCCCACCTCCTCTCCCTCCTCCAGTCAGTAACTCTTCTTGTCTGTTCACCCAATGCCACCCCCTGTATGCCAGCTGTTGTACTGTACTACTGTACTTTTCAAAGACTGTACTGTAAGGTTTTAAAATGGTAAGGCTGCCATTATTATTGGTCACATATAGATATTGTAGTCTAAGATTTATGAAGTTGTGTTGTTTAGTCCTCAAGTTGTGTTTGATTCTCTGCGACCCCATGGACTATGGCCCATTGGGCTCTTCTGTCCATGGAATTTCCCAGGCAAGAATATTGGAGTGGGTTGCCATTTCCTCCACAAAGGTTATGAAACATGCCTTTTAATTCTCAAGCCAGCAGCACAGCCATCGTCTCATTTAATGCTATCAGCTCTCTCATTTATCTAGGAGAAATTTTAGTAAAGAGAAAGAATCAATTCCTCTGTGCGTTGTTACATAGTAACTTAGCTGAGGAATGAAGCCTGAAACCTGCATATTCTACATCATAGCTTAATCCTTTTTGTCACAAGGTGCTGAAAAGAAGTTTAGGAAGTCTATTACACATCTTGTTTGAGACAAAATTGTAGTGAAGGAGATTCCCAGATTTCAGTATGTCTCAAGTGCATCCTTGGGACCCACAGGGAATCTGATGAGTGGATTGACCCTTAGGTAGAGGGGCAGAATGGGGCACTTAGGACAACACCGCAGCCCCTTCTTTGAGCAGGAGCTCATGGGAGAGGATGGAGGGTCACTGTGAATAGGAGTGTACAGGGTAGCTCAGGTGCCCCTGTGACCTCTTTCAGTATATATCAGAGGCTGGGCAAGATCTGCTGCTGCTGCTGCTAAGTCACTTCAGTCGTGTCCGACTCTTTGCAAACCCATAGACAGCAGCCCACCAGGCTCCCCCGTCCCCGGGATTCTCCAGGCAAGAACACTGGAGTGGGTTGCCATTTCCTTCTCCAACGCATGAAAGTGAAAAGTGAAAGTGAAGTCGATCAGTGGTGTCCGACTCTGTGCGACCCCATAAATGGCAGTCCACCAGGCTCCCCTATCCATGGGATTTTCCAGGCAAGAGTACTGGAGTGGGGTGCCATTGCCTTCTCAGAGGCAAGATCTAGGAAAGATCAAATTACTGCAGAAAGTTTGGTTTTGCAGATGTCCCAAGCCCACAGTCATTCAGTGAAATTCTCTCTCTTGGGTGCTGTGCTTGCATCTTCTCAAAATCCTGACATTCAGTGAGCAGTGGAATAAGTGGGGTTAATGTTAGGGATGATGTCTGAGTTGGAAAACATCCCAAAATGGGCCAGTCCAATCTGTATAATGTTATCCGGTGTCTAGACACTGCCAGGCACAAAAATCAGTAGTCAGGGTTCTTGCCTGAATTGAGAAGGTCCAATTTGGCCATAAGCCAGGCACACCTGGAGCTTCTACAGACTATCCCAGGGCAACATAAAGGCAGTGATGGGGTTTTAGAACCTGAATCCCATCCAGTTCTGGCACTGACACTCATAGTGCTGCTAACTAGACATTAGTCAGTATTTCTCCTCCTTCATCAGGGGTCTCCTGCTCTGTAGCCTTAATTATGATGCCAACAACATTCACAATGACCACTAATTGCCTCTAGGTGGGAGGGATTGGGGGCAGGAGGAGAAGAGGACGACAGAGGATGAGACGGCTGGATGGCATCACTGACTTGATGGATGTGAGTCTGAGTGAACTCCAGGAGTTGGTGATGGACAGGGAGGCCTGGCGTGCTGCAATTCATGGGGTCACAAAGAGTCAGACACGACTGAGCGACTGAACTGAACTGAAAGGAGTTTACCCAGGTGGCACTAGTGGTAAAGAACCCATCTGCCAATACAGGTAGACCTAAGAGACACAGGTTTGATCCCTGGGTTGGGAAGATCCCCTGGAGGAGGGCACAACAACCCATTCCAGTATTCTTGCCTGCAGAATCCCATGACAGAGGAGCCTGGCTGGCTGCAGTCCATAGGGTGGCACAGAATCTGATATGACTGAAGTGACTTAGCACACATGCATGCAAAGGAAGTTACAGAAGAGTGCTTTCCACAAAGGCTCTGCTGCTGCTGCTGCTAAGTCGCTTCAGTCGTGTCTGATCCTGTGCGACCCCAGAGACAGCAGCCCACCAGGCTCCCCCATCCCTGGGATTCTCCAGGCAAGAACACTGGAGTGGGTTGCCATTTCCTTCTCCAATGCGTGAAAGTAAAAAATGAAAGTGAAGTTGCTCAGTCGTGTCCGACTCTTAGCGACCCCATGGACTGCAGCCTACCAGGCTCCTCCGTCCATGGGATTTTCCAGGCAAGAGTACTGGAGTGGAGTGCCATTGCCTTCTCCGAAGGCTCTGCTAGCCCTGCTTAACTTAACATGTGCCTTCTTGCCTGGTAGAGGAATACAGGCTCTATTAGTAACTAACCACCTCATTATTCACAGCTGAGGCCAGCATGGTGTGGGGGTGGGAGGGGGGTCCCTCTTCCTTCCCTCCAGGTTGTGGCTGTGATGCCTGTGAAAATGTGCCCTAAAGATGCTTCAGTGGAATCAGTCCTCCAATGTAAAATTGCATGAGAAAGAGTTTCAGGACCCCTCCTGAGAGCAGATGAGGTCTGGAAAGTGAGGGATGGTCTATTTATCACAGATGATTCTGTGAGACATCCCCCTCCCTGATCAAGCCTGCCTAAGCTCCTCTAGTTCAAGCACTACCACCTTCCTCCCATTTGTGAGCCAGACATCCTGGATTGTGAAGTCAAGTGGGCCTTAAGAAGCATCACTATGAACAAAGCTAGTGGCGGCTGCTGCTGCTGCTAAGTAGCTTCAGTCGTGTCTGACTCTGTGCGACCCCATAGATGGAAGCCCACCAGGCTCCCCTGTCCCTGGGATTCTCCAGGCAAGAACACTGGAGTGGGTTGCCATTTCCTTCTCCAACGCATGAAAGTGAAAAGTGAAAGGGAAGTCGCTCAGTTGTGTCCAACTCTTAGTGACCCCATGGACTACAGCCTACCAGGCTTCTCCATCCATGGGATTTTCCAGGCAAGAGTACTGGCATGGGGTGCCATTGCTTTCTCCAAAAGCTAGTGGAGGTGATGGAATTCCAGTTGAGATACTTCAAATTCTAAAAGATGATGCTGTGAAAGAGCTGCACTCAATATGACAACAAATTTGGAAAACTCAGCAGTGGCCACAGGACTGGAAAAGGTCAGTTTTCATTCCAATCCCAAAGAAAGGCAATGCCAAAGAATGTTCAAACTACTGCACAATTGTACTCATCCCACACGCTCACAAAGTAATGCTCAAAATTCTCCAAGCCAGGCTTCAGCAATATGTGAACTTGAACTTCCAGATGTTCAAGCTGGTTTTAGAAAAGGCAGAGGAGCCAGAGATCAATTGCCAACATCTGCTGGATCATATAAAAAGCAAGAGAGTTCCAGAAAAACATCTATTTCTGCTTTATTGGCTATGCCAAAGCCTTTGACTGTGTGGATCACAATAAACTGCGGAAAATTCTGAAAGAGATAAGAATACCAGACCACCTGACCTGCCTCTTGAGAAACCTGTATGCAGGTCAGGAAGCAACAGTTAGAACTGGACATGGAGCAACAGACTGGCTCCAAATAGGAAAAGGAGTACGTCAAGGCTGTATATTGTCACCCTGCTTATTTACATCATGAGAAATGCTAGGCTGGATGAAACAGAAGCTGGAATCAAGATTGCTGGGAGAAACATCAATAACCTCAGATATGCAGATGACACCACCCTTATGGCAGAAAGCGAAGAAGAACTAAAGAGCCTCTTGATGAAAGTAAAAGAGGAGAGTGAAAAAGTTGGCTTAAAGCTCAACATTCAGATAACTAAGATTATGGCATCCGGTCCCATCATGTCATGACAAATAGATGGGAAAATAGTAGAAACAATGACAGACTTTATTTTTCTGGACTCCAAAATTACTGCAGATGGTGATTGCAGCCATGAAATTAGAAGACGTTTACTCCTTGGAAGAAAAGCTATGACCAACACAGACAGTATATTGAAAAGCAGAGACATTACTTTGCCAACAAAAGTCTGTCTAGTCAAGGCTATGGTTTTTCCAGTAGTCATGTAGGGATGTGAGAGTTGGACCATAAAGAAAAATGATCTCTTTAGAATTTATGCTTTTCATTTCCTCTAAAGTCAGGAACAAGACAAGGGTGCCCACTTTCACCATTACTATTCAACATAGTTTTGGAAGTTTTGGCCACAGCAATCAGAGCAGAAAAAGAAATAAAAGGAATCCAAATTGGAAAAGAAGAAGTAAAACTCTCACTATTTGCAGATGACATGATCCTCTACATAGAAAACCCTAAAGATTCCACCAGAAAATTACTAGAAATAATCAATGACTATAGTAAAGTTGCAGGATATAAAATCAACACACAGAAATCCCTTGCATTCCTATACACTAATAATGAGAAAACAGAAAGAGAAATTAAGGAAACAATTCCATTCACCATTGCAACGGAAAGAATAAAATACTTAGGAATATATCTACCTAAAGAAACTAAAGACCTATATATAGAAAACTATAAAACACTGGTGAAAGAAATCAAAGAGGACACTAATAGATGGAGAAATATACCATGTTCATGGATTGGAAGAATCAATATAGTGAAAATGAGTATACTACCCAAAGCAATTTATAGATTCAACGCAATCCCTATCAAGCTACCAACAGTATTCTTCACAGAGCTAGAACAAATAATTTCACAATTTGTATGGAAATACAAAAAACCTCGAATAGCCAAAGCGATCTTGAGAAAGAAGAATGGAACTGGAGGAATCAACCTACCTGACTTCAGGCTCTACTACAAAGCCACAGTCATCAAGACAGTATGGTACTGGCACAAAGACAGAAATATTGATCAATGGAATAAAATAGAAAGCCCAGAGATAAATCCACCCACATGTGGACACCTTATCTTTGACAAAGGAGGCAAGAATATACAATGGATTAAAGACAATCTCTTTAACAAGTGGTGCTGGGAAATCTGGTCAACCACTTGTAAAAGAATGAAACTGGACCACTTTCTAACACCATACACAAAAATAAACTCAAAATGGATTAAAGATCTAAACGTAAGACCAGAAACTATAAAACTCCTAGAGGAGAACATAGGCAAAACACTCTCCGACATACATTACAGCAGGATCCTCTATGACCCACCTCCAAGAATATTGGAAATAAAAGCAAAAATAAATGGGACCTAATTAACCTTAAAAGCTTCTGCACATCAAAGGAAACTATTAGCAAGGTGAAAAGACAGCCTTCAGAATGGGAGAAAATAATAGCAAATGAAGCAACCGACAAACAACTAATCTCAAAAATATACAAGCAACTCCTACAGCTGAACTCCAGAAAAATAAATGACCCAATCAAAAAATGGGCCAAAGAACTAAATAGACATTTCTCCAAAGAAGACATACAGATGGCTAACAAACACATGAAAAGATGCTCAACATCACTCATTATCAGAGAAATGCAAATCAAAACCACTATGAGGTACCATTTCACACCAGTCAGAATGGCTTCGATCCAGAAGTCTACAAATAATAAATGCTGGAGAGGGTGTGGAGAAAAGGGAACCCTCTTACACTGTTGGTGGGAATGCAAACTAGTACAGCCACTATGGAGAACAGTGTGGAGATTCCTTAAAAAAACTGGAAATAGAACTGCCTTATGATCCAGCAACCCCACTGCTGGGCATACACACTGAGGAAACCAGAAGGGAAAGAGACACGTGTACCCCAATGTTCATCGCAGCACTGTTTATAATAGCCAAGACATGGAAGCAACCTAGATGCCCATCAGCAGATGAATGGATAAGAAAGCTGTGGTACGTATACACAATGGAGTATTACTCAGCCATTAAAAAGAATACATTTGAATCAGTTCTAATGAGGTGGATGAAACTGGAGCCTATTATACAGAGTGAAGTAAGCCAGAAGGAAAAACATAAATACAGTATACTAACGCATATATATGGAATTTAGAAAGATGGTAACAATAACCCGGTGTACGAGACAGCAAAAGAGACACTGATGTATAGAACAGTCTTATGGACTCTGTGGGAGAGGGAGAGGGTGGGAAGATTTGGGAGAATGGCAATGAAACATGTAAAATATCATGTAGGAAATGAGTTGCCAGTCTAGGTTCGATGCACGATGCTGGATGCTTGGGGCTGGTGCACTGGGACGGCCCAGAGGGATGGTATAGGGAGGGAGGAGGGAGGAGGGTTCGGGATGGGGAACACATGTATACCTGTGGCGGATTCATTTTGATATTTGGCAAAACTAATACAATTATGTAAAGTTTAAAAATAAAATAAAATTAGAAAAAAAAAAAAAAAGAATTGATGCTTTTGAACTGTGGTGTTGGAAAAGACTCTTGAGAGTCCCTTGGACTGCAAGGAGATGTAACCAGTCCATCCTAAAGGAGATCAGTCCTGGGTGTTCATTGGAAGGACTGAAGCTAAAGCTGAAACTCCAATACTTTGGCCACCTGATGTGAAGAACTGACTTATTTGAAAAGACCGTGATGCTGGGAAAGACTGAAGGCAGGAGGAGAAGAGGACGAGAGAGTATAAGATGGTTGGATGGCATCACTGACTCAGTGGACATGAGTTTGAGTAAACTCTGGGAGTTGGTGATGGACAGGGAGCCCTGGCGTGCTGCAGTCCATGGGATTGCAAAGAGTAGGACACGACTGAGCGAGTAAACTGAACTGAACGGAATCAGATCAGATCAGATCAGTCACTCAGTCGTGTCCGACTCACTGAACGGAATAGGGAAGAAGAAATCTGACTCCATATTAGATCTGTTTCTTTTACCTTTAGTTTTGTTTTGTTGTTGGTTTTCTCTCTCTCTCTCTCTCTCTCTTTTTTTTTTTTTTTTTTTTGTATTTTACCTTTGCATTCTATTGTTTTTACTTAGAATCAAGAATGTTTCCTACAGTCTGACCTTTAAGGTTACAACTCCTTTCCATTCATATAGAGATAAAAAGTTGCAGAACAGAGAATAACATTTGTTTTGCTGAAGGTTATAGGAACATTGTGACCTGACCTATACAGACAGCTTCAATAACAAAGGGTTCCAAAAGGAAGTTTGCAACAACCAACTACCCTCTCCCTCAGCTTGCTTTTTAAAATGCTTTCCTGAGACGCTTTGGAGAGTTTGGAGTTTGGGGCCAGAAGCCACCCCTTATTCATGCATGGCTCTGCAATCACCCTCTCTCTGCTCCAGACTCCGACATTTTGGTATTGTTTGGCCTCAGTGGGCATCAGGCACACAAGCTTGCTTTTGGTAATAAGTTCTGCCATGGCACTCAGTCTCAGACACTCAACAAGTCCCTGAACTGCATTCTGCTTTGGCACTACTGTATGTCTGGGGACCCTGTTTACTTCCTTTAGAACAGGCTCTATGAACACAGGTTGGGCACATTAAGCTGACTCTTCAGATGCTGAATTTACTTTTATTTAGGGATAGCTGCAAGTTCCCCATGTGTAAAATAATCTGAAGATTTACCTTGAAAGATTTTTGCAAGAAAGTTTTGCTCACTGTAGTTGAAGAAGAATGAACTACTACTCTGCCCAATAAGAGTTCACATACAGAGCTCAAATCAAGATGAATACAACTCTTTAAAGCAAGAAAAATTTATTCTTTTAGTTGGCCCATAGAGTACCTTACTTTACTTCCATCTATTAGAAACATGTTATAAAAGGTTGGATTCCTAGGAAAAGACCCTTTAGGAAAATTGTCTTAAAAATTGTTAAATCCATGATATCTATTGTATGCCTGATATTCCCTAACCTTGTGCAGTGTACCACCTATACAACTGTATGTGATAATGCTTAATTTTATGCCAGAAAGGATTACTGTCTCGTGGGACTCTGGACTCACTTCCTGGATGCAAATAAAATTTAGAATGCAAATTTCACCATGAGCATGTCTATACTCACGGACACTAACCTCTGGTCTCCTTGTTCACTTATTGCTTATTCCTGACAGAATGCCAAAGGCAGAGCCATAACACACCCAAGAGTGAATGCTAGAGAAGATAGATGCATAGGATTCATTGAGGACTGAGTTGCGTCGTACACAGTAACTCACTGTCCGGAAACTGGCTGGCTGGGTTAGAGTAAGCATGGGTTTCACACTGAATCCTCTCATACATCCGTATCTGGGAACATCTGCTGACATTCAGATTGATGCATCACATATTCATTGAAATTCCTCCTTGAAGACTTGCTTTTGGCCTCTCCCTGCCCTGCACACCAGGTAGACACACCCAGGCACGAAGTGTGATGTGTATTCATGTGACCCCATGGACTGTAGCCCACCTGGCCACTCTGTCCAAGGGATTTTCCAGGCAAGAATACTGGAGTGGGTTCCATTTCTTCCTCCAGGGCATCTTCCTTATCCAGCTATCAAATCTGTGTCTCCTGCGTCTCCTGCGTTGGCAGGCAGGTTCTTTATCACTGCATGTGATGAACTGCCCTCTTTTCTATCTGCCCTCTCCTATAGCAAAAAGACAGCCATTAACATTCACAAGATTCTTCATATATTAAAAAGTTCTTTCATCATGTGTATCATCTCAGAATTTCTTCCCTGTGGTGATGCTCTGAGGTAGGTCTCATTATTATTCTCACTTTAAAGATGAATTAAATGACTTTCTGGCAATAACATAACCAATACAAGATAGTTTTATGTCTAACGATTAAGGTTCTGACTCCAAATTATCATATATTTGTATATATATTTGCATTTATGTATTCATACATACACATATATTTTACATGCTTTTTGAAATATAACCACCTGTCTCAGAATTAAGAGGTAGAAAATATGGATAAGAAGGAAACAGAAGCATAGAACTAAGAGAAGGCTGCAATGAGGAGTAAAATGGACTCATACCAGTATATCTGAAACCTCAGAACTTTCCAGAGTATATAAATGATCTGTCTTTCAACATGATATGTCCATATTAACAAAAAAGGAACTCCCGGGTCATAGTATAGTTTCAATTTGAGTGAGGTCATGCTCGGCAAAAAAGCTCAATAAAACGTTTGTTGAAAGGACCCTTCTTGAGCAAACTAGACATTGGAGACAGATGGACATTTTCTACTCTGAGCCCAGGAGGAACAACAAATGGTGTTATTAATTCAGAGGTCAGCTTCCTGCAGTTACTGTTGTTCAACTTGTATCAACAGACTAACCACAACTGTGCAAGAATCTGCCCTGTGTCTGACTTCAGCAAAATTCTGAAGTTTCTGTTTTTTTTTTTTTTAAGTTTATGCTTAATAAAGAAGTGTGCTGATATAATTCTAAGCTTCCAGTGATGGACTTGGCCTTCCTCCACACCTGGATGATCCTCTTTAGTAAAGCTGTTCAAGTAAGAGGCTGATCGAGCACTTTCAAGGGATGGCCAGAGTGAGTCACTCCCCTACATGGAAGTTTACTGGATAACTTGAATAGGCATCCAGCTTCTAACCAGAAAGGGGGGTTTCTTGTAAATGGGGTAACAGATGTAATATGAGCAAAGTCCCAAGGAGTTTGCCGAAGACACTTGAATGCTTTCTGGGAAAGAAAGGCCATTTTTTGGTCACATTCTCTTAGCTTCTAATGCCTCTGTATTTTGATGTGTCACAAGTGACTCAGCTTCTAGGGAGATGAAACCAGCTTAGAGGAGCCACTAAAACATCCATGAGCAAATAGACTTGGGTGCAAGACTGAAAACGCAGAGTATGTGAGAGAACGGGGCTGGATAGATAGAGCCTGTGCATATAGTCTTGGGGAGAACGTCCCCCGACACAGTGGATGAAAATTGTATTCACACTGTATGGCTGAGGGCCGTGCCATTTAATGGATTTCTGAAAACACTGCAGCTCATCCCTTGCAAAGGAAGCCCGTTAATAAAACGAGGGTGGCGGGTAACCAGCCACAGATAGCACGGCCGCTGCCAGCTTGCTGTGATTAGAAAGCTTGCTGCACTTAATGCATTCCCAGCCACATTGAAACAGCTTCATTTAATAAAGCGGTAGTACTGCTGACACAAATGTATTAAAAAGTGGGCACAAGCAGAGTCTAAAGCTCTCGGGAACATTCCGCCTGCTAGGGGAAAGGGTGGCAGAAAGGTGCAGTCTTCAAAGGACTTGTATTTCATGAGCGAAACCCAGTTCTGGCATTCTCCTGGACACTAAAGACAATGGCAGAGGTATGCCATTTCAGCTAACACCAGTGAGCATCATAAATGTAAAATACTGCTTACAGTATACATGCATACATGTATACATATATATACACATGCTATCTATATACAAAGTAAATACACCATATACTATATTATAGTATACACACACACACATATACACTTTAGCTAAATAAATCTGTGCTTTCCTAGAAGAGTCGTGAGCCTCTTAGGTTGCCAGTGTAGCATTCTTTTAAAAGCATCATCTTTCTCTCAGGGAATGTGAGTCATTTTATTCAGACATGACAAAATGTGAGGCGAGTGGAGGGGAGGTGACAGGAGAAGTATTGAATCTCAAAAAATGGCACAAGAGTCTGGTGGGCAAATTTTCTCTTTGAAACAAGTTAGTCATTTGCCTCCCAGGACAACTCACTACAAACAAGAAAATCACTTTGAAAGAGTTCAGTGTTATGAAATATAGGACTCAAAGCCAGAAATTAAGCTTCATGTAGATCAGTCTGTATTTTCCTTTCTGAGAGAGGAATAGAGAAGGAACAGCAGCCAGCTGTGAGTGAGGAGCCCCTATCCTTATTGAATCTCTGAGTGACCACAGGGCTTGGGCTTACTTCTTGTAAAAAGAGAATGGTGGTAATAATGCTTTCTGTTACTCATCAGGGGAGGATTCAAACTGATGCTGTGGGTGAAATTATTTTGAAAGGGCAACACAAATGTAAGATGTATCTGAAGAGTCTGTAAATCATGAAAGAACTGAGAAACGGGTGTGCTCAGAAGACTGGAAAGAAAACTGATCTGTGACTAAGGAAGGCTGCCGTGTGGAGAAGGGAGTCATGCATTTATGGAACGCCCACGCTGTGTCAGGGCCATTTCACATCCCCGGCCATGTTCAGGACAGTCCTGGGAGTTTGGGCACATGTCCAGCTTTCACATGCATAGCAGAATAAGAAGAGGAATATAAAATTGGCCCGAGTCACAGACAGGGTACAGCACCCGGTCCTCAGACCCTCTGTAGTGCATCTGGGATTTAGCCCATTTCTGCCAGTTGCTCATGGTGTGATCTCTGCCAAGTCAGTCTCTTCCTTTGAAAAACTAAGGGATTTCTTAAAACCTAGTAGTTTAAATAGTATCTTCATGATTTGTGTTAAATCCATAGATTACCCACCCTATAATTTAATGAATATTTTTCTAAATTTAGTAAGAAAACTCTATTACTTCTATAAATGGGAAATCACATGTTAAAATACAAAGAAATAGTTTCAACACATGATAAAACACTTGGCTATTTATAGTAAAAGGATGCTGTCTACCACCTCGGCTCCCCATTTTGGGAAACACTGGGCCAAGCTATCACTAGCTCAGCTCCGGAAAACTGTTCCACTGTGAAGTCATAGAATAGATTCAGTATAGTTACCAGGTACCAGCTACTGCATTGGCCTCTCTATTACAGTGCCTTCTTTGTGTTAAAAACTTTTGCTCCATTCTTTCCTTCTTATTTTTCTAAGTCTTCTCAACTCTTAACTTCTAGCCATCTTCAATGCAAATTTCAGCAGTCTTTGTACTGAGAATCAATGTAGGCAGAAGCATGTGGTAGGTGTTATCAGGGCTTATAAAATGAATAATGCATGCCAATAATATATGAGTCAAGAGTCAAGACAGATGAAGTGGTTTAAGAAAAATCTTACAAACAGCTTCTCTCGTGGCTCAGATGGTAAAAGTATCTGCTTGCGATGCAGAAGACCCAGGTTTGATCCCTGAGTGGGGAAGATCCTCTGGAGAAGGAAATGGCAACCCACTCTAGTACTCTTGCTGGGAAAATCCCATGGATGGAGGAGCCTCGTGGGCTACAGTCCATGGGATTGCAAAGAGGTGGACATGACCGAGCGACTTCACTTTCACTTTCTTTCACACTTACTAGAATACATTTAGCAGAGACACAGTCAGAGAAAAACAGATACTGAAGGACTGAATAGAATTGAAAGACACCATAGAGGTCACTTTCCTTGGTGACTCAGCCAGTAAAGAATCTGTAAGGCAGGAGAGCTGGCTTCGACCCCTGGGTTGGGAAGACCCCCTAGAGAAGGGAATGGAAAGCCACTCTAGTATGCTTGCCTGGGAAATCCTATGGACAGAGGAAGCTAGTGGACTATAGTCCATGAGGTCACAAGAGTTGGACACGACTTAGCCACCATAGAGGCCACCTAATTCAGAGCCTGCATACCAGTGGCCTAGTGTTTGAATTCAACTGGCAAGAATGTTTGGTTCTGCATGCAAATTACTTTTAAAAAGAAATATAAAGGAATACCTCTCCAATTAACCTCAGTCTTCAACCCCCGCTATGCTCTTACCCCAGGCCTGTTCACTGTTAAATTCTTTACTTGCTCACAAAGATGTCTGAGAGTACATTCTCCAGTGTGCCTCATCCCCAACCTATCAACAAGCACTACACAAAAGTAGGGAAACAAGACCCTGTGATGCTAATAACCTTGTTGTTAAAGCAGAGCTGGGGCCAGAATCTTGACTATCAGTGAAGTCCTTACTGAATAAGCTATTTACAATGATGCTTTCACAATGGATGACTCAAATTAGGTTCTGAAAGAGATGTCACTGAAGCAAATCTTGAAATAAGAGATACTATTTGAGGAAGGTTGCAAAGGAAAGAGGCTGAGGAGAGAGGATGGGGAAGGTTGAGAGATGGGGAAGGAGATATATATTATAACCGAGTAAGCGCAAAAGAACAGTCGGTAGATGAACACGCAGACTCAATCTTGTACATGGACTTAGAAGGTAAGGAAAATCAGGAACATGAAAGATGAGCGAGATCAAAGTACAGAGCCCAAACTCTACTAAAAGGATTCCAAAGATAATTCAAGAAATATCATGTGCATGCAAAATGATCTGTACTGATATGAAACAAGGCTAGAAAATCTGGGAAGTCAAGAGGAATAGCAGGAATAGCAGCACCTCAAACACTAATCAAGGTGTCTGTTAGATTTAGAGACAGAGTTATCTTAAAAGTCATGTGCACCTGTTTCTGTTTTGTAAGTAGGCTCATTTACGCCATATTTTAGATTTCATATATAAGTGATTTCATATGGTGTCTTTCTTACTTCACTAGGTATAACAATCTCTAACTGCATCCATGTTGCTGCAAATGGTATTCTTTCATGCTTTTTTATGGCTAAGTAGTATTTCATTATATATATATACACACATGCCACATCTTTATCCATTCATCTGTTGACTCACAGACATAGAGAACAGACTTGTGGTTGCCAAGGGGGACTGGGAGTTTTGAGTTAGTAAATGCAAACTATTACTCTTAGAACAGATAAACAACAAGGTTCCTACTTGTATAGTACAAGGAACTATATTCAGTATCCTGGGGTAAACCATGATGTAAAAGAACATTTAAAAGGAATGTATAAATGTGTATAACTGAGCAACTTTGCTGTACAGCAGAAATTAGTACAACACTGTAAATCAACCATACTTTAATTAAATCAAATTAGAAAAAAAAATTCTATTATAAAAAAAAAAAAAGGTCATGTGAAATACTCTTGTTTTTTCAAGGAGAGACAAGGGCCCCAGAATGGTTGCGTGAATCCTTCAAGTTTATGAGCCTGGGTAAACACAGAGGGAAACTAGTTGCCTGACTTCTTCACTTCCAGTTTGGTGTGTTTTTCCACTTTGAGTTGGACTGGGTTCAATATGACAAGCAACAAAGAGAAGAACAATGAAAAAACTGCAGTTTCAGGAAATGGAGTTTACAACTATATTCAATTAGAATTAGAGTAGAAAGTGAAAGGAAGGAGAGGAATTGTCAGTAGTTCTTGCTTCCAGGTCTTATTTTAAGGCCAGGGCTCCCTTGTGGTTACCAACATCACGATACTTCTTCCTAAATTTAAAATCAAATTTCTTCCTTGCAAAACTCACCGACTTACCTTTCCCACCCACCCTACCCATTATGCCTCCTGCATACCTCACCTTGCAAACAAGTCACCTCCTACAAAGCCTCTTGTAACCTCCTGAGCTTGCATAAGTTCTATTATAATATCAGAGAGTGAAGGCAAAGTCAACCACTAGTCTTAATAAAAAGCAGCTAAGATACTTTTCTGAGAACTACAGAGTGATTTTTTTTTTCTATCTACCTAGATATGTGTCAACAGCTCGCTTTCTGACTTGTGAAATCACACAGGGTCTCTGTTGCCCAGAATTTATCGAGTTGTTTTAGAAAACACCTAATGTCAGCAAAGGGAACTATTTTTATCACTGTATGTTGTTTAGCAGCTCTTGATGGTGATCAAATTTACAGCACCTATAAAAGGCAGGACAACCCAAGAGGCTGAGCCAAGAACTTTGATTTCTAAAGAACCAAGCATTACACAGCAAAGATTCTAGCTAGTACCTCAGAAAGTAGGAGGAATAGGATGTTATTAAACAGAAAAGTAAAGGCCTAAAGATTAGGCATACGGCCAAATGAGCAAGTATTTAAATTATCCTATTAATACTAACCCCTCCTTAGAGTTTAGCAATCTAGCAAATATTTATTGAGTGGTTCTGACATACAAGGTTCTATTCTAGATATTAAGAGGATAAACAAAGGTAAGTAAATAAGACTTAGTTCCTTATCTTCAAGAGCTGCCCAAATAGTGCAACACAGAGAAGTATACATAAACGATTATAATGTACAGAGGAATATTTTATATATCAGAATGGCCACTGGCACCAGCAATGTGCTGAAGGTGCCCAGAGGAGCTGGTTCAAGACTGTTTAAGTCTGATGATTATATAAACAAAATTTTACAAATTGTAAGCAATGATGTGGATTAAATCAAATTCTTTTGACTGAAAATTAATTAAAAAGAAGAGCACCTGAGCCATGTATAATTTTGACATTTTATCTGTAAGTTTAATAATAGGATAACACTTTTAAAATGTGAAGGCAATTTTCTTGTGAATTGTTGGTTATTCTCAAACATTGAAAGGAAAAGCTGTTATCTTTAACGCCTCTTAAATGTTTCCAGGTTGTGGGCTTTCCCAGGTAACTAGATGGATGCAGAACCCAAAGCAGTTTTTGCTCTATGGCATTTCCTTTTCTTTGCAGTCTTCTCAGAATTTAGAAATAAACACTCATTCAGTAACAAAGAGAGAGACAATTGGATCAGAAGATCCTGGCTACTTCTTCGGGAAATTGTACTACCTGCAGAAAGTTAGTTTGCACTTGGTTGGCTTTCTTTAGAATGTACTGGGGCTAGTCAGTCTGTTTGGTTCACCAGGAGTGCACTTGAATTTTTCCCAGTTTTCACTGGAATTGGGTGGAGCTCAGTCAAGGTTTCATCCTCTGTATGGACTGCCGTTTCTCATACAGGGGAGAGGGGTGTTTCTGAATAGGGGACAGTGATGGGGGTTGTAGCCCATCAAACAGGATTGGGTGTCAAGATGCTGAACTGTTTCAGAAAACCCTCTTTGTGGTACCAATTGGATAGTTGTTATAATCATTTTTATTTGACAATTTTCATTTTAAGGATGAAGAAACCAAAATAGAAAGTGCAAGGTATGTGCCCAGTATCATACACAGCTGGCACATAATCAACATGGATACCAAGGTACAGGTGCTAATAACCCCTGCTCCTGGGGACTTGCTTAAATGTATCTATAAATAGATGGAAAGAAATACTTCTGATGAGGTATTAAAAAGCTATGTGTGTGTATGCATGCTCAGTTGTGCCCAACTCTTTGCGACTATAGTCTGCCAGGCTCCTCTGTTCATGGGATTTCCCAGGCAAGAACATTGGAGTTGGTTGCCATTTCCTTCTCCAGGGGATCTTCCCAACAACAGGGATTATACCCAGGTCTCCCCATTGGCAGTGGGTTGTTTACCACTACACCACCTGGGAAGCCTCCATTAAAAGGCTATACTATTTACTAACCTTTCATGACTAAAATTAAGATATCAGAACAACCAGGTTGTCAACAGCAATATTCAGGAATCCAGGTATTTGACATCCTTTAAGCCTTAGTTTGCTCACAATTGGGAACCACCTTAGGCTTAATGTTTCCCCTTAAAGTATTTGTCTTGGCTAGTTGGAGAAAACTTAATATCTACCAGATATTAAGATATGATATCTATCTATCAGATATCATAGCACATAGCATTAGAATTGGATTATTTCTAGATGCTATGTAATCTATTCCCTCAGTAGAAACTGAGTCTCAGAAAAATGACATATTGCCCAAGGTAACTCGCTGGAGTTAGTACTAGAAGCTCAGACTACTGACTGTCACAGAGAGAAGGAACAGGTTGCCTCTGTACCTTGTATTTGGTCCTCAGCCACAACCCTGTATCCTGTATGTTAGTTATCCCAATGACACTGCTCTTCCTCAAGTGCCTCCTGGCTTAAAGCATCAAATCTAGGGGACACTTTCCAGGTATGTTCTCCAAAGCATTCCTATCTTCCTTAAACTCTCGGCTCCACTGAATTGCATGGCTCCTTTCCCTCGATTTCCCTCGATTTCTCTCCGAACATTCTGACCACTTTTTCTTATTCTCTGTCACTGGCCTCTAAAATATTGGTGTTCATTACAGTCTCATACTCAGCCTTTTCTATCTTTCTACATTCACTGTCTTTTTACATACTACCTTGGGGGTCTCTGCAGTCTCCGTAGCCTTCCACTGTGTGTTGTGTGCTTGTGGTTATTAAAGGGATATCTATAAGCTTGGTGACTCCTGAGCTGCTAGCCTTTTCCTCCTCTACCTGTTGGATAGTTCCATGTGGTCTCTATAGTCATTCAAGTTTAACACATTTACAGATTTCTTAGAACACATACACACACACACACATCCATGCATGCACACACACTTATAGACATACACGGATGGAGAGAGAAAGAGAGAGATCACATCTTGTGATAGCAATGATACAGTTGTAAAAAACTTGTTTGAATCTCAGGTTAAATACACAGAGACTAAGAAAGAGCATGAAAAAAAGAAATAAGGAAGCAAACTGTTCATCTTACATAGTGGGGAAGTGGGGCTGGAACATTGTCCAATTACTGCCATGAATAATTAGTTAAATATAAGTTTAAGGAGGCATTTGAAAAATACTAAGGCAACAACCAGTAATGATAGAATCAAGAGGTCTAACTGCAAATTGCTTCAGAAAAGCACAGAAATACAACACAATACATGGAGTAAAAAGAAGAGGAGGAGAACATCAAGGAAACAGAAAAAACAGACAAGATAAAGAAAGAGAAGAGATGCAAGATTTAAAGCTATTAATACAGTGATTAGGAAGAATTTTTAATAACAAGGATGCTTATGGCTGTTATATAATAAGTAATGCCTCATGAAAAAAGCAGGCTACAAAACTGCATGAACAAATGATCACAAATATGTATAACATGCAAGGATGTTTACAGGCAGCAGAGTACAGGAGTTAGGAATATGTACTGTATGGACTTCCCTGGCAGTCCAGTGGTTAAGATTTTGCATTCCAATGCAGGGGGTGCAGGTTCGATCCCTGGTCAGGGAGCTTAGATCCCACGTGACTCATGGCCAAAAAAACAAAACATAAAACAGAAGCAATATCGTAACAAATTCAATAAAGACTTTTAAAAAAAAAGGTCCACATCACAAAATATCTTTAAAAAATCTAAAGAATATGTATTGTAGAATCCACAGATACAGATTTGAATCTGTAATCCATGACTTACGATGTGAGTTTGATCCAGCTATCAAGACTACTGTATCTCAATTTCCTTTTTTTAAAAAAGATGATAATAATGATACCTACTTAAGAGTCTGTTGGTAAAGATGAAATTAAAATGACTTGCAAGCTTTAGAAAAGGGCTGGACACATAGAATGTGCTCAGTCAGTGGTAATGATGATTACATTATTAACTCCTTAATAAATAGCATCCTAGTGCTTCTGTCTCATTCCCTAAGGGCTTCCTTTGCATAGCAGTGTGGTGAGATAGCTTGGATAGGAACTAAGGAGGCCCGAATCCTGGCCCTGGATCTGCTAATAACTAGCTCTGCAATCTTGAGGAATCTATACCCTGTCCAAAGAGGAGCTGGCCTCAATGCTCTTGCAAGCTCTACAAAACTAAACTGTGCTATGATGGAAAGAGACAAGAGGAAAGAGACATGAAATAAGGAGAATCATGACGCTGAACTTGGCCTCTAACACATCGTCCCTGGGTTTCAGTTTGTCTTGCCTGACAGGTTGCTTTGTAGAGACAAGAATATGCCATATGCCATCGAAATAAAACCCACATCATAACCATTTCTGGCCATGGAGCCACTGATGATGGAGGCGAGGAAGGTGCTGGCGGATCCTCTGTCAAGACTCTAATCAGAAAAGACATCCAGGTTCTGCCACCTTCCAGTGCAGTCACAGTGTTCAGCATGGAAAATTACATGAATTTCCTCTTTTATCAGACAATCTTCCTTTGCCAGTATTATTTCTCCATCAGTAACAATGCTAATGAGAACCAAAGTTCAGGTGCTTTACTCATTAAATGATTTCTTTTTTTTTAAGTACTGAAAGAAACCTTGTTGTTTCACTGCATAAACTGGCTGTGATACAGATTTAGTAACTTCTCTTCATTCTAGGGAACAATAGCCTATGTTCTAGAAACATATTCACCACCACTGGAAGTGGGAAGAGAGCCAGTCAATTACAACCACCTCCACCAAGAGACATGGCACATCCCCTGGGCAAGTCATCAAGTATCCAACCTGTGGCAGGTCAGACACACCCTCCAGGGATATAACAGTGCTTGGAAGATGGCAGACAAGAGCTAGGCTACAGAGTGGTTGTATTTGTTTGTTTGTTGATAAATCTGCCCAAATGGGATGGTCGTGGGATCAAACAAATTTAAGACCACGAGTTTCAAGAAATGAAAGAAGACTGCAAATACTGAGTCAGATGCTACAGGCAAAGCACAAAGAATGAGAAACAAATTAGGGGTCAGAACTCCAGAACCTCTTCTACCCAACAAACAAAGAACAGTTCTTAATTTCCTCTGGCAAGAGATCGATGATCACATCTGAAACAACAAGAAGAATTTGTGAGCTGTTTCCAAAGCAGATGGAGAGAGGCAGCACTTCAGAATAAGTCGAAAAGTCCATCCATCTTGACAAGAACTTACTAACCAACTGAAGGATGAGCCTCTGCTCAGCAGACTGGGTGAAAAAGAGGCTAAGACACAAATGGTGAGTGATCCTCTGAAACAGACATGCTGAGTACTTAGACAATTTGTTGTTGTTGTTTAGTCGCTAAGTCATGTCTGACTCTTTTGTGACCCCAGGGACTGTAGCCCGCCAGGCTCCTCTGTTAATGGGATTTCCCAGCCAAGAATACTGGAGTGGGTTGCCATGCCCTTCTCCAGGGGATCTTCCCAACCCAGGGACGGAACCCAGGTCTTCTGAATTGGCAGGCAGATTCTTTACCAGGCAGAGCTACCAGGGAAGTCCAAGTTAGTCAATACCTTGAAGAGATGAAGAGTCACAGACATAGCCACAGTTCCCTATATGAAATTAAATCCTGAAAAACCACCCCCCAAAAAAGAGAAAAAAAAAATTAAAAGTGCCAAATTTAAAGGGCTTGTACAATTCTAACAACATGCAGATTGCTCCACTGAAAAATTCAAGATTTCAATAACCTGCAGAGTGAGACCACTTGGGATATTTATTCTGAGTTTCTGGTATTCAACCAATATAAGAATCCATTTACTTTTTCTAATTTTATTTTCCTCCAGACTTCAGCACTGATTAAATCTAGGATACCACCCTATGTAATATGTTACACAAGCTTATGTGTGAGTGTTTTGTACATGCCAAAGAAAATTTATTTGTAAGGGATCAGAAAGCTGGACATAAATGACTTAGGAAAGACAACACAGAGAATTCTCAAATAGAAGAAAGGAATGAGTAGGGCTTGAGAAGAGTTTCCCAGGTGGTGCTAGCAGTAAAAAACCTGCCTGGCAATGCATGAGACATAAGAGATGAGGGTTTGATCCCTGAATTGGAAAGATCCCCTGGAGGAGGGCATGGCAACCCACTCCAGTATTCTTCCTGGAGAGTCCCATGGACAGAGGAGTCTGGCAGGCCAAGGTCCATAGGGTTGCAAAGAGTTGGACACGACTGAAGCGACTCAGCATGCATGCATGCAGGGCTTGAGAATCCAGAACTGTATGATTAGAAGGGGATAAGAAAAAACCAAAAGACAATTTGAACTACCTCCCCAGTCACATAAGGCTGGCTGGTTCAAGGTATGATGCTGGACAGACAAACTGACACACCTTAAGGTGTGGAAGTATGGGACTGGTCCATGATCAGGCATGTGGGAGAGGTGCACAGGGGAGAATGATTGATTAGAAGAGGGAAATGCAAGAGCCCAGTTTTGGGCCCTGGAAGGGGTCCACCTTCCTGCAACATATGTTTTAAATATTTCATGTATTTATTTAATATTTGGTATTTTGATATCTTAAAGAAAATGCTTTAGCTGGGGAGAGACTGCTCCTCCCAGAGCTAGTTATTTTTTGTGAAAGTGAAAGTGTTAGTCACTCAGTTGTGTTTGACTCTTTGCGACCCCATAGACTGTAGCCTGCCAGGCTCCTCTGTCCAAGGGATTCTCCAGGCAAGAATACTGGAGTGGGTTGCCATGCCCTTCTCCAGGGGATCTTCCTGACCCAGGGATCAAACCCAGTTCTCCCACACTGTGCGTAGATGGTTTACTGTTTGAGCTAGCCAGGAAGAGACAGCCAAAGATCTCTCTAGAAGCAAGCCTTTGATATGCAGCTATGCTATCCAGAGCCACACCTTTTCTTTCTGGCCCAGGAATGCTTATTGTCTGTTCAGTCACTAAGTCCTGACTCTCTGCAACCCCGTGAACTGCAGCATGCCATTATTCCCTGTCCTTCACTATCTGCTGGAGTTCGCTCAAACTCATGGCCATTGAGTTTGTGATGCCATCCAAACATCTCATCTTCTGTCATTCCCTTCTCCCCCTGCCCTCAATCTTTCCCAGCATCAGGGTCTTTTCCAATGAGTCAGTTCTTCACATCAGGTGACCAAAGTACTGGAGCTTCAGCTTCAGTATCAGTCCTTCCAATGAATACGCAGGGTTGATTTCCTTTAGGATTGACTGATTTGATCTCTTTGCAGGTCAAGGGACTCAAGAGTCTTCTCTAGCACTACAGTTTGAAAATATCAATTCTTTGGCACTCAGCCTTTTTACCGTTCAACTCTCACATCTGTACATGACTACTGGAAAAACCATAACTTTGACCAGGAATCCAAGGAGGCAACACTCCTCTGCCTTAAATCATACTGGACCAGGTGCTTGAGACCATTCCTATGGCCTAAAGCCACCCAAAGTATTCAAACTAGCCTATCCCAAACTTTTTCCCTGCCCTGCTTCCCCTTTCTCTAGAAGCTCCAGTAAAGGCTCTGGCCTAAATCTTCCCCTTGCTCTTGTCTTCCTGATCACCTTGGCCTCCTCCTCAGGTGGTCCCATGTGGGATTCTGTGTCTCCTGTCTCTAGGATCCTTGAATCTAATAAACTTTGTTTTTCTCAGCCTCTCTTTCTGTCTCTTCTTGTGGCCACCCCTGAATAGCCATCTCATAAAACGAAACACATTCAATCTATCTTGTGCTTTCTCTAGTCATGGACCAAACCAATCACCCTCTTTAGAATAGTTTCCACTTTTTGGTTGTGTAAGAATCACTTACGTTCCCCAATAAAATGTAGATTCTGAATCTCCAGCCTTTCCACCTCCAGAGATTTTTGATGATTCAATAGGCTGGGGAGGCGCTGTGCATTTTAATACACACTTGCAGGAGATTCAGATTGGGGAGACTCACAGATTTGAATAGAACATGTATTTCAAGCTGTAATGCAGAGTGTAAGTATGTCGCAGGTAATGGCACTACCTTCTGTGTCTTTGTCCCTCCTGGTAAGGGTGCCAGGCACAGTGTGGGACATGCTAAGTGATGTCCTCTCAAAGAAGAGATGCTCACCAAAAGATCTGACATATGCCGTGGAATATTACCCACATGAAATGCAAGATCATGTGTGGAAATAAGTGGAAATGTGTTTCAGACCACACACAAAGGTTCTAGAGGACTTGGTTCTCCTCTTAGATAACCTAGTGTTTCAGGGTCTCAGTAGTCCCATCATCTCTTGTTTACTGTTCACAACTGTTATATCATCTACCGGTTACTCCTTACCATGCACGACCCCTTACTGTTTGCAAAGGGATTCGGCATCTAGCATCAAGCATAATGCACGCAAGTAGATTCCTCAATTCTTGGTGAGTTTCAGAGAGCAACACCACACTTACGTTATGTCTTTTGGCATTATGGCATCACAGTCACCTAACTTCTAGTTTTGGCTTCTTAAGAACTCTTTATTCTTTTAGGCACAAGGCTATTCAACGGGCCCATACTTTGCAGATTTTTACAAAAGCCTTACAACCAATGTTCTGCTTATCTGCTGTTGGAAAGTTATGCTCAATTAATTTGTTCAGTCTTTATTAAACAAGTTATTTCTGTGCTGGCAAAAGGTCAATTTAATTGCACCAATAACTTTGAAAACGACAGTTCAATCAATACAATTGTGTTATATACGTGCACTAAAATTTACCTTGTGACTTTCAGGAGCAAATTGCAAACAATAGCAGTTAACAGCAATTTATTCCTGCTTTTCCCAAACTACTTCACTTCCTAATCCCCCTAAACAAAATCTGCTGAGTGTATCCCATAAACTGCGGCTTGAAATCAGCTCACTAGCCAGTATATCATTTAGACAGTTGTGGGACAGCTACTAAGAAAAGGGAAGAAATGAGTTTAAGTGTACTCCTCACCTTTAGCAATTGATGACTTAATCACAAACTTTTATCAATTAATTGATCAATCAGGTCAGAAATCCTTTCATAAAGTCCATTTAGTAGGAAAGCAAACATTTGGTGCAGTGGCAGATATCAAATGGAAGAACACAGAGCCCCTGATCTG
The DNA here is from genome assembly GCF_029378745.1 of Bos indicus. NCBI lineage: Eukaryota > Metazoa > Chordata > Mammalia > Artiodactyla > Bovidae > Bos > Bos indicus. Next base: position 55,035,205 of record NC_091770.1, read on the forward strand.
AAGGAGAGCTTGTTTTTCTTCCAAAAGTGAAGTGAAGTCACTCAGTCGTGTCCAACTCTTTGCGACCCCATGGACCGTAGCCTACCAGGCTTCTCCGTCCATCGGATTTTCCAGGCAAGGGTACTGGAGTGGGTGCCATTTCCTTCTCCATTTTCTTCCAAAGGCCAGATGTAAATAGGTAAAAAGTTAAATAGTGGTAACAACTTTAAATTGCTAGTCAAAATAAAAAAAAAAAAAGAAGAAGAAATATCATAAAGCATCTGATTAGCTGTTGGATTAATAGAACAGAAAACAACTGACAGAGAGAGTTAGGGGAAAGAGGTTTCTCAGGCTTTGGTGGTTTCATAAGTTTTAGAGAAAGAGTGGGAACTTGGACATTCCTAAATGACAAGTAGGATTGGGATGGAGAAAGGAATAAATATGTGAGTAAAGGCACAGGGTATAGAAGTGAAATGACATTTTTGTGAGTGAAATGACATGTTTGTGGGACTCTGAGGAAAGAATCCAACAGAACAGTGGGCATGTATGGATTCTCTGTGGGTGCACTCTAGATATTCACCCAAGATTAAAATCCTTCCACAATTAGAGAATGTGAAAATGCAAGCAATACAAGTTAAGAAGTATTTAAAATCATCTTCAGATAAACTGAGCTTTCCAAATAAACATAATATTAAAAGGAATGGTCAGGAATGGGCCCTAAATGAAGATTTAATATAGAGTTCCACACTTGGCAATGGTGAAAATAAGAGGCAGAGTTTGTTGACAAAGCATTTGCAGAGAGCAAAGCTTGTTCTGAACACCACAACCTTTGCAGGCTATTCCCACCAGCTTCAAGCAATAACAGCACACATTTTCAGCTCAGCTGCCTTGGCTTTTGAAACCAAATGCTGCCCTAAGATAATGAATTCAAAAAGGGGAACTCAAGTGTGAACACTCAGCAATGTGGAAAATCCTTTTGTGTACTTTCTAATTTTCTGTTTGTTTTCATCTCTGCAGAGATGCACAGAAGCTACTTTTGGGGGCAGGTTGAGTCTTCATCCAGCTCCCACTATAAGTGTGCTAGGTTCTCTGTGAAGATTTCTCTGTTGACGTGCAGATGTGATGAGGAAATGACAAGAATGCATAAGATTTCCCTCTGAGCACTGTGTTGAGAGTTATTGGTTCTACATTTCCTGGCATAGTTAAGGCCCAGAGCTAAGAATCCAATGACCCCTAGGCCTTCTTGCGTTTCATTCTGTAACATCCCATCCTGTCTAGTCCTGAAGCTCTGGGACAACAAGCTCAAGGAGAGTTCATTGTGGAGACTGCTGACCAAAGAGGGAGAATCAATGTTTTAGATACAGAACTCTGACTTCTGCCTTTCTGTCATTATTTCCCCAACTGTTAATAACAGATATCTAAAACTGTTGTTATGGGCTCTGGACAGAGCCTCAAAGTTAGACCTGGGACAAAATCACTACCTAGAGTTGGGACTTTGGGAATATTTTTTGTTGTTGTTGCTGTTTGTTTGCAGAGTGAAAATAATCATATATATAGCATATAATTGAAAAGCAGATTAAAGGAGGTAAGTTATGAAATAATTTTAGCAGAGTGCCTGACAACAAATATTCATTCCCTTTTTCTGTGGATATTTATTTAAAATGGCTTTGTGTACCTGTGGTCTGAACTTCATCATAGAACTTTAAGAATACATAATTTGAGGGACTTCCCTGTTCATCCAGGAGTTAAGAATCCGCCTTGCAATTCGGGGAATGTGAGCTTGATCCCTGGTCAGGGAACTAGTGGTTCAGCGGGTAAAGAATCTGCCAGCAATGCAGGAGATTTACAAAAACACAGGTCCATTCCCTGGGTCAGGAAGGCCCCCTGGAGGAAGAAATGGCAACCTACTTCAGTATTCTTGCCTGGAAAATCCCATGGACAGAGGAGCCTGGTGGGCTACAGTCCATGGGTTCCCAAAGAATCGGCCCTGACTGAGCTCATGTCACGCATGCAGGGAATTAAGATCCCACATGCCATGGAGCAACTCAGCCCTGTGCACCATAACTACTGAGCCCATGCCATAACTAGAGAGTCTGTGCATTGCAACGAGTGATCTCACATGATGCAAGGAGGATCCCACAAACTGCAACTAAGACCCAACACAGCCAAATACATACATATACAATTGTATAAAAATAAAAAGACATAATTTTAACGATAACAGCAATTAATAGTTAACAAGATATGCATATTAAATAATATATCTTAATGAGTTACATACAGAACTCTGCAAAACATTTTTTAGCCAGTGTTTTGCTCATATTTTGGACAAATCTTGTTTAAATAAATGTGTGAGTGACACGAGGTTGGGGTACAACTAAGGAGGCTCCTATAGGGCCCAGGCTGACCTTGGAGATACTGCAAGTTCAGTTCCAGATGATAGCAATACAGTAAATATCACAATAAAGCAAGCCAAACAAATTTTTTGGTTTTATAGTGCATGTAAAAGTTATATTTACAATATACTACAGTCTATTAAGTGTACAAATACCATTATATCTAAAAACAAGGAAATACCTTAGTTAAAAATACTTCATTGCTAAAAAATATTAATTATCATCTGAACCTTTAGAGTTTCAGAATCTTTTTCTGGTGGAGGGTCTTGCCTCAACAGCCATGGCTACTGACTGATCAGGATGATGGTTGCTGAAGGTAGGGGTGGCTGTGCCTGTTTCTTAAAATAAGGCAACATCTATCAAAATCGGAGTTAGTTCTCTCAAGTCCTCACACTGCTTTATCAACTCAGCTTATATAACATTCTAAATCTTTTTTTGTCATTTTAATGATCTTCACAGTATCTTCACCAGGAGTAGATTTCATCTCAGCAACCCACTTTCTTTGTTCACCCATGAGAAGCAACTCCTTAGGCATTTAAGTTTTATCATGAGATTACAACAATTCAGTCTCACCTTCAGGTTCCACTTCTAATTCTATTTCTCTTGCTATTTCCACTGCATCAGCAGTTACTTCCTCTACTAAGTCCTGAACCCCTCAAAGTCATTCATTAGGGTTGGAATTGACTTCTTCCGAACTACTCTTAATGTTGATATTTTGACCTCTTTCCATAAATCATGAATGTTCTTCATGACATCTAGACTGGTGAATCCTTTCCAAAAGGTTTTCAGTTTACTTTGTCTAAATCCATCACAGGAATACATGGCAGCTATAGCTTTACAACATGTATTTCTTAAATAGTACAGTTTGAAAGTAAAATTAATCCTTGATCCATGGGCTGGAGAACAGATGTTTTGTTAGCAAACATGACAACAATATCAATCTCTTTGTAAATCTCCATCAGAGCTGGGTAACCAGGTGCATTATCAATGAGAAATTGCATTTTGAAAGGAGTCTTTGTTTCTGAGCAGTAGGTCTCAACAGTTGTCTAAAATTTTTTCAGTAAATCGTGTTGTAAACAGATGTGTTGTCATCTAGACTTCACTGTTCCGCTTATAGAGAACAAGCAGACTAGCTTTCACATAAATGTTAAAGGCCCTAAGGTTCTGGAATGTGCATTGGTTTCAACTTTAGAGTCATCAGCTGTATTAGCCCCCAACAAGAGTGTCAACTTCCCCCTTGAAGCTTTGAAGCCAGGCCTTGACTTCTCCTCTCTAGTTATGAAAGGGCTAACTGACATCTTCTTTCATAATAAGGCTGTTTGGGCTCCAATAACAATCTGTCATCTAGTGTAAACAATATTCATTAATCATCTTAGCTAGATCTTCTGGATAACTTGCTGGAGCTTCTGTATCAGCACTGGCTGCTTCATTTTGTACTTTTTAGTTATGGAGATGACTTCTTTCCTGAAACCTCATGAACCAATCTCTGCTCACTTCAAACTTTTTTTTCTGCAGCTTGCTTACTTCTCTCAGCCTTCAAAAAACTGAAAAGAGTTAGGGCCTTGCACTAGATTAAGGTTTGGTTTAAGAGAATGTTGTGGCTGATCTGACCTTCTGTCAGACCACTAACATTTTCTCCCTATCAGCAATAAGATTATTTTGCTTTCTTATCATTCGTGTGTTCACTTGAGTAGTATTTTTAATTTCCTTCAAGAACTGCTCCTTTGCATTCACATCTTGGCTATTTGGTGCAACAGGCCTCTCTCTAGGCCTATTTGGGCTTTCAACATGCCCTCCTCCCTGAGTTTAATCATTTCTAGTTTTTGATTTAAAGTGAGAGACATGGGACTCTTCCTTTCACTTGAAGGAAAGGAGGCCGCTGTAGGGTTATTAATTGGCCTAATTTTAATACTGCTGTGTCTCAGGGAATAGGGAGGCCCAAAGAAAAGGAGAGAGATGAGGCAACAGCCAGTCAGTGGAGCAGTCAGAACACACACAATTTATTGATTGTTTGCTGTCTTATACAGGCATGGTTCATGGAGCCCCAAGACAATTATAATAGTACCATTAAAGATCACAGATCACCATAACAAATATAATAACCATGAAAAAGTTTGAAAGATCCCAAGAATTACCAAAATGTGTGCTTAGTCACTCAGTTGTGTCTAACTCTTTGGGACCCCATGGACTGTAGCCCACGAGGCTCCTCTGTCCATGGAAATTTTGGAGTGGGTTGGCAGTTCCTACTGCAACCAAAATGTGATACAGAGATAAGAAGTGGGTAAATGATGTTGGAAAAATGGTATCAATAGATTGCTTGACCAGGTTACCTTATGGTAACATGAAACTTCAATTTGTCAAAAAAAAAAAAAAAAAAACCAATTTCTGCAAAGTGCAATAAGTAAAACACAATAAAATAAGCTATGCTTATTTGCAGACATATTTCTACTCTCTCCTAGAGAAGGGAAAGGCTACCCACTCCAGTGTTCTGGCCTGGAGAATTCCATGGATTATATAGCCCAAGGGGTAGCAAAGAGTCAGACATGACTGAGCGACTTTCACCTTTGATGGTCTGAAGAGGGGTTGGCTAATATACAAGTGACGGAATACCATGAGCTTTAGATTTAACCATGCATGGTCTTCTCCTTTATTTTGCTATCCTTGAGATTAAAGACAAGATCAGGCCATAAGAAAGTAGCAATAACCTAGGTTCCAGGATCCCTGTGTTCAAGCCCAGCTCCACTACTAACAGTATGATCTCACGCAGGAACAAATCACATCTCCTCTTAAGTATCAGACTCCTCATTCGATATATGAAAGCTAGGCACATCTCATTTTTTTTGAAGTGGTGAGATTCATATTTTTAAGAAACTCTTACAGAGACCTACTTGCAAAGCATATGGACAAAGAACAAACAACTGCAGCTTTCTCATTTTCTCCCTTCTTTCAATTCCAAACCTGGCTGCCAGGAACACGATTTGAGAGTTTGAAATAGTAGTGTCTTTAAGACATTACCTGGCTACATGAATCTAAGGAGCACAAAATATGAGAAGGAGAAGGGGTGCTGTTTTCTGGTTTCTTCGTGCTATACTGTCAACCTGCTCTAATTGAGCCATGCTGTGTAGACTGTCTGATCCTGCAGTACTTCATGCTCCCAGGCCAGCAGTTACTAACTCTTATATAAAAATCTGGAACAAAACCCTTGACTTCAGAGAGAGGCCTCTCCAGGAGGTACTGAGTTTATGGTCACTTATATTCAGAGAGGAAGTAGGAGGAATTTCTGCCCTGGGCATTCGGGCTAAATGGCCATACTCTGAAACATGTTTTTCTTAGTGAAGAACAGTCTAAAGCAGGGGTCTCCAAGCCCTGAGCCACAGGCTGATAGCTGCCTGTTAGGAATCGGGCTGCACAGCAGTAAGTGAGCAGCTGTCTTTCATGAGACTGGTCCTGGTGCCAAAAAGGCGCCAAAATGTCGAAAGGACATTTCTCTATCTCTGAGCATCATGTTCTAGTCAATGTGTGATTCACACTTTCTGACTTTCATAAAATAAAGGACAAAATATATCTAATTTCCTTTCTTCTTACAGGAAAATGGTCAGGAATTTTAATCCATATTACATGTATTGCTCTGTGGCTTCCCTGGGGGTTCAGTTAGTAAATAATCTGCCTCACTGCAGGAGATCCAGATTTGATCCCTGGAGAAGGAAATGGGAACCCACTCTAGTATTCTTACCTGGGAAATCCCACGGCAGAGGAACCTGGCGGGCTACAGTCCATGCAGTTGCAAGAGGTGGACATGACTGAGTGCTTAAATCACTAACACCACTACCAGCACCACAACCACCACCACCACCGCAGTGTAAAGGCTCTTTAGCCGTCTGAAGTCTAACAAAGCAGACAGTTCCTGTTGATGTTAGGTCACTAATGTCTCATAATTTGTGTTTTCCTCCTTTGTCCAGTCCAAGCTTTGACTCTTTGATCTAGGGGCAGGAACCAGAAACCATGCTTAATGTAGACAGGCACATGGGCTGGTCAGGCATCTCACGGTAGGGATCACAACTATAAGTCTGCCAGAATGCGAGGAAACTGAGACTGTCAGCTTGTGGAAATATATGTAAATGCAAAGCTTCTTTAAAAAAAGAGCTTTGTAGATTCTCTAAAAGTTTGTTGCTGTTCAGTCGCTCAGCTGTGTCTGACTCTTTGCAACCCCATGAACTGCAGCATGCCAGGCTTCCCTGTCCTTCACCATCTCCGGGAGCTTGCTTAAACTCATGTCCATTGAGTCAGTGATGTCATCCAACCATCTCATCCTCTGTCATCCCCTTCTCCTCCTGCCTTCAATCTTTGCCAGCATCACAGTCTTTTCTAATAAGTTGGCTCTTTGAATCAGGTGGCCAAAGTACTGGAGCTTCAGCTTCAGCATCAGTCCTTCTATTAAATATTCAGGATTGATTTTCTTTAGGATGGACTGGTTTGATCTCCTTGCAGTCCAAGGGCTCTCAAGAGTCTTCTCCAACATCACAGTTCAAAAACATCAATTCTTCAGAATTCAGGCTTCTTTATGGTCCAACTCTCACATACACGACTACTAAAAAAACCATAGCTTAGACTATATAGACCTTTGTCGGCAAAATAATGTCTCTACTTTTTAATACACTGTCTAGGTTTGTCATAGCTTTTCTTCCAAAGGGCAAGCGTCTTTTAATTTCATGGCTGCAGTCACCATCTGCAGTGATTCTGGAGCTTAAGAAAATAAAGTCTGTCACTGTTTCCCACCCCATCTATTTGCCATGAAGTGATGGGACCAGATGCCATGATCTTAGTTTTTGAATGCTGAGTTTTAAACCAGCTTTTTCAGTCTCCTCTTTCACCTTCATCAAGAGGCTCTTTAGTTCCTCTTCGCTTTCTGCCATAAGGGTGGTGTCACCTGCATGCCTGAGGTTGTTGATATTTCTCCCAGCAATCTTGATTCTACCTTGTGCTTCATCCAGTCCAGCATTTCTCATGATGTACTCTGCATATAGGTTAAATAAGCATGGTGACAATATACAGCCTTGACGTACTCCTTTCCCAATTTGGAACCAGTCCATTGTTCCATGTCCTGTTCTAACTGTTGCTTCTGGACCTGCATACAAGTTTCTTAGGAGGCAGATAAAGTGGTCTGGTATTCCTATCTCTTTAAGAATTTTCCACAGTTTGTTGTGATCCACATAGTCAAGGCTTTAGTGCAGTCAATGAAGCAGAAGTAGATGTTTTTCTGGAATTCTCTTGCTTTTTTGATGATCCAATGGATGCTGGCAATTTGATCTCTGGTTCCTCTGCCTTTTCTAAATCCAGCTTGAACGTCTGGAATTTCACGGTTCATGTACTATTGAAGACTGGCTTGGAGAATTTTGAGCATTACTTTGCAAGCATGTGAGATGAGTGCAATTGTGTGGTAGTTTGAACATTCTTTGGTGTTGCCCTTCTTTGGGATTGGAATGAAAACTGACTTTTTCCAGTCCTGTGGTCACTGCTGAGTGCTGGCATACTGAGTACAGTACTTTCACAGCATCATCTTTTAGGATCTGAAATAGCTCAACTGGATTCCATCATCTCTACTAGCTTTGTTCGTAGTGATGCTTCCTAAGGCACACCTACTTCACACTCCAGGATGTCTGGCTCTAGGTGAGTGATCACACCATCTCGGTTATCTGGGTCATTAAGATCTTTTTTGTACAGTTGTGTGTTTTCTTCCCACCTCTTCTTAATATCTTCTGCTTCTGTTAGGTCCATACCATTTCTGTCCTTTATGTGCTCATCTTTGCATGAAATGTTCCCTTGCTATCTCTAATTTTCTTGAAGAGATCTCTAGTCTTTCCCAATCTATTCTTATCCACTGTTTCTTTGAACTGATCACTGAGGAAGGCTTTCTTATCTCTCTTTGCTGTTCTTTGGAACTCTGCATTCAGATTGTATATCTTTCCTTTCCTCCTTTGTCTTTCACTTCTCTTCTTTTCTCAGTTATTTGTAGGCCTCCTCAGACAGCCATTTAGACTTTTTGCATTTCTTTTTCTTGGGGATGATTTTGATCACTTCTGTACAATGTTAGGAACCTCTGTCCATAGTTCTTCAGGCAGTCTATCAGATCTAATCCCTTGAATCTATTTGTCACTTCCACTGTATAATCGTAAAGGATTTGATTTAGGTTATATCTTAATGGCCTAGTGGTTTTCCCCACGTTCTTTTATTTAGTTGTTCACCCATAAAACCATCACTAGATTGTAGAAATGAGTATATCCCTTACCCCTTACAGATTCCTGTGCCCTTTGTACTCCCTCCTTCCCACTCTTCCCCATCCCACTCCCATTACCAGGCAACCACTGGTCTGTTTTTTTCTGTGCTTGTTTTTAAAAAAATTTTTACAATGTTGAGTTGGATTCTGCCATACAACAACGCGAATCTGCCATAATTATCCATACATCCTCTCCCCTCCTAGCCTCCCTCCCCTCCCCCATCCCGTCCCTCTAGGTCATCACAGAGTGCCAGACTGTGCTACCTGGGCTACACAGCAGCTTCTCTCCAGCTGTCCATCTTACACCCATAGTGTATATATGTTGTTGCTGCCTTCTCCATTTGTCCCACTCTCTCCCTCCCCCACTGTGTCCACAAATCCATTCTCTACAGCTGTGTCTCCATTCCCATTGTCTTTCACTATAAATGAGTCTATATTTTCTAGACTTTTCCATAAATGGCATCAAGCGTACGTTCTCTTTTTGTTTAGCTTCTTTCCCTTGGCAAAAATATTTTAGATTTCTCCATATTGCATCACCTATTAATAGTCCATTTGGCTTCATGGACGAGTACATTTGACCGTGTGGCTGTACTACAGTCCATTCATCCACTCCCCTGTCCATGGACATCTGAGTTGTTTTCAGTTTGGGGCTATCACTGATAAAGCTGCTAGGGACACTTGTGTACAAATTCTTGCTTGTGTTCATTTCTTCTGGGAAAATACCTGGAAATAGAATAGCTGGTTCATCATAAAGTTTCTTAACCTTTTAAGACCAGTGGCATTCAAAAACACAGTGAGGGAGGGAGAAAGTGGGAAAATGGAGTAGGTAGCAAGAACATATATACGTTATTAGGTGTAAGATGGATAGCTGGTGAGAAGTTGCAGTGTAGCACAAGGAGCCCTGTCAGGCACTCCTCTGTGATGATCTAGAGGGGTGGGATGGGGGGAAGGGAGAGAGGTTTCGGAGGGAGGGAATGTATGGATAATTATGGTGGATTCACGTTGTTGTATGGCAGAAACCAACACAGCATTGTTAAAATTAAAAAGCAAACAAACACAAAAAGAAAACAGACCTGTGGTTGCCTGGTGATGGGAGTGGGATGGGGAAGGGTGGGAAGGAGGGAGTACAAAAGGCAGAGGAAGCTGTAAGGGGTAATGGATATACTCATTAACTTGATTGTAGTGATGGCTTCATGGGTGAATAACAATAAAAAAAAAAAAAAACTTAGCAAATTGTACATGGTATATATGTGCAGTTTACTGAATGTCAGTTATGCCTCAGTAAAGCTGGTTTTGTAAAAGATCAGAGAAAGAACTTAGAACAAAATAGAAGAGACAGAGAAATGCCCCCATAGTTTCTGTAGGATGAATGACTCCTATAAGGCTTTTTTCTACTCACCACTGAAACAAAAGTCAAAATCAAACCACAGTCTCATGTGAGAAGAAGAGTATTTATACAATAATGTTCCATTGAAAGGCACCGTTCAATCTTTCTCTAAATAAGCCGGCTCATACTGTGGGTTCTCTCTAGCTTAATAAAGCTGAGTTCTGCTCTGCTTTGGGGCCTGTATTGGACCTATTTCTCCCTTGTACCTTCAGAAATTGTCCCTGTGCTTTGCTGCTTGCTCTGCTTCTCTCTGTCTGTGGTCCAAGTGGAAGCCCAGTGGCCGGGTTTAGTGGCAGCAGTGATTCTGCTCCTTCTAGTGGCATCCCTGCAGAGCAAAGAAGATGCACCCACCCAAAGCCATCATTAAGAGAAGGGGACAGACGCAGCCTGGCAGAGGACCAGCTGGGCCCGGGCTGATGCTCAGCTCCAATACCCAGATCAGGGAGCAGACTCTGAATGGGAAATATTGTCATTTGACTTGACACTGGGACAGGGAGAGCCAGACAGATGTAAACGTTCCCTGCACAGCACTACATGGTAAGACCACAGGAGGCTGGCACCTTTGATTTGGCTCTCGTGGCACCAGAAGAAAAGCCAGCAATGCTGGGCTATTTTTAATGTTCAAAGAGCCTAGCAAAAGATTTATGACTACAAATACATAGTGTGGGAGAGATAAATTGGAGCAAGGCTCTCCCAGCTCCAACAGAGGAGTCAGCCTGCCAGGCTGGTCAATAAAGTATTTAAGCCCTGAGTGCTGTGTGGGTTGTCATAGATTAAAATTTGAAAATCTTTTATGGTGTAACAAGGTCCTTAATTATAACTCTGGGCTTTGGATCATTTTCAGGTTGTGCAAACAGCAAGACTTATGCTACAGAGAACATCCTTGGCTACAATAGCCTTTAAATCCAATGTCCATGAGAGAAAATACTCAGTTCTCAAGTTCAGAATTTTGTCCCAGAATAAAGAAGTCTGATGGATTTCTACCATAAAGCCGTCTCCTGTCTCAACCATATCTGATATTATTTTTCTCTCTTATATGACATTCATAGAATCTAATGAGCTAGCTGAAGCTTCAAGGTGATTTAGCTTTCAACTCCTTTTCCCTTTGTCACTCAATATTGCTAAAATATTCTCATTCTTCCTGAAATTTAAGGTGCATGATAATTTTACTTGCTGTGGATTTCAGTGGCTGATTAGCATCTTTGGTTGGTGGTTACTAGATCAATGACCTCTCTTAGAACAAAAGAGTCTTGAATAACCAACAGGACTTGATTATAAAATATTTTAACTATGATCAGCAGATCTTTCTAAAGCAGTTTTGTTTTTTGAAGTACAACTGGCAGGAATCTAGAGTAATGTTAACAACTTTAGACTCCATTCTTGGGACTCATTTCTAGTTCCAATTGCCATATGATCAGGTAAACTCACAGCATCAGTAACCCAGCAAAATCAGCCTATATAAATGAATCTTCCCTTATATATATAAAATATAATATATGATATACATATATATATGAAACTTAATGATCATACATTCCCATGTGAACTCATCTGGCATCTATAAATTACGCTATGGGACTAGTATTAAAGACGAGTGAACAAGAAAAGTAAAATCATGAATTTAATACGGAAAATAATTTTTTTTCCCATGGGATCTTATGTTGTATGCGGAGGGAAGAGGAATAAGGATCTGGACATGGAATAAGTAAGAATATAGGTTACTGGGGTATCTTAGCCAGAGAGATTGTACAGGACCACAGTCAAGAGATAAGCTGAGCAAGTGATGTGGGAAGGGGTTGGGTTGTGGTGTACACATCTGTGCGGATGGGTGGAGGCAGGAATGGTGAACTCTGAGAATGGAAATCCTTAAAAACAGAGTGCTACTAGGAAGCTACCAAGCACTGACAGCACATATGCTCTCAAACATGGTTTGGGTTCAAGACACTGTGTGTATTCTGTAAGGTGTCTTAAAGTCAAGGCCATTTGATGAGTTATATTGTCGGTCATTATCTCATGCGTGTTTTAGACGCCCCTTTCAGATTGGGGAGGGGCTTTGTTTATCCTTTTCCAATATATCTCATTGGGATGTGCCACAAGTCAGTTCACTGTGGGTGTTCAAGAAATACTTACTATTACGTTCCTTCAATACTTTCTGAAAGGTATGTAGGAAGGTTCATAATTTCTTCAATTTCAGAAATACATTGATACCCCTCAATATCTTTGCACAATAAATAATTGATTTTCTGACAATCACCCAGTTTTTAAACAGGGTGGTCACTCAACTTTCAACCCCTAGCTGAAAGTTATTTTCAGCATATGGATAATTTTCCCAGCATGAGAGCATTCTTTTCAGGTTATATCAAAACTAGGATTTAGCAGAAGAATTGTATCCAGTACAGACACTTGAAATATAGTATGATAATTGAAATCTCTGAATATATACATGGATTGAAGACATAGGAGTTACTATAATCAATTATGCTCATTGTCAACATTGTCTACTCCTGAAACATAAGAATTTTTAAGTGCAAAGTTATTTTGCTAACATACTAAAAATCTTCCTCTGATGTAAAACATCTTAGGCTCCCTCTTAGACATTTTTATAAAAATTAGCTTCTATTGTTTTGCTGTTCAGTCGCAAAGTCATGTCCGACTCTTTGCGACCCCACAAATTGCAGCATGCCAGGCTTCCCTGTCCCTCACTATCTCCTGGAGTTTGCGAAAACTCATGTTCATTGTGTTGATGATACCATCCAACCATCTCAACCTCTGTCGCCCCCTTCTCCTCTTGCCCTCAATCTTTCCCAGCATCAGGGTCTTTTCCAGTGAGTCAGCTCTTATCATCATCTGTTGTGAATAAGGACTATTAAGACTCCCCGGACACAGCACTAGGTGGCCAGTGCTAAGTGTTGGGATTCATCACGGACGTGCAAATTCCACTGAGTAGGTCTTGGAGATTTTGAATGTTTCTGCTGGTTTCTTGCCTTGTGGTGAGCTTAACTTATCCAGTTGACTGTATTCCTTCCCCCATTCTATCTCTCTATTTCCAGAGTGAAAGACTTCTTAACTCAGATGCCAGTCCCTGGACATGGTATATTAATTAAGAGGCTCATTTTCTTAAAACTAAACCAAGTGGCTTGTCAGGGAGTGCTTATTTCTCAAGAGCCTGGGTCCCATGGGAGTCTTGGCATTTTTCCCTAAGTGACTGTCATGAAGCAGAGGCCTCTCTATTAACACTGCCTACAAAGACTCTTCCACATCTGCCTGTAAAACATCCTTCATGCTTTCCTTCCTCAATCCTTTTCGCAGCATCATGAGGAAAAGGCACAGTAGCCTGTAACAAAGGCTCATCAAGACTCAAGGGCTTCTAATTAATTTCTTATAATGTGATTTCTTACATCAATTAAGTCCTGGGGATGCTGCAACTCCCCATCAAGACCAGCTCTCTGCAACTGCAGAGTGGAAGACTTTTGTACGGGAACTGTTTATTGGGCCTTGACTGCTCAAATCTCTATTAGCCCCCCTCCTGGCCTGGCATGTGACCATTACCTCTTGCTCTGGGGCCTCAAACAGTCTTGAGTAAAGCAACTCCAAGAGGTCACACAGTCAAGAATGAAAATTTGTTTCCAGAGGCTCCTTTGGAGAATGTGCTATTACACCCCAGAAAGAGTGGTAGCACCTTTCTCTAGATGAGGATACACTCATTAGATGTCCTATGCCCTTGAAAGGCATAGACACCTCAATGTAGTTTGAAAAGACCAGGGGAGTACCTAGAGGGATGCGAGAAAAAGAAATGTCAAAGACAAGACACTGGCTCCAGAAAAGTTGTCAGTGATGGATACCCAGCACAGGTTCATAGGGAGAAGGGTAAGACAGCCCTAAACAAAAGGCAGGTCAAGGACCACCTGAAGTCACTACCATTTTCCCCAGAATATAGAATCTTCATAACACTACCCTTTTCCTTACTTCATTTCCGAATCCCCAGCTCCATATTCAGGACAGCATTCTGAGAACTCATCCTTATGATAAATCAACACAGACCCTTAGGGCATCACAGAGGTACTATTCAAAACCTTCCTGCCCAGGGTTGTGCTGCACAGGTACAAAGTCTACCCACTCTCACTTGACCCCTGAGGAAACTCCCATCTGAAGAGCAGGCCTAATTTGGAGTTGACCATGACAATAACAAAAGGAGCTTCTTACCTCTCACACTAGTATCACCAGCACCAACGCTGAGAAAACACAACCACCAGCCTTGAGGTTTCTCTAAAATGATGTATTTTAAATAGTCACACACTCAACTTTCCAGCAAAAGATGTAGACATGAAGTCAAGCTGGATAACAGCAAGACTGGGATCAAAGTCTCCAAACTCGTGCCTCAACCATGAGAAGTGAAAGTGTTAGTAGCTCAGTCATGTATGACTCCATGACCCCCATGGACTGTAGCCCACCAGGCTCCTCTGTCCATAGAATTCTCCAGGCAAGAATACTGGAGTGGGGAGCCAGCCATTCCCTTTTCCAGGGGATCTTTCTGACCCAAGGATCAAACCTTCATCTCCCGCATTGCAGGCTTATTCTTTACTGTCTGAGCCACCAGAGAAGCCCTGTCCCAACCATAGAGGACAGCCATTCTCTTGCAAGATACTTATTCAGAACTCACACCTCTGAGGTCATGTTTTCTGATCCAAGGATTAGGCTCCTTGTCCTGACAGTGGAATGCGATCTGTGAAAACCCAGGGCAGTATTAGCTGTTGGGAGGACACAAAAGCACACTGTGCATTTTTTTCTATATACTCTTGTTGTTCCTCTCAAAACAGAAGTTTAGGAAAAAAATGCCTTCTCTCTATGTAGCAATAAATTTTTCAGAATATACAAATAGGTGCCAGCTCACATTTAATAGTGAGGAGAATTCTATCATCTTCGATTCTCTATCTCTGATGAGCAACAGATTTTTCTTTTTTAGGAATGAGCCCAAGAAAATGATTTTGTTTTTCCTAGTGATTTGACAAACTTAAGCTCTTTGACAGACAAATGCAAGCAAGTTCAGGGCACTTGCAAAAAGAGAGACAATAATCTGGAACCTTGTTTCCTGTTTCTTTAGAGACTAAGCCACTTCTCTTTCCTCCTGAACACACAGGTAGGTTACATTTCCCAGTATCTCTTGCAATCAAGTGTGGCCAACTGACTGAATTTTCATTTGCCGGGAGGACAGAGAGGACTAGAAAGCAGTTAGGAGTAAAAAGACACAAGATGGACATAAAGGACGAATAGCAGTATGACTGCCAGAAGAGGCTACATACCTCCTGCACTGTGATACATCACTGCTTTGAACACTACAAGCAACTGCTTTGGGATTTGAAAGCAAGATACAGAAAGATAATTTGTTAATTAGCAATGAGAGTAGAAGCAGAGACATAGGAAGAAGCTGATTTGCACTAATGTTGCAGCTCTAAGACAGGAGGGGTGAATATCAGCCCTACCACACAGGAGCCTTGATTCCACAGGGGGTTGTGGTTCTAGGTCTCCCCTGAGACAGTCAGGGGTCCTTCTCTGTTCTGGCTCAGGGGTTCAGGCAAACGGCAGTGATCCCAATCTTAACAATAAACCTTCATCAAACTGAGTTCACCTAAGTGAGTCTCTCCTTACAGCAAAAAGACTCACCAATTAGCCAGTAGCCACCTGCTGTTGTGTCTGCTCCACTCATTGGCCACATGGCTTCACACTTGACCTTGGCTGGCTTCCACTGTTACCAGTGATCAACAGTTCCTCAAGAGCAGATATTAGCCCTAAAACTAACACTTTGAAAAATCTCCTAAAATGCTTAGTGTCGGGCTGTCTTCTGACACAGAATTGCATTGTGTTTATCAGGGTTTAGGGTCCCAGGGCTAATTATTAAAATCCCTTTTTCATAGGAGAAAAATGTGCTGAGCTTAACTCTATGTACTAAACAAATCTGCTTTCATATGTGCAGATTTGGACATTTACAATAATATTAAAATAATAGCACAAATGAGCTTTGAAAAATATTGCTAAACTTACAAGGGAGTTAACAATTTTTAGAATCTCAAGTGTGTTCTGAATTTTCATAAATCTAAGAGTGGAGCTTGGAACCAGATATACCACATGCCGACTAATTTAATGCTTACTTTTAACAACAGATGCTATAAACAAGTCACTAAATGGACCTCAGGCCAAATAAGTTACCATTTTTTAAAGTACATTTTACTGGAACACACTCACCCATTCATGTACTTTTGCCCATAGTTGCTTTATAGAAGAGTGGAGTAGTTGTGACAAAAACTGTCTGGCCCACACAGTTAAGACTATTCACTATCTGGCCCTTTGCAGAAAAAAAAAAAAAATATTATCAAACTCCTGGATTAGAAGAAATATTATAGTATCCATTTTCTCTATTTTCATAATACTCTCCATTACTATGTCCTCTTCTTTCATCCCCGTTATTTCCACTGTGGTCCAGATACACAGCCCTGCTCCTCAGGACTACATGGCTGTAGTCCTTACTACATCTCCTACCATTCCTTCCTTGCACTCTGGCCTGAGCCATCAGCAACAGTCATCTCTTCCACAGGACCCAATCAGTTAGACCAACACAAGTACCAAAATGACATGACCCCTACTTTTGACTTTGACAGGTCATTAGCTAAAGAAAGAACCCTTCCCAGAATATTACAAAAGCATAAGATAGATCAGTGATATGTTGACTGAAGTATTTCTTCTGTAAGCACAAAGAGAAAGGTTGGAAGTCAGAAGAAGAAAAATGATGCAGAAAACTAATGCCTTTTGCTATTTATGCTTCTTCTACATGTAATATTTATTTAAAGCATAGTCAGACTTTTCATATTCTTGGGCATGGGGATGGAACAAGGTCATAAAAATCCACTTATTTAAGGTGATGGTACCATGAAACAAGGGCTTCCCAAGTGGCTCAGTGATTAAAAAATCCACCTGTAATGTAGGAGACTGGGATTCAGTCCCTAGGTCAGGAAGATTCCCTGGAGAAGGAAATGACAGCTCACTCTAGTAATCTTGCCTGGGGAATCCCATGGACAGAGGAGCCTGGCAGCTATGGGCCACAAAAGAGTCAGATATGACACAGTGACTAAACACCACCACTATGAAACAAATGTTACATTATCACTTCTAGAGCAGCTTCAAAGACCAAAAGGACTTGATGTAGCCTCCTACAAGAATAATGTTAAATATTAATATAGAAGTCTCTTCTTGTCCTAAAATGCAATCAAATACTTCTTCAAGGTCATAAACCAAAGTTTAATTGTGATTACCTGGATGAATGAGGACCGCATTCAATCCCCAGCCAGATGGGTGTCCTGAAGGTATGGATGTCATTTGGCTGCACAGATATCTTGCCACGGCTGCTTTTTCCAAATCTGACTGCTAATTGTAATCCCTCCTAAAGAGAAGGCTTTCCTAGCAAAATATGATAGCATTAGCTCCAATCATGTCAATATAATTAAGTTTCAGTCTGTCTGTCATATCATGGATAATGGCTG
Organism: Bos indicus; assembly: GCF_029378745.1. Lineage (NCBI taxonomy): Eukaryota > Metazoa > Chordata > Mammalia > Artiodactyla > Bovidae > Bos > Bos indicus. The sequence continues at coordinate 55,052,773 of NC_091770.1, forward strand.
AGTGGATTTTCATTAAATTTGGAGGCTATGTGTCATACGGTAAAATTAATTTGGGGGACTTATGGGGGGTGGTCATTGCAAAAATGAAGTGGAGTTATTCCCCAGAGCAGCTGCACTGAGGTAAGACAGGAGATCTAGATGTTCCTTGGCTAGAAGAGACAGGCCAGAAATATTAAAATGCCATGACAGACAAAATAAGTGCTGGTTTCTCATGAGTCTCAGATGGAAATTCACAGCAGCAGACGTTCCCAGGGGCAGCTGCCGCTCTGCAGTGGGCTTCTTCTCACACGGGCAACTCTACAGAGGAGTGGCCCTGTGTGCAGAGTGGCATACGTTTATATAGAGACAATTAATAATTGTTGTAACACTTCCAAGGCTGGCTAGTCCTCAGGAATTTAAAGAAGCTACCCTTGTGTATCAGTATTTAAGTAAACAAACTTATTGTGATACCAAGTTTACTACTGAGTCTCCAGTCTGGCAGTGTGTAATCCATTCGATTATTGTTCAGCTGCTTTTTGTTACAAAGCAGCTGAACAATAATTCTCTTTTCCCTAATATAGGATGGGCAATGGTCACAGAATGTTTTAGGAGTAAAGCAGATGAATCTGTTTTCCTTGGACACCTAGCCACCAAATGAAATGTGAAAAGTAAAAGTTATAAAGTTAGGAAATTCAGGTTGATTTCCACTTTGCTACAAATCATCTTTTCAGTTAACCTTTCTCTTCTTTGGTTGTATCATCTATAAACTGAGGTGAAAACAACTCCTTATTGTCTCAGCTAAGGTTCTTTAGTCACAGGAAAGACGCCTTCCTAAGGAAAAGGAAGATATGAGCTCAAGGGAAGGAAGCTGGGGCCAGGCGTCATGTGACACGTGAACTAGGCAGCGAAAGGCCTATCTCCCTGGGACACTTCTCTTCAGGTCTCTTTCCTACTTGGCTTCCATCAGCCAGCTTTCTTTACTTTGTTAAACACATGGCACAAAAATAGCCACTCCACATTTGCAATCCATCCAGGCTTCTAGTTAAAATACTCTGAAACAACAATTTTGTATTAGGTTCACAAGAAAGAAAAATCTGATTGCTCAGCCCAACTTACTTCTGAGTCAGCCACTCACCTCCACAGCCCAATTAGAATTGGGTATGAGAGACGCAGGGGGCTTTCTTAGTGGTGCAGTGGGTAAAGAATCCTCCTGCATTGCAGGAGATGCAGGAGACATGGGTTCAATTCCTGGGTGGGGAAGATCTCCTGGAGGAGGGTACGGCAACCCACTCCAGTATTCTTGCCTGGAGAATCCCAAGGTCAGAGGAGTGTGGCAGGCCACCGTGGTCCATAGGATCACAAAAAGCTGGACATGTCTGAAGTGATTGAGCATGCGTGCATGCACAGGAGAGAGGAGAGCAGGGAAGAGGAAGGGTTTCATATATCATAAGCAGAGCCTGCAAGACTGGGCAGGATGGATTTGCTAAGAAGGAGGAATGTGCTGGGTCGGTGGGAGGATGCTATAGGGTACATAGTACAGATGCTGCCCCACCACAGAGGGTCACACAGGTCATACTCTTGAATGACCATGAATCAGCTGGATGCTCAAAGTGGATTCAAACACAAGAACCATGCTGGTTCCATGCCTACTTCCACACTGTTAGCTGAGAGGAATTTGGCTCAGGTAAGAAAAAGTCCAATTCAACCTGACATGACGTATTAATACAAGAATTTTTTTTTTTATTGGCTCACAGAATTGGACATACAGAGGGCAAGGCAGGCTTTAGAAATAAACTCTAACTAGGGGCTCCAATTCTGGCTCCCTGAAATTCTCTGCTGTCTCCATGTGTGAGCATTCTCTTCCGTCCAATAACAAAACATCTGATGCAGTGTTTTCAAGCCTGGTAACCACACAGTACAACATCTAGAAAAAGAGAAGATGTCTTTTCCTGAGACATTCTCCTAATAGAGAGTAAAGTTTACCTGAAGTCCCCCAAAACCTTCCTTTCTACGTGTGCTTTTTCAAATTAGAACTCATTCATGAATTATTCCTGTGATCAGATACTGACGAATGCCACAAACTGGCAGGCTTATACCTGGGTTCCTACACCGGTCGAGGGGCACAAGGGTATGAGAATGGACATGAAAACATCCCCAACACCCGTCATACATCCTCAGCCATCTGATTCCTCTTATAATTGACACAGCAAAATCCATTTGTTTAAGAAAATAGGAAGCTATTTTTTTAAAAAATAATCCTTTCCCATCAATTATACCTGGAATTCCTGTAGCATGAAGTGAATAATGTCCATCTACTTTCAGAAAACAGGGCTGAACATTTGCATTTAAAACATGAGCACACAGACAAAAATGACTAACATGAAATTCAGGAGTTTAGATTTGCTGTTACAGAATGAGAAAGAATGGAGCTTCCCTGGTGGCTGAGTGGTAAAGAATCTGCCTGAAAATTCAGGAGATACAGGTTCAATCCTTGGGTTGGGAAGATCCCCTGGAGAAGAAAATGGAAACCTACTCCAGGATTCTTGCCTGGAAAATTCCATAGACAGAAAAGCCTAGTGGGTGGGCTACAGTCCATGGGATTGCAAAGAATTGGACATGACTAAGCAACTTAAAAACAACAACAACAATGAGAAAGAATAGGAGGAAAATAAAGTACCATATTGGCTTCCCAGGTGGCTTAGACAATAAAGAATCTGCCTGCAATGCAGGAGACCCGGATTCGATCCCCGGGTTGGGAAGATCCCTTGGAGAAAGGAATGGCTACTCACTCCAGTATTCTTGCCTAGAGAAGGCAAGAACAGACAGAGGAGGCTTGTGGGCTATAGTCCATGCGGTCACAAAGATATGCAGGGCTAGCCCCGTCACAAGTGACGGAGCACGACAAAAACACTAAATAGTGACATAATCTAAACAGTCTACCTTGTCTTCAGTACTGCTCTGACTTTGAGCAACTTTATCCCCATTTTTTTTTTTTTTTTTCCGTTTATGTGTTCCTTTCTCCTAAAGGTCACTGACACACAGTGAACAATGGCTCTGTCAGTGACCTTGGAGTCCCTTGTAATGAGTCCTCCCCAACAGGCTTGGGAATCAGTTTTTTGTGATATCATCCATGAGGCAACACCTCAAAGGCAAGTTAAAAGGATGAAGGGAGGTGTCCAGACCCACTGGAGCAAAACCTGAGGCACATGACAGCCAACCTTACAAATGACACCAACTTACTGAAGACTGGTCCTGACTATGTTCATTCATGGAAAGATTGGCATTCAGTCTTGATAGAAAAACAGCTCAACCTATTTGCAATGCAAACACATGATGCTCTGTGTACTAACCACTGAAGCAACAGATACATATCAAAGAGCATATTTTGGAAAAAATTCTTCCCAGGCAACTTCCTTTTCTCCAAACTTTTCAAGATTTCCAGTGTCCAGGCCACACAAGAATTTAATAATTTACTAAAGTATGTAGATCTTCTTCCACAAGGGTCTTGGAATACATGCTGTAACTTTGGGATTTTGTCTTCATACATTGGTAAACTGCCAAACATTCAAGTTTTTCCTGGGTCTCTCAGACAAGTCACAAATGTCATCTTCACTCTGTTTCTTCATCAATCAACCCTGTCCACATCTGCAGTCCATTGAAGCAGAACCACTGTGGAAGAGCTGAGAGCGGGTAAGGCTGCCCCGTGCCTGTGATGAGCACCCAGGCAACATTCGTGGATAATCAGCACCAAAGGCAAAACTTGGGCTCATGTCCGTGGACAAAAAGAGCCACCAGCAAAGTCAAGCATCAGCTTATGTCTGTTATTCTACCACGAAGAATAATTATTAATATCTGAAAGTATGAGTCAGTGCCTGGGAATGTCATTGTAGAGGGGCATCGCACCATCAGACAAAAGCTCAAAAACTCAGGAGTCAGACCAAACTTAGAGAATGAAGATGATTGTATCCCCCTAATAATACTGCATGGGGAAAAATGTCAGATAATACATTAAAAATTCACCATTCAGCCTCTGACCTGGTCGGCATTCGGAAGAGTAGTATTATTATTTTGATAAATAATGCCTAAAATGTCCCTCATTAAAGACACAGCCCTATGATAATTCACCCATGATTGTGAAATTAAACTAACTTCTACTGACTAGGCAATAAGAAATAAAAAGGGATCCTTAAGAGGAGGCATGGGATGGATGACCCCTGTTTTCAAATATTGTGTCACCCTTAAAAAGGGGTGACATTTGACAATGGCTGTGCCCATGTCACCCTGTGAATGAATAAGTAATCTCCTAAAACTGTTCTTAGCATCCACAATAATGGTAATACACATACACTTCTATAAGCAGGAAGTCCCCAGGGTTGATTTTTAAAATAAAATAAAGGTGAAGGGAATGGCAATCCACTCCAGTATTCTTGCCTGGAGAATTCCATGGGCAGAGAAACCTGGCAAGTTACAGTCCATGAGGTTGCAAAGAGTCGGACACGACCGAGGGACTAACACACACAAAGGTAAGGTGGAGTGGTGCTTGGAGGAGAGCAGGAGAACAAAGGTACTTCAACCCGGAGATGATTTTAAAAATGCAGTATCCAGGGGAGAGGTGTGAGGTGGGATAGAAAGGAGACATGCTTATATCGAATATTTTAATCACTCATCTGAGTGTCTGGTCATTTTGATTCCCAGTGTCAGGAAGCATCTTTGGGGAACTGCTTCACTCAGGATCACTCATCAAAACTTTCCTATTCACACAGCTCCCAAATTCAAGCTCAAGAGAGAAATTAGGGTAAAGAGAGAGATATGAGGAAAAATAATGCAGAGGAAGGGTGACTGCTGCATGTGGCTAAGCAAGGGGTGCACTGTATCATTCCAGGAGGAGCATTCTAATTAAAGTGCACATCAAAAGCACTCCTACTGAGGTGGATCTGCTTGTACATAATTACCAACAGAGGTCCTGTAAATTGCCAGTGATACTTTGAGACACCTGTGCCAACATGGTGCCTGCCACTAATGAATGCATCTGATCAACCAGCACCCCCGGCTTCAGGGCTGCTTTGTGACTTTGGATCTCTGTTAAATACTCCCAGGATCCACACATCATAGAGTATGGAGAGAAAGAGTTCTATTCTAACCATGTCCGCATCTCTTTGTCATGAAATCACAGTTCTTTGTTTGTCTGTCTAATTGGACCTAGAGTAAAATCACACACCCATCAAGAAAGAACAACAATGAGCTGTTTGGCTTTAACCTGAAGTCTAGGCATGGTCCATGAAGCATATATCCCCACTAGCTGAAGCCACCAAAAGCCGTGGAAGGAATAGCTCAATCCTCAACTGATACTGGATGTCACAGAAAAAAGTATTCAACTTTTGAAGGACTTAACTTGGGAATGACCAATTAAAAACCACGATACAGAAAAATTTTGTTATACAGGAAAAGATTAGTGATACACTTTCTGAATTGAGATCAAGAATGATTCTTAGAATCTAATCAGTATTTTTGTTTGTTGTTATAGCTATTACTTAAAAACAACAGGAATCCACCATCAGATAAACACTAATAGTACATCCAAAGGAAATTGAAATTGATTCTGTTCTAGAAGGCACTAGGATCAACAAATTTCATTTATGTAGGATCCTGTTGCTTTGACTCATGGCTGGATGGGAAACAAAGTAACTATTTTAATAAAATCTAATTCTGCAGGGGTAAAAAAAATCATCTTTCTAGATTTATGCCTCAGTTAGTGAGAGAATAAGTTTGACAGAGCCATTATATGTTATTCTATATACATAGCTATTTTCACTGAAGTTACTTCAAGATGTTTTCCTTCCATAGCAATGGAGAATTTTTTTTTCAAAAAAATTAAAAATAGGAAATTGCTGCTATAAAACATATATATCGCAAAAGACTCATATTCTGCATTTTTCTTAAACCACTTACCATAAAACCTTCATTTTTTTATGGCCAACTCAGTACTGATTTCATGATTTGCAGCCAGAAACAACTGATTTCACAGCATCAGGCAGGCATAAATCTTAAGAACCTAAGTTCTGAATCCCAAAGCAGTGCTCAGAGATACAAATGAGATTTCTCCCCATAAACTGTGACCTGTGTGCAGCTTTGATTAAAAGGAACAAAGTTGAGAAAATGACAACTGCGTTGACCTTTTCCACCACTTAGGAAAACGTTCAAAAATTTTTGTACAACCATAAGTCATGTCTAAGGTGGAACTCTGGGAGTGGACTCACTCAAATGCTGTTGCCTGGGAACAGTGACACATTTTCCAAAGGAGAAGCGAAGCCTTCCCCCTGTCAGGTCATTCATGGAGGCCAACATTTATTGGATTGTGTGTCTCTCTTTAAGAAAGATAATGACAGGATAGAACAGGGTCCACATGATAATGATCAGGATGGTGAAAGTTATGGGATTCTGATGCAGGGGATAGCTGGATTAGTTTAGGCTGTTCACTCTGCATGAGGATAGATGATGGGGTAGAAGGTAAGAATGACCCTTCTATTTTAATAGCTCTCACTTAAAAAGAAGGGTTAGATTTAGTGTGGATAATCTAAATCACCACAGCCAGAAAGGTATGGAAAAGAAAAAAGAAGCTTTATGATCGAGGATGTGATCAACTCATTGATGACCATCTAACAGTTTAGCAACCAACAGGTAGATTGCTGGTAGCATCTGTAAACATGGATGTGGTGGACTGACATGGGTGAGGCCAGATGTGAGCACTCAGTGAAGAGACAGACACCATGAGTATGCAATTATCATCCCAGATTCTCAGACTAAAGTGGAGAGAGTCTTGCCCCATAGGAAATATTCTCCATTTTACATCATTGAAAAGAAAAAGGGTGGGTGCAAATGCAGACCATGTGATGGGTCTAAATTGAGGAATGATGAGATGGTAGTTGGGGTTCTCTGTGGCAGCAAAAAGTAGATACTCGTCTGCATTCCTCATGATGTAGGCAGAGCTCCAGGGATACAAGAGCACAAGAGAAGACAAGTTTTATAGCAAGGGGATTAGGGACGTGAGAAGGTGATGCCAGTGCTCTGGCTTGAAGGGTAGGGTAACCGAGGGCCATCTCAGAGCACTGGCGGCCTACAGTAGACTAGAGACCAATAGTATACTAATAAATTTCATTTCACTTAGTTCCTCTGCATTGACTCTCTCATCTAGTAACGCCAATGCCCAGCTGTAAAATCTATGACATCCATGTGTCTGAAAAATCACAACACTGGGAAAGCTGGAAAGATGTCTCTTTCTAAGACCACATCTAAGTGGACAGTCATGGGTATTGACCCAAAGCCCTAAACCCTTGCAGTGGGGTCAAATTCTACAAACTCGATGTGGGCTCAGCTTATTCTGTGAAAAGCAGAACTGCTTTCAGGACATATCCCCAATACTGGTCACTTTCTGTTTCCAATGGACAGCCTGAATAGTTGCTAGTTTACTCTGAGGATTCTGGAACAGGGCTGCTCAAGGAATCTGTGAATGAGAAAAGTGCAAATGTAAAAAATCGGTGGCAAGTTATCTTGCCAATTGCTGTCCTTCCTTCCCTTTTCTCTCTCGACTTTCTGATCTTTTATTCTATCCCATGTCTTGACTAACTGTCCCACCCCACAAACAGACTGACCAAAATCCAGAAATAAGGAGGTACTAACTAATAGGTATAAAATAAATAAGTTATAAGGATGTAATGTACAGCACAGGGAATACGGTCGATATTTTATAATAACTTTGTACAGAGTGTATTTATTAAAATATCAAATTACTGTGTCATACATTTAAACCAATATAATATTGTAAGTAAGCTATATGTCAATTAAAAAAAAAAAAGACCATTCAAAAAAAAAAAAAAAAAAACCTTCCAGTTACATATTGAGAAGCACTAACTTTAAGCCTACTTGTCCGATCTTTCCAGTGCTTTGAAGAGACAACAGAATTTACGAACTCCATGGACAGATAAAAAGATGGCCAATTTGGGCATTTGAAACCTGGGATTTGGATAAAGACAGATTAGGAACAGCCACATGAGTATGATAAACAACCGGGTTTTTCTGAGTCCAAGCCAGGCAAATTTTACCCCCAAAGTGTCAGTAAGAATCAGTCCAAATGAAATCACCAAGAAACAAAATCTCATTCTCTCACATTTCACTATCTCTAAGGGGACTTCCCTAATTGTTCAGGTGGTAAAGAGTCTACTCGCAATGCAGGAGACCCTAGTTTGATCCCTGGGTCAGGAAGATCCACTGGAGAAGGGAATGTCAACCAGCTCCAATATTCTGGCCTGGAGAATTCCATGAACATAGGGGCCTGGGGGTCCATGGGGCTGCAAAGAGTCAGACACAACTGAGCGACTAACTGACTCACTAACCAACAACAAGAAGCACTGATGCTATACACACACATATTCAGAGAAGGTCATTTGATGAGATTTGAGACGATGGCCCTAGAGATCCAGGCATAAAGTCATCCCTGCCCAATAGGGAACGTCGTATGATAAAGGGATGGCATACACTGTCCCTTGAGCTTTTCTTGCACACCTTTAACAAAGCCAGCTTCTTAGGGTTTATGTTACAGCCTAGTAATTCACTTGTGACAACAGAGTCAAGCAGTAGAAAGAACTCAGGACTGGATTTTGGAAGACCTGAGCTCTAGTTTTGTCTCTGCCACTGACTAGCTATGCTATTTCAGGGGAATCATGAAATAGCATATGCTATTTCCTGCTCTCCAGAGGGGTTTATGTTGCTTCATCCTAATTTTTAAGATCTGAGTCTTTAGGAGTAAATTCTGAGTCACAACCTCATTTTGTCATTTAGAAATAAAATTTGCAAATATGATAACATGGACAACAAGTTTAATATCTAAATAATAAACAAGGAAATTATCTTTGGAATAGGGCAGTGTAAGTGACTGATGAATAGTAAAGATAAATTTGAAATCAGAAAGATTTCTATGAGTTTGATTTATTGTCAAGGTGAGATTTGCTTTGCATGTGAATAGAACTAGGTGGCGCTAGTGTTAAAGAACCTGCCTGCCAATGCAAGAGACATAAGCGATGCTGGTTCAATCCCTAAGTCAGGAAGGTCCCCTGGAGGAGGACATGGAAACCCACTCCAGTATTCTCACCTATAGAATCCCATAGACAGAGGAGCCTGGAGGGCTACAATCCATAGGGTCACAAAGACTCAGGCATGGATGAAGCAACTTAGCACACATACATGCCATGAATAGAACTGGGGACACTGGAAGGCAGAGGTGAAATTAACTGAAAAATACAAAGGCTAGATCAAGGTGGTTAGATGATCAGGGGTACCTGTGGCTGATTTTCTAGCTTGGCTTTTGTCATCCATGCTTTTCTCCTGCTTCCTATCTCATCATATTGTTGTCCAAGTGACAAATGTCCTTAATGTTTTGATTCAGGCAATGTAAATTGCCACTGGTTTTCTCTCCATGATCATGGTGTGTCAGAGGCACACTGGGTAGAAATGGTGGGGAGGGAAAAACCTTCCAGGAATCTGAGGACTAAGCCTTCCCCCAAAGCATTGGTTTTATTATAAGGCAATTTGGGAAAAAAGTAAACTTCCTTCCATATAAAGCCATACAACTAGGGATGATTAAACCTGTATGATTAAGTTCCAGAAATTAAAAACCTATGAAAAGCAGTCTAGCAAAATGATTTTTCCTGCACACATTTTGATCATCAATCTGAATGCTCTTTAGCTGACCAATACCACTTCACCTTGTTGATAAGATGTCTACAACAAGGAGAATCAAACTCAGGTATCACAGTGGCTGATCCATTTCTCCCTTGTTTCATGAAATTTTTGACAATTCAAGGGAAGAGGTACAGATGCAAGAAAGGACCTGGATGCCAGGAAATTAGCTTAGCAGGAATGAGCAGCTTACAAAGAAGAGATTTACACTTAACCTGAATTTTTCTAACAGTCAATGGATTGGCAGTCATCTTTCACTCAATCATTCCTGAGATATAGTGACCTCATGAGGCTGAGCAGAATTGTAAGCCCCCATCTGGGAGAAGCATTGTGAGAAATTCCTGTCCAACCTGTGAGCTGACCTGAGATCACCATACTAACTCCAATGGCAAGAAAAAGCAGATTGGAGCCTTGGAGCAAATAGCCAAAAGTCTGCAGCTCCTCCTATAATAATGGAGAAGTGTACATGGCAAACCAAATGCTTGGATGCACTATCTAAATCCAAGCCATCCCTAAAGGTGATGAGGCTCTAAAAATGAATAGTCAGTAAGGAAGAAGAGCCATAGATGGGGAGAGAAGACATAATCATTCATAATTATAGGCACTATTTTAATTTTTATTCATAATCATAAAATAATAGAGCATCTCACAATTCATGTCCCTTAGATTTGATGAAACACAGTATAATTATATTTTTAAAGTCATTAAGAGTCTATGGGAGCTCCAGATTTTTCCCTATAGGGTTTAGAGCTACCAGTTAAGTTGGAGGGATGAAAGCAATAGGAGAGGGTGTTTGAGTAATTTGTCCTGAAACAATGCTCACATAGTAAGCTCACAATTTTAACTTAGATTTTCACTTGGGGATCTTTGTGGGAAAACTGATGTAGATCAGGGGACTTGTCTTGAAGTTACATCTACATGGCAAAGCCACCAGTGTTACTTTAACTGTGTTTGTTCGGGAGATTTGAGGCAACAGGGGGCCTTTTTCTCCCTAAAAACTCCTGAGAAAGGGTTGGGGGAGAGGTAAAGGGGGAAGGCTTGGATCTAGAAATGCTGTCATGCCGAGTCTGAAAATCCTTCATCAAGAGACTCAATCTCAGTTAAGATGATCAAAATATTAAGTTGTATTAAAAAGGGTAGGTATTTATTTTTATTTTATTTTACTTTTAATAAAAGGAATAAAAGTTTTTTTTTTTTTTTAAATGCTTCAGAATCCAGTTCAAACTCCCTAGCCAGACATTAAAAGCCTTCTAGGATGTACATCCGCCCATCTCCCCTCCCCAGTGATCAACCTTTCTTTGACTTATTTCCTTTCCTAATGTTAGTCTCTTTAACAAGGTTAATTTCTTCATATTTACATATATTTAAGGGGAAGAGAGTGGATAAGATGGTTGGATGGCATCACCAACTCAATGGACATGAGTTTGAGTAAACTCCAGGAGTTGGTAATAGACAGGGAGGCCTGGCGTGCTGCAGTCCATGGGGTCGCAAAGAGTCGGACACAACTGAGCGACTGAACTGAACTGAATTCATGTCCATCTTTTACAGTCCAATTTGCCTGTCAGCTTCTTAATGACAAACCTTTGATTTTTCAAGATGGCCATAGTCTCTGCCATCTTGGAAAATCAGTAGAGAAAATACATACCTCTCCAACTCTCTTATAGCATTTACCTATATTGTGTTCCCTTAGAGAAGGGACTGACTAGCCACTCCAGTATTCTTTCCTGGAGAATTCCATAAAAACAGAGGAGCCTGACCGACTACAGTCAATGCGGTCTCAAAGAGTCAGACACGACTGAGCAACTAACATTTTCACTATCTTATGTTGCAATTAAGTACATTTCTTTTTTTTTTTTTTTTTTTTTCTGCTAGGCTGTAATAACCTTAGACAAAATTTTTTTCCTCCCCAACTTCTTGTAGGCATCTCAACTTAGATCAAAGATGGTGGAATTCAGTTGTGTTGGGCATTTCTAATAGCATGATGGAGGAGGGTATGAGAGCAGTCTCTCTGCAAAATGAACTGGAGAGAGATTCCTCAGAGGGAACCCATTCTGAGGTAAAAAGAACTTCAGACAGCCCACCTGATCACAGTAAGAAAGCCTCTGTCCTTGAAAGAGAAGAGCAGTTCTATACTTAGTTTTCAGAACTTGTGAACTTGATTCACAGTTATATGGACCTGGTGGGCTTAAAACAAACAAGCAAAACAGAAAGAGATGTGACTGATAACAAACCCTTAAGGTACTGATATTGAGATACTGTCATATGGAAATTGTGTAACCTTAGAAGACTATGGAAGCATTCTCTATACTTTCTACTTCTGATGAGAGACATGTACATGGTACATGGCAGACACCACCACCCAGGAGTAAGGGCCCCAGAGATGCAGCAAACACACAATAGAATCCACTAGAGGGTGTGACGGCAGTGCCCAGAAACATGGGTGACATCCCAAGGATGGAAAAAACCGTGGCCAACTGAGAGCTCTCCCTCTCTCTCTACGTGTGTGTGTGTGTGTGTGTGTGTGTGTGTGTATTCTCTATCCCCAGCTTCTTAGAATCATTAAACATTTTTGACACATTCAAGAGGTCTACTGTATTAATATATATGATGCAATATATAAAAATATTTATATATATAACACATATACTGGGCTTCCCTGGTAGCTCAGCTGGTAAAGAGTCTGCCTGCAATTCAGAAGACCCCAGGTCGATCCCTGGGTTGGGAAGATCCCCTGCAGAAGGGAATGGCAACCCACTCATATATTCTTCCCTAGAGAATTCCATGGACAGAGAAGCCTAGTGGGCTACAGTCCATGAGGTTGCAAAAAGTCAGTCACAACTGAGCAACTTTCACTTTCAACATATATATTATCATAATAAATTATACTAGATTGTATTAACATATATAAATGTACTATAGGTCTATGGTATTAATATATATTATGTAATATACATATATTAATATGTATATTCATACATATATTATGCAATATATATTAATAGAGTAGACCTCTGTACTGTATTAAAATTTATTTATATATTATATATAATAAATAATCTCTTGGATGCGTCAAAAATGTTTGATGATTCCAGGTGGCTGGGGATGCAGAAGCACTGTGAATTTTCTTTCCAGGTGTCAGGCATAGACTTATGCCTTAGAGTCTTGATGCCAGAAGAAGAGAAAAAGTAATTTATTAAAACAGTCAACTTTTAAAAACAGTTTTACAGGAAGGGATGTAGAATGTACTCTCAGCATTACCTCAGTTGAAATAAAGGTAAGGTATTAAAGTGAGGAAATTTTGGAAGATATTTTCCTGCTCATTTGTGGGTTGGTGGGTTTTTGTTTTGTTTTCTTTCAGCTTAATGGACTGTAAGTCAAGGAATAAACATACATCTGTTATATCATAAAAATATAAACAGAAGACATAAGATGTGGAGTAATTAAAAGTAAAATTGAATAGAGAAACTTATGCAGTTACATTAAATGGAGAGAAAATAGAGGTGTTTAATGAAAAGAGTGCTGATTAAGAAACTAAAGGGCTAGAAATAAAAACTAGGATTACAGACACTTAAAAGAGTGAGATTTAGTCATAAACTTCATATTTATTATGTAGAGAACTTTCTGTTAACCAAACCTCTTTCTAAATCTAGGCATTAAGCATACAGAACAAGTGAAAATGAACAAAGTGCAGATATTGACTCTTCAGCACAATAGGTATCACCAGGTATGTGAGTGGGTGGGTGGCTTGGTGAATATTTTTGACTCAGACCAGTATCTCACATTAGTTGGTGCACGCTTAAAACAAAAGTAACATAAAATAAAAATTCTGGTTCTTGTCTAGTTAACTTACAGGAATTCAATGAGGTTGAATCAAATGAGAAAATGTAAATAAAAATTCCTTAAAAATTACTAGATATCTTATATATATATTTTATATTAAGACATTATTGATATCTAACAGTGCTTTAAATTCAGTAGGTTCTCAATAATTTGGCTGCATTAAATAGAGCTAGATCCTTTCTCACTATGCAGAATCCTAGGAATCCAGTGAGATATTGAACAAAGTATCTGAATATTCATTGGAAGGACTGATGCTTAAGCTGAAGCTACAATTACTTGGTTACCTGATTCAAAGAGCTGATTCACTGGAAAAGCCCTTGACGCTGGGAAAGATTGAAGACAGGAAGAGAAGGGCATGACAGAGGATGAGATGGTTGGATGGCATCACTGACTCAGTGGACATGAGTTTGAGCAAACTCCAGAGATAGTGAAGGTCAGGGAAGCCTGGCATGCTATAGTCCATGGGTTCGCAAAGAGTTGGACACGACTTAGCGACTGAACACACACACTGGAATAAAAAATGGCATTACAAAGGCTATATTAAAATTACACTGCAGCAGAAGACAAGGTCTCAGGTTGCTCTAAGTTAAATATGGTCGTGGTGTGTGTGTTTTTTTTTGTTGTTGTTGTTTTTTTTTTTTTTGTAGCTCCAGAAAGTGGATTTCACCATCTTCACTACTGAATAGAAGCACAGTCAGATAACCTAAATGCAGTATACACAGGTGATTATATTTCTGGTTGTGGATCCTTAGCATATGATTCTACATAATATTCAATTGAGGTTTTAATGTGTGTAATCATCCATTACTAAATGATAAAATTAAATAGTTTTACTACATATTATCCTACACCTTGGAGGATTGCAAGCATTAACTAAATTGTAGTATTAATCCAATGACACTAAGTACTCTTAAATATATTTTCACCTTATCAAATGGCAAGAAAGTTGAGTGCATAAGGATACCAAATAAATACTAATAGCTGTATTTATTGAGTCCTTACTATGTGTCAGGTTCTGGGCTAAAGGCTTTCATGCATTCTGTCCTTTAAATTTCACAACAACTCTGTGAGTAAATACTATAAGTATTCTCATTTTACAGTCCAGAGAACTGAATCTAATGGAGAGTAAGAAATATGCTCAAGGTCACAGAACTAATCTTATCAGAGTTCAGTTCCAAGTGCTTCTGATGCCAGAGCTCTTGCCCTCAACTACTCTGTTATAGGGTTTTTCTACTCACCTTTTAACACCTTGGATCATTAAGGGAAACCCTTTCAGATGTAAATTGTCTGATCTTTGCATTAACCCCTAAACTGCTGTCAATTAGAATGTCCAAGCCTTGTAAGACCATTTCCCTTGTATGGAGTGCCCTCCCCCTCTTCCCATAAGATGGGGTACAGATAGAAACCCACAGTCTTTTCCTTTTCTTCTTTCCTTTTGAATCCCAAAACAGTTCATCCCCTGATGGTAGAGCCTGATTCTTGGGTATGGAGAGAGGAAATTTCCCATAGTTCATGAGGGAAGCTATTGGGAAGAACTCGGTGCCTCCACCTCCCTACCCTTACAACTCCATCCCATAATTAAATGGAAGAACCTCTAGCTGATTGGCATTATGTGTAAATATCCATATTTAGAAATACTAACTTCTGAATTTAGGCACTGAAGAGCAAATGCAAACACTTTGAGAGGATAAGATGCCTGTGTCATTAACCTCTTATGTGGCCTCATTAATGAAAGTGATCCTTTGCAGTAGTTTTGTGAGAAGTAGGGTGGCCGATGCAGAGGTTTCCAAGCTGTGTTCTAGGCAGCAAGCAATGTGCTCTTCAGAGGGAACTCAGGTGTTCAAGACATCAAGCCAGCCAGCTCACACCACTTTTCCCATTGCAACCATGCAGCTCTCCTTCTTTTTTTAAATTTTATTTATTTATTTTAATTGGAGGACAATCACTTCACAACACTGTGATGGCCCCTGCCACAGATTGACATGAATCAGCCACAGGGGCACATGTACCCCCCTCCTATCCTGAACCCCCCTCCCACCTCCCTCCCCACTCCATCCTTTTGGGTGGTCCCAGAGCACCAGCTTTGAGTGCCCCGCTTCCTCCATCAGCACTGGTCATCTATTTTACATATGGTAATGTACATGTTTCAATGCTATTCTCTCATACCATCGCACCCTTACTTTCTCCCCATTGTCCAGTAGTCTGTCCTTTACATCTGTGTCTCTTTTGCTGCCTTACATATAGGATCAAAGGCTCATAGCTTTGGCTCTGCATTTCATTTTGGTGAAAACAAATAAACAGCAACCATAAGAGTACTCTACAGTTTAAAAAAAATGGAAATGATGTATACCGGGAAGACTATAAAATCTGAATTAGACTGCCTAAAATAACAAAAATGATTATCCTTCCCTCAGAACAGGTGTGGATTTGGGAAGTAAGGAAGTAACATTTCTTGAAGCCAGCTAGGAGTCAGGCACTGGGCAAGGTCTTTAATTTTTAGTACTTTGCTTGATCCTCTGTGAGGCAGGCATTAGGCCCATTTTACAAATCACAATAAAGCTTAGGGAGGTTAAAGAATTTACAGAGTTACAAAGCTGATGGGTGTGTAAAACTGGGACTCAACCTAAGCTATTCTGGGTCCCAAGCCATTGGGACTCTGAGGATGACAGCAAACTTACAGGTTTGGAGAGCACCGTAAAGGTGGGTACACGATGGTAGTAATCTAAGCTCTGCCTTCTTGGAAGTGTGTATGACAAGCATCCCTGCTTCATTTGCTTAAAGAATCACATAGAAACTGTTTTTCTGGGTCTTTATCATTTTGTGGAGCCACTAAGAAGTGGGAACAGCTCAGGCTAAGCCAGGTCTTCTAGAAACATTTCTTCTTTTGTGCTTGTGAAGGTTTTCATTATTTTACTACTGTTGTTATTATTTTCCTCATTATTTAAGCTGCTCTACCTGCCAGAAAGAATGTGTTCAAAATGGCAATGATGTGAATTTAAAAAAAGAAAAAGAAGCTGACTCACAGATATACAGAATAAACTAAAGATTATTGGTGGGGAGAGAGGAGGTGTGATATAGAAGTAGAGAATTAAGAGGTACAAACTACCAGTATAAAATAAGCTATCAGGATATATTGTTCAACACTATATTATATTGGTGATATGACCAATATTTTATAATAAATGTAAGTGGAGTACACCTTTAAAAATCATGAAGCAATTGCCTATAACATATAATATCATACAACTATACTTAGCATAAAAACAAACAAACAAAAAAAGAATCCAGCAATGAAGAGGATGACTCTGCTTTGACATTGGATGTGGAAAACACTATTGTTGCTTTTAAAACAACCTCTATATATTGATGAGGAAATATGTCCAGGATATATTGCTTGAAAATTGCAAAACAAAATAAGTGGTTACAATACTTAAACATTTATTTATATATGTTTATTCTTTTTTATTAGTTTTTATTGGAGTATAGTTGATTTACAATGTTGTGTTAGTTTCTGCTGTACAGCAGAGTGAATCAGTTACACATATATTCACTCTCTTTTAGATTCTGTTCCTACACAGGTCATTACAGAGTCCTGAGTAGAGTCCTCTGTGCTACCCAGCACATTCTTTTTAGTTACCTATTTTATAAGATAGCATTATGTATATGTGAATCCCAATCTCCAAATTTATCCCTTCCCCCACTTTTCTCCTTGGTAACCATAAGTTTGTTTTCTACATCTGTGACTCTATTACTATTTTGTAAATAGATTCATCTGTACCACCTTTTTAAAGATTCCACATATAAGTGAAATCATTTGATATTTGTCTTTCTCTACCTCATTTACTTCACTGAGTATGACAATTTTTAGATCCATCCATGTTGCTGAAAATGGCAATATCTTACAGGAAAACATAGGCAGAACACTCTGACAGAAATTGCAGCAAGATCTTTTTTGATCCATTGCCTAGTGTAAAAAAAAAATAAAAACAAAAATAAACAAATGGAATCTAATTAAGGTTTTGCATAGCAAAGGAAACTACACACAGAAAAAAGACAACCCACAAAATGGGTGAAAATATTTGCAAATGAAGCAACCAACAAGGGATTAATCTCCAAAATATACAAACAGCTCATGCAGCTCTCTTTCTCTCTCTATGTGTGTGTGTGTGTGTGTGTATGTGTGTGTGTGTATAAACAACCTAATCAAAAAATGGGCAAGATCTAAACAGACATTTTTCCAAAGAAGACATACAGGTGGCCAAGAGCCACATGAAAAGATGTTCAACATCACTAATTATTAGAGAAATGCAAATTAAAACTACAATGAGGTATCACTTCATGCTAGTCAGAATGGCTCTCATCCAAAAATATACAAAAAATAAATGCTAGGAAAGGTGTGGAGACAAGGGAACCCTCCTTCACTGCAGGTGGGAATGTAAATTGGTATAGCACTATGGCAAATAGTATGGAGATTCCTTAAAAAAACAAAAACAGAGCTACCATATGATCCAGCAATCCCACTCCTGGGCATATATCTGGAGAAAACTGGAATTCAAAAAGATACATATAGATAGTTTATTCTTGCATAGGAAAAATTCTGCCCCCAACCTATGACAAACAGTTAATAATAGCTATCTCTGGAGATAGAATTACAGGGGATATTCATTTTCAAGATGATGTTTTTCTGTATGTTTTACCTTTATATAATATGTATACCAATATCTTTATAATCAGGAAAAAAATAGACATATTATTAAATGCCTATGCTAGCATCTTGATCCTGATCTTATCATGAACAGCTTTACCCAGGTTGTTAGCTGAGGCAACTAATGGATTAAAGTAATGTGCATGTCACTAGAGCACTGGAGAAGAAAATGGCAACCCACTCCAGTATTCTTGCTTAGAATATCCCATGGACAGAGGAACCTGATAGGCTACAGTTCATGGGGACTCAAAGAGTCGGACACGACTGAGCGACTTGGCTTCAGAGCATTGGAACATTTCATATTGCGTAACCATGGATGTGAAATACTCTGATGGTCTGCTACAGGCAATTTGACATCACACAGTTTTTACCATTGTTGGGTGAGCTATGGCAATAAGATTCATGACAGAATGACATCTGAATATTGGCTACACAGAGGATTCCAAAAACACTGTGGGCAGAATAAAAATAACCTGAAAGGCTAGTATATTTTTACCAAATGATATTTTCAATTCATCACAAAGATGCTGTTGGTGTTTCATGAGTTGAAACATCAGGTTTCCTTATTCCTTGCTACAATGTTTGTCATTTACTTTAAAATTCCCTTCTGCAAAGACAGTGAGATTTTGCATGTGTTCTTTAGTTTAAGCTCCACTCAAGAGGCAATCTGTCATGTTCATCAGGAATCCAACCACTCAGGATGGTCACAAGCACTCCCAACAGAAGATCATATGTCAGAGGAGGCCACTGAAAGTGCTTTGAGCCATACTTCAGTCAACATCAGGGGCTTTATATAATAAATACTAGAAATGGGTGTTTATTGGTAAATTGCTAGCTTGTTAATTACCATGATGGATGATTCACTGGAGAAAACATTGGTGTTCAACATTATGGATTGGTTCACCTATCTTATAGACACTGCCCTCAACTTTAGGAACAACAGAGCATACAGCGAGGCTTGAGGCTTGGATCCTTAGGAATGAGATCTGAGCTTGAGCTCCAAAAGCTTCTGATCACAGAGACAGGGAAGCAGAATTTTTGCTTGCTTAATGACTTCTATGAGGTAACCATCACACCTCTCCAAGGCTGTGGTATTTACCTCAAGTGAACCTTTCATGCAAAATAATATTTAAAGCTAGGTGCTAGGACAGGAAACTATATAAATTTCTTAATATATTCATTCTTAGGGCTGCTTTCATTGTCATTGTGAACAGTATCCACCTCAGTTTGGTAGCTACTGTCCATCTATCATTAATTTATCTATCTACCCACCCATCCACCCACCCTTCTATCTATAAAACTTAACAGTTGTACATGACCAAATTGGCTTGTTAGTTTAATTTTCAACACTCTTATTTAAAAATAAAGCAGATAAGAGTAGAGGTCATAATGACTTAGGTGGCTCAGTGGTAAAAAAAAAACATGTCTGTCAATGCAGAAGATGCAGGAGATGTGGGTTCGATCCCTGAGTCAGGACGATCTCCTGGAATAGGAAATGCCAATCCTGAAATGGCAACTCCAGTATTCTTGCCTGAAAAATTTCATAGACAGAGAAGACTGGCGGGCTACAGTAAATGGGGTTGCAAAGAGCTGGACACAACAGAGCACGTATGTATAATGATTTTGGCAAAAAATGGAATGGGTTGGTTGACCTGTGTATGTTTGTAGAGATGTGATCTTTCTGTAACTAAAGTCAATCCAGAAACATTTGCAGGGCCCCCTAGACATGGATGCAGCTTGCTTTAAGCAATGGATACCTTCTGGAAACACATAAGACTTTTCCAGTTGCTCATACATATCCACAAACAGATGATTTCAGTTCTTTTTTATCCGATCTATCTCTGTATTTACTGCTGACCAATGTCTTTTTCCAATGACTCTACCCTTCTTGCTGTCCTCTCACTGATTCCTCTTTCTCAGATTTTTCTTAGGTGCCTTTTCTAATTTGCTCCCTAGGCTCTACTGCTATGCAGAGTCTTATTCTCTGTCTTTTCCTTTCTCTCCTTGGCCGATCACAATCCCGTGACCCAAATGGTCTGCCTTAATATATATGGTGAGCTGTGGGTCTATAGCTACTTCTCTAACCCCTCTCCCATGCTACTAACACTTACAGAAAACTATTAGCCCTGCGAATGCACCCTTAAACTCAACTTGTCTCACTCAAATTAGCATCTTTTCCAGCTCCTTCACTTCATATATCAATTGGCAAGGCACACCATTTCTACACCCAAGCTATTCCTTATACGTCTCCTAGCCTTCTCATCCCCGATGCCAAAACCCTAGTTCAGACAGGTTAACCACCTCTCCTCTGGATTGTTAGAAAACAACCTACCATACCTCCCTGCCTCCATTTCACCTTCTACTCCATTCTCCACACAGTTTCAGACGGATCCTTAAAGCATATAAATTCTGGGCTCCCTTCTGCCTTCAGCATTAACTCCAAACTTCTTAGCAAAGAGTACAAGGGCCCTACTAGCTCTGAAATAGTATCATCATCTCATTTCCTTCCATCTGGGCTCCCTCCTCCATTCCACCTCCCTCTGTTTCTATAGATGTCATATACAATAAGTCTCTAATAAATCTTTTGCAATGAAAAAAATGAATAATGAAAATTTATTTTAGTTAATTTTAAAAATGTATATTAAAATATTCCCCAATTGATTTCACATGGCCACTTCAGAAATATACCTATAAAAAAAAAATCCTTCACCTAACAAGTGATGAAACTAAGCCTCAGAAACATTAAGTAGCTTGGCAAAGTCTCCCAGCCAGATATGCACATTATGAAACAAGCATCAAATCTCCAACCTAGAACACAGGAGCCTTCAGATTCCTATACTGCCTCTTCTGATTGTTTGTGAATCAGTACTATTATAATATTTATATCATTAATATTATGATATTTAATACCATGTATGGAGCTGACTGTGGCTCAGACCATGAACTCCTTATTGCCAAATTCAGACTTAAATTGAAGAAAGTAGGGAAAACCACTAGACCATTCAGGTATGACATAAGTCAAATCCCTTATCATTATACAGTGGAAGTGAGAAATAGATTTAAGGGCCTAGATCTGATAGATAGAGTGCCTGATGAACTATGGAATGAGGTTCGTGACATTGTACAGGAGACAGGGATCAAGACCATCTCCGTGGAAAAGAAATGCAAAAAAGCAAAATGGCTGTCTGGGGAGGCCTTACAAATAGCTGTGAAAAGAAGAGAAGCGAAAAGCAAAGGAGAAAAGGAAAGATATAAGCATCTGAATGCAGAGTTCCAAAGAATAGCAAGAAGAGATAAGAAAGCCTTCTTGAGTGATCAATGCAAAGAAATAGAGGAAAACAATAGAATGGGAAAGACTAGAGATCTCTTCAAGAAAATCAGAGATACCAAAGGAACATTTCATGCAAAAATGGGCTCGATAAAGGACAGAAATGGTATGGATCTAACAGCAGCAGAAGATATTAAGAAGAGATGGCAAGAATACACAGAAGAACTGTACAAAAAAGAGCTTCACAACCCAGATAATCACAATGTGTGATCACTGACCTAGAGCCAGACATTCTGGAATGCGAAGTCAAGTGGGCCTTAGAAAGCATCACTATGAACAAAGCTAGTGGAGGTGATAGAATTCCAGTTGAGCTATTCCAAATCCTGAAAGATGATGCTGTGAAAGTGTTGCACTCAATATGCCAGCAAATTTGGAAAACTCAGCAGTGGCCACAGGACTGGAAAAGGTCAGTTTTCATTCCAATCCCAAAGAAAGGCAATGCCAAAGAATGCTCAAACTACCGCACAATTGCACTCATCTCACATGCTAGTAAAGTAATGCTCAAAATTTTCCAAGCCAGGCTTCAGCAATATGTGAACTGTGAACTTCCTGATGTTCAAGCTGGTTTTAGAAAAGGCAGAGGCACCAGAGACCAAATTGCCAACATCCACTGGATCATGGAAAAGGCAAAAGAGTTCCAGAAAAACATCTATTTCTCCTTTATTGAGTATGCCAAAGCCTTTGACTGTGTGGATCACAATAAATTGTGGAAAATTCTGAAAGACATGGGAATACCAGACCACCTGATCTGCCTCTTGAGAAATTTATATGCAGGTCAGGAAGCAACAGTTAGAACTCGACATGAAACAACAGACTGGTTCCAAATAGGAAAAGGAGTTCATCAAGGCTGTATATTGTCACCCTGTTTATTTAACTTCTATGCAGAGTACATCATGAGAAATGCTGGACTGGAAGAAACACAAGCTGGAATCAAGATTGCCGGGAGAAATATCAATAACCTCAGATACGCAGATGACACCACCCTTATGGCAGAAAGTGAAGAGGAACTAAAAAGCCTCTTGATGAAAGTGAAACAGTAGAGTGAAAAAGTTGGCTTAAAGCACAACATTCAGAAAATGAAGATCATGGCATCCTGTCGTATCACTTCATGGGAAATAGATGGGGAAACAGTGGAAAGTGTCAGACTTTATTTTTGGGGGCTCCAAAATCATTGCAGATGGTCTCTGCAGCCATGAAATTAAAAGACACTTACTCCTTGGAAGGAAAGTTATGACCAATCTAGATAGCATATTGAAAAGCAGAGACATTACTTTGCCAACAAATGTCTGTCTAGTCAAGGTTATGGTTTTTCCTGTGGTTATGTATGGATGTGAGAGTTGGACTGTGAAGAAGGCTGAGCACCAAAGAATTGATGTTTTTGAACTGTGGTGTTGGAGAAGACTCTTGAGAGTCCGTTGGACTGCAAGGAGATCCAACCAGTTCATTCTGAAGGAGATCAGCCCTGGGATTTCTTTGGAAGGAATGATGCTAAAGCTGAAACTACAGTACTTTGGCCACCTCATGAGAAGAGTTGACTCATTGGAAAAGACTCTGATCCTGGGAGGGATTGGGGGAAAGAGGAGAAGGGGACGACAGAGGATGAGATGGCTGGATAGCGTCACTGACTTGATGGACGTGAGTCTGAGTGAACTCCCGGAGTTGGTGATGGACAGGGAAGCCTGGCGTGCTGCGATTCATGGGGTCGCAAAGAGTCGGACACGACTGAGCGACTGATTTGATCTGATCTGATCTGATTAATGTTTATTGCCATGCATTAATATAATATATAAATTAACATAATAATATTTAATAATATAACATTAGCTATTATGAAAGCAAAATACTGAAGGAGGGAGCCCCAACCTCTCCTCAGGCCAACTTCAGAATCAAATGACAAAGCATAAACTCCGCATTTAGAAGTAATCTATTCACACCAAGTAAAGCAATTAGTGATTAATAAAAAATAACAAAATGGCTTATCAATTTTAATGTTTTCAGGCAAATGTGACAGACTTTTAAAAGCACTCAAAATGTGGGAAATGTGGGGGGAAAAAGTGACAACCAGAACAGAGTAAGTCCAAAAGCCAGAAAATGCAGATGATAAAACGTGGACTTAAAACATGCTTGCTTCTCCCTGATCTTCAACAAAAACAGATTCCTCTTCTCTTTCATCACCTGAAAAACTGCACACTTTAGTTTCCTCTCCAAGAAAGCTTATCAAACACTTGACTTTCAAAACTGATTAGGATTAACTAAAAAATGTTGAATATGATGTTGCAGCATTTTACAAATACAAAGATCTTCTCTACATGTGTGATAGCAACATATTGTTTAGCACATACTTCAAATTGTTCTAAATGCCAGTGTGTGAACATCTCTCCCCATAAGGTTTTACATGAAATCCAAGATTACTTGGGATCTATATGGTGATGATGTTTCGATCAGAGTTGAAAACACCATGAATAAATTCCTAAGAATACACATTCTGTTAGGAAGAACCCATATCTTCACCTGTAATGACATAGGATATCTTCAGATTCTTACATCTCTGTAATGCTGTGAGCACAGAAATAATAGATTTCAGTATTATTAAGAAGAGTATGCCGATAGTAATTATGGGAAAAGGCAATGATGAGTCAGATTATTATGGTAATTGTGAAAAGGAAATGGATTACCATGACAAGAAAGGTGAACAAAACATACTTCATTATAATGTGAAAGGCTACATCTAAGGTCGCCTGAAGATCTGCATAAAGCACTTTATAAATATGTTTCGAATGCATTGTCTTGAATCAATTATGAAAATTCCTAGTGCTTGCTATTGTTCATATTTAAGATGGCAGAGCTTTGGATTTTTAAACAGGCATTTCACCTTTCTTAGAAGGTTACTGTAAAAACAAAAAAAGTTAAGTAGTAAGAAAATACGGGTCCCACAAGAAATGATTATCCCCTTCAAAAAATCAGGGCCAGCTTCTTTTTTTATTTATTTATTTACTTGTAATTGAAGGATAATTGCTTTACAATATTGTTAGTTTCTGCCATACATCAACATGCATCAGCCATAAGTACAAACGTGCCCCCTCCTTCGTGAACCTCTCTCCCACCTCCCAACACATCCCATCCCTCTAGATTGTCGAAAAGCCCCAATTTAAGTTCCCTGAGTCATACAGCAAATTCCCACTGGCTATCTATTTTACGTATGGTAGTATATATGTTTTCACACCCTCTTCATTCGTCCCACCCTCTCCTACCCCTATTGTGTTCATAAGTCTGTTCTCTATGTCTGCATCTCCACTGCTGCCCTGCAAATAGGTTCGTCAGTACCATCTTTCTAGATTCCATATGTATGTGTTAATACACAACATTTGTTTTTCTGACTTATTTCACTCTGTACAATAGGCTCCAGGTTTATCTACTTCATTAGAGCTGACTCAAATGCATCAGGGCCACATTCTATTTGAGGAGTGCCTTAAGCAATCTAGAAGGGTGTCAATCATGAATGTCTGTCTTTCTGGAAAACTGCAAGAGTGACTGTAAGTTAACACAAAAACACAGAAAACCATGAGCATCCACCATCAACCATGGGGATGCGTTCAACATATATGATATATTAACAAGAAGAGAATGATGTTATAAAACGGAACTGTTTCTATGATGAGTTATCCAACTGTCTCATTTTCTGAAATAAAGCTCCCTGAATCTAAATAAACCTTTATCTGCTGACTCTGGTCCTTCACCGTTCACACCAGTCCCGGTGCTCTTCAGAACAGGTGGCAATGGTGACAATTACTGAGACAGCCAAATATCTACTGCTGTTTTTATTCCCTGGGTCTGTTGGTTTTCATAGCATTTGTTAACTTGTTTAATAGTTATGTTACTTCCAGGGGAGGGGAAGAGATGCAGACATGAGGAGAGACATGTGGACACAGAGCAGGTAAGGGGAGGGCGGACGAACTGGGAGATTAGGATTAACAGATATACACTGCTGCTGCTGCTGCTGCTGCTGCTGCTAAATCACTTCAGTCGTGTCTGGCTCTGTGCAACCCCATGGACGGTAGCCCTCCAGGCTCCGCCGTCCCTGGGATTCTCCAGCCAAGAACACTGGAGTGGGTTGCCATTCCCTTCCCCAATACCATGACTAAAATATAGGTAGCTAGTGGTAATCTGCGATAAATTAGCACAGGAAACTCAGATGGAAGCTCTGTGATGACCTACAGGGATGGGGTAGGGAGGTGGGTGGGAAGTCCAAGAGGGAGGGGATAAATGTATACATATAGCTGATTCACTTGCTTGTACAGAAGAAACTGACACAACAGTGTAAATCAATTACACTCCAATGGCAGGAGGGTGGGGGTGGGGGTGGATAGTTATGTCTATTTGCTTTCATTATTCAGGTATCAGAGATCACTTTTCCCTGGAGTGAGGATATGTTCCTTCAAAGAACCCTACAGGTTTTATTTTGAATTTGAAAGTAGTCCAAGATATCAGAAAGACAAGAGTATCAGAATTAAGTGTGATAAGCTCTGAAGAGAGAGGCTTTAAAAACTAGTACCATCAGTTCCAGGCTTGTAGCTTATAGGCAGCCTTTTTTATTTTAAGTCACTTAGAAGCAAAAGCTCTTTGCTCCAGAGGTTGTGGCTGGGTTAATTAGCTGGGCTTTGCTCTATTTTAATTAATATGCTATTTTTCATATGGGCATTTCAAAGTACCTTACAATTTTTTTTTAATTAAAATTTTACTTCTATCACTGATAATCGAGTTTGGTATGAACTCAAGTTTGTAAATGAACTATGGGATTCAACCCATTGGTTCACCAACTAGACGGCCAATCACTCCAAATGTCAGCCATTCCAGGAGGCCTTACATGTCCCTTAGGCTGCACTGCAAGCTCCTGCCCTGTCTTGCCACAACTTCTTCTAGTCTGGACTCTTGTCTGTACTGCATTTTTATTACAATTAGTATGCTTTCAGACTGTGGGATACTAGAGACCTGGGTTCATGCTTCAATGTCAGCAGGGTAGATGCTGAGTTATGTCTGATTGATTAATTAACCTGTCAGTAGATCACAGTCACGTTGAGGATTAGAGCTAGGGAGAAAGAAGCAACAGAGAACAGATCAAGCAGGGAAGGAGGAAGAAAAAGAGGAGATTATTATGGTAAATATGCATATCCTGCTGGTAATGAAAAGTAAACACAAACAATGCTATGCAGAATCACTTGTAGAAGGGAAAATAAAATGCAAAAAAGTTGAGTGATGAAAAGGGTGAAAGAGATAAGAATTTTTTCTTCCCTTAGTTGGGATGGTGAAAGGAGTAGATAATAGGGATAAATTAGGCCCATTAAAATGTAGAGAGGGCAGGAGATTAATGTCTCCAAAAAGGTGGCAGTTCTGGGCTTATTCTTTAATTAGTGTTTAACAGAGAAAAGAAAATTAGGCAATTAGAAAAATAACAACGACTAGGCAAAAACACCTCCTGAAAAACAGCTCAGGAAGAGAATGAATATATATTAACCACAAGATTAGTCCTCTAGGCTGGGATATTAAGGAATCTGACATGTTTGCAGAATACTTTTCTATGATTATAAAAATAAATCTTGTGGATCTGGTAAAATATGTCCAGATATTCTTAAATGCAAAAGCTGAATATGTTTGGGGCAGAAATACCTCCCTTCGTTTTCTTCTCTGGGAATATAATCTTTGTTATGTCTGCAGGTATTAGGGCTCCCATCCAAGAGAACTCTGGGAAGCTACAGGAAGGAAAGCCAAGGCTGGTAAACATAAGAGTTCATTTCAATATGTCCATACATAGGATGTTTTCTAACTGTGGTACTGGAGAACACTCTTGAGAGTTCCTTGGACTGCAAGGAGATCAAACCTGTCAATCCTAAAGGAAATCAATTCTGAATATTCATTGGTAGGACTGATGCTGAAGCTGAAGCTCTAATACTTTCAGAAGGGCCAATTAACTGGAAAAAGACCTTGATGCTGGGAAAGATTGAGTGTAGGAGGAGAGGGTGACAGAGGATGAGATGGTTGGATGGCATCACTGACTCAATGGACATGAGTTTGACCAAACTCCAGAAGAGACTGAAGGACAGGGAAGCCCGGCGGGCGGCAGTTCGTGGGGTCTCAAAGAGTTAGACACAACTAAGCAACTGAACAAGAACAATGCACAGGTTTATATATATACACTATTCTCATACAAAGTGGAATCAGGTATGCTGATTTTTCATGAACTATGGATTTCAGTGCAGAATGACATAATGATAATAGGGAGGGACCCAGAGCTGGGAATTAGATAACTTGGATTTGCATTCTGGCTTCACCCCTTCTGAGCCTCACAAACTTGAATTAGTCATCATATGTCAGTTCAGATTCTGTTTCTCATCTGTAGGAAGGGAATAGCTGTGAGAAAGAGATGGCTGGGAGATAATGTATATAGAGTACACAATACGTGGTCTGGCACATTGCAGATTGTTTAGTAAATATTGATTCCCTTTCTTTTATTCTCAATGGGAAAATGGTGTAGATTAAATTTTCTTCTGGAGCATTTCTGTGCTGTCCTGTGTCGCTCAGTCACATCTGACTCTTTGAGACACCATGGGACTGTAGCCCACCAGGCCTTTCTGCCCATGGGTATTTTCCAGGCAAGGATCTGGAGTTGGTTGCCATGCCCTTCTCCAGGGGATGTTCCCAACCCAGGGATTGAACCCAGGTCTCCCTCATCGCAGGCAGATTCTTTACCATCTGAGCCACCAGGGAAGTTCAAGAATACTGGAGTGGTAGTCTATCCTTTCTCCAGGGGATCTTCCTGACCCAGGAACCAAACTATAGGCAGATCCTTTACCAGCTGAGCTACCAGGAAAGCCCCAGGAGCATTTTTATCTCCCACAAAAAAGAGGCAGTCAGGGATAACAAACAAGCTCTTGCTTTGCTTAGAACATTCAAACTGTTTTCAGGGCAGGGGCTTAGCTTTTTGGATATTCCCAGGGGAAGTCAGAGACACTAAGGAAAATTAATGTTGAATTAGGGCCTGAGAGTGCAGTCTGGTGTGCACCTGGTGGAACTTCTTGCCCTCTACTCATAGGAAGAGGAAGGGGACTGCTCAGGGTTCCTCTATCCCCTAGATCAACTTTGGTTATACTTTTTCTAAGTAGGTTAAGCGTCAACAGTCCCCTTTTGATCTGTTGATGGACCTGTCTAGTAGGACCTTACCTACCACATTCAACCTTCTTTTATCCTCCTGACCATTGTCCTTGAATGGACCAAAGCGAAACAGGTCTCCAACTTAAGATATGAGAGACCCAACCATGACACCAAGCTTGGCCAGAGAGATGGTACTAGTTGCAACTCATTCTTCAGATGTTTTCCTTTGCCTTTCTCCTTTGAAATGACCTGCCGATTCCCTCATTCTATTTTCATTTCTAAGGGGCAGCTGCTGCTGCTACATTAATCTGAGAACTTTATGACCACAGACTTATTAACAGGCTACTGCCCTCAGGAATATTTGCATTTCTTAAAATGTTCCAGATAGAGATGATCTTAGAAATGGCAGTTAAATTGCCCTATTAACAAGGATGTTTAATGGGGCAGTCATGAAGCCCCTTAACATTCTCTTAGTCTTAACTTTTGCTGAATTCAAGGGATCATCTCTCCAACTGTCCAGCCACACAGCTAGATCAGACAGTTGAAAAAGCATGGCAGACATGCCCTGATTTTCCAAGTTAAAGAGTTTAGCACTGTTCTTGGGAACTATGTACTTCTAAAGGGCAGATTCACTCACTGAAGGAAAAAAAAATCTGATGTTGGGCATATGAGAAATAAATCTATAAACACAATAATGAGCAATGACATCATGAGCAATAAGCCTCATAGATATAGTCAACATAAATCCTCTTCCAAGCACTTTGGGATGGGGTCATAAAATTAGTGAATTCAGCAATGAAAGATATTTCATATTTCAACTTCAGGAGAGAATATACTGCTCTGTCTTATAGCATTTCAATTGCAAATTTGATTGTAATTTGATTGGTTAAAAACAGTCTCACTCATTTAAAATTGAAAAATGTGATGTTGAAAAAATCAGAGTAAGTTAAAATATCATAAAATGAAAAGAGGTGAACATTATGACTAATTAAGCATAGGTTAGATCTACCCCACAAAGTCATAATCTTTACATAGTAATGATTTATATTTTACCAGAGGTCAGTTTTCACTCATTTCATTGATTTAGACTCATTGGCGCTAATTTCTTTCACCTCCTCATGGATGTGATTGCCCAGAATTTAATCGGTTTGAAAGCAGTCCCCTTTCTGAAGTCCCCATGTTCCTATAAGTCTGAAACAGCAAAGACCTCAAGGAAGGGTAATAAGCAGAACAGGGCCATGATGTAACTGGCGAGCTCACTTCCTGAGGAGTCTTAGATGCTCTGGTATCATGCTTGAATTTTAACAATGGTGATTCTATCATGGGCTCACCCCAGCTCACATTTTCATTAGCTTGTTGTTTTTACACAGCTTTGTCCATGTGCACGAGTGGTGATCAGAGGGCAGAGCAATCATGCGAAATCTCAAACTGTGTAGTAGAAAATATCACCCTTCCCTAAATGTTTTCTCATAGTGGGAAACCTGCTGGTATTTCAGGGGGACTGCCATCACGGACATAGCTGTTCACCGTGTGGGATATACATAAGGGTGGGGCAGTCATGAGCCCATTCACATCATAGGTACATTTAGACAGTAGTTACAACCAGAATAGGAGAGGCCCAGGCTCTGCCTGACTAAACAAAATGGTGCTACACCCCTAGCTGACAAATGGCAAGCATGTACAATGGCTTCTGGTTCAGTTACTGAGATTTCCTTTACAGTAAGATAATTCCATGTCAGGGCAAGAGACGAGAGGTGGGGCAGACTGGACCTAGAAGAGCTGATGGACACATCAAGGTATTTTAGTTCCCTGACCAGGGATCAAACCTGCACCCCATGCAATGGAAGTACAGAGTCTTAACTACTGGACCACCAAGGAAGTCCCCTGCTTTTTAATATGGGAATCACAATATTTATCTTATACTGGGATTGCCAACATTCAGGGCATGCAGATTTCTTGGTACATAAGACTAACTGCAACAAATTATTAGGCGAGGAGAGAAAGAGTCCATATATTATGATCCAAGCAGATAATTTGTTCATTTAATCATTTAGACATGCAGTTTACAAACTAATCTACTCTATAGTTAAGACAATTTGCTAAGATTTGGGTTTTCTGGTAGTGAACAAAGGCCCTGACTTCACACATTCTATAAACTAAGCAACCATTAAGTAAGAAACATACATATAAATAATTAATTACAGGTTGTGCTACGTGCTTTGAATAGAAACCTCAGAGAGAAAATAACAGTGTGTTCAAAAGAAATAACATACTCCAGAGCCTTGCAAGATGAGTAGGCATTAAATATAAGAGCTTATAAGGAAGAGGTCTTCAGAGATGGAAAATTGTGTGTACAAAGAAAGACAGTAAGAAAAAGGCCAATGGGTGTGAGTATTGAAAGCAGTTAGGGACTAAGAGGGAAAATGACCTGGGAGAATTAGTCACAGGAAAGATTAGCTATGGCTTTCAAGATCATATTAAAGAACAGTTCAATACCCTGGGAAGCCAGTGGAGTGGTCTTGAGCAGAGAAGGCACACAATCTAATTTATTTTTCTTTTGAATGATCTTTCTAGAAGCTGAGGAAGGTATTGGGCTGGATGGTAAGAGAGAAAGAACGAGATGACTGCAGAAGCTCAGAGAGGATGATGACTGAGGTGGGGGCAGGTAGCTTCTAAATTCAGCAACGAGCGATCACTGGCGCTTCCAGCAGCTGAATAAAATTTTTCAACAGGACACTCAAAGCCAGGCAAGTAATAAGGAAACCAAAGTAAGAGACAGCAGACATTGGGATTGTTGGGAAATTGGCAGGAGTGCCACAGCCAAATTAGTGTGCATAAGAGCATTTTCTTCTTGATCTGTGCAAAGAGGTCAAAATAGGGACTTAGCTGAGAAGTACAAGTCTTTGTGAGTAAGGTGGGGGGCATAGTCTTTAAGTCAGGGGAGTGGAGCACAGGTTCACAGGAAATAGTACGGTTTGCCCTATGCTGAACCGTCTGAAACCATGGCTTAGAATTCATTTAATACCTAGAACTAGGAATAGCATTGGTTTCAGACACCAGGAGAGCTGAACCAACTAGCAGGTGACAGTTCTGAGACACAATTTTAGGAACATGAAGGACCTGGCTAACCAAAGAAATACAAAAGGCACATTGTTTTTCTTTATTAACTTAATCCAGATTATGTTACTAACACTCTCCTAGTTAGGGAAATTAATAATTACACACATTTTACAAAAAAAGGAGACAAGACTAGGTAGACTATAAAGAAAGACATGGACAAAGATACAATTTCAGAACCCTGGCGCACACACACACAAATGACATGTTACTATTCGGTAGAATGGTGATTTTTCATTCACTGTTTCAGAATGATGTAAATCCAATTTCTCAAGACTGTGGAGAGCTCTGGGTATTACAATGTTTGGACCTTGTCTTCTATACCATTTCAAGGTGGCTTATTCCCAACACAGTGCTACTTATAATCCAGCTGGCAAAATAATGAGCTATATCTTTCATGTCATTTCATTGGTATCGAGGGAAAAGAAAAACACTTAGGTTTCCTCCTTTGCTTGTTTTTAAAACAAAAGAATATTTCCCTTATCTGCTTTGCTTTTTATATTTTCTAAATCCTACTGTGATAACAGGAGAAGAGGTTTGGGTTTCCTACTGTGGGCTTAGATGGGCCGTTACACTTGATTATCTCTAGAAGTCCCTGATGACCAATCAGAAGAACTATGCTTGTAATTTTTTTACTATATTTTATTTTATTTTTTTAATTTACAATGCTATGTTGGTTTCTGCCATACAACAATGTGAATCAGCCATAATTATACATAAATCTCCTCTGTCTTCAGCTTCCCTGCTCTCGCTCCATCCTACCCCTCTAGGCACCAGACTGGGCTCCCTGTACTATATGGCAACTTCTCACCAGCTATCAATTTTATCCATGGTATGTGTATATATGTTGATGTTACTTTCTCCATTCATCCCACTCTCTCCTTCCCCCACTGTATCCACAAGTCCATTCTTGATATTTGCATCTCCATTCCTTCCCTGAAAATAGGTTCATCAATACCATTTTTCTAGAGTCCATGAAAGTGAAAGTGTTAGTTGCCCAGTCGTGTCTGACTCTTTGGGACCCCATGGACTGTAGCCCACCAGGTTCCTCTGTTCATGGAATACTGGAATTCTTCCAGGCAAGAACACTGGAGTGGGCCGCCATCCCCTTCTCCAGGGGATCTTCCCGACCCAGGGATTGAACCCGGGTTTCCTGCATTGCAAGCAGATTCTTTACCATCTGAGCCACTAGGGAAGCCCCATAAATATGATATTTGTTTTTCTCTTTCTGGCTTACTTTCTCTGTTTAACATGTGCCTATAATTTTTAACTTGCATTGTTAGTATAAACAACTTCTAGCTTTGCCCAAATGGAACCTTTAAGTTTACCTTTCAAAATTGTTACATCAAGATTCACAAACCAAAACCTCACATGAATGTATTATATGCTGTTAGATTTGTTTTCCTAAGGCATGAAAGTCAAATTTACAATGCTAACATTTCTCTAAGAAAGTTCTAAGTGATATATACTTTTCTGCAAAGAGGCAACAGATCTGTCTGTCTGTAAATATGCTTATAGTCCTCCTGGAGTGGAGAAAAAGAAGTAGGCATGCTGAATTAAATATACAGCCTATAAAACCAGGAGAACATGCATACATTAGAAAACTATTGTCAAGAATAGTCAACTATCTCTTCAGATAACTGAGTTCAACAGACATTTACCAAGAGTCTGCAACTAAGTCCTCTGATTATCACAAGGAATACAAATTGATAAAGCTCCCTGTTCTCAAGGAACTAAAATGCAAAAAGCAAAATAAAATACAGATTTTCTTCATTAAAGTCATTAGTAGGTACCAGAAAAGATAAACTTAGTTTGAATTATGTTTGAATTTGAATATAAGTCACTCTTCATATCAGGAATTGGAAGTTAAAT
The DNA here is from genome assembly GCF_029378745.1 of Bos indicus. Taxonomy (NCBI): domain Eukaryota; kingdom Metazoa; phylum Chordata; class Mammalia; order Artiodactyla; family Bovidae; genus Bos; species Bos indicus. Next base: position 55,086,492 of record NC_091770.1, read on the forward strand.
AATATATATGCATATACACACATATATAAATACAGAGCATATATATTAACCTGATGTACCAATAACAATATATTATGATTAATCTCTATAATTAATATTAATAAAAATGTTAGCTATATTAATGCATGAAAATTTTATTCAAATAACCAAAGGTTACCTGTCATCTCAATAGTATAAACAGAAGCTTAACTCATGAATTTTCTTAACTGTTTTTTAACCACCTGTAGATATTCACCTACAGGTTTTAAGCTATAATATAAACAGGTACAGGCTTCCCTGGTGGCTCAGTGGTAAAGAACCTGCCAGCAATGCAGCAGATGTGGGTTTGATCCCTGGGTCAGGATGATCTCCTGGAGAAGGGAATGCCTACCCATGCCAGTATTCTTACCTGGAGAATTCCATGGTCAGAGGAGTATGGTGAGCTGCAGGCCATGGGGTCGAAAAGAGTCAGACACAACTGAACGACTAACACACACATAAACATATACAGTCAGGCAGGCAGCCACCCACTCATTACCCACGCCCTCCCCCTGCCATGACCTGCATACCTTAGTGTGAAAAAGAAATCTGTCATAAAGTATGATTTTTAAATTATGCTAAACAGCTCCAATTAAAAATACTTTATTTTTGTACATGAACACATGTACACCCATGGCTGATTCATGTCAATATATGGCAAAATGCACTACAATATTGTAAAGTAATTAGCCTCCAATTAAAATAAAAAAAAAATACTTTAAAGCACTGCTAAACTTGGCATATTTGCTATAGAACAAAATCTCCAGTTTATTTCTCTCTGTATAAAAAATAGTGACATTCCGCTACGGCCAGCCAAGGCACTGGTCCTCCCTGGGCCTGATGATGTAAGGCCTCGGAATCTGAAACATCAGGATGCACAGGGAGTATCTGTCGATGTATGCCACCTTCAATAATTTAGTATGTTGACTTATACTTTCCACACGAGTAGTCTTGTCCAACCAGCAGTAAATACAGCTACAAAGCAGTGAGGAATGGCAATTGGCTGAGGGTGCTAATTACACTGCCTTGACTTGAATTAAAATTGCTAAACAGCAAATGAGATTACCAGTCTAAAGATAACCTTAATTCAAATGCGAGGCTGCATTTATCTCATCTACAATGTAATTTTCCAAAGGTGTAGAAAAATACAATTTTAATGGAAAGCCATTGTTTAAAAATATAATTAAAGTCCCCAGTCCCTCCCTCTGCCTCGTTCTTGGATTTTGTTCTACAGGCGAGATGTGCAGACTGATTTAGAGGTCAGAAGGAAAACATTCGGATGGTGTCCTCTTGGCCAGACATTACTTTGAGTGTCATCTTCATTTTTAATGATCAAGAGCTGGCCAGAGGACAAGTAAATGCCAAAGGAGCAGGGGGTGGGGTGGAAAGGGAAAATGACCTTTTCCAATCCCCAGAGCCATAAGGAATCTTACAAATGATAAGAACTCAACATTGCCATTTGACTAATGAGGAAGTCCAAGGTCCAGAAAAGTCAAGTAATTTTTCTAAGAACACAATGCAAAAAACCACCACTATCCAGTGGGGGAGATGTTGGTCTGAAATATGGGACCAGAAAATCTATGTTTGAATCCTGTCTCTTGTACTTACTAGTACTGTGGCAGGCTACTTATTATTTTCAAAGCTCAATTTTTGTATTTGTAGCCCACCAGGCTCCCTTGTCCATGGAATTTCCTAGGCAAGTATACTCGAGTGGGTTGCCATTTCCTTCTACAGGGGATCTTCCCAACCCAGGATCCATCCATGGGGTCGCAGAAGAGTCAGACACAACTCAGCGACTAAACAACAACAATGCTCTGAACAGTTCTGCTTTTCTTGAAGGGATCCTGACTTGATAATTGATTATGTTTCCCTTGTACCAGGGCTTTATGCCTACCCCTGAGAAAGATGGCTATGTTTGGTTTTATTTAACCACACTCTTAACTCTGAGTGTTGTCAAGAAAACAAATAAGGCATTGTTTGCAGTTGAGATACTCTAATCAGAGTATCATCTAGGCCCCATACTGTATACTGAATGGCAAAATATAATACATTCCTCCCCAAAAAAGGAGTATTTGTAAGGCATTTTTAATTCCCAAAGAACATTTTAAATATTTCTAAGATTCTTCAAATTGTCTTTACGGTCCCAGTCTCAGCTCGAAGATGAATCAAGGAAATGTGTCTGAAGCTGAGAATATACTGTATTAGTTGTTTACCTGGTGGCTCAGATGGTAAAGAATCCACCTGCAATGCAGAAGACCTGGGTTGGATCCCCAGATCAGGAAGATCCCCTGGAGAAGCAAATAGCTACCTACTTCAGTATTCTTGGTGGAGAATTCCATGGACAGTGGAGCCTGGTAGGCTACAGTCTAGTGGGTTGCAAAAAGTCAGACATGACTGAGTGACTAAGCATGAGGCAGTTTTTTTCCTATTTGAAACCAATGAGGAGTAAAGGAAAAGGTGAAGGACGGTCAAAGCGGGACAGTTGAAAGGGTCAATGGGAAACTCACTTCCTCTTCCAAATGGAATTCGATCCCTTAAACAGTCTCACAGGGACCACGTCTAGCCTGTCCTTAGCAGCATTTATGGCACATGGTAAGTACTGAATAAAAGCTTTTGGAGGGAATGACAGCTATTAAATCCAGAAATTCAGCCAACAAGTCAAAGAGGATGTAACTAATGCTGGGATTTGTTCTGATCTTTCTTTTGAACTGTGGTGTTGGAAAGGACACTTGAGAGTCCCTTGGACTGCAAGGAGATCCAACCAGTCCATTCTAAAGGAGATCAGCCCTGGGATTTCTTTGGAAGGACTGATGCTGAAGCTGAAACTCCAGTACTTTGGCCACCTCACACAAAGAGTTGACTCATTAGAAAAGACTGATGCTGGGAGGGATTGGGGGCAGGAGGAAAAGGGGATGACAGAGGATGAGATGGCTGGATGGCATCACCAACTCGACGGACATGAGTTTGAGTGGACTCCGGGAGTTGGTGATGGACAGGGAGGCCTGGTGTGCTGCAGTTCATGGGGTCGCAAAGAGTCGGACACGACTGAGAGACTGAACTGAACTGAACTGATATGAAATGTCAGTAAAATCTTACTGAGGTTTATTTTTTCCTAAACTAGCTGCATATCTCCTACCTTTCTCTTTCATATTTATATAGCATATAAATATACTATAGTATGGAGGAGGGAACGGCAACCCACTCCAATATTCTTGCCTGGAAAATTCCATGGACAGAGGAGTCTGGCGGGCTATAATCCATAGGGTCGTAAAGAGCTGGACACGACTGAAGCGAATTAGCATGCATGCATGTATACTATCGTACATAAATGTAGTGTGTGTGTGCATGTGCATGCTCTGCTGTGTTTGACTCTTTGAGACCCCAAGGATTGTACTTACCAGACTCCTCTCTTCATGGAATTTTCTAGGCAAGAATAATAGAATGGGGTGCCATTTCCTACTCCAGGGGATCTTCCTGACTCAGGGATTGAACCCGCGTGTCTTGTGTCTCCTGCATTAGCAGGCAGATTTTTCACCACTGTGCCACATGGGAAGGCATAAAAATATAGTATATAAGTATATTTTTATGGCTTCTGGGGTGTATATGTGTATTAGTCGTTTAGTTGTGTCTGACTCTGCATTTCCATAGACTGTAGCCTGCCAGGCTCCTCTCTCCATGAAATTCTCCAGACAAAAATACTGGATTGGGTTGGCTTTCCCCTCTCCAGGAGATCATCCTGACTCAGGGATCAAACCCAGGTCTCTGGCATTGCAGGCAAATTCTTTACGATCTGAGCCATCAGGGAAGCTCCCATATATATGTATACTTTGTCTGTATCCCTTGAAGCACAGTACTGCTCATGGCATGGCTTGGCAGTCTAGGAAAACACTATCTAATTTAACATTTTCAATGGCATAAATTTGACTATGAAAAAAATTGTTTCACTGGGTAAAAGTTTTGAGGCCACTGTGCATTTAAAAGTCTTGCAATCAATACACCAAAACAGTTGTAGCCTATATTAAATGGGTTGGAACAACTTGCATTTCAGGTCATGAAAACTGGTCATTTTTTTCCCATCTTCTCCCTGGTCAACTCATATAGGAAAGAACAATCAATGACAACAATTGAAGAACCAGGTTTCTCAGAGATGTGTACTTTTTCACTGCTGAAAAAGAGTTTTTATAATTTAGAAATTAAGGGACCATAAAAGCAGCATCCTAGAGGAAAAAACTTCACAAGATAGTCAAATACACTGCTTCTCATGAAGACTGTACTTACTTAGGCCAGAATCCATGGTACCCTAGGGCTTCCTTGGTGGCTCAACAGTAAAGAATCTGCTTGCAATGCAGGAGAAATGGGTTCCATCCCTGGGTCAGGAAGATCCCCTGGAGAGGGACATGGCAACCCACTCTAGTATTTTTGTCTGGGAAATCCCACAGACAGAGGAGACTGGCAGGCTACAGTCCATGGGGTCTCAAGAGTTGGACACAATTAAGTGACTAAACTACCACCATGGTTCCGTGGATATTTACCTTTTGTCACTGACTTCACCAGTTACACTAGTGAATCACTGGAAAACTGAATCTCTAGGACCAGACCTTAAAAGCATGTGTCATGAGATTTTTTCCTATGAATTTCCCTATTCATGATTCCTCTGACCTCAAAGATGTATTCCCACTACATAATCTGAATAATTAAGGATTAATTAAAAAAACAAAAAGCCTTCTTACTTAGTTCTTGCAGTACAAATGCTCCCCAGCTATTTGACATTCCACATCCATCTGGAAGATCTGCCTATGAATGAAGATTCCTTTAAAGGTTGAGGTCCTCCAGTTTGGTACCCTGTGGCAGAAGTACACAGCATGCGCCGAGGCCTGCACCTGGAAGCCTGCAGATTTAGGTCTGCGTGATCTTTGCAATGTATTTTCCTTCTTTGTGTCCTAGATTGCTTCTTGATGAAAGGGAGAGACCTGAACAATTTGCTGCTGAATGTCTTGAGACTCTAACATGCTACTGCCCTCTGGAGGGCCAGTCTTTGAAAAAATCTAAGGGTCTGTGAAAGATGGAAGGGTGGGATACAAGATTTTACAAGCATCAGGAAGGAGTCAATGATTTGACTGAGATTTGTGAATATGTTATGTCTGAACATAGCAAAATGGACTTGTGTGTGCTGAGTCACTTCAGTCATGTCCAGTTGTTTGTGAGCCTATGGACTAAAGCCTGCCAGGCTCCTCTGTCCATGGGACTCTCCAGGGAAGGATACTGAAGTGAGTCGTCATGTGCTCCTCCAGGGCATCTTCCCAACCCAGGGATCGAACCTGGGTTTCTTGGATCTCTTGCATTTGCAGGCGGGTTCTTTACTGCTAGCGCCACCTGGAAACCCAAGTAGACTTACAGGTGTGATTAAATTAAAGGTTGTAAGATGAGAACATTTCCTGAACTATCCAAGTGGGCTCAACTAAATCACAAGAGTACTTAAAAGCACAGTACTTTCCCAGCTGCAGAGAACAAGAGATATGGCAAAGTGAGATGGACTTGGCCCCATGATTCTGGCTTTGAAGATGGAGAAAGGGGCCATAAGCCAAGGAATGTAGGTGGTCTCATGAAATTGGAAAAGGTGAAAAAAAACTGGACTGTCCCCTGGAGACTCTGTAAGGAATGCAGCCCTATCGACACCTTAATTTTAGCCCCATAAGACATATTTTGGACTTAAAAAAATTATTTATTTTTTGGCTATGCTGGATCTTCATTGCTGTGCCAGCTTTTTTCTAGTTGAGGCGAGCAGGGCCTACTCTCTAGCTGCGAGTGCACAGGTTCTCATTGCTGTGGCTTCTCTTCTGGTGGAGCGTGGATTCTAGGGCACAAGGGCTTCAGTAGATCCAGCACGTGGTCTCAGCAGCTGTGGTTCCCAGACCCTAGAGCACAGGTTCAGTAGCTGTGGCACACAGGCTTAGTGGCTCCATGGCACATGGATCTTCCCAGACCAGGGATCAAATCCATGTCTCCTGCATTGGCAGGAGGATTCTTTACCACTGATCCATCAGGGAAGCCCTCATTTTGAACTTCTAACCTTCAAAAATGTATAATAATGAGTATGTATTGTCTGAAGTCACTACATTTTGGTAATTTGTTACAGGAGCAATAGAAACCTAATACAGAGAAGCTGGCTGAAAGTGTCTCAGGAAAGTGTTTAGGGTCTTAGAACATCTTCAAATAGCAAAGGTATTTCCTTTACTCACTTCTTAATTGACAACTTATCTCCCTTGCAAGGATTTTCACATCGACAAATTCAAACTCAGAAAAGGACCTAGAAATTCCCACTAGATTATAAGCATATGAGTAACTTCCACCAGCTTCAAGTATGCAATTTCATTTTATTAATCGATCAAAGCCTTGGGATAACAGATAAACTTCCTTTTTTAAATTTTTTTTTCAAAGAACAGCCAGTGATAGAGAAAGATTAAGGCAGGGGTCAGAGCCCTTCTCAGGATTTTGAAAGTACCCACATAGGCAGGTACAAACTCTCTCTATTCTTATGGCTACATTTAGGCATCCTGTATACTTTTGTTGCTTTTTGTCTTGAGGGCATACTCTGTCCAACCTAGTGACTTAATCATTTGCACTCAACTGTCAGTGCAAACTTAGGGGAGAAAGAAAAACACATATTGGTGGTAGGGTCGAAAGGTGGGGAAAGGGAATGGGAACAAAGGAAAAAAAGAAAAGGCTGGTTTAATCTGAATGTTTAAACTTCTCAGAGACGTAGGCATGTAAGGCTTTAAAAATTGAGATGCATCTGTGATAACTGCAAGAATCATTTTCTCCACCATTCCCTACCATCTGCCTCTTTCCCACTGTTCTTCCTCTATGATGCTCTCTTTCCCTTTATTGGGTTCTGCTTGACGCCCTCCCTTTGCCTTGAAAAGTTCACTGGTAGCCAGAAGCCCTCTTTTATTCCCTTTACTCAGATCCTTGGACCAGACCACGTAACACTTACAAATACAAAAATGTGTTCTCTAAGACAAAAGGGAAAGGCCCTATGTAGAGAAGTCCACATGAAGAATAGATGAGCAACACACATATTTGATTTATAAACCAAACCAGAAATCTGTGACAGCAGTTTTGTTATATGGTGTGAATAAAACTTAACAAATTACTATTTAGTCGACTATCTCCTACTGCGTACTATTTTTCATTGCCTTATCTTTCTTCACCTCCTCCTCCTACATTATAAATTAGCACCATATCCTGGCACTTTTCAGACACAACAGATGTAATGCGATCAACATTCTGATAATGCTGAAGTCGCCACAAGTTCCAGGCATACTGTTTGCTGTCACTGATCGGATATTTTTATTATAACATTCTCTTTCTCTAATGTATTCAACCACATGATATATATGCATATATATGAAAATATAGACATTTCTGGACTATGATACCCATTGCTAAATGGGCCGTGAATCTATACGAACACGTCTGCTCATCTTCAAATAATAAATTCTTTATTTTAATAAAGAATTTTCAAAAGCATCAGGAACAAGCACGCTAATTCACTACAGCTTCTAATACCACATCTAGATAAAGTTCTAGATGCATCAACCACCTATCGATTAGCATGAAAGCAATATTCCCCCAAGAACCGTGCTTTTTCAGATTGCTGGTGACTTGTTTTATAAGACTCACACTGTGTTATGTTGAGGAGTTGCAGGAGTCACGAGGTGGAAAGAAGCACAGATGTGGACAGACAAAACACACACACGTATACCCACACACATTTACACAAAACAAGATTTAACCTGATTCGACTGTGAACTACAAGGACTACAAAGAATAAGACTAAACATCAAAAAATATGAAATGTCTAAATATTCTCTCCTACCCCTCTGCCTCTACCTCAGGGACATGTAAAATAAATTTCACAAGGGACAGAAAATGATAAAGTGAATAATTTTCAGCCTGAAATACAAAAGAACGTTCTTAATATGTTCAGACAGGTGACTAGGCTATCAAAGGTCCAAAAAAGAAATTAAAAGGTAGCATAGTTCTTCCTTACAGGAACGATTGCAACCCAGCATAAGATGCATGTTTAAAGCAGTGTGTTAGTTGCTCAGTCATGTCTAACTCTTTGCAAATGCACAGACTGTAGTCTACCAAGCTCCTCAGTCCTTGGGATTCTCCAGGTAAGAATCTTGGAGTGAGTAGCCATTCCCTCCTCCAGACGATCTTCTTGACCCGAGGATCAAATCTGGGTTTCCTGCACTACAGGCAGATTCTTTACCACTGAGCCACCAGGGGAGCAGAGACATGGGCAACAAGTAAAAATGCTGAGTCAAGATGTTTCCAGCAGCAGTTGACAGTCTTTTTAAAAGTGAAGTGTGAAGGGTCTAACATCTTTTTTCTAGAGTAAAGTGGATTCAAGTGACTATTCAACTCCTACAAGGATGGGGGAGGGGAGCTAGGGACATAAGTGGTAGAATCAGCCACAGCTTGGCTTTTGCCATCTACAGAGACTGAAGCGAGAGCACAAGCTTGGGCTGATAAACACACTGGCTCACAACAGCTCCCGTAGATGGGCTCAACATCAAGTCATGCACTACCTCTCACTTATACAGCTTATGCTTCCATCAGCCAATGCAGAAGATGAGCCAACAGAAGACACCATAGTGGTGGCATTTTAAAAACAAGAAAACAAAAAACCTGTAGCAATTCAATAAGGTGGAAAGAGTCTCAGAGCTTCAGGAGACCTGCCATGTTCTGCGGCCAGGGGCCAGGCAACACTCTAGTCCTCAATAACACCATGTGTCAAGCGGCGAGGTGGGGCAGAGGTTCTCCAAATGTTCTGAGGAAGGGTAGTCTGTTGCCACTCTTCAACAAAAAGGATTCAGCGGATTAACAGGGTTGAGAATCACTACACTCATATTCCCTCCCCCTTTCCTTCCCACTTGCAAATTCACAAATTAACATGCCCAAGACTGAAAAGTCCTGTGGAAAACCTGACCTAACCCTGGAGGTTTGCAATCTTTTCTGATCTTCAAACTCTCATAACATTACTCCCTGTGATAGATAACTTCTAAAACGACTCTCAGTGATCCCCACTCCACGATTTTCATGCACTTGGGTAGTCTTGCCCCTTGAATGTGGGCAGGCCCTAGTAATTAGTTCCTAATGAATAGAATATGGCAAAGGAAATGGAGTATCACTTTCAAGATTAGCTTATAAATGACTAACTTCATAGATGCAGAGAACAGATTAGTGGTTTCCAGAAGCAGGAGTTGGGAGTGGGAGAAATAGGTGAAGAAAGTCAAAAGGTTACAAGAAAGAAGAAGAAGAATTAAAGTAGACCCAACTATACAAAAAAGGCATATTTGACAAAATGTCAATTTTGCATCAACGTCACAGTAACCAACTTTTCAATTAATGTTGCTTGATCAATTTTTTCTCCTTTGGAGAAAATGATTTTCTAATAAAATGTACAAAAAAAAAAAAATACTGGGACTTCTATCTTCTTAACACTCCCTCTCCTGCCTCCTGACTTTCCCAATCTGTTCAAGTCATGTACCTATGGAGCATCTGACAAGGAATTGAGGGCAACCTCTGGCCAGCAGCCAGCAAGGAACTACATCCTGCCAACAATCACATAAATGAATTTGAAAGTGGGTCTTCCCCAAGTCCAGCCTCAAGATGACTGTAGCCCTACTCATGCTTTGACTGCAGCCTTTGGAAGCACCTTGAGACACTGAATATACTAAATCATACCTGGATCCCTGACCTACAGAAACTCTGAGACAGTAAACATTGTTTCAAACTACTGATTTGTTGAGATAATTTGCTACATAGCAATTAGCAGTATTAATACAATAGCATATAGAACTACTCTACGGAAAATTTACTTTGGAAAGTGCTGATGATATAAAGATTATTTCTTAGATATCTTTTAAATGTATGAGATAAAGCCAATCACTGGAAAACAGATTTTCCTAAATGCCATAGAGAAAACTTTGCATAAGTCTAAATTATAAACTCAATTGTCACTAAATTAAAAAGACTGAGCTGAGAGTCGCCTTTTCACTGTCAATGAGAAAGAATCTACAACACAAAACTAAAGTATGGAAAAGTTAGGCAAAGGTTTTTCTAGTACTTTGGATATCCCTCAATCTGTGGGAATGCTCATCTCAAATGAAAATATACATTAAGGCAGGTCCTCCAAAGACCTCTTCTTGTCCACACACTTTCAGGTCAGTTTTGGTCTCAAAACTCAGAATACTAAAATTACATTTTGTTTAGACTGCTCTTCTATCTAACACGTCCTTGATTCAAGAAAGGCTTGCAAATCACTGAAACTGCTCTGCCACATGAAACTATGATTCCATATTACATGGTCTCACCGGCATAAAAAATGCTAGAATAACTTTGAAGCACTGAGCACTATGATGGCACATAACACATGTTTAAATGGTAGTATTATCATCATTAGCTTTTTATCACATTTACTGAATATAAAATAACCAAACATAAATATATACATATCTGTCAGTGACACGCTAAAACTAGTGAGTCTGATTTCCTCATAAATGTACAAAATGTACAAAAGCAATGAGCATCATTGCCTTTAAAAGAATCACCTTCAACAACGCTACACTTTTTTCATGAAGCTACCATCAGTCAATGTTTTTTGTATCCTTTTGAATTTTGCTCAAATAGTAAAGTTCAATTTTATTATCCATTTGACTCAACATAATTTGCTTTGAATGATTCTTGGTTGTTTCAAAAAAGCTCACAAATTGATGATTTGCTATCATTGAAGATTTCCCCAGCATCAGGGTGAAGGAAAGACCCCGATGCTGGGAAAGATTGAAGAACAAAAGGAGAAGAGGGTGGCACAGGATGAGATGGCTAGATGGCATCATTGATTCAATGGACATGAACTTGGGCAAACTCCAGGAGACAATGAGGGACAGGGAGGCCTGGCGTGCTGCAGTACATGGAGTTCAAAAGAGCTAGACACAACTTGGTGACCCCGAACAACAGCAAGGTTCTTCCAAAGATAGCTCATGAAATATTTCTACACACAAACCCATACACACACAGAGCACACACTTCCAACTCTCATTTTTTAATTGCAAGGTTAATCTAAGACAGATATGAAATTGAAGTTGTATTGATGTTTAAAAAGCTAAGCAAAGTAAAAAATGAAACAACAATCATATCCTCTTATAAATATCAAGTGATTGACTCTTGCAAATACATAGGGAGTTAAAGCCATAAGTTATTTTGTATCTGAATGATAATATACAATGTGTTTTGGCAGATTAAATATTACCAGCAGCATCAGGCTGCGGTGAGCAACTGACAAATGCGTATTGCATTAAATTAAACTTGTCTGAAGCTGCAGTGAACAGAAGGCTGGCTTTCAAGTTTACCTTCCTTCTAAGTACAGATAAGGCTCATTAAAAGAAAATGTCATCCATAGAAATCTGAATTTATCAGAGAGGAAAATTAGGTGAAGAATCTTTTTCTACACAGTACTTTCATGGTTTTGGTGTGCTTGCTTTTCATTTGCCAAAAACAACTATGATTCGGAAAAAAAAAAAAGACGGTAAAAGCACACTAGGCACGGAGTCAGGGAAGACCATGTTCTGACACTTATTTACTTCTTTTTTTGGGGCCACGGTTTTCATATCAGTAAAATGAGAAAGTTTCAGTCACATTAATCAAGGTCAGCGCTACTCGTTTTTGGCATGTGGTAGAGTATATGTGTGCGTAAGGAGGAGAGGGTGTTGGCATTTCTGGATGAACAATGTGGATTCTCCTGGCCTTGTCCAATTCCTGGAACACCATTCAAGCTGTAGTCTATGTAAGGGTGCCCCCTGGAGTGCAGCAGTGAAGTTAGGAATGATAAACACCATGGAGTGTGAAAACAGACCTGTACAACAAATTATCCCAACAAAGTGCCAACTTTTCCCTCTTTGAAAAGTTCGATTTTCTAAAGCATCCTCTAATCTCACACTTCTGATTCTAAGACATAATGCCTTTGGGTAAAAGTCTCTCCTATATCAATTCTAGGAGTAGTGACTCGTATATTTTTCTTACTTGCCCAAATACACCAAACTCCTACTCATCTTAGGACTTTTTCACGTATTGTTTCTTCTGCCTGAAACTTATCACTCCCATTTTCATGGAGTTGACTCTCTTTCTTGCCTGGAAGTCCATCTAAAACACACCTCCTCAGAAAAGACTGCTCTGTTAACCCAACTCCTTCCTCAAAGCCAGTTTCTAAGTCTCATTTTCTATCATACTGTCTGATTTTCCTTTCTTTATTAAATTTATTGTGATCTTTATGTTCTCATGTATGTGTTTATGTTTTTCTTTGTCTTTTCTGAAAAAAGTGAAAAAGTGAAAGTGTTAGCTGCTTAGTCAAGTCCGACTCTTTGAGACCCCATGGACTATAGCCCACCAAGCTCCTCTGTTCATGGAATTCCCGAGGCATAAATACCAGAGTGGGTTGCCATTCCCTTCTCCAAGGTATCTTCCCAACAAACCCAGGTCTCCTGCATTGCAGGCAGATTCTTTACCACTGAGTCACCAGGGAATAATCCACCTCCAAGCACAATCCCTAATACAAGGACAGGCATACGGAGTTGCTTCATAAATATTTGTTGAAGGAATGAATAAGTGAGTGACAGATTGAATTTCAACACAAATTTTTAGCACATGATTTTAAATATTTTAGATATATTAGTTTGCTTAAATGAAAGGCACAGGGTGAGGCACTTAGGATATAAGTGAGAAAAAAACTGGTGCACTGGGATGACCTAGAGTGATGGGGAGGGAGGTGGGAGCGGGGTCCAGGATGGGGAACACATGTACACTCATGGTGGATTCAAGTCAATGTATGGCAAAACCAATACAATATTGTAAAGTAAAATGAATTAATTAATTTTTTTAAAAAGGGGGAAAAAAACCCCTGATGTATAGCTTACTCAAGTAGATCTTCCAGTACAGGAATGGATCGACATTATCAACCATATAATCAACTAATAAATTTAAGATTTAACTCTGAAAAGTGCAGTAAGGTAGAAGTAGCTCCCACTGAGAGAGCAGATAATAGAGCATTTGAATTGGATACAGTGACCAGAGAATGGTTGAAATGAGATCCAAAGAGTATTCCAGACACAGGGAACAGCATGTTCAAATGCCCCACAGCCTGAAGGAGTAGACTGAGACCTGGAAAAAACCCAGCCTCGCTGCTGCAGAAAGGATAAAGGGAAGCCAGAGATAAAGTCAGGCTTGAGAAGGAGAGAGGAGTTGGACATGCCAGGACTCTGAAAGTCACATCAAGGGCTTTCATCTTTATCCTATACACCATGGTAAGCTAGTGACACCCTGAAAACCATGGGAAGCCAATGACACTTTAAGCAGTGAGGATGAATGGAGGGGGAGGGTGTGTGTGTTCTGTAGTCAAATGCACATTAAGAAAGAGACCAGAATGGTTACTAATAGAGTAGATGGGAGGCTATTGCTGTGATCCACATCATATGTGATGTAATGTGTATATAGTTGATGCTGATATGAAGAGAACTAAAATCAGTTAAGATTATTCCCTAGAAAGCAATGTAGGGAATAAGATCCAGGGACTGGGTAGTGCAAATAATATAGAAAGTAAAGGAGAAAACTATTGTAAACACAAGTTGCCATTTTTTTGAGAGAAAGGAGGAGGGAAGGTAGGGAGAGAAAATGCAAAGGTGCAGCAAATTAAAGGTGAGTGTGCCAAGATAAACGAATTTTGTTGGGACATACTTAGTGTGGAATACCTTTGAAACATTCAAGATCAGCATCAGTGACTTTTGTACAGGTGCTCAGAAGAGCAACCTGGCCAGGGGGATGTGTTTATGAGTTATCTGCTTACACAGAGCTGGCAATTACAGGGCAATGATGGCATAAGCTAGGATTGTGTAGATGAGCTCAGTTAGGGAAGAAATGGCTCAGAGTGCAGGAAGAACAGCCCATGGAGGAGAGCTCAGAGGAAAGGGTCCCAAATAATGTGGAACAGCATGAGTCCCCTGAATGCATGACATCACAAGGGTACGGATAGGTGGGCACCATCATCAAGACTTGTTCAGTTTACAATTTTTTAAATTTCTCTCTTCAAAAGTAATGCCCCCACCCTTTTCAAAAAATCGTATGAGGTAATATGGGTGGAAAAATCAGTGTACATGTGGGAATTAGAGAGAGGCTGGGGAGACTAAATTCCCAATATATTTGATAAGGCATCAAGAGTTCCACTTTCTTAATTTCCTTTCTTCTCTGAAACCATATTTGGCTTTAGTCCTGAGGACAGAAACTTTCTAATTGCATAGTGCATGCCAGTTACTGCGCTGCAGCTCTAAATTCACCCTTCACTAGCTGTTGTGCTCTGGTGAGATGGGCCCTTTAGCATTTCTTCTCTGCGATAATACACATGACGTTGCATTATGTCAGAAGACGGCGCTGGAGGGACACTGCAGAAGGAAGGGCCTTTTCTCTCTGTTTCTGCTGTGGTTTTCTCTCTCTTTTTTTCTTTCCTACTAGAGGGTATCCAGTGGAGCATACATTCCCCTATTGAGCTCAGGACTGACCCCAGTCTAGTGACCACCTTACTGCAGTCTGTCCTATGCAGAAACCACTGACAACTGATTTCCAGCACTTCATGCACCAATATCCATCAGCTTGTACCCTGGGAGAGTATTTCTGCCCAGCAACAGTGGACCAGCTCTGGTTGAGGGCAATTCATATATATATATATATATATATATATATATATATATATATTTGCCATCCAATTGGGAACAACCACACTTTTCCAATGAAATCTGAATCCAAACTTTGGGCACAAGATCTTTCTTTCTGTGTTTATTCCTTCCTTGCATACTCTCTCTCATCCCTAAAGTCTTCTTTAGAGTTCTCTTTATACAACTCCCCTCTTATAAATAATAATTCATTAAACGCCCCCTGTTCAAATAAACTGTGTTTTTGTTTCCCAGCTGAATTCTTACTAATACAGCTACACGTTCACATTTACAAATATATTTGCTAAGTCATATAATCTTTATAATATTCTTGTGAAGTGGGTATATTCATGTTAGACATGAAAACTCCTTGGACCAGTTTTGTCATTAATTCAATAAATATCTACTGAGTGGCGAACATGGACCCAAAGAACTGCTGTGACTAAAAGTCAAATGGCTGAGATAGAGCCAGAATCAAGGAGTCCAAGTTTCTATTACACACTTAGGGTAACAGTAAGTGTGTTGGTGGCATATCAGTGTTTGAAAAACTTCAGGGCACTTCCTCTCACATTTTAACAAATTACCTATCTAAGCACAGATTCTGATTCATTGCTTATTGTGGGTTGAACTGTGTCCCCCCAAATTCATACTGAAGTATTAACCCCCAGAGCCTTAGACGATGACCTCACATGGAGACAGGGTTATTGCTGATGCAATTAGTTAAGGTGAAGTCACCCTGGGTTTAGGTCCCTCAACCAACATGACTGGAGTCCTTACAATAATTGTGCCACATGAAGAGAGATACCCACCCACAGGGAGAAGGCCAGGGAAACATGAAGGCAGAGATCAGGGTGATGCATACAAGGCAAGCAATGCTGAAGACTGCCATCACAGCACTAAAGGCAAGGTATTGACCTAAGTTCAAAAATGACAGAAGAAACCAGCTCGAGCACCTTGATCTTAAACTTGTAGCCTGACCACTGTGAGGCTACACACTTCTGTTGTTTAAGCCACCTGGTTTGTGGTATTTTGTGAAGGCAAAGTACCTAGGAAACTAGTACAGTGGGTCCAAGGTGTGGTCTGAGATTCTGAATTTCTAACGACCTTCCAGATGATGCTGATAGTATCGGTCTTTGGAGCACACTCTGAGTAGCAAGGAGATAGCATATAAGAGAAATGCCACTGTACCTGCCACCTCCTCCTCTTCCTAGGGAACACGTACTCTTTCTATAAAGCACCAGCTAAAGGGGCTAATGGACATGAGTTTGAGCAAACTCCGGGAGACAGTGAAAGACAGGGAAGCCTGGTGCCCTGTGCTCCATGGGGTCACAAAGAGTCAGACGGGACTTAGCAACTAACCCCTTTGTCTGGCCACTGGCTCAGAACCTGTGTAACCTGACTCAAAATAGTGAAAGAAGTTTCTAGTCAGCAGTGGAGGAAGAAATTGCAGGGTTTAAAGTAAGGGTGAAGCCCAAGGAAGTTCATCTACAAGGGGGATAATTAAGGGGAATAACCAGTTAATAGATGAGGTAGGGAAAAAACACATGTAACAGATGTAACCAAGCTCACTTCAGTACAAGAGGTGAGAGATCTGTGAACTCTAACTGCAGGGGCCCCTTGAGGAGCACCAGACATGGAAGCAACTCCTGCCACAATCTTGTGGGGTCTGATCCTGCTACACCTGCCTTTAGGCTTCTGTGGTTTCTCTCTTGCTGTTTTATGTGGACTCTCATGATGCTCCCTCTTTTCTTTTCTTTTTTAAGGGCTTCCCTGGTGGCTCAGCTGGTAAAGAATTGGCCTGAAATGCGGGAGACCTGGGTTTGATCCCTAGGTTGGGAAGATCCCCTGGAGAAGGGAACCACTACTCACTCCAAATTGATCCCTGGGTTGGGAAGATCCTCTGGAGAAGGGAATGGCTACCCACTCCAGTATTCTGGCTTCGAGAATTACATGGACTGAGTAGTCCATGGGGTCACAAAGAGTCAGACATGACTGAGAGACTTTCACTTCACTTATCTTTAATTGGAGGATAACTGCTTTACAATGTTGTGTTGGTTTCTGCCATCCCACGATGTGAATCAGTTGAAAGTATACATGTATCTCCTCCTTCTTGAGCCTCCCTCCCACTACTATCCCCCATCCCACCCCTCCAGGCTGTCACAGAGAACAGACAGAGCTCTATGTGTTACACAGTGACTTCTCACCAGCTATCAATTTTACACATTTAGTGTATATATTTCAATGCTTCTCTCTCAATGTGTCATACCCTCTCCTCCCCCTGAAGTGTGCTTCCTCTTTTCTTCACTATTTGTAATTAAATGTTCCATTAGAATACATAGGGTTTCCCAGGTGGCGCTAGTGGTAAAAAATCCACCTTCCGATGCAGGGTCGATCCCTGGGTTGGGAAAATCCCCTGGAGAAAGCAATGGCAACCCACTCGAGTATTCTTGCCTGGAAAATCCCCATGGACAGAGGAGCCTGGGAGGCTATAGTCCATGGGGTTGCAAAGAATTGGACACGGCTGAGCATCTGAGCATACAACACACATTAGAAGCCATAAAAAAAACCCTGTAAAACTGAATACATCTGCCTCCTACCATCTATCCCCTCTAGCAGAGACTCTCAGTGGTCTCCTACTGGTCATACTCTTTTTTTCCTTTTTACAAATCTTCTGGGGACATAACATCTCCCAGCTGGAGAATACATTTCCCAACACCCTCTGCATGTGTAGCCATAGACAAAGTTTGGAGCAATGATGACGTGCAGAATTTCAGGGTCATATCCTCACAGACAGAACTTGCCCTGAACTTCCTTTTCCTCCATTCCCACAGCCAGGAAATGGCAACAAGAGCAACACACATTGAACCCATGATGAAAGCCACAGAGGAGAAAGCACATCACACCTCCCAGGCCTGGGTCCCTGGAGCATAGTTGTCACCCTGCCCAAGATCGCTCACTGTGCTCTGAGTTGTCACATATTTTGGAGGCTTCTCTGTTAATGGCATCTTAACATATGTCCTAAAAAAATCACTGAAACCTTTTCGCTGACGCTCTGCTTTTAAGGAAGGCTGCTGTCTTAATTCGAAGCCATGGTCCGCCAGCTCCATTCTACTTTATTGGAGGTTCACGAGCTAGGAAGTGATGCGTGTGTCCATGCCTTGCCAGAACAGCAGCAGCCTCATTTTTAGCCAGGGCTGCAGGGTTATTTTCAGGGATTACCAGAAGGGGCTAGTGGTAAAGAACCTGCTGGCCAATGCAGGAGACAGAAAAGATGTGGGTTTGATCCCTAGGTTGGGAATATCCCCTGGAGGAGGGCATGGCAACCCACTCCAGTTTTCTTGCCTGGACATGGCAGGCAAGATCCTCAGAATCCCCATGGACAGAGGAGCCTGGTGTGCTATGGTCTTAAAGAGTCGGACACAACTGAAGTGACTGAGCACTCAGGGTTGCTTCCAGTCACTGTGCGGGCCTTGGTCATTACAATGCCTGAACTGAGACAGCCCTTGTCCAAATTCAGAGCCGGTGTCAGTTCATCCTTACCTATGCACAGGTGAACACATAACAAAGACAAGCCCGGGACAAAAGCAAACATAAGTGCTGCATAATTAAGAAGAATTTCAAATAATAAGAAATATATATCTCTTCTTAAGAATTCATATATGCACAGCCAGCAGTAGCTGCTCAGTAGTATCCGACTCTTTGCCACCCCATAGAGGAGCCCCACCAGGCTCCTCTGTCCATGGAACTCTCCAGACAAGAATACTGGAATGGGTAGCCATTCAAGTTTCCTGTTAATCAATGTTATTGATTGACTTATAGTAACAGAAATCCCAAAGAATTCACAGCAGTCAGCAAGAGTACTGCAATGTATTAAATACTTTTCCTTGTTTGGGCAGATATCATAGGTCTACTTTATAGAAAGAGAAATGGATAGACAGGAAGGTTCAATACTTTCAGTGTATAGAGCAGTTCAATGCCCGAGTGCAGCCCTCTATCCACTCAACAGACATTTCCTCACCATCCAGTCAGTGTTTATTTATTCTTACAGTTTACTAAAATAGTCAATAAATGCGTATGTGGCTTGCCTGTTACTGAAGGTCAAACAGGCCCACGACAAACACAGGGCTTCAACTCCTGGTTGCATTTTCCATCACTTACTTATTCTTCCATCTGATGGACATTTACTAAACACTTGCTATGCAGGCCTGATACACCCAGGAATGGGTTTTGAACCAGGAGCTTATAGACTCATTGTGAAACACTGAAAGTAGGTTGTAACAGAGCATGGAGTCAATCTTGGTTCAGGACACCAGCATCTACTTAGGGTGGTTGTCTGAGTAGCCTGGGCTTCAGTGACCAAGCTCATCCACATACCTATTTCACATCCACACTGCAGGACACTAGACAGGGTGGTGGTGAGGGGAGAAGAAGAGATGCTGGCAAAGGAGAAATATTAACAAGGTCTTGTCATAAAAAATCTCAAAGTGCTCAGCCTCCTCATGGCAGGCTAGTTGTCATGTTGATATATGAAGGGCACACTCTTCCACACACATGTGCAGTTAGAAGCAAGAAGACTTAGAAATGCATCACAAGAAGAAAAATGAAAACAAGTCAGTTAAGTCCAGAAAATATAAATGAGGGATGTAAAGGAGAAGTGTTATTTTGAAATGGATTGGCTTTACTTGAGAAAGGGAAGCAATTATTTTCTGAGTTCATGCTCACGTTTCCTCATTTAGCTGCTCCATTCCCGTGCCAGGCAGGTATTGTTAACTCTGATTACAGAGGAAGAAGCCACGGTTTGGAAAGGTTAATAATGTCACCTAAGGTCAGTCATACAAGTGGCAGATCCAGAATGAGAAGTTATAACTGTCTGTCCTCCAAACCCATGCATCCCGTACTATATGACCCCACTATGTCTGATAGCATGCAAGAGCAGAAACAGCTCACAACCAAGCTGCCAGGAAACTAGAGAGGAAGCAAGGGCTGAGCCTTAACTGGGCAGAGATCATGTGGGCAACAGAAGGAAGGTACCAGAAAGTCAGAAAGCATCCCTCAGACCAGCATCTTCAAATCCTAGGATACAGGCCCACAGAAATAGACTTCTGGCCCCATAGCTGCAATGGGGGTGATCACAGGCCAGACCCTCACATTTTTAGGACCCTGAAGAGCGTAAAAGTGGGAGTACAAATACTATATTTTAAATTACTTAAATGTTATAAATCAAACAGTTAAATAAGATATCCTCTCCTTTCTTAACAGTTACAGCTTGATATCAGCTGGGAAGGCCAAGTTCTAACTTGGAATTTCCTCAACCTGTCAAAGTGCCATCCTTGGAGAGTTAGCCTGGGACCAGGTCCCTCACTCACTGCTTCCCTTCTCTTCATATCCCTGGTCCCAGAGCACAGCCCATCAAGCGGGGCTCTGTGCCCATGTCCATGGACATCTAGCCCCAGTGTCTGAGCTCCAACCACATGACCAGAAGTGACTGTATTTCTGGAATCCCTAAAGGGACAAAGCACTACTATGTGTCTGGCTCCAGGCAAGAGACCTCAGGGACCCCAGAAGCAGACTTGGAGCCATCTGGACAGTCAATTCAAAAGTCTTGGGACCTAGAGTGCAGTGCAGAATGGGGAAGCAGGTCCCCAAAGATCAGATCTTATCTCTCCACGGATAATGGAGAGGAGTACAGAGGATGGCCATAGCAAGGCCTCACATGCCCAAGGCAGGGTCCCTCCTTCCTGAGTCTAAGGTCCTTTCCATGAGAGCCACACTCTTCTATCCACAAAGGAAGGAGGAAATTTGGATTGTAGGGACAAACTGGACTGGAAATGTTCTAGATTATCAGTTCACATCCCCTCTATACATTCAAACTACCTAAGGAGGTATTAAAAAAAATACATACACTGGTTCCCTTGCTTAGAAAACTGCTTTAGTTGGTATAGAGATGGGTCTGGGCATTGCATAATTATGAAGCTATTCAAAGGATTTCAATGTGCAACTAAGGTTTCAAATCACTGTCACTGAGATAAAAGAAGATGCTCTACAGCCTAAAAACAACTTACCTTACCCTCAACACATACATGTTGGAAAAACCTTGATGGTTCCTTAAGGAGGAGGGTGAGAATGGGAGGAAGATGATCAGGAAGAGGAGAGGAGAAGGAGGCCCAGAGCACAGGCCAGACACTGGGGCAGGGCTCTGCCCATGCATCTGATGCCTCAGCACTTATCCAAGAGTAAAGCTATGTGATTTCTTTGGGCAGCTCAGGGCCCAGATTAGTTTATTTAGTTTTCATAGATGTTCTCTTTCTTTCAAACTACCTCCCATATACTTGCACCTCATGTGCCACCTATTTCAAAGTACTGGCTTTCAGTTCATGTCACAGCCTTGACCTTCTTTTCTTGAGACCTGAGAAGCTATATCAGGAGAGGCAAGGACAGCAGAAGACAGACCCCTTTGCCTCTTCCTCCCATACTATGCTGAGCCATTCCTGTTCTGCTATAGACTGAACATCTGTCCTGTTGCCCTCCCCAAATTCATATGTTCAAACAATCCCCAATGTGATGGTACTTGGAGGTGGGGCCTTTGGCATGTGATTAGGTCATAAGGGTGGCATCTTCATGAAAGGGATCGCTTCTCTTATAAAGAGGCACCAGAGAGATCCCCGCCCCTTTCCACCATGTGAGAATACAGTGAAAAGCAGCCATCTATGAACCAGGAAATGGGCTCCTGGCACACTCAATCTTTCAACACCTTGATCATGGACTTCCCAGCCTTCAGAACTATGACGAATACATTTTTCTTGTTTATAAGCCATCCAATCCATGGTGTTATATGATAGCAGCTTGAATGGATTAAGACACCTGTCCTGATTGCTTTTCTATGATGTCTATCGAGGTAATGGAATAAACATATACACATTCATTTCCTGCTTCTCCACCAAGGTATTGCTTTTGTGTCATCAAGGGAAGACTGGTTATTTACTAAAAATAAAAAGTGGAGAAAAGTGTTTTGGCCACTTAAGCACATAAATCTACACTGATTAAATGCTTTCCTCACAAACAGCCACAGATCCCCTAGTCATGTCTACCAGTGTTATTAAAACACAACTTTTGAAAGAATCTACTAGAAACTTAAGCTATAATCACATATTAGCTATTTTCTTTTCAGGAACTTTTTTCTCTAATAGCTGGAGGTAAAATTCAATCTTTATACGTGAATGAAATTATAAGGTGAATATCAAGCACTATAAATATCATTCTGGATCAACAGTTAAGAAAAACTCTAAATACAGTCAGAAAAATATTTACCTTTATCTATCTTCTAGGCTGAAGGTCTAGACAGATATTTCAATTTAGCAAACTTTGTTTTGAACAAATGACCTTCAATCATGGATATGTATACCCCTTTGGTCCACAGTCAAGGACAATTCCATACGCTCATTATTCATATTCACCCTTTTTCAAAATTGATTACCCTAAGACTATGTCTCTTTTCACAATATTCTTTCCACTCTTTAGCTAACCTAAATATCATTATCATTTTGTCTTAAGACTAAAAAGACCTCTGTGCACCAAAGGGAAGAATCTACTGTTTTCCAGGAAGTTCCCAAAGCTCCCATTAATAACTAATCAAGATATATCCCTTTCTTCTTCTGCCTTTTGCATATTTCCTTGAAACATGAAGCTTGGCATTACAAAGGTTATTTTATCCCCTGCTTGAAATGCCAAAACCATTAGGGTGATATGTATTCTTTTAAATGTAATGAATACTTGCAGGGCTATCATATATATTCACATTTTTTAAATAATATTGGATGAAATTATAAATAATCTACATAATTCCTTTCAAAGTTAGCACACTTCATTTAAAATATAATTAAAAACCTATTGTCAAATAATAACATCAAATATTTATTCCAATTACCATAATTCCCATTATTTCACTGTGTAAGATGTTTTATATGTATAAGCTTCTAATAAGAAGAAAAATCATATGCAAATGTTGATTAAAATATTTAGTTATTAACCTAAAAATGTGTGATACAGGATTCTTCTAGGAGGATGTAGTACTTACACGTTTCTCTACTGTTCCTTGTTAAAAAAAAAAAAAAAAAAAACTAAAATTTATGGACATCAGATATCAAATATATGATATAACACTGTGAAAATTAGGAAGAGGGCAGACCAAGGCCCTACAGGACTAGAAGAAATACAGTGGCAAAGTCCCTGGGTCTCTTGTGTCTTACATCTTAGATCTGGACTTGAAGGAGCTGGCAAATATAAAACAAACAAACAAGCAAATAAACAAACAAAAAACAATGAATAGACCCCCCCAAAAAAAGTCCCAATCAAAGTTCACTTTCTCTATCCAAAAGACCAGAGAGTGGAAGGCCTAACCTAGTAATATGGAAAATTGAAGACAAAAAATAGAACAAAACACTTTACTCCAGGCAAACACTATATAAAAATTTGTGGCTCTGATTTATCTAGGTCAGTGAAGGTTACGTGGGGAGTTGAGACCTACACTCTTATGAGGCTGGAATGAGTTCTCCAACACTCATGCTGAGGTAGTGTCAGAGAAGGCCAAGTAGGAAGCCAGGACACTGATCTACACAGGAATATGACCTGTCTCAACACTCCCCCCAGCCACAGTGGTCTTAGTGGAAAATACATTCGGAGTTTGCACTGTTACCTTACCTGGCAATAGTGAGACGTCCTCACCTCTCCACTGAGGTGGTGTCAGAGAGGCTGTGGGGAGTCAGGTCTTTCCTGTTACTTAGCAGTAATGAGGTCATCCTCACTGAAGTGTCAGTGCAGACCACATGGGGAGCCGGAATTCCCAAGCCTGCTCAGCAGTAATGGGGAGTCTTCCCCTAGAGGATACGGATAGAGGCTGAGAGGAAAATCTGGACTCCTGCCTCCACCTGGCGGTAACAATTGGCACCCTCAATTCCCCTCCTGGAGTGGTGTCAGAAAAGGCCAAGGAAAACAGAATGTTTAATCAAGATCTAGATTCTCATTGGAGAAGGCAATGGCACCCCACTCCAGTACTCTTGCCTGGAAAATCCAATGGACGGAGGAGCCTGGTAGGCTGCAGTCCATGGGGTCGCTAAGAGTTGGATACGACTGGGCGTCTTCACTTTCACTTTCCACTTTCCTGCATTGGAGAAGGAAATGGCAACCCACTCCAGTGTTCTTGCCTGGAGAATCCCAGGGACGGGGAGCCTGGTGGGCTGCTGTCTCTGGGGTCACACAGAGTCGGACACGACTGAAGCGACTAAGCAGCAGCAGCAGATTCTCATAATTTTAAAATAATAATGTCCAGATGTCAACAGAAAATCACACATACTAAGAACCAGGAGGATATCAAAGTAAGTGAAAAAGAAAGTCAATAGGTGGTAACAATGAATGGGTTCAGATGCACAACAAAGAATAGGTGAAACAAAAGACGGGAAAAAATAGAATCAGCCAATGTAAACAACAGAGAAAAATAGACCCCCCAAAATAAAAACTAAAAGAGCCCCAGGAACCTTTGGGGTTATTTAAAAAGTCAATATTTGCGTCATTGGAGTCCAAGGAAAAAGATTGTGGGGTTAAAAAAGTACTCAGAGATAATAGCTGAAAACTTCCAAAATTTGTCCAGAGATATAAACCTACAAGTTCAAGAAGCTGAGTGAGCCTTAAATATGTAAAAACCTAAGGAATCCAGACCAAGACTCACGATTATTACAATCCTGAAAAGGAAAAGAAAAAGAATCCTGAATGCAGCCAGGGGATGGGAACTTTGTTGCATAGTTGCTAAGTTGTATCTGACAGATTCCTCTGTTCATGGGATTTCCCAGGCAAGAAAACTAGAGTGGGATGTCATTTCCTACTCCAGGGTATCTTCCTGATCCACGGATCGAAACTGCATCTCCTGCATTGCCACTGAGCCATCATGGAAGCCATGGGAAACTTTACCAACAGGGAAAAATCTATTCAGATAACAGCAGATTTCTCATCAGAGACCATGGAGATCAGAATGAAATAAGTACCACATTTTTTTTTCAAGTGTTGAAAATAGAGTTGTCAACTAGAATCCTATACCTAGTGAAATTAATCCTTTAAGAATGAAGAAGAAATCAAGACATGCTCAGTTGGAGATAAAGCAGGAGAGTTTGTCATCTACCCTAAAATAAGGGCTAAATATCTTAGACTATTAGGAAGGAAGAAAAATCACAGTAAGTAAAAATATGAGTAAATACAATAAACTTTTGTTCTCCATAAAGGGAAGTAAGGTGTTTTAACTCACTTGAACTAATAAAATGGCAATACCAGTAGAAATTATATAATAATCTATGAGTAAACAATGTGATGCTTAGAGCAATTATTAAAAATGCTATACAAACGGATATATTATAAATAAATAAAAATGAAATTCTTAAAAAATTCAAGGAACAAACAAAAAAGCAGGAAAAAGAAAATAGAAAGGGCAAACAGAGAAAGCAAAGAGAAGGAAAAATACAGTGAACTTAAATTCTAAAATTTAAGTGGTGGACTTAAGTACTAATATATTTTACCCCACTCAGAGTGGAATAAAAAATATTAATGAACTATATGTTGTCTATTAAAAGCTCACTTCAAATATAACAGAAGTCATTTTAAAGTAATATTTTAGAAAATATTTATCATGTCAATATTAACCAATGAAAAACAAAAGTGGCTGTATCAATATTAGATAAAATAGACTTTAGAGTGAAGAAAATTACCAAAAACAGAGAAATGTTGTATCAAGGGTTAATCCACCAAAAAAAAAAAAAAGTAATTCTAAATGTGTTTGTATTAAAAAACAGAGTTGCAAATTATGTGGAGCAAAAACTGACAGAACTGAAAGAAGAAACTGACAAATCCACAATCATTGCTGGAGATTGTAACACCCTTTGCTCAACAATTGATAGAGCAACTAGGCCAGAAAATAAGCAAGACTATAGAAAAATGACACAATTCTAGCAATCAGCAGGATTTAATCAACATTTCTAGAACACTTCATCCAGTAACAGTAGAATGCACATTATTTTCAAGTGTGCCTAGAATATACACCTAGTTAAATCATATCTTGAGTCCCAAAACAAACCTATACACATTTAAAAGAATTGAAATCATACAGAGTGTGTTCTCTGACTACAGTAGAATCCAACTAAAATTACTAACAGAGTGAAAAGTGTGAAATATTCAAACACTTGGAAACTAAACAACACATTTTTAAATATAATGTATCAAAGTCTTAAGGAAAATTCTTGACCAAGATAGTTTCACTGTAGAATTTTACCAAACATTCAAAGAATAATTAAAACCACTGCTACATATCTTTGTCCAGAAAACAGAAGGAAAGGGAACACTTCCAGGTTATTTTATGAAGCTAGTATTACTCTGACACCAAAATAAGACAAGGAAGTAGAAGAAAACTATAAACAATATCCATCATTAATATAAGAAAAATACTTAACAAAGACAGTAGTTCTCCCTTATGCATGGTCTCACTTTCTGCTGTTTCAGATACCCATGGTCAATTTCAGTCTGAAAATATTAAATGGAAAATTTCAGAAATATACAATTTATAAGTTTTAAATCTGCACACCATTCTGAGTACTGTGATGAAATCTTGTGGCATCTAGCTCCATCCTGCCTGGGAAGCGAATCCTCTCTTTTAACACTTTGAGTATCTTTGAAGTTCTTTTGGCTATCAGATCAACAGTAGTGGTATTACAGTGCTTGTGTTCCAGCAACCCTGATTTTACTTAATAATAGTACCAAAGCACAAGAGTAATGATGCTGGTAATTCAGATATGCCAAAGAGAAGCTATAAAGTGCTTGCCTTAGGTGAAAAGGTGAAAGTTCTGAACTTAATAAAATAAAATAAAAAAAAAGAATGCTAAAGTTGTTAAGATCTACAATAAGAATGAGTCTTTCATCTGTGAAATTATGAAGGAAAAATAAATCCCTGCTAGCTTTGCTGTCACATTTCAAACTTGCAAAAGTTATTGCCACGGTATACGATCAATGCTTAGTTAAGACGGAAAACACATTAAATTTGAACAATGAAACATTCTGAGAGAGAAAGAAACAGAGACCACATTTACATAACATTTATTATAGTGTGTGTGTGCTGCTGCTCAGTTGTTATAGTGTGTGTGTACTGTTGTACTGTTGCTCAGTTGCTCCGACTCTTTGTGACCTATGCAGTGTAGCTCCTCTCTCTGTGCATGGGATTCTCCAGGCAAGAATACTGGAGTGGGTTGACATTTCCTCCTCCAATAGTATATTGTTATAAATGTCCTATTCTGTTGTTACTGCTAATCTTTCTGTGCCTAATTTATAGGTTAAATTTTATCATAGGTAGGTATACAAAAAAAGTGTCTTTTAATATCATGGCTGCAGTCACCATCTGATTTTGGAGCCCTGAAAAATAATCTGTCACTGTTTCCACTGTTTCCCCATCTACTTGCCATGAAGCAATGGAACCAGATGCCATGATCTTAGTTTTCTGAATGTTGAGGTTTTTTTTTTTTTTTTTTTTAATTAATTAATTAATTATTTTAAAATTTTATTTTATTTTTAAACTTTACATAATTGTATTAGTTTTGCCAAATATCAAAATGAATCCACCACAGGTATACATGTGTTCCCCATCCTGAACCCTCCTGCCTCCTCCCTCCCCATACCATCCCTCTGGGTCGTCCCAGTGCACCAGCCCCAAGCATCCAGTATCGTGCATCGAACCTGGACTGGCATCTCGTTTCATACATGATATTTTACATGTTTCAATGCCATTCTCCCAAATCTTCCCACCCTCTCCCTCTCCCACAGAGTCCATAAGACTGTTCTATACATCAGTGTCTCTTTTGCTGTCTCATACACAGGGTTATTGTTACCATCTTTCTAAATTCCATATGTATGTCAACCTAGATGTCCATCAGCAGATGAATGGATAAGAAAGCTATGGTACATATACACAATGGAGTATTACTCAGCCATTAAAAAGAATACATTTGAATCAGTTCTAATGAGGTGGATGAAACTGGAGCCTATTATACAGAGTGAAGTAAGCCTGAATGTTGAGTTTTAAGCCAACTTTTTCACTCTCTTCTTTCACTTTCATCAAGAGGCTATTTAGTTCTTCTTCGCTTTCTGCCATAAGGGTGGTGTCATCTGCATATCTAAGGTTATTGATATTTCTCCCAGCAATCTTGATTTCAGCTTGTGCTTCATCCAGCCCAGCATTTTGCATGATGTACTCTGCATAAAAGTTAAATAGGCAAGGTGACAATATATAGCCTTGATGTACTCCTTTCCCTATTTGAAACCGGTCTGTTGTTTCATGTCTAGTTCTTTTTTTTTTTTTTTATGAAGACTGGTAAAGATTTGGTTTATTTTTCTTTTTTTTTTTTAATTTTATTTTATTTTTAAACTTTACATAATTGTATTAGTTTTGCCAAATATCAAAATGAATCCATCACAGGTATACATGTGCTCCCCATCCTGAACCCTCCTCCCTCCCCATACCATCCCTCTGGGTCATCCCCCGTGCACTAGCCCCAAGCATCCAGTATCGTGCATTGAACCTGGACTGGCAAACTGTTGCTTCTTAACCTGCTTACAGATTTCTCAGGAGGAAGGTCAGGTGGTCAGCTATGACCAACCTAGACAGCATATTAAAAAGCAGAGACATTACTTTACCAACAAAGATCTGTCTAGTCAAAGCTATGGTTTTTTCTAGTAGTCTTGTATGGATGTGAGAGATGGACCATAAAGAAAGCTGAGCACTGAAGAATTGACGCTTTTGAACTGTGGTGCTGGAGAAGACTCTTGAGAGTCTCTTGGACAGCAAGGAGATCCAACCAGTCAGTCCTAAAGGAAATAAATCCTGAATATTCATTGGAAGGACTGATGCTGAAAATGAAACTCCAGTACTTTGGCCACCTGATGTGAAGAACTGACTCATTGGAAAAGATCCTGATGCTGGGAAAGATTGAAGGTGGGAGGAGAAGGGGACAACAGAGGATGAGATGGTTGGATGGCATCACTGACGCGATGGACGTGAGTTTGAGTAGGCTCCCAGAGTTGGTGATGGACAGGGAAGCCTGGCGTGCTGCAGTTCATTGGGTCACAAAGAGTCTGATGTGACTGAGCAACTGAACTGAACTGAACTGATACACAGAAAAACACACAGTATATTTAGGCTTTGGTACTATCTGCAGTTTCAAACATCCACTGCAGGTCTTGGAATGTATCCCCTGCAAGATTAAGGGGGGACTTCTGTATTATCAAATATATTTCAGCAACATACAAAGTGTATAATGAAAATATATATGTAATAACCAAGTAGAGTTTATTCCAGGGATACAAGGTTGGCTTAATATTTGGAAATCAATTAATGTAATCCACCATAACAACAAGCTAAAGAAGAAAAAAAAATCACATGATTATACCATTATTAATCACATTCAGACAAAGCAACTGACAAGTACTAGGTTCATGATAAAAAACTTTCAGAAAAAGAATAGAGAGGAACTTCCTCAACTGGATACAGTATCTACAAAAAACCTACAACTAACATTATATTTAATGTTGGAAGATTGAATACATTTTTTCCATAAGATTGGGAAGTAAGGATGTCTGTTTTGACCCTCTTATTCAATATAGTGCTGCAAGTTCTAGCCAGTGCATTAAGGCAAGAAAAGAAAAGAAAAGGCATGCAGGTCAAAAAGAAAGAAAGAAACATGTATTTGCAGATGATATGACTGTCTACCTAGAAAATCCTAAATTATCTACAGGCGTACCTCATTTTATTGTGCTTCACTTTATAGCACTTTGCAGATTATAGTATTTTTTATAGACTGAAGGTTTGTGGCAGCTCTGCCTTGAATAAGTTTATCTGTGCCATTTTTCCAACAGTATTTTCTCACTTTGTGTCTCTGTGTTGCATATTGGTATTTCTCCCAATATTTTCAGCTTTTCACTATTATTATATTCATTATGGTGATATGTGATCAGAGATCTTGGATGTTACCCTTATGACTTACTGAAGGCCCAGATGATGGTATTTTTTTTTTTTTAGCAATAAAGTGTTTTTTAATTGAATTATGTACATTTCTTTAGACATATGATATTGCACACTTAATGGATTATCGCCAAGTCGCTTCAGTCGTGTCCAACTCTGTACGACCCCACAGACGGCAGCCCACCGGGCTCCCCCGTCCCTGGGATTCTCCAGGCAAGAACACTGGAGTGAGTTGCCATTTCCTTCTCCAATGCATGAAAGTGAAAAGTGAAAGTGAAGTTGCTCAGTCGTGTCTGACTCTTAGCGACCCCATGGACTGCAGCCTACCAAGCTCCTCCCTCCATGGGATTTTCCAGGCAAAAGTACTGGAGTGGGGTGCATTGCCATAGGATAGTGTAAACATGACTTTTACATGCACTGGGAAAACAAACAAAATATATGTGACTAGGTTTACTGAAATAGGTGCTTTATTGTGGTGGTCTGGAACCAAAGCCCCAATATCTCTGAATAATTCCTATACAATGGGAAGATTTGGGAGAATGGCAATGAAGCATGTAAAATATCATGTAGGAAACGAGTTGCCAGTCCAGGTTCGATCCATGATGCTGGATGCTTGGGGCTGGTACACTGGGACGGCCCAGAGGGATGGCATGGGGAGGGAGGAGGGAGGAGGGTTCGGGATGGGGAACACATGTATACCTGTGGCGGATTCATTTTGATATTTGGCAAAACTAATACAATTATGTAAAGTTTAAAAATAAAATAAAATTAGAGAAAAGAAAAAAAAAATAATAATAAAAAAAAATAAATGTAACACAGAGACAAAATTAATGAATAAAGAGTAAATATTGTAAAGAAAAAAAAAAAATTCCTAGAACTAATAAGTGAGTTCAGAAAGGTTGTATGACAAGACACACAAAAATTGTATTTCTTATACTGCTAAGTAACTTCAGTCGTGTCCGACTCTGTGCAACCCCACAGACGGCAGCCCACCAGGCTCCCCCGTCCCTGGGATTCTCCAGGCAAGAACACTGGAGTGGGTTGCCATTTCCTTCTCCAATGCATGAAAGTGAAAAGTGAAAGCGAAGTCACTCAGTCGTGTCTGACCCTCAGCAACCCCATGGACTGCAGCCCACCAGGCTTCTCCATCCATGGGATTTTCCAGGCAAGAGTACTGGAGTGGGTTGCCATTGCCTTCTCCATTTCTTATACTAGTGATAATCAATAACTGAAATTTAAAATACTATTTACAGTTACTTACCAAAAGAGTTAGATACAAATATTTCAAAACATACGTATATAGAATTTGTATGTTGAAAACTACAATACTGGTTAAAAGAACAAATTTGAAATATCTAATAAGAGACATACTGGGCTGATTACTGGAAAGCCAACATAATAGAGATGTTAATTCTCCCAAACTGATATAATGATTAACACAATTCCTATCAAAATCCCAGCAAAATTTCTCGTAGATACAGATAAGATTATTCTAAAACGTGTACAAGAAGGTAAAATAACCAGAATAGCTAAAATCATTTTGAAACTGATGAATACATAAAAATAAATAAAGTGGAACAACAGTTAAGACTATAATTAAGACTATATGGTATTGGTGGAGAGATAGAAACAGATATGTGGAATGTAACAGAGAACCCAGAAATAACACACAGAAATATGTCCATTTGATTTTTGACAAAAATACAAAACCTATTCAATAGGAAGTGGAGAAGGCAATGGCACCCCACTCCAGTACTCTTGCCTGGAAAATCCCACGGATGGAGGAGCCTGGTAGGCTGCAGTCCATGAGGTCGCTAAGAGTCGGACACGACTGAGCAACTTCACTTTCATGCATTGGAGAAGGAAATGGCAACCCACTCCAGTGTTCTTGCCTGGAGAATCCCAGGGACGGGGGAGCCCGGTGTGCTGCCGTCTGTGGGGTCGCACAGAGTCAGACACGACTGAAGCGACTTAGCAGCAGCAGCAGCATTCAATAGGAAGAGGACAACTTTTCCAATAAAAGGTTCTGAGCAACTGGACATTCACTGGAAAAAACTGAGGCCTTATGCAAAACATTAACACAAAATGCATCATGGCTCAAAAGTAAAAATGAAAATACATAAACTTTCAGAAAAAAAATGGAGGAAGAAATTTCAGGATCTAAAACCAGGCAGAGGTAGAGTTGACACTAAAAGCACAATCCATAAAAGAAAAAAATTGATAAGTTGGACTTAAAGTAAAAATTTTATTCTGAAAAAGGCCCTGTTAAGAGGATTAAAGGAGAAGCTATAAAGTAACAGAAAATATTGAAAGCTATATGTGTGTGTGTGTGTGTGTGTGTGTGTGTGTGTTATTCATTCAGTTATGTCCAACTCTTTGTGATCTCATGGACTGTAGCCTGCCAGACTCCTCTGTCCATGGAATTCTCCAGGTAAGAATACTGGGAGTGGGTAGCCATTCCTTTTTCCAAGAGATCTTCCCTACCCAGGTATCAAACTCGAATCTTCTGCATTGCATGCAGATTTTTTTACTGTCTGAGCCACCAGGAAACCATATATACATATATATATATAATATTTAGAATATATTAAAAACTCTCAAAACTCAATAGTAAAAGCAACAGAATCTAATTACAAATGGGCAAAAGACAGGAAGGGAACATTTCAACCAAGAGGATATACAGAGATCAAATCAGCCCATGAAATAATGTTCAACATCATTGGCCATTATGAAAATGCAAAATAAAATCACCTTGAGATATAATTATATATCTATCAGAAAAATATATATCTATCAGACATATAATTATATATCTATCAGCTAAAAATCTAAAAAAAAAAAGTGACAATACCAACTTCTGCTGAGAATAAGAGGAAACTGTATCATTTTATTTATTATGGTTAGAATGAAAAATGTTATACCCAATCTGGAAAGCCCTCTGGCAATTACTTAAAAAACTAAACATGCACATTGCACTCTTGAGCATTTACCCCAGAGAAATGATATGTTCAGATAAAGACCTGGACACAAATGTTTTTAGTGGCTTTATTCATAGCAACCTAAACCAGAGAACAACACACATGTTCTTCTATGGGTCAAACTACTGATACACAGAACGACATGGATGAGTCTTCAGAGAATTATGCTAAGTGAAAAAAAAAGCCAATCCCCAAATGTTACATACTGTATGATTTACATAATACATACTTAATTTACATAATATTCTTGAAATGACAAAATTACAGAAATAGAGAAAAGATTAGTGTTTGCCAAGGATAAAGGATGGACCAGGGCTGGGAGGGAAGTGGGTATGGTTATAAAAGGACAACATGATGGATCCTTGTGATCATAGAAAGATTCTATCTCTTCACTATATCAATGCCAGCATCTTGGCTGTGACATCACACTGTTACTTTACCACTGAGGGAAACTGGATAAAGGGTTTGAAGGATTTTTTGTTTTATTGCTTACATGTGAAATCTATAATTATCTCAGAAAAATGTTTGAGACAGTACAAAGCATTTCAAGACTCTTTCTAGGGGTATGCTTGAGTCAAAATGCTTGAAGGTCAATGATCCAGAAAATTGGTGGATGGAGGCAGAGATGGAGCTGAGACCCAGAAGCAAACCTGCTGTCTGATGACCTCTATGGTTCCTAATTAAGCAGGTGGAAGAAGCTATTTCTGACATTTGTATTCAAAAGCCTATCAGTTGAAGAGATGTCAAATAAAGTGGTTGAGTTAAGAAAAAAATTAAAACAGCTTTTTACCTAAATGACTGACAGATCAATTTCATATTTGAAATCTCATGAGAGGCTCCGCAAACTATGTAGCATAGAAAGAAAAGGGAATCTGATTAAAAGAGAGCATGAATTCCAATGGATGTAAACAGAAAATAGACTGTTAAACTTTCTGCCCAGTCTCTATCCCTAACCTTCCGTTAGAAAACAATAGCTGAGGCCATGCAGCCCCCATACTCATCAGCTTAAGCAGCTGCAGAACTGAAGTGTGAGGTAACAGTAAACTGCATCTGTGAACACTAATGTATAAAATAAGAGCAAATGTCACAGACACGCCATATCTTTTTTTAAAGTGTATGTTTCTCTCTGTGGGTGCATCACACATTTGCAGACACAGCAGGTGTTAGCAAATTAAAATAACTACCTTCCCTTGGTCTGATTCCGGCAGTGTACACAGCACCAGAACAGCTGAGAAAAAAAAAAAATATTCATTCGCCCAAAGCTCTGCTTGATATGGGTTTTGACAAACAAACAAATAAACAAAAAATGGTCATGAATTTTCACATGACTGATGTTCAGATCTGATGCAATGCATACGCATATCTAACAGGCAGTCAACTGGAATTTTTCCAGTTGTCTTACAATCATATTTAAGGCCCAATATTGAGAATAAAAGAACCAAGATCCCTGGAGTTGAAATTCAGGAACCTATCACCTATAGGACCATCCCATTCCTGCTGGCCTTACTGAGAATTGCCAAAGAATTGTCCCTCACACAAACTGCCCCTCCACCTCCCTGCTCGGCATAACTGTGACTGGGGGAAAAGGAAGGATCATTTTTGGAAATTGTAATTTTCATTAAAGTGGTTCTTTGCTTCATTCATCCCATCTTGTGGAAGATGGAAGAATATGTATCCCTACTCTGAAAGCAAGAGAACAACCCAGAAATACTGGGAGACTGCAACAAGTATAGATTTATACTTTATTCCATATATATATGTGGAATATATATATATATATATATATATATATATACATACATACACACATATACATACACACATATACACATACATATACATGCAGGAAACCCTGGTTCTATTCCTTGGTCAGGAAAATCCCCTGGAGAAGGGATAGACTACCCACTTCAGTATTCATGGGCTTCCCTGGTGCTTCAGACAGCAAAGAATCCAGCTGCAATGTGGAAGACCTGGGTTCGATCCCTGGGTTGGGATGCCATGGAGGAAGCCATGCCCTGGAGGAGGGCATGGCAACCCACTCCAGTATTCTTGTCTGAAGAATCCCCATGGACAGAGGAGCCTGTCGGGCTACAGTCCATGGGGTTGCAAAGAGTTGGACACGACTGAGTGACTAAGCACAATTACATATATATAAAACATACTTAGACAGTGGACTAGCTGACCAGCACTTGTACCAGCAGAATGAGGAAACTGGAATTGGAGACGGAAGACATGATGGGGAGTTGCAAATAAAGAAGTGCAGATCTTCTTTCTCTTCCCTCGATTTCCTCATTCTGGTGAAGCAGGAACATCAGACCTGCTTCAAGGGTTAAGATGCGTGCTCCCAACCAGAGGCTACAGGCAAAGGGATTACTGCAATCAAGGAGCTGTTCAAAGAAGCACCCCTCATCAGCAGCATGTGTGGCATCCATCTTCTGTCTGTGTTGGCTCTATAGACAGTGAGTCCACACAGACTGAGATTCAGCCAGGTCAAGAGAGGAGACTGTTCTGTTTCTACTTCAATTTCTGCAGTCCACCAGCACCAGGATTAAAAAGAGACATGTTTTGTTGAAAGCTAGACCAAGATGCCCTTTTCCCTTTCCCCTTAAGCCTCAACTGCCATGGGGAGAGATGACTCTCTCTGAAGCAAATAGAAGATTGAAACTCAAAGTTTTTACTTTAGAGTGAATGAAGGAGACTGAAAAAGTATCGACTCTGATGAATTTTGTTACAAGAGTTATTGCAAAGCAGGATAGGGGGATTCATCATATCAGATTCTGGGCAGCTTTAGGCAAAACTGAAAACCATCATATTTACATGTCACATCAGAATAGCTGGTGGCTCAGCCGGTAAAAAACACATCTGCTAATGCAGGAGAAGCAAGAGATGCAGGTTTGATCCCTAAGTTGGGAAGATCCACTGGAGAAAGAAATGGCACCATTCCAGTATTCTTTCCTAGAAAATCCCAGGGACAAAGGAACATGACAGGCTGCAGTCCATGGGGTAGCAGAGTTGGACATGTCTGAGCATGCATGCATGCACTTACATCTCTAAAAAATAACTTTCATATCACATGTTTTCAAGCTCCCTTTAGGTCATAACCACACTCAGTCTCAAAATACATTTCCTTGCTCAGTTTATTCCTGGAACCTGGCTCCCAGCATTGTGGAAACCCACACCTTGATAAGATAGCTTGGTTAGAAGCAGCTCTTCAAAAACATCATCTCATTTTCTAGGGCTCCACCTGAAAATATCTCTTCTAATTAAAACACCAGGCGATTCACCTTTCCAATAGCTAGAGGCCACTGTGAGATGTCATTTTATATCTTTCTAAAATATCATTGGAAGAAAAATATGCTTCAGAGCTAAAAAGCCAGAGGCTTTCTCTACAGAAAAAGTAATCAAACCAAGTAAACTGCAGAACTCAGTGCCTAAATAATCTAAATAATTATGATTATAATAGAAAATTTCAGAGTCATAGCTAATATTCAACAAGTGCTAATTATGTGTGCCAGGCACAATTCTAGGCCCTTCTTCATTTAAATTTTCCTAATAATCCTATGAGATAGACACTATTATCATCTCCATGTTATAGAAGAAGAAATTGCAGCACTGAGAAGCGGAGTAACTTGTCCAAGGTTGCACTGCTAAGAAGTGGAGAGTCAGGGTGGGAATTTGTGTCCTTACCATTACACTAAATCCCCTCTCATTATTCAGGGAAATCTATGCAATTTGAACTTAGTAATACTACTGCTTTTTCCTGCATTGCTTCCTAAATCTCTAACACCTTCATGAAAAAATTCAAAGTTTTCTCACCAGAAGCAGAAGGGAAATTTCTGTTTCTTCTCTTCCCCTTGTCAATTACCTGGACTACTCTCCATGTTTCCTGCTTCATCTGCTCCTTCTACCCTAGGGATAAAGCCTCATTCGTGTGGTTTGTGCTATTCTGATGGTCTAGTCCACAGGAATGGAAGTCGGGGAAAAGGGAAGCAGGAAGGAACAGGAAACAGAAGGGGAAGCAGTACAAATTAAACAAGCACCTGCCATTTTCAGGAAGGACAGATTCCTTCCTCCAAAGTAGGCACAGACTTTTTTGTTGGGCCGTGCCACACTCCATGCTGGATCTTAGTTCCCCACCAGGGATCAAACTATCGCCCTCTGCATTGGCAGCCCAGAGTCTTAACCACTGGACCACCAGGGAAATCCCACAACTGTTCTTAAAAGACCACTGGGTACACTTGAGTCAGTGTGAGGAATGATCTTACCCGGGAGGGTAATATTCCAGGAGGGGTTGGCTTAATCTAATTAAAGCCACTGATCAGCTTTTGTCTTAGTCTTGGCAAAATGGCTCTCAAGAGGTGCCAGATGAAAAATATTAAGAAAGGACAAGAACACAGGCTTCTCTCAGAAAGAAGACATCCCAGCTCCCTTTGGGAACATTGGCCGATCCAGATGACAGCAGCTAAGCCTTAAGCATCAGTGGCTTTCGCATTGTTGTTGTTGTCTAGTCGCTTAGTCGTGTCTGACTCCTTGTGACCCCATGGACTGTAGCCCACCAGGTTCCTCTGTCCCGCCAGGCTCCTCTGTCCACGGGATTCTCCAGGCAAGAATACTGGAGTGGGTTGCCATTTCCTTCTCCAGGGCATCTTCCAGACCCAGGGATCGAACCCAGGTCTCCTGCATTGGCACATGAGTTCTTTACCACTGAGCCACCTGGCTTTCGCGTGGGTGTATACTAAACACAGAGAAGCCAGAAGCACTATCTTCTATGCACAAGCATCAGAGGCACTGCCATCAGGATGTACCAGTGGCCTTGCTGCCAACTGCAGTGCTGGGTGTGGCTGAGAATTTCAACAAAGTGATCTCAGGGAGCAGGGGGCAATATCAAAGAGCCATGTAGTTCCAAATGGCTGGAACTAGAAGCACAGCTCAGCTGAGCTGGAGATTTCTCCAGCAATCTGGAAGGAATATAAGGGGCTGGAGTTCTTACAGGAAAGGTACAGGAGGGCCAGCATGCATACGCAGTTGTGTCTGACTCCTTACGACCCCGTGGACTGTAGTCTGCCAGGCTTCTCTGTCCATGGGATTTTCCAGGCAAGAATACCGGAGTGAGTAGCCATTTCCTCCTCCAGGGGCTTCTCCCAACCCAGGGGTCAAATCCAAATCTCCTGCGTCTTCTGCATTAGCAGGGAGATTCTTTACCACAGCACTGCCTGGGAAGCCTCCAGGTATAGCAAAAGCAATGCAAATTCAATTATTTGGGGTTTATCGTTACTTAATTTGTAACAATCATGCCCAAAGATTCCTGACTTCTAAAAGTAGCTACAGATTGGCTGAGATCTGGTAGAGATACAGGTCCCAACTTCCTCTCCACCTCACCAATATTTTAAGAGCAACAAAACCCATTTGTGTTAGAGGTAAATTAAAAATAAAAAAAAATAAGCACAATAAAGACAGGGTGATGACATCATATTCATTTGTATTTCTTTGATTTCTCTTGTCCTTTTTGGTAATTTTTGATGTGCTGACTGGGTGGAGTTTATGTAGAGTACTAAGCACTTTGTTCCTAATCATTTGGAGCTTTTAATAATGAAAAGTGCTCTGAACGGAAAAATTGAAGAAAGATTTTCTTCATCAAACATTTATGCAACCCCACAGCTTGGTAACAGAGTACAAGCTCAGGGGTTCACAGAATCACAATTAGTGCTAGCCCCTGCTCTGAAAAACTTGTAGTATTAACACACAGAAACCACACACGCACACACAGAAACCCGCACAAGCACCTGCATGGCTGTGAGTATAGGCTGACACGTGGGATATCATGGATCGAAATGTCAAGAGGCCTTGGTTCTCCTCTAAGATCTGCCACAAGTTATGCCATCTGCCTTAGGCCATTCACTCAGAGGTCCTGGGTCTCCAACAAAGACTCACAGACAGTGCAATCTGACAAAAACACAATCTAGAAAGGCAAGAAATATAAACCTGAATTATCTTGCCCACTGCTCACTACCTTTTATAGTGCTCAATCCTTTGCCCCTTGCCCCCTTATTGGACAGCTTGCATTTTCCAGGGAGAGAGAAACACAAGTGGGCACTGTGTCACCTGGCTCAGTCCCTTGGACCCTTGCCTGCTGCTTAGGGCAATGCAGCAGTAAGAGAGCAGGGGGAAGCGGTGTCACATGCCAGCAGCATCAGTGATTCTGGTGGTGGCAGAAGCAATGTTGGTGGAAGCACCAAAAGGATCAAAGGGGTGGAGTTGGCAAATACAAGAGGCAGCATGGCAACAGCAGTTGTACCCCAGACACTGACACACACCCCTCGCCAAAAACATCAGGTCTACTAGCCATCATGCAGACTTGGGGAGCAGCAGGAGCCATGGGGATTTTGGTGAAGCTCAGCCAACAAAGGAAATGGCAAACCACTCCAGTATTCTGGCCTGGAAAATTCCACGGACAGAGGAGCCTGGCAGGTTACAGTCCATGGGGTTGCAAAGAGTCAGCCACAACTGAGCACCAAGCACAGGAATGGTGATGATGCACATCTGGGATTCTGGGGGCACTGCTGCCACTCTGGGCATCAGCTAGGGTCACAATGAGAAGCACCAGGAATAAGACAATAGTAGAGATGTTATGTTTCTAAGATGGATATTTTCTGTAATATGTGTAAGAAACTTTGGGATATGTTCAAGAGCAGTCTGGGAAGAAATGTGTGGGTGATCATTACAGCCTGAGGGGTGGCATATGAATAGAGAAATTCTGTGTATTTCACAATTATCGCTAGAACTCCCACTCCAAAGCTCTTGACTATACATCCCAGATCAAACTGTAGTCCGAGAAAGCATGACTATTCACTTTGGAGAACAGAATTCCAGTTGTAAATATATGCCTACGTTTTGGTGTGAACTTGAATTCAGATGGATAAGCTGGGGGAAAAAAAATCT
The DNA here is from genome assembly GCF_029378745.1 of Bos indicus. NCBI lineage: Eukaryota > Metazoa > Chordata > Mammalia > Artiodactyla > Bovidae > Bos > Bos indicus. The sequence goes on from NC_091770.1 coordinate 55,126,232, forward strand.
CAGTATTACTGCTGCAGAGAAAGATAAATAGCTTATTGGCTTGGAGGGGAAATACTGTTGGACCTAGCAGATGGTCCATGGGCTTCTGGGCAGCTTGAAGACATAGAATCTGGGCAGGAACTGCAAAACAAGGAGGCATGGAGAGGAAGGCATGATAGAGGCAGAAGAAAGTAGATCCATAGGGAAATGCTCCCCACTCTTCTTTTTTTCCCCCAAAGTTGGTGCTCTTTAAGAGATCAAATGAATGGGAGACTGTTTTCTCTGTATGTCCCAGAAGACTACCCACCTGCTAGCAGATCTAAAGTTAAAGGGCAAATAGTTCCGTGGTCTGCATGAAAATGAAAGGCTAGCATATTTTTCCAAGTTGAATAAAAATGTACTGTCAGTATAAATATCCTTTTTTAGAAGCCACAAAGGGAAGAAAGGCAACAATTTTGTTCTAGTGCTACATTCTGCCTTAAGTAGGCAAATATAGGGCAGAGTGCTCTGAACCAACACGGGTGTTCATTTAAATGCAGTGATCACACATTGTTTTTGTTTTTGTTTCTTTTCCCCCCAAATGGTCCCTTGGGAGACTGCAAGCCCTTCTCCAAAGCACATAGATTCCTATATCTGAAAATCCTTAAAGTTGCAGCTTGGCGGTGAAAACACATGACTAATAGAGACTCTCTACTGCTTCAAGAAGCCAAGATTCCTTGGCGTGACATTGAACAGAGATGGTGTCAATGAGATGGCTACTCTGAAGTCAGGGAGCCACAGTGGGAGACTCCAGAAGCCCTGGCAGTTTGAGATGCAACTTAAAAATCAGAGGGAGGTGCTCTAGATGAGACAATAATAGAGGACTGGGGGCTGTGGGGGAGGGACAGACAGACACCGAGCTTAACTGGAGTGATGAATAATTCAATGTTCAAGCCAATCTGTTTATAGATGCCATCACAGCAATATCAGTGGCGATAGCAGCATTAAAGGTGTGGCCATCTTCTAAAAAGCTTTGCAGAATCTAAGAAACAAAACCAATGAATAAAAACAAAACAAACTCATAGATACAGAGAACAGAAGTATGGTTGTCAGAAGGAAGAGGGGTTGAGGGGTGAGTGGCATGGGTGAAGTAGGTCAAGAGGTACAGACTTCCAGTTATAAAGTAAATAAGTCATGGGGGTATAATGTACAGCAAGGTGACTATAGTCAGTAATATTGCACATATTTGAAAACTGCCAAGAAAGTAAATCTTAAAAGTTCTCATCATGAGAAAAAAATGCAACTTTGTATGGTGACAGTTGGCAACTAAACTTGTGGTAACCAGCTTGCAATGTGTACAAATGTCAAATCTTTATGTTGCACACCTGAAACTGATATAATGCTATAATGCTATAGGTCAATTGTGGGCTTCCCTGGTGTCTCAGACAGCAAAGAATCTGCCTGCAATGCATGAGACCTGGGTTCAATCCCTGGGTCAGGAAGATCTCCTGGAGAAGGGAATGGCTACCCACTCCAGTATTCTTGCCTGGGAAATCAAATGGACAGAGGAGCCTGGTGGGCTACAGTCCATGGGGTTGTAAAGAGTCAGACATGACTGAGAGACTAATATTTTCACTTTTCTGTTTTTATATGCCAATTATACTACCATAAAAAGGCTTTCCATGAGGTGGCCAGAAGTCACTTCACCATATCAATCAGGCCCTGAACGGATGTTCTAGGAGCCTCAGGGGAGCCAGGGGATGACCAGTATAAGACTCGAGAAGCCAAACGGACATGTCAGTATACAGAAGACAAACGGACTTCTTGTCCTTCAGCCACACACAAATCTGATTTTGTCTTAAAACTGTAATTCATCCCTTGGGCTTCACTTGTAGCTCGGTCAATAAAGAATCTACCTGCCATGCAGGAGACCTGGGTTTGATCCCTGGATCAAGAAGATCCCCTGGAGAAGGAAACAGCAACTCACTCCAGTATTCTTGCCTCGAGAATCCCATTGGACAGAGGACCCTGGAAGGCTATAGTCTGTGGGGTTGCAAGAGTTGGACACGACTTAGTGATTAAACTGACCCACACCTCGGATCATCGTCTAATTGCTGTTGTTGTTGATTAGTGGCTAAATCCTGTCCAACTCTTTGCAACCACATGCACTGCAACACACCAAGCTTCCCTGTCCTTCACCATCTCCTGAAATTGGTTCAAATTCATGTCCACTGAGTTGGTGATGTTATCCAACCATCCCATCCTCTGTTGCCCCCTTTTCTTCCTGCCCTCAATCTTTCCCAGCATAGGGTCTTTTCCAATAAGTCAGCTCTTTGCATCAGGTGGCCAAATTATTACAGCCTCAGCATCAGTCCTTCTAATGAATACTCAGGATTTATTTCCTTTAGGACTGAGTGGTTTGATCTCCTTGCTGTCCAAGGGACTCTCAAGAGTCTTCTCCAACAGTACAATTCAAAAGGATCAATTCTTCAATGCTCAGCTTTCTTTATGGTCCTACTCTCACATCCATACATGACTACTGGAAAAAACAGCTTTGACTGTATGGACTTTTGTCAGCAAAGTGATGTCTCTGCTTTTTAATACACTGTCTAGGTTTGTCGTAGCTTTTCTTCCAAGGAGCAAGCATCTTTTAATTTCATGGCTGCAGTCACCATTTTCATAAAGAAAATATATTGTATTTCTGTTTCTTTTCTTTTTTAAAAAATTTTAATCCTATTAAATAGCTGTGAAAAGAAGAGAAGAGAAAAGCAAAGGAGAAAAGGAAAGATATAGGCATCTGAATGCACAGTTCCAAAGAATAGCAAGGAGAGATAAGAAAGCCTTCCTCAGTGATCAATGCAAAGAAATAGAGGAAAACAACAGAATGGGAAAGACTAGAGATCTTTTCAAGAAAATTAGAGATACCAAAGGAACATTTCATGCAAAGATGGGCTCAATAAGGGACAGAAAAGGTATGGACATAACAGAAGCAGAAAATAGTAAGAAGAGGTGGCAAGAATACACAGAAAAATTGTACAAAAAAGAGCTTCACAACCAAGATAATCACGATGGTGTGATCAATCACCTAGAACCAGACATCCTGGAATGTGAAGTCAAGTGGGCCTTAGAAAACATCACTACGAACAAAGCTAGTAGAGGTGATGGAATTCCAGTTGAGCTATTCCAAATCCTGAAAGATGATGCTGTGAAAGTGCTGCACTCAATATACCAGCAAATTTGGAAAACTCAGCAGTGGCCACAGGACTGGGAAAGGTCAGTTTTCATTCCAATCCCAGAGAAAGGCAATGCCAAAGAATGCTCAAACTACCACACAATTGCATTCATCTCACATGCTAGTAAAGTAATGCTCCAAATTCTCCAAGCCAGGCTTTAGCATTACGTGAACCATGAACTTCCAGATGTTCAAGCTGGTTTTAGAAAAGGCAGAGAAACTAGAGATCAAATTTCCAACATCTCCTGGATCATCAAAAAAGCAAGAGAGTTCCAGAAAAATATCTATTTCTGTTTTATTGACTATGCCAAAGCCTTTGACTGTGTGGATCACAAGAAACTGTAGAAAACTCTGAAAGAGATACCAGACCACCTGACCTGCCTCTTGAGAAACCTATATGCAGGTCAGGAAGCAACAGTTAGAACTAGACATGGAACAACAGACTGGTTCCAAATAGGAAAATAGTGTGTCAAGGCTGTATATTGTCACCCTGTTTATTTAATTTATATGCAGAGTACATCATGAGAAATGCTGGGCTGGGTGAAACACAATCTGGAATCAGATTGCTGGAAGAAATATCAATAACCTCAGATATGCAGATGACACCACCCTTATGGCAGAAAGTGAAGAGGAACTAAAATGCCTCTTGATGAAAGTGAAAGAGGAGAGTGAAAAAGTTGGCTTAAAGCTCAACATTCAGAAAATTAAGATCATGGCATTTAGTCCCATCACTTAATGGCAAATAGATGGGGAAACAGTGGAAACAGTGTCAGACTTTATTTTTCTGGGCTCCAAAATCACTGCAGATGGTTATTGCAGCCATGAAATTAAAAGACACTTACTCCTTGGAAGGAAAGTTATGACCAACATAGACAGCATATTCAAAAGCAGAGACATTACTTTGCCAACAAAGGTCTGTCTAGTCAATGCTATGGTTTTTCCAGTAGTCATGTATGGATGTGAGAGTTGGACTGTGAAGAAAGCTGAATGCTGAAGAATTAATGCTTTTAAACTGTGGTGTTGGAAAAGACTCTTGAGAGTCCCTTGGACTTCAAGGAGATCCAACCAGTCCATTCTAAAGGAGACCAGTCTTGGGTGTTCATTGGAAGGACGGATGATGAAGCTGAAACTCCAATACTTCGGCCACCTCATGCAAAGAGCTGACTCACTGGAAAAGACCCTTATGCTGGGAGGGATTGGGGGCAGGTGGAGAAGGGGACGACAGAGGATGAGATGGCTGGATGGCATCACTGACTCGATGGGCATGAGTTTGGGTAAACTCCAGGAGTTGGTGATGGACAGGGAGGCCTGGTGTGCTGTGATTCATGGGACTGCAAAGAGTCAGACACGACTGAGTGACTGAACTAAATTGATTCAATCTAATTGTGTATCCTTTGAGTCCAAAGGTGAAGATCTTCTTTAGGCAAAGCTAACTAACATAACTTGGAAAAGAATCAGGCACTTGAAATTCTAGTGCTTACCCAGGCACTCTCTCTGATTAATGCTGCCAGGACTGCAGTTACATAGACATGTTACAAAAATGGTCAATATAAAGGGGTTGTTTAATGTCTAGAACCCAGGCTGTGAGAATATATAAAATTCCCTACAGAGGAAGCAGGAGGGATCATTGGCTATGGAAAACAGGGCATGCAATTTCTGAGTTTTGAGTTGAGCCTTGTTGAAATGGCTACGGTGTGGGCTTGTGTGTGTGAATCCATATACATCTATAGAGATAAATATCTTAGTGAAAGTGTGAATAGTACACTCCCCAGAAGCACTGAGTCCTAGAACAAGATAAATAAGTTAAAAAACCCTCTAAACATCTCAATAGAAAGAGAATCCACCAACTAAACTGAAAATAGACATTTAGACGTTAATAATGGAAGAAAGAGGAGAGAAAGCCTATGTTATAAATGAAGAGGATCAAAACATTTTATGTCAGCTTATTGAGATTTTTCTGAGCTTTCCTTTTATTTATTTATTTATTAATTTGGTGAATTCCAGCGTGTTCATCTGTGCTAATAAAGCATCAAGTTAAAATGAAAGAGATTTGGTCCTTGATATTGATCCATTTGAAATATAGCAGTGTGTACATGTCGATCCCAAACTCCCTGCACCAACAAGGATCTACTGTACAGCACATGAAATTCTGCCCAATGTTATGTGGTAGGCTGGATGGGAGGGAAGCTTGGAGGAAAGGCGATATATGTATATGTATGGCTATTTCCCTTGGTTGTACACCTGAAACTATCACACCATTGTTAATCAGGTATACCCCGATATAAAATAAAAAGCTTTTTTTTAAAAAAAAGTGAAAGAGATCTGGGTCCACTTAACAGAGAACAGCAACAGAGAAGAGGATCTACAGGAGGAAAGCCAAAATCAGGGCATCCCCTCTATGTAACTGGAAATGTTCTTCCCAATGCCATGCATGAAAGGTGCTAGGGTTTATTTTGAAAACAATGACAGCTGTCCTTTATGAAGCCTAAGGGGAACTTTTTATCCATACCTTCATGCCTTTCATAGCCTTAGAGAAACAAAACTCGGGTTTGGCAAAGAGCCTGGGCAAACTATGCCCACCCAGAATCAAATTTCACAAAATAAAACCTGTGACTGGGACGAGCTACCTTGGTGGTAAGGCCATTCTCTACTTCTGGAGTTGCTTTCTGGGTCTCCCACTGCACCACCTCATTCCAGGATTGTTCACCAGATATGTGAGCATCTGTCTCATGTTGCCCCTCGAGCCCTGGAGGCCTCCTGGTGGCTGATTTTTTGCGAAGACTGGATCCCACCACCTGATTCAGCCATGATCTGACATTTGCATTATCTAGGTTGTTCTTGCCTACCAGGCTGCTGATTTGTTAATGTCCAGCTCCTCTGTTTCACATGAGGACTTTCCCCTTCCAAACATTTTGTATAGTTTTTGCTGCTGCTTCTGCTATTACCTTTTACAGAGGACAAGACTTTTACCCAGACAAGACTGGTAGCCTTTAAACCTGTACAGAAAAAAAGCTGTCAGTGTCCTTTAAAAAGAAAAGAAAATCTCCAACCACCTCAAGAGGAAAAAAAATCCACCAACTAAACTGAACATAGAGATATTTAGACATTAACAATGGAAGAAAGAAAGCCTGTAGTATAAATTGAGCTACGTACTTTAACCAAAAACATAACAAAACAAAACATCAAGTCCTTGGCTCTGAAGAATGACATTAAAAAGTTAAGCAGTACTTACTTTTATTTAAAATGTCATTCTTGTTCAGTGTAACTGTTAGACATTTAATACGGACAGATGAGCCACACTGACTCCATGAAAACAAAACTTCCCCCTGTACATCCTCTCTAAAAGCTTTTAAAGCCACTCTGTCAAGAGCCATTTGACGGCATATCAATTGTGTTTCTCTGCTGGACCACAGCACTGCGTGTGACAAATGAACATCATAACAGGACTGGGAGGGAAGGTGGGTGGGGAGAGATAGGGGCCGAGAAGTCCACCACATGGTGTGAATGATTCTAACACAAAATACCCCCAATAAAACAGGAGACAGAGTACATTAGCCTGCTACAAGGCTCAGGCTGACTATTAAATATTTCATATAGGAAAAGCATACACAGCACCAAAACAGGGTTCTACTGAAAGACAGGAATTCAGAGGCCCCTAAAAATGATTTACAAGGGGACTTTTGTGAGAAAGTCTGAGAGGGGACCTACAGGAGCTCATCACGGCTGGGCTGTTCAGTGGTTGTTTCCTGATCTTGACGCCCCGCAGCTAGGACCATGGTTCCCCACAGGAATGTCTGGGTACATCTGTCATTTTTGTCTTGATCTGAATCCCACACTGCAAACATTGCAGTGACTAAAAACAAAGAACTTCTCTCTTTTCTTTTAAAAAATTTTTTTAAATTAGAAATTGGGTTCTATAATCAGAACATTCAATCTTTTGGTTAACCAGTTAAAGTGAGAGGTTGGTAGCCCAAATCTAAATTCAACTGTGACCCAGGAGGAGTGATCCCGAGAGTATGAGAGACTGGTCCACTTTGCTCCCAAAGGCAAGACAAGTCGTCGTTGTTGTTCAGTTGCTAAGTTGTGTCTGACTCTTTGTGACCCCATGGACTGCAGCATGTCAGGCTCCCCTGTCTTCCACTACCTCTCAGAATTTGCTCACACTCATGTCCATTAAGTCCGTGATGCCATCCAACTATCTCATCCTCGGTCACCCACTTCTCCTCCAAGACAAGTCACTAATGATAGAGAAAACCTTGAATTGAGAAGCTAAATTGAAACCCTATACTTGGGACAGTAAACCATGGACTTCTTAACATGAAAGTAGAAGGTCAAGGAAATAAATGTTGAGAAGAAACTGTCTTGCTTGGCTATAAATCTATGGATGAGTAACAATCCACCCCACAACTTTGTGGCTTACAACAAAAATCACATATTTATTTGTTCACAATTCTGTAACACGGACAAAGTTCAGCAAGGGCAGTTCATCTGTGGTCCATATGGTATTGGCTGGGGCTCTAGGACACTGGAAGACCCCAGGTGGCCTGAGTCACATGGCTTTGAGGTGGGGCTCACTGTTGTTCGAGGATTCAGCTAGAGCTGTCAGTCAGAGAGCCTCAGCTCTCCTCTCTATGTTTTGAGGTTTTCACAGTATGGAAGCTGGATTTTGAGAGGAAATATCTCAAAGGTTGAAAGGAGCAGCTTCAGGACTCTGAAGGCCTGGCCTTGGAAGTTACATGGCTTACTTCTACTGTATTACAGGTCAAAATCAGGAGATTCAAGAGCATGAGAAATTAACTCCACTTCTCAACGGGAGAAGTGGTACAGAAACTGCAGCCATCTTTAGTCCACTGTGACAAATAAGACCTAGAGTGTAGAAGTTTCAAATGAAGAATTTTGGAGATGAAAAAAGAAACCCTTCCTCTGAAGGAGGAATATACACATCACATCACCAGGAGTGAGTCTTTGTGGCAACCGCCATGAACAGTATACTCTCTTGTAGACTTGCAACTGCTGGGAAAATGCTCCTAGTGCTTCTGAAACAAGATGTACCAACTTTCAAAATGGCTTGTGGTCAAGAGAAAATGCATCCCGTTATTTTCCTTTGTGTGCCTCACAAAGAGTAGGCACTAATTAAGCTCTTGTTTAATTGGATCATGAATTTCTAGACCTCTTGTGAATCCCATATGGAGTGGGCACATGGCAGTGAAAGAGAATTGCTCCAGGGAGCAGCATGGTACTATAAATGAATAGCTTTTACTCTCATCCAACAGTGGCTAGTAGCTAGTGATGGAGGCTATAGATAGAATGAATCAAAGTAAGAAAAAAAAGACAGCCATAATAACATGCTTGGGACCAAGTGGACAATCAATAAATACTTTTTAGATGAATGGATGAATGATTTCAGAGAAAGAAGTGTTTTCAGGGTGGACTAGAAGGATCTTCTAGGGAGAACTGAACTTAGAAAGGACCTTGTGCTACTATCTATAGCCTGCTGGACCTGTCATAGCCTCTCAGCATGCAGAAGATTCTACACAAGTATTCATCTCAGGTAGCACACGATGCTCAGTAACCAAGGAGACTTTCTTACATCAACTTTTTATAATCCATTCATTTGTACTATTTTGAGATTTTGTTTACTCCAGGATCCATAGTACCTAACAAAGTGATGGACAAAATGTAGTAGTTTTCAACCACGGGTGATTCTGTCCCCCAGGGACTCAACAGTGACTAGAGACATTTTTGAGTGTCACAGAGGGAGGCAGGGGTGTTATGGACAACTAGTGGGTAAGCATGGGATGTTGCTACACATTCTACCACGCACAGAACAGTTTCCTACAACAGAAATGATTTAGTTCAAACTGTTAAAGGTGCTGAGCACAAGTCTGATAAAGTATTATATAAATATTTTCAGAATGAGTGAGTAAATAAATGAGAAAGATATGAAGAACAATAGTAATACCATTAATGAAGACTGTGTGGTTAAGGCAGAATATCTCAGGATTATGGATCAACTGTGGATAGAATCAAATCTATTTGGATGAGTAAGAAGTAGCCTAACTTAGAACAATAGAACTCAGATTAAAAAGAGTCAGAACAAATCAAGAAGAAGAGATTGCTCAGGTCCAGGACAGTAACAAGTCCCTCCACAAAGCTCTTGGAAGCGTTCCTGTGATGGTTAAGGAAGGAAAGATCAGTAAACAGCTCCAGAACTATACTGTTGTGTGAGTACCGCATCACTGAGAAGTTGTATTCTTGAATTTGTTCCTAAAACATACTTTGTAGTGTGCATTCTATATCTTGAATACTTAAATTTTTTTTAAATAAATTCACAAGTTCTGTGAGTCCCTTCTAGTACTGTTAAGGAGGAAGTTGGATTTTAACTAGGTGAATCTATGGGACATCTATGATGTCTTCCCTGAGAGACCAGTTAGAAATCTTGTGCCTTGTACAATTTCACGTTGTCAACTTCTCACAGAGGGCTTCAAATTTTTGTTAATTGCTTGGTGGACAGATCCATAACCTGCCAAGTTAACATTACTACCACTTCATTTTTATCTATATACATCAAGATTTCTAATATTTTTACAAATGTGAAACACTTGAGAGCTAAAAAAAAAAAAAAAAGGTATGTACTAAAAGGACAGAAAACTAAAGATGCACAATCATCAAATGGAAAGAACATAGGAGCCAGAAGCCTTTTGGCCTCAGTCTCTTTATCTTTCAACTGGGGACAAGACCCCCAACTCAAAGTAATTCATACAACTGTTTTTTTGTTTTGTTTTGTTTTGTTCTTTTTTTTTTAATTTTATTTTATTTTTAAACTTTACAATATTGTATTAGTTTTGTTAATGACAACTAAACTAAATGAGAGACATGACTGTTTTCAGTACCATGCCAATACATTTTAAAATCTACATACTCTCCATTAAGCACACTGTGAAGTAATGTTTTGACAAGAAGTTCCTAGGTCTTTAGAACTGATTTTTTTCCCACTCAAGTATTTGGCAAAACAGAACTTCTCACTATAATTATGGAATCCCTCCCCCAAGCACTTAGGAGCTGCCTGGGCTTTGATGTTTCTACTTCCTTTCCATTGTCTGCTGCTTCTTAAAAGGGGTATAGGAGAATGCATTTATGTGATATGAAATCTACTCTCTATCCAAAATGACTCAAGGAGACATTTTACTTCATTTTACTAATGTTCACGTCGCTTGTGAATAAACACAGGTTAGCCCTGGGAAACAGTGGCTGGAGTACTTTCATATCCATTCAGTATCAGCATGTGGAGTCAAAGGCTGAGCCACTGAACAGTGAGGCATTTCTCCCCTTTTTAACCACATGTGGATGTATTTGTTTGTCAAAAAGGGTTTACATTAAAATGTAACTGTACAAACTATGACATATTAACACTCTCAAATTAGTAATATCATTAACATTGTTCAGTCACTCAGTCATGTCCGACTCTTTGTGACCCCATGGACTACAGTATGCCAGGCTTCCCTATCCTTCATCATCACCTGGAGCTTGCTCAAACTCATGTCCATTGAGTCAGCGATGTCATCCAACCATCTCTTCTTCTGTCATCCCCTTCTCCTCCTGCCTTCAATCTTGCCCAGTATTGGGGTCTTTTCTAATCAGTCAGCTCTTCACATCAGGGGGCCAAAGTATTGGAGCTTCAGCATCAGTCCTTCCAATGAATATTCAGGGTTGATTTCCTTTAGGATTGACTGGTTTGGTCTCCTTGCAGTCCAAGGGACTCTCAAGAGATTTTATTTTCCTAAATTTGTGTTCATTCATCCCCATCGAATATTTGTTTTCTCTATGAAGTGCCAAACAACTCCATTACTCTGACAAGCTTCTTATTGATTAAAATTTCTAATTCTTCTTCAAATGTGATGGTCCTGACATCTCCCCTATTTTCTATTTAAGCAGCTGATTTCTCAACTCAGGTCCAGGGCCTTAAATTTATTCTTTTATTAACTGGAGTGTAATTGTTTTACAATGTTGTGTTGGTTTCTGCCATACAACAATGAGAACTAGCCACAAGTACATATATATCTCCTTCTTTTTGAACCTCCCTCCCAACTCCACCTGCATTCTACCCCTTTAGTTCATCACAGAGTGCTAGGCTGGGCTCGTTAAAAGACTTCCCAGGTGGTGCTAATGGTAAAGAACTTGGCTACTAATGCAGGAGACATAAGAGACAGAGATTCGACCCCTGGGTGAGGAAGATCCCCTGAAGGAGTGCATGGCCACTCACTCCAGTATTCTTGCCTGGAGAATCCCAAGGACAGAAAAGCCTGGTGGGCTATGGTCCCTAGGGTCACAAAGAGTCAGACATGACTGAAGCAACTCAGCACGCAAGCATGCACACACAGTTGCTTTACAATGCTGTGTTTAACTGCTGCACAACCAAGTGATTCAGTTATACACACACACACACATATATATATATATTCTTTTTTATATACTTTTCTATTATGCTTTATCAGAGGATACTGAATACAATTCTCTGTGCCATAGAGTAGGAGCTTATTTACCCATTCTACAGACACAAGCTACATCTGCTAACCCACAGAAATCAGGGACATACTGTGCCACAGAGTAGGATCTTGTTTACCCATTCTATAGATACAAGCTTGCATCTGCTAACCCACAGAAATCAGGGACGTAGAGAACAGACTGATGGTTGCCGAGGGGGAGGGGGGTTGGGGTCAGAAGATGTAGTCAGTGAATCAAGATGGAACACCCGAGGGACTCTCTACTGGTATTCTTGGTATTCTTCCCTTTGAAGATATTAGTTCAGCATAATATCTCAGATACACAGGGTACTCTATAAGTTTGCAACTGAGAATATGCCATTTCCTGACCCCAGATAGCCTTTTCACAGTATCAATTTGATGTTTTCTCCTGTTAATGGTACCCTTGCTCCAGCTTCTTAGGCCTTCCAAAGCAGCCTAAATATTCTCCTGCTAGTAGAACTCAGCCCACAGAAAACTGCTCTTCATGTGGTTTATGCTACCTGCCCCCATACACTTCAGCTCTTCCAGCCAGACACAAATCTCAGGAGAAGCTCGCTCTATCTTTGGTAGGTTTCCTTCCTCCTTTCAATATCCCCCTTGTCTCTCAAGGGGTCCTGAGGTTTCCCCCTGTGTGGTTTATCTCAGTCTCATTCCCCTTTCTCGTTTCCACGAACCTTACCGATAAGGCATGTCAGCTTCTATATTTGCTAAGTTTCTTTATAGCTAATGGGAGAGGGGTCTGGCAATCCCTCCAAGAAAGCTGAATTATGTGCTGAATTGTGAACTCTAGGAAGCAAAGATTCATAGTTCTTCGGGGGTTCTCTGTGATGCTGAAGATCCTGAGAAGGGAAAGCTCTACAGAGAGATTCCCACATGCAGAGGACTCTGCCATCCCTCCTTTCAAACCCCAACAGATGCAGGCTCCTCCCTGCACAGCAGTCCTGAGAAGAGATGCAGAAAAATCCATATATATGTATTCCGCATCCTAAATTAGTAACATGGGAGGGAAAGTAGGGTTAAAAAAAAGTTTAAAAAAGAAAAGCAATAAGAAAGCAAAGACAACAGAACAAACATCCTTGAAGCTCTCCAAGAGTAGATATTGTATAATTAAACCCAAATTCCATTCCATGCCCATTTTTCATCAGGTGGCTTTTGACGGCTCCTTGCTGCAAAGAGGTTTAATGATTTCATTGAGTAAGAGGCAGTGGACTCGAGATATGTGCATTTGCTGGGAGATAATTGCATTTAATGAAAGACACAGCCACAGGTTTGGGGAGGCAAGCGATAAATCTTTCTCCTGCGTCTATGGATCAGTCATATTCCAACTGATGAGTGGTTGGGTGATCAATTAATAATCATGATGAGAACAATAGTTTTCACTTGCAATTTTCCTCAGGTCGCTCACAGCAACTTTATAAACATGAACATCCATCTTCTTTGTTCTCCTGGGAAGCCAGGATGCAGTCACATTATCCCTAGATATGCAACATTGAAACAGGTGAGGGAACTGACTGGTCACCATTGCAGTGAGGGAGGGAAAGGAGTGAAAAGAAAGTGGATGTGTTTTGGTATTTTCTATCAGCACTTTGAATTATGCAAACATCTCAACGGACATGAATTTGAGCAAACTTCAGGAGATAGTGAAGGACAGGGAAGCCTGGCATGCTTCAGTCATGGGACTGCAAAAAGTCAGACATGACTTAGCAAATTAACACAAACAATACTATTGATGTCTAATGATAATGCCAGCTAATAAGTTCAGTGCCTGGCTCTGTGTTCAATTAAAGTTTTGCACATATTATCTCTATCCTCCTGTTTCACAGATGAGAAAACCAAAGATGATGAAGTTAAGTGCTGTACAGATGGTCCTGTAATGAAACCTGAACATGAACCCAAGCAGTCTAACTCTAGAATCTATGTCCTACACCTCATGCATATGATGTGCCAGCCCTGCACTGGGATAGATACTGAGAACACAAGAGCCCTGTTCTCAGGAAACTCACAAGGAGTGAGGGGAAGAAACCCAGTGCTAATACCATCTGTGTGCCAGCCACTGTTCTACATACTTGATATATATCTTGACACATGCAGTCTTCATAAGAATTTGAAGAGCTGGGGTTATCACAACCATCACCATTTAACAGATGAGGAAACTGAGGCACAGGGTGGCCATATGACTGGCCCAACATGAGCATCTCTCTCCAGGTGAAAGGATTCTGGAGCCTGTGCTCTAGTCACTAACTGCCTTATTTTCCACACTAAGGACTTCGGTGTACATACTGAAAGTGATCAGGGAAAACGGAAGAGTGTTAAGCAACGCAGTCAATTAGATTGACTTTTTCAATTTTCTAAGGCCACGCTGATGACACTGGGGTGAACTATTGTTAAGTATCTCTTCTACAGTGTCAGATACTTATGCATTTTAAGAGTTCAAAGGACTAAAGGACTATCACATTTCCAGGGTGATAGGTAGGCTTCTGTATGTCTCTTTTCTGTATTTTCCACACCTGATCCTTTCATTTATAAGACTCCTGGTTCCCAGGAGGGTTCCTATATGCATGGCCCTAGATCTGAGTATCAGTCAGAGAATAAGTCTTGAGTCTGAACTCCTAACTCATTCTATCCCACTGCCTGTGAGGCCCTCCTCACTGTTCTCTGCTTAACTAGCAATTTACTATTTAATGAGACTTCCAGGTCCCATTTCTCCAAGGAACTTTCCCATTACTGACTGGTCCGGGAAGCTAAGTCTTTCAGGAATTCAAGATTTTATAGCTGACTTTCCTAATTCACTTTTAGTCCACAAATCTTCTTGAAGTGCTCCCATCAAATATATTATTATCTCTTTTGACAGGGAACTCACCATTGCTCCAAACAACTTCTTCTATATTTGAGCATCTCTTGAGAGTTTTAAAGTTTATCCTTATACTAGGTCAAAATTCAGTTGTATGTAACTTCCCTAATAGTAGTCTTCCAGAAGAAAACTCTTGTCTCTCGATTACATTCAGCATGTGGTGAACAAAGCCTTCCTTTACCCACCTAGGCTAGGGTAAGTTTCTCAAAATACCTGTATTCAGCCTTACAAGATTACAGATCAGATGATACATAACTCCCTGCTATAAAATGAATGTTTGGTCTCCTCAGAATTCATATGTTGAAACCAATGTGATGGTATTTGGAGGTGGGGCCTTTGGAAGGAACTTAGATCATAAGGATGGAGCCCTCATAAATGGGATAGTGCTCTTATAAAAAGAAACCAGAGAACTTCCTTGCCCCTTCTCCTGTCAGGTGAAAAATGAAAGTGTTAGTCACTCAGTCATGTCAGACTCTGCCACCCCATGGACTGTAGCACTGCCAGGTTCCTCTGTCCATGGATTCTCCAAGCAAGAATACTGGAGTGGATAGCTATTCGCTTCTCCAGGGGATCTTCCGGACTCAGGGATGGAACCCAGGTTTCCTGCATTGTAGGCAGATTCTTTACGGTGAGGTTAAAACTAAAGAGAGCTGTTAAGAACCAAGAAGTGGACCTCAGCAGACACTGGATATGCCACACCTTGATCTTGGATTTCCCAGCCTTCAGAACTGTGAGAAATAGATTTCTGCCATTTAGAAGCCAACACGTTCATGATATTCTTTTTTTTTCTTAAACTTTACAAAATTGTATTAGTTTTGCCAAACAGACGAAGACAATCCCTGGGTGCTTCCTGATTTCCCATAGCCAACTCTAACCTCTTCAAGGACACGGAATATGTCTTTCATTTCTTTGAAACTCCAGCATCCATCACATTTCCATTATTCTTAGCACATAATAGGCACTGGATGCTCGTTGTGGTTAGATACATCAGGGATGGCCTCCCTGGAAGAAAGATCTACTTCAATAAAGAGAAAATAAATATGGCATGAGGGAGATAATGAGGAAGCAGAAGTGGTGTGCCACCATTTGAATGAAACAAGGATATGCCTATGTTGGCCTGACTGTCCTCCAGTAGAGAAGCTGAGCAAAAGCAATAAAGTTAATTACACTAGACTTTATTAGCAATTAAATAGTGGCCTCATTAATAAACATGGTATGTGGGCAATGTACAATTTAATTAACAGAGTAAAGGAGAATAAAATAAGAAGGATATAAAGTTCACTGGCCCTATTTTTTTTTTTTTGCAAGGGGTCAAGCAGTATAGAGCAAAAAAAACCCAAAAAAGTTATCAAAGACAGGAACAGAAAATAATATGGCTAGGATGCAAATGTCCACAGTAAGAAAATCCCTGACAGCAAACACCAGAAGCTAACAGCAAAGAATTTCAGTTGCAAAGATAAAGGATGATGATGATGGGATAGAACTGCACAAAAGCTCAGGGTTGGGGAACAGTAAGAAGGGAGATTTTGAAGTGGTGGATATTGAACCTTCACAGGAGAAAGCCAACAGGATAGCATTGGCAATGGATGATCACAGAAATTAATGAATCAGCATCTCCCTGCTAGAAGGGCCCTGAGAAGTCCCTCTAGCCCAAACCCTCATTTGACAAACAAGGATGCTGAGGGCCAGAGGCTAAGTACTTTGACAGTGCCAGGTTTAGACAAATCCCCAGATTCTGGATGACTACACATGGCACTCCCCATTTATTAAGCTCTGGGCACTGCCCTGTAACTTCACAATTGTCTCATCTAAATGCTATAACATCTATGAAAGTGAAAGTAAAAGTGCCAGTCACTAAATTGAGTCACCGACTCTTTTTGATCCCACGGACAGTAGCCTGACAGGCTCCTCTGTTCATGGGATCCTCCAGACAATGATACTGAAGTGGGTTGCCATTCTCTTCTCCAATAACATCTATAGGGAGAACCAAGAAGCACCTCTCTATGAACACAGAATAGGACACACAGGATAGGGAGATCCAGCCATCTGCCAAGTATCTAGGAAAATAAACAGTTGGGATTCGTATTCTAGATTGTTCTACCTCAAAATCTGACTTCTTCTAGGCCATACTTCCTTTTAGCATTGAATTACAAAGCATAACAATTCAGGTGGACAGTGAATATCTTTTTTGCCATCACTTTCCACCATGGAGTTACAGGGCATGCACAAGGAGAAAAGGAGAGCAATCACCATACTTCATGAGGAATAATGTCCACAGCATCTTGACCTTGAGGCAGACCAGGGGTCCACCCCTTCCAGGCTGCCAGGTGATTTATTTTGGTTACAAGTCTCCCAAGGCAGTTTCTGGACTCTATAAATTCCTGGAGGACCAGAGTGTGTTCCTAGCTATCATGGGTGATACATCATGGAAGGCTCCCCATCAGTTGTTAAACTAGATGATACCCAAATGCCTATCTGAGGTCAGCACAGATTTAAAGACCAGGACTCTTCCTTGGCCAAGGACAAAGTGACAGTGACTCTGCTCCACATTCTAAAAGGGTGGAGACAGAGACACTGGTGCACACCTCAGTCAAAGCAGAGTTCCTTTCAGTTTAGTTCAGTTGCTAAGTCATGTCCAACTCTTTGTGACCCTATGGATTGCAGCATACCAAGCTTCCCTGTCCTTCACCATCTCAAACTCATGTCCATTGTCAGCGACGCCATCCAACTATCTCAGCCTCTGTCTTTCCCTTTGCAGACCTCCAAATTAGCTCTCACAGACAACCTGTGATTTATGGACTGACTGTCTCAAACACTCTAGGACAGAGAAAGGAAAGACTCCACCTCCTCTCCTGAACCCTCCTCCCTTGTCTCTGTGCTGCTTTCCTGGAGCTCCTGACCTGCTGGCCTTTGAGCCTTTGACTTCTGCCTTCTTGCCAGGACTCCAGCTATTAGTCCCCCCTGCCAAGTTCATGGCCTGTTAGCTGCTTGGGATAGTGAGGTTTGGTCTTGCTGCCTGGCTCCCTGGCCCAGATTTCTTTCTGTTGGTCCTGAACAAAGTCAGTCAGGCCTGATCCCCCAACCAGACCACAAATCCTCAGGCTGCCTGTAAAACTCTTCCAGGCTCTTTAAAGCAAATCATTATATTTAACTTTCTGCTCTTGTACAGATAAGCGGTACATGAAAAGAGAAAAATATGCAAATTGTACTTTAATAAATATGGAATACTGCACCTGGCATCTATCTAAGAAAATAATAATAATAATATTACCTGCACTGTGAGAGCAGCATTAACACTACCATAACAATAACATTGTTGGAATTCAGGAAACCGAGATGTTTTGAATTGTGTTATAATTAGAAAGCCGATAAACAAATAGGAACATCATTTATTCATTAAAACTGTGCAAATGGAAAATCTGCTTAATTAATTTCTTTGTACAATGTCTGTAAACACCTTCAGGGAGAAAATCTGAGGAACAATTTCAGGCCCAGAGCAAATGACATAAACACTATTCTGAAGCAGAACTGGAAAGGGAAACTGGTAGTGATCGATTTTCTGAGGGAGAAAATGAAGAGACCAGGCCAGTCTCACAAATGGATGGCACGGACAACAATCATGAGTGTGCTTTAATCCTAGCTGTTCTATGTATTTGAATAACAACCCCTACCTTCTTTGCCCACTCTCAGAAGTGAGATCTCTGGGGGCAATGGATGGAGTTGGAGTCAATTAAGGGAATTTCTGCAAAACCCTTAGGAAGGCTTAAAAGTGTGGTCATTAGTGGGTTTCACGTCTATCAGAGGCAGTCATGACACCAAGCAAAGGATTTGGAGGCGGGTCAGCACCTTGTGGGGCAAGGTCAATTGACCTTGGCTACTAATCTCTCTTCCCTGCCTCCTCCCTCCCTGACTTTACTCTCACTCAGTTTTTCTTTTTACTCTTAGGCCTTCCTCTTACCCTTGCCTCTCCCAGACACGATCCTGCTCTAGTCTATAATCGCCTTGCCTTACTTTCATCTGTAAAAGAGTTCAACATTAGACTCAGTAATATGATTGTGGAGTTAAGCTGTGTTTGCATAATGCTTGATAATGTACAAAGCTCCTATTGAGACCCTAAGGTAATTCAACCAACAAGCTCTACACTAATAATAGCAATAATGGAAATTATTTATTGAATACTTCAAGTCAAACCATTGTCAAGTACTTTGCATGCATTATCTCATTTAACCTTCGATACAGGCCTAATGGGTGGTGTTATTAGCATTATTAGAACTGAGGAAAGGGAGGTATTGTTACATTTCTAAAATATCACCTATTCAGTAAGTTTAGTGTGTCCTAAAGCTAATTTTCTATTTCTTTTCTTTTTTTTTTATGAACATGCAAGGTTTTAAATGAGTTTCAGGATCTTAAAATTATTTTTTTGTTTGTTTTAGTTTTAAGAAAAAGCTTGTGATTCATTCAAAAGCAACCCATGGTCTACAGGGCACCCCTCTTTTAACTTTTTTCTCAGCAAATGTCAAGCACATAAACAAAACATAACAATGAGTCCCCATGAACCCAACACACAACCTCATAACTATCAACATTCTGCCAATCTAATCTTTCCTCCCACTAAAGCCTGGATTTACACGAGTTCTGATCTCAACTCACAACTTCTTTCTCCCATTCCAATTAACTGCTGGGTATCTGGAACTGTCAGGGGTTGCTTGTTACTTGCAATAGATTTAAGGAATTAATTTATGATAAGGTAGTAACAATGAAAAGATTTAACAATGCCTATTCCAAGAGGGAGTTATATTGCTTTCAGAATTTGTTCTTGGTTCGTATATCATAAATAAGTATTAAAGAATCATATATCTCTGTCACTAGGTACACTGTATGCTGTAACTGGGGTTAATATGGAGGGAAAGACCCATGAGAGGAGCCTTGGAATAGGTGGGGCCAGATGTGGCTCTATCTCTTCAAAGCTCTGATTACGAGAGATCTCTACTTTCATCTATATCCAGGGACAACCCTTGGTTATCATATAAGGTTGGCAGCATAAAGCCTTCTGCAGCAAACTGTGTATTCCTTTCCTCCAATTTGTTCCAGTTAACAGAAACTGCTGAGCCTCCTTCTCTTTCACAAATATCACAATAGCAGACATGTCAGTCAATGAGAAAACTAAACTGCACAATATATTTCTTTATGAATCATACAAGACACCTGTTGAAAGAAGTACTCATGAAGATTTAAGGATGTTCAAGAACAAGTGAGAGAATGTATGTATTAGTGCTTTAATAACTAAAAGCACTATGGGGTCTGGCATTAGACATAGGTGGGTAAAAGCCATGCTATAAGATGTCGGCTGTCCTGGAAGACTCTATTTTTGCCTGGCTTGTCACTATTAGAGAGCTCTGCACTTTAGTAAAGATACAGCCATGATAAAAATCCTCCATGAGAATGTGAATATCTTGTAAATGCATAGCATTTTATCCCATCATTACCATTTTAAACTTTTTATTCTGAAATAATATCAAACCTACAAGAAGTTGAAAAAAACAGTACAGTAAGTTTCCATGTACTTTCACACAATTCCCCACAAAGAGAACACCTTACACGACTACAGAGAATCATCAAAACGAGGAACTGACACTGGCATAAAACAAATTAAACTATATACCTTTCTGAGTTCATCAGATTTAACTGCCCTCTTTTTTGTGGTCTATGAAATGTTCCCTCATGGATAGATTCATTATTATTTTTTTAATCACTAGTTGAATTGGTCCATTTTCCCAGAGTTGGCCCAGTTTCATTAACCTCATTTCTATCCCCTCTTCACATGGGCTTCATGCATTCTTTGTCGTTTTCAATTAACGACTTAAAAAGTAATTTTATATTGGAAAATTTGGAAAATATCCAAGAATATAAGAAATAATATAATAAACATAGATCCCAAATCCAAATTGCTGTTTGTTAACATATTTGTTTAGAATTCAAGTCCTCTCCATCCCCATTCTAGGTCCTGGTCTCCTGTCCCTCATTCATTTTGTGATGACCACCATCACGGGTTGACTGTGTTCCCTCCCTTTAATCTTTTTTTTTGACTTTTACATGCTTGTTTTGTATACACATGATTTTTCAGTTCAGTTGACTTCAGTCACTCAGTCATGTTGGACTCTTTGTGACCCCATGAACTGCAGCACACCAGGCCTCCCTGTTCATCACCAACTCCCGGAGTCCACCAAAACCCATGTCCATTGAGTCAGTGATGCCATCCAACCATCTCATCCTCTGTTATCCCCTTCTTCTCCTGCCCTCAACCTTACCTAGCATCAGGGTCTTTTCAAATGAGTCAGCTCTTCACATCAGGTGGCCAAAGTATTGGAGTTTCAGCTTCAACATCAGTCCTCCCAATGAACACCCAGGACTCATCTCCTTTAGGATGGGCTGGTTGGATCTCCTTGGAATCCAAGGGACTCTCAAGAGTCTTCTCCAACACCACAGTTCAACAGCATCAATTTTTCGGCACTCAGCTTTCTTTATGGTACAACTCTCACATCCATACATGACCACTGGAAAAACCATAGCCTTGACTAGATGGACCTTTGTTGACAAAGTAATGTCTCTACTTTTTAATATGCTCTCTAGGTTGGTCATAACTTTCCTTCCAAGGAGTAAGTGTCTTTTAATTTCATGGCTGCAATCACCATCTGCAGTGATTTTGGAGCCCAGAAGAATAAAGTCAGCCAGTTTCCCCGTCTATTTGCCATGAAGTGATGGGACCAGATGCCATGATCTTAGTTTTCTGAATGTTGAGCTTTAAGCCAACTTTTTCACTCTCCTCTTTCACTTACCTCAAGAGACTCTTTAGTTCTTTTTCACTTTCTGCCATAATGGTGGTGTCATCTGCATATCTGAGGTTACTGATATTTCTCCTGTTAATCTTGATTCCAGTTTATGCTTCCTCCAGCCCAGCATTTCTCATGATGTACTCTGCATATAATAAGCAGGGTGACAATATACAGCCTTGACATACTCCCTTTCCTATTTGGAACCAGTCTGTTGTTCCATGTTCAGTTCTCACTGTTGCTTCCTGACCTGCATATAGGTTTCTCAAGAGGCAGGTCAGGTGGTCTGGTATGCCTATCTCTTGAAGAATTTTCCACAATTTATTGTGATTCACACAGTCAAAGGCTTTGGCATAGTCAATAAACCAGAAATAGATGTTTTTCTGGAACTCTCTTGCTCTTTCGATGATCCAGCGGATGTTGGCAATTTGATCTCTGGTTTCTCTGCCTTTTCTAAAACCAGCTTAAACATCTGGAAGTTCACAGTTCACGTATTGCTGAAGCCTGACTTGGAGAATTTTGAGCATTACTTTACTAGCATGTGAGATGAGTGCAATTGTGCGGTAGTTTGAGCATTCTTTGGCATTGCCTTTCTTTGGGATTGGAATGAAAACTGACCTTTACCAGTCCTGTGGCCACTGCTGAGTTTTCCAAATTAGTTGGCATACTGAGTGCAGCACTTTCACAGCATCATCTTTTAGGATTTGAAATAGCTCAACTGCAATTCCATCACCTCCATTAGCTTTGTTCGTAGTGATGCTTTCTAAGGCCCACTTGAGTTCACATTCCAGGATGTCTGGCTCTAATTGAGTGATCACACCATCATGATTATCTGATTTTTAAGTCTTCACTGAAGTGATTTTCAACCATTTCCCTCCACCGATACACACATAGCAGATGATATTTAAGTAGAAGAGCAAGAGACACCCTCCACTACGACTCCCAGACTTTTAGGATAACCCTATCCCTTTTTCTCCCATTCATGAAAATGTTGGAATATATGTCAGACTACTCCATAATGGAAATTACCTTGAATATGTTCCAGTTTACAGGAATAGCAAAGCCTTCAGAAATTCCAGGACTTTATTTGTAATAATTTCTTAAACTATACCCTTAACTGATCTCCCTGCAACATAATGGTTTTAAATATCTGTTTTAGTAAACATAAGCTTTCCAGGCAACAAGGTCTTATCTGAAAATAGCAGAGCTTGACTAGGGCACTGAAAATCTGAACAACTCAGCAAATATGCTTTGGTCTATGTAGATTTCTCTCTTCTCTTTGATCAGATTGATGATCATGATCATCCTTCAAGACTGAGCTCCAGTTTATCTCAGTGCTCTGGGCACTTCTCACATTGAACTGTTATCATAATTTTTGGTTTAGATCTCAGTTCTGCCTACAGAATAAGTTCCTTGAGAGCAATGGTCCACCTGATAATGGCACTATCCCCAGCACCTAGCATAGCCCCAAGGTTATAGCCACCCTCAGGAGACGTACACTGAATGCATGGAGCTGCAAGAGAGGAGCCAAGTGACCAGGCTAACTGGGGTGGGAATGGACTCTCCACCACTTACAACTATGCAACTTTGAACAAGTTATTGATCCTGTGAGTTTCACCTGCAAAACAAGAGATTCCCACAGTTGCCCCATCAGAAGCGATGGTAAAGATAAGCTGATATTACCTATATGTCAGTTAGCATGAATAAAAAAGTGAAAGTATCAGCTGCTCAGCTGTGTCTGATTCTTTACGACCACATGAACTGCAGTCTACCATGCTCCTCTGTCCATGGAATTAATTCTCCAGGCAAGAACATTGGAGTGAGTATCCATTCCCTTCTCCAAGAGTCTTCCTGACCCAGGGATAAAACTTGGGTCTCCTGCATTGAAAGCAGATTCTTTACCATCTGAGCCACAATCCTGGTATGTAGCAAAAATCAGTGATGAATGATTTCTACAGCAGTGACAAATGGTCTCTAGAGTATTTGGTGAATGCCGGCTTGACTAGGTAAATGAATCAGTAGTAGGGAACTTAGACACATTGTAAAGGCTCTTGCAACTAGACATATATAGAGGTGACAACATCAGGCCCAGGGATAAAGGGTGGGGATGTCAGTAATCTCTGTGGCAACCACTAAAGTGCCCTACTAAGGCACTTTAGTGCCTTTAAGGTCCATTTAACAGGACCTGCCATAAGATGAAGAACTGTTTGACAGCTTCTAGCAGTTAACTGCTTTAAAGCCACAATGGTATATACACAGATGCCACAGAACATGGTATAGTTACCGGATTCAGATCGTTCCTGCCTGGGACTCCTCTAATGGACTTTGTTCAGGGACCACATCAGGCTGACAAATTTTCTCAGAATTCCACTGAAATTTAAGGCTTTTAGTACATAATCCTCCTTTCTTCTTTCTGTTCATCTGCAGATGCCAGATTAACAACATAATCTGAGACTCACCCTGATTATCATTTACAAATGTGTCTCCCAAAACTTCTTGCACATTTGATTCCATCTCAGGATCACATGTTGATATGAACTGACAGCAGCTAAAAGAAGCTTCACACTTTTTTGGAGGGTTTAGGTCACATAATGTTGTTCAATTCTGCTTTGAATTTTCCTAAATACGCCCATTCAAAGAGTGCTTAAGAAAGAGATTAGAACATTTATTTCCATTTATAGATAATTACTAGGAGAAAATAAATTTCTCGGGGCTGAGTAGCACATGAATGGGCTTTGAGATATTCTCCTTTACCACTTGAAAATAGCTGGGTGATGACTCTTAAGCCTGGTCCCCATGTCCAAGACTGATCTACTTAAGGATCAATAGTTTCGGGGAATCACTTTTGAAACTGTATAGACAGAGCAGATAAAATAGCAAAAAACATAGTCTCAGGACTACCTGAGCTTAGAGAAAAAGAAAATATAGACAGAAAACGATTGTGCTTCACAGATTGCTCTTGGTACTTGGACTTCTGATCTTTGTGGGTTTATTCGCATCATTTTCTATAACATTTCTGATGCAAAGAATTGGCTACAAGCTATACAAACTGTGTATAGAACTTTAAATTCGGTCCATTATTCCTCCATCTCTTAACTTCCATTGTTTTAAAACACCTGTGTGTGGCAAAGGAACAGACATCTCAATTTTATTCACTGGGAAGCTGTGATCCAGAGAGGGGAGGGACTGAGCTTAGAGGCCAGCTGTGTCAATCCTCCTTCAGACCTCAGCTGAGCTGACTCCCAGAACTGAGCGCCTTTCATTATACCAAGCCAAGAACTAACACCAGCTACTCAAATGAGTAGACATCCATTTGAGGCAACTGCAATTAAACATGGAGAAGGAAATGGCAACCCACTCCAGTATTCTTGCCTAGAGAATCCCAGGGACAGAGGAGCCTGGTGGGCTGCTGTCTGTGGGGTTGCACAGAGTCGGACACGACTGATGTGACTTAGCAGCAGCAGCAATTAAATTCCTTTTTGTTACTGAAGTGCGGCTTCTGTTTTCACAGCCTAACTGGCTCTGGCCTTTGCATCATCAAACCCAGCCATAATGTCTGATAACCTGAGGTTTAACTTTTTTTTTTTTTTTTTTTCTGTAGCTTCCTACATTTTTTTCCTTCCTTCCAAAACCTATCTTCTTGATCACTGCCCCTGAGTAGAATCTGGCTACTTTCATCAGTATATCAAAACCACTGAGCAGAGAGCTGACAGTTGCCTGATTCCAAAGGGCTGCAAAACATATCACTGAATATAAATGACATTTTAGGAAATCAATGAATTTAGAGTTTTTTTTTTAAACCAATGAGTACTCTCATACTAAGCCAAGAATAGCTGCTCCCCTACTCTCAATAAAAATGTCTCTCTCTTAGGCTAATGATCCCTGCAAGTCCCACAGTAATTGATAGCCCTGAGTTCTAGAGTACAGCATTTTGGTAAATGATCAAAACAACATGTTTGGCATGGATGTTCAGACTCTCTCTCCCCCAAATCCAGTCTCCTTTAAAAATCACCCCAGTGAGAGAACTGTCTCAACTACTAATTTGCAGTCATGGACCTCTACCATATTGTCTATTCTTGTTCTTTCGGGCCAAGAAGAAGAGAATGGATGACACAGTCCAATATTTAAACGCCCTGTGTTGAACCTCTTCCAAATACATATTCATGTATATTGATTGTTGCTGCTGTTGTTTAGTCGCAAAGTTGTGTCCGACTATTTTCGATCCCATGGACTGAACCTTGACAGGCTCCTCTGTCCATGGGATTTCTCAGGCAAGAATACTGGAGTGGGTTGTCCTTTCCTTCTTTAGGGGATCTTCCCAGTTCAGGGATAGAACCCAGGTCTCCTGCATTGGCAGGCAAATTCTTTACCACTTAGCTACCAGGGAAGCTTTATTCATGTATATGCTGCTGCTGCTGCTAAGTCGCTTCAGTCATTGTCTGACTCTGTGTGACCCCATAGATGGCAGCTCACCAGGCTCCCCCGTGCCTGGTATTCTCCAGGCAAGAACACTGGAGTGGGTTGCCATTTCCTTCTCCAATGCATGAAAGTGAAAAGTCAAAGTGAAGTCGCTTAGTCGTGTCTGACTCAGCAACCCCATGGACTGCAGCCTACCAGGCTCCTCCGTCCATGGGATTTTCCAGGCAAGAGTATTGGAGTGGGTTGCCATTGCCTTCTTCGTTATTCATGTATATAGACTTGGCTATAACCTAGGTTTTGCGTGTATACCTGACCATCCAATTTGTATCTAATATGCTGGCTGGAGGGTAAGGTTAATCATTTTGAAACTATTAATAGTAAAGTCAAGCCACAGTTTTAGCCGCTTTTGTGTTTAGTTTCCATATCTATTCCTGAGTATCTTTCCCTGCTCTAAAAAGCAGTTTGAGTTCTTCTCTCTATGGATAGTGAGCTAAGGTGTTTGGCTAACTACAAGTATATATGCAGATACTATTTAATAATCTGTTATTTGCAGCTTCCTGTAGAGACCAAAAAAGAGATTTTTGATCTAAAGTGCAAAAGTAATGGCAAAGGACTAAAAAGTTGAATTTTGGAACATGTACCCCTGTACAGGGTTCTCTAAATTGCAATGAAAACACTTGTTTACCCAGCTACCTTGCAAGGTCAGCCTGTAAAAGTATGGGAAATAGTCCTCATCAGCTTTCTACAAGAATGTTTTCTGACTTTTGTTAGAAGAGGCCTCGGAAAACAACACTGATGAATCATAGCAACAGCGCACACTTGTGACTGGGAGTTGTATTTAAAGAAGAGGAGCTGAAGGAAACACAGATCAGGGATCCCATTCCTACACCTCCTCCTCCTGTTGTGGCTTTTTTTAAGTTGTATGGCTTCTTCAGACAGCCTGTCCTCTTTTTCCAGATCTCTCTCACCACACTTAGATGTGACTGCTAGCGTATAAGACAAAGAACAGACCTTGGGGAGAATGACTGCCCCGATTTATTCAAGCACTGAGGCAAATGGTAGGCATGAAGGACACACCTTGATGTGGGGAATGATATGGCCAGGTAGTGGGAGGGAGGAAGCTGAGGAAGGGAAGACAGAAAAGGTGGGGGGAGGACAGAGAACCTAAGAAGTAAAGAAGGAGAGAGAGGACAACGGTAGAAAGATTAGAGCCAAGAGAGGTGAAAAGATGGGCAAGAGGAAGAAGGGGAGGGGATCTCACTGTGGACATTCTCCTTTAACTTTTGCTTTATGCACACATATGGGGAGATCTGGACAGAGGAGCCTGGCAGGCTACAGTCCATGGGGTCACAAAGAGTCGGACACGACTGAGCGACTAAGCATAGCACAGAACATGGGAAGATCATCTGGGTAAAGAGAGGGTCAGGCAATAATAATGCTTTCCAAAAGACTTTGTAAAACCTCGGTCATATAACCACCTACTCAATCAAACACTCAAGAAATGCTGAACTCAGATATCTAACTATTGATCAGATACCATAATTTACATTTAAGATTTTGTAAATTTTATAATACCTTGCCTCATGTGCATTAGATTACATGTTTCCAGAAAGAAAGGAAGGAAAGAAGAGGAGGAGAGAGAGGGGGAGAGAGAGGAGAGAGGCAGGGGGAATAGGAAGAAAGAAAGAAAGCAAAAGAGAGAGCAAAGGAAGGAGGGCAGTAGAGGAGGGAGACAGGAAGAAGGGAAGGGAAGAAAAAAGAAAGAAAACAGCAAAAAGAAAAAACACAGAAGGTAATGTACACAAAGAGGTAGTAGCAGAATTAGCACAACTCTATACACAGCGAAAGTCTAAATGGGAATATGAGAAAATCTCTATATGAGGCCAGAGAAGAGGGTGCTAAATATGTCTAGACGGCTTGTTGTGGACAAGTTATGGAACTAAGCACTCTCCAATCATTACTGCTTTGGTATTCCCATGCTGCAGGTGTGTGATGACCTTCACCCTTCTGGTAGTTTTATCACATGGGGTATTACGGGTCTATGTGTGCATTTCACTTTGTCATTCACAAAGGTTGCCTGTGTGGCAGGTTGTAGAGCTCAGAGATGGTGATGCACAACAATTTGTATGAAGAATATCAGATAGATATTTTCAACTTCAGCACTGAGCAATAGAGCAGAAATGTTAGATGGGTTTCATTTCACATGCCAACTTTTAAATTGATTAAAGCCAACTTCCAGAAGTGCTCTAATTAGAAGCATTCTTGCGCTATCCCAGACTAGTAGGGGAAACTGAAATATCTAGATAGTGACACCTGTTCGGTGCATATGATGACAGAGGCTGCATCTGTGCCTTGGAGCTGTCTCTTCTGCAGCAGAACTGAATGGTCAGCTCCATGAGTTACTAACTTCCCTGGAGGCTGTGAAATGATCTGGTAAGAGCAATCTACCCTTATCTAAAAGCTGTCCACAGGCTCATTTTAACATTTGCATCAGGGATAGTACTAGTCACCTGTCACCTTTATGGGTCCCCAGGCCACAGACATTATCAGTGTTGCTTAGATTCCAGGTGGAGCTGGCAGTGGATTGAAAGCTGGAGCCTGGCATTTAGCTCAGTTTTGTTACCATAAACAGAAGAGGGCAGCTCACTTCCCTGTGGACACTTCAGCTGCCTCTACTGTAGAATATTATCTGACACAAATGATGCTATATCTAAAATTCTAAAATATTGATGCCCCAGATTTGCTCGACTTCAGTCATTTCAGACAAGACCTAGATGCGGGTCCTCATCCAAACTGGTTCACTGGTGTTATTTCCAAAAACATTTCGTTAAATGTATGAATTGGTACTGGTATTCTCTTTGGAGTCTGCAAATCAGCACTGATTGTCCCTTGAGCAAGTCATGGTAATTTTCACCTCAGACTCATTGACCACTGCTCCTCTCAACCTTTCCATTTGTATTTCAAGTTTAATCATTCTCTCGCTCAACTCTCCCCACAAAACTACCATTGACCTTGACATGCTTCTAATCCTCTCTTGCTGATGTTCAAAGCTTGATGGAGTATATGAGGACTCTTGACAATTGTGTACTTATTCAGAAGGAATAAATATCAGAACTCAATCCTGGGGACAAAGAATACATAGGAGCTCTATACATTTAAGTGTCCAACTTGAATATTCAATTTTACCAGGTCTCCTGAATTCAGTAGAATCTGGTTCTCAAGAACTTTGGGTGAGAAGAAAATACTAATGTCTTTAGAAAACCTCATTCTTTCTACTATGTA
The DNA here is from genome assembly GCF_029378745.1 of Bos indicus. Lineage (NCBI taxonomy): Eukaryota > Metazoa > Chordata > Mammalia > Artiodactyla > Bovidae > Bos > Bos indicus. Next base: position 55,155,329 of record NC_091770.1, read on the forward strand.
AGGGAAAATATTTAGTACATGATGCAATGAAAATAAAGGGAAGATGCTATATGTTATAAAGAACATAAGGTCATACTTTGGTCACCTTTGGGTACAGACCTCAATCTTTCTTTTTTGACTTTCACTTCTGTCTTTTTCTTCACATATGAGCTTGTGAGGTTTGCTTAAGGCCTCAACAATCCAATGTCTGAATGGTAAAATGAGGACAAGAACATCCTTAGATTGTCAAGAGGATTCAATGAGACAAAGTATACGAACACCTAGTACAGTCCTTAGGCATTTAGGGCTGGATGATCTGGATGATTTTAATCAGAAATGGAAGGCAGAGACTAGGAAATGTGGAGACAGAATCTGGACATAGATCTGGGGCAAAAGGCTCAAAAGGAACAGGATATTTCACCAAGACTTCTCTCAGTGACATGTTTCCTGCCAAAGGCAAGGCCTCTCCTACAGTGTGACTGGTTCTAAACAAAAATCTAAACTATCTTGAAGGAAGCAAGAAGTGGAGAACTGGGGAGCTTGTAAAAAAGCACTAAGTGTGTTTTTTTGCCCTCTAATTCATCTTCCAGCCTATCCTGAAACCACCAATCTCAGCATCTAAAGAAGGATCAGAGCTGGTTTGGGCTGAGTCCTTTGTCAGGGCCCACCTGTCAGTGAGAGTGGCCAACTTGGGTCCCACTTTGGCCTGCTCTAACTATGGAATTCAGCTGACCAGCCTATTAAGATTCTGTACCCATCTGTTTGCCCTTCCAATGATTTCTTTATTTAACTGGCATAATGGACAAGCCAGCCACCACCACAAACCCCCTATTAGTGTGGGACCTGTGTAAATGTCTAAAGAGAGGAGTTCAGTAACATCCTTGTGAAATCCTATTTTTCCTTCCCTGGGTGGTTATTTCACAAGTACCTGCTTTACTGTCAGTCTTCAAAGCTCTTTGCAAGATCTAATATGAGTACTTTTGTCATAAAAATAGGAAGGAAGACAGGGCAAGGCCAATGGGTACAGAAAGAATATCAGATTTCAGGAACCATTGTCCACCAACATATTCTTCAGACATTCAGAGGTACTGGTTTACTTCAACTCTTCTCAGCCCAATTTCCAGAAAACTCCTATTGAATATCCTGTATCCTTGACATCTCTTTCTTTCAAATATTTCTTTGACCTGGAGTATTCTTCCCTATACCTCCAACAATTCAAATGATATCCCTCCTCTTTCAAGGCAAGTTCCTGATGGACCCCCTTGCCCTTTCACAACTTCTGTAGTCCAACTCATCACCTCCAAACCACATGTCTTTCTCCATTATTTTTAGCACTTGCCTGTTCACTGCACTGTTTTCTGGCAGGAAGGTTACAGGGATAATTCATTTCCTCCATATTCCACAGGAAACAGCAAGAAAAGAAAGCCATGCCTGGGAGCTGGATGACCTGAAGCCCAATAGTACATTCCTACAGCGGTTAAAGGAAATTATAGCCATTAATTAAGCAGAAAGCAGGAAGCCGCTCCCTGTCCCCTGCCACCCACCCCCGCCCCCCACAATTGAGGGCTGACTGGAAACTTGATGAAAATGAGTTGACATTGTCCCCAGAAGGGCAGTGGTGGTGGGACACACAGCATACCACACTCAGAGATGGCAGGATTGAGACTGCTCCATTTGAAGGTGATTAGCTTTGGTTTGGTCTTCCCAGGTGGTGCTGGTGGTAAAGAATCCGCCTGACAATGAAGGGGATACAAGAGATGTGTTTTCAATACCTAGTTCAAGAAGATCCTGTGGAGAAGGAAATGACAACCCATTCCAGTATTCTTGCCTGGGAAATCCCATGGACAGAGGAGCCTGGCGGGCTAAAGTCTATGGGGTCATGAAGAGTCAGATAAGACTGAGCACACACACATTCACAGCTTTAGTTTGGTTTTCATAAGCACATTACAGAGCTTTGCCTTCCTGGATGGTGGAAATCATCAATGGCTGATAAACTGACTCTACAGCCTGTTCAGGAAGCCAACAGTAATGTTCTTTGTGCATCTTCCAATGACTCCTAGTCTGTGAGTCTTCATTCTTTAATGACATCATAAGCATTGCAAGCCACCCACCAGGCATGGATTAGATAGTGTCTACACTACACACACACATACACACACACACACACACATATTTTGCACAGATATCTGTATCTTAAAAGGGCTTCCATGGTGGCTCAGAGGTTAAAGCGTCTGCCTGCAATGCAGGAGACCTGGGTTCAATCCCTGGGTTGGGAAGATCCCCTAGAGAAGGAAATGGCAACCCACTCCAGTATTCTTGCCTGGAGAATCCCATGGACGGAGGAGCCTGGTGGGCTACAGTTCATGGGGTCCCAACGAGTTGGACACGACTGAGCAACGTCACTTTCTTTCCTTTCTTTCTTTCTGTATCTATGCCTATACTATTCATATAACTAACTAATCACCTTCACATAATTATCTATAATTCACTCACTCATAGAGCAGACAATTATTTACTGCTAGCTGTATACACAACCCTCCGCCAAACAAGGAGAGCAAAACTTTGGGCCACTTCCCACAAGGGAAAGAATCTGTGAAAAGCAGTATGTAAAACAAGTCAACTCTGGAAACAAATTGAAAAGGGCTGCTTAACCCTTCAATTTTCAGGGGAAAAAAAATGGCCCATTTGGACTATATTAGTTAAATAAGTGTTTCCTAAATATGCCATCAAGTAGAAATTACTTAGAAACTTTGTGGAAAGAGAGAGACAAAGAGACAGGAGAGAGAAATGGATTGACTGATTCTCAGCATCAACACAGACTCACTGAATTCCTTATAAAAAGCTTTGGTAGTATATGAATTTATCAACTACCCTGGATATTACTAGAGGATTCAGCCATTCACCTACAACGCCAAGTTACAGCTCATCCTAGAGTCCTGAGCGCTCCTGCTCTAGCACTGGCCCTGTCACGTGATCATGCCTTGCCACCCCTTGGTACTTCTTTAGCATGAAGCTTGGACTTTGTTATTGCTGTCACTATCTATCAGTGTCTGATCTTCCTCAAGGATTAAAAGAAACTCCAAGGAAGGGAAAAATGTATTATTTCCCAGTGGACTTAACAACAGGTTAAACAGATATTAGATATTCTGCAAATTTCTACAGGTTGGTTTATCACGGTTAGATTTTTATTTTATAATTATCCTACTCACCTTCCCTATAAGTTCTCTCTGATAAATGCAACCTGGAGATCAAGAAAGAACATACCATAAAAAGATGGAGGTGCCAATTTTTAGTATTGCCATTGCCCATGGGATCCTGGGAGAATAAATAAACTCCACTGGACATCAGTTGAAAATGAGGGAACCATTATAGGTCCCTTTCAACACTTCCTATGTTTCTAAAAGTCTTATTATGGAAAGTTGCCTTCCAATATAACCAGGCTTTTTGGTTTGTTGGTTTTTCTTATGCGGTTCTCCTGTGCCGTGCTGTGCTCAGTGGCTTCAGTCATGTTCTCGACTCTTGGCAACCCTATGGACTGTAGCCCACCAGACTTCTCTGCCCATGAAATTTTTCCAGAAGGACTATTGGAGTGGGTTTCCATGCCCTGCTCCAGGGGATCTTCCTGATCCAGGGATCAAACCTGCATGTCCTGCTCCTCCTGCACTGTAAATGGATTCTTTACCTCTGAGTCACCAGGGAAGCCCACGTGGTGCTGTTACATGTTAATAAATCATTCCTTAGACTTATGCAGTACTATATTGTTCTCAGAAATGCCACCTGTATTATCTCACTACTCAAAAGCCACATGAAGAGGGTAAAATTAACAGTGCTGATTATTCCCATTATTAACAAACTGAGGCAGAGAAGGTATATGACTTATTCAAGGTCACACAACGTGGTACAACTGAAATTCTAATTGAAGTCTTTTGACCTATGGTACAAAGTTTGCCTTTTGAGAGTCTGCTGTTTTCATTTAAGAGATAAATACTGCTTTAGAGTAGCTCTTAAAGCAGATTGAACATTTAAACTAAATCAGAGCTGTGAATGATTTCCCTCAGCATTTTCTGTAAACCCCAGGCATACCTTTTGGATCTCCACATGCCCCAGAGAGTAGATGCTTTCATTAGACATGTTGGACCATGTGGAAAAAATCTGGAGCTGGCATTTGATTTACACTGCATACTCAATTTATTTATTAGCTTTATCCAAGATGCCCATCATGGAAGCACCTGGGACATACCTGTTCCAAGGCAATTAAACCAAATGTCAGTGGTTCCTCTTCTGAACCAACCATTTCATCAGTCAACTACAAATAACCTGATTAAACAGATAAGTCTAGGTATATACCTTTAAGAGCACCTCGGAAAAATGAAAACTGATGCCTGAAATACAGGGTCATTGGTGGGAAGTTATGTTTTTCTATTTGTCATCATAATTCAAGACCAATAAGACCCCTAAATCTCTGCCTTAACTTCTTAGCAGCCAAAGGTAAGAAAATAAATGCAAATACCTTTAAATAAGGGCTTCCCAGGTGGTACTAGTAGTAAAGAACCGGCCTGCCAATGCTGGAGACATAAAAGATGTGGGTTTGATTCCTGGGTCAGGAAGATCCCCTGGAGAAGGGCATGGCAATCCACTCCAGTATTCTTACCTGGAAAATCCCATCGACAGAGGAGCCTGACGGACCACAGTCTATAGTGTCACAAAGAATCGGGCATGACTGAAGTGACTTAACACATATACACCTTTAAATAACCCATTCACCCCAACAGCAAATATTTATTGAGTGACTGCCATATCCATAGCCTTGTTTCAGATATGAGCAGTAATTAGAAAGAGCTGGTGAAAAACACATCTGCCTAATCCCCATGTAACTCTAAATCTTGGAACAAAACTACAGTCTTCCATGAATCTCAATTTCATCTATTCTAACAGGAACAGAAGCCAGTGAGAGCTAAGGTTCCTTCTGCTTCTGTTTCTCTACATCCTTTTTAGACCAAAGGGTATCCCAAGGGAGTTTTGCACGGTATGTCAGGAAAACCTGATTATCACTCTCCGGAAGTGATATTTTATTCCTCACAACAGAAACAGACAGTGGACTTGCCTCCTCATACACACAGAAGTTACACTGAAAATTATTTACAAATGTTTAGCAAAGCAAACTTAAATGAAGCTATTACTCTTAATAGCTTGAAAGACTATTGACTGTAATCAGTCAATTGAGCTGTGAAAGGAAGTAAAAACTATCAGACAAATTAAAATGACTATTAAAACAGCACCAGGGAACTCTGGTTTGGTTCCAGAAAGAGATTGAAATTAAAAATGGCCCTTCTCAGCAATGCAGGGCCTCCCAGCAATTACCCCTTGTCTTATCAGCACAGTGACTGAATAAACCTTTGGCGGGTAATGGGTACTTCAGTCAAAACCAAAGGCTACTGCTTTAGAGAGTACCAAAGGCTTTTAATTTTCTTATAGCACATTACAACATGGTCGTTCTTTGCCACATTTTAACCTTGCTTAGCATAAATTGTTGCACTTGAAATTCACTGTCTTACATGGTCCACTGGAGAGATCATTAAGAATTGTCATCACAGTAGCCCCATGACCGAAATTTTAATCCCTTCTCGCCTCACAGCATACAAAAATTTCATCACAGATGACTACCTGTCTCCAATTTTTTTAAACATTATTCTGAATTATTTCACATTGAGTATAAGCAAATATAGTTTTGCTGCATGAACTTTCTGTGCCCTTATTTATGTATGTCAGCTGATAGATACATTTCCAAAGCTAATTGGATTTGTGGCCTTGGCCTGTAAGTTCATTTGCCAAACAGTTTCACATGTACATGAATATGAGTAAGTAAATGATGAATCCTGAGTGGTATGGCAGACAAGGGTGTTAGCTTATCCAATAACCATTCTCTAACCACTTCATCTTCTTCCCTAGATGGTTTCTGTGATGGAAGAAACTGCCACTCTTTCCCACCCCACCCCTCTGCATGGTTCCTGCCATATCTTAGGCAGGTGACTCCATCAGGGCTGATGGGATATATCCAGGGAGATAGCCAGAGATTCTCATAAAGGATGTCCTCCTAGTTAGATGCATAGAGGGGACACTCCTTTTTGTCAAATATTGTTGGGCTTTATAAGATGCCTGCAAAAGCAGTAGCCTTTTGCCTCCATGAGGAACCAAACCTAAGGACCAAGCCTATAAACTAAGCTTGGAAAAACTCTTGAGGATTCAACAACAGCACTAAACAACCCTGAACCTACCCACTTTCAGATTTCATCTTGCCTGCCACTAAGACACCTGATCTGATAAAAATGAAGGCACTCTATGACGCTATTCTGTCTACATGTAACTCAGTCTTTACTCTTGACAAACCCTAAGAAACTGACAGCATTATGTGGGAGAGGTAGGTCGTCACTAATTGGAGATAAAGACATAGAACAGAGATGTCCTCGTGCTGGGACCTTGAATCAAGCTCTGCTGAGACTCTTATGTAGACAAGCTGTCTTGGCAGGGATCTTGTGGGTCTCTGCTGGAGATGTTTATCTTTGCCCTGATATTCCTGTAAGGAGCAGCTGAAGATTAATGATGGGCATCTCAGGTGGCCCAGTGGTAAAGAATCCACATGCCAACACAGGAGATGCAAGAGACTCAAGTTCGATCCGTAATCGGGAAGATCCCCTGGAGAAGGAAATGGCAACCCACTCCAGTATTCTGGCCTAGAAAATTCCATGGACAGATGTGCCTGGTGGGCTACAGTCCATGGGACCACAGAGAGTCGGACATAGCCGAACACATGTATGTGCACATACACACACACAAATACACACAAAAAGATTAACCCTGCTCTGGGTTGAGATTTAATACACAAAGAAAAAATACTAGATTTCCTTCTTGTGTTGCCTACTTTGTTAAGGAAGACTATGAATTTGCTTCACTGAAATATGATCTACTTTAATTAAAGCCAGTGGCATTGAGTAAATTAGAAGGTAATTGCATTTTCTGTGAATTTCACACAGCTTACATTTTAGCAAAAGGAACCAAGTTTCAGTTAATGCCTGTGTGCTGCTACCTGCAATCAAGGCCTTAATAAACTAAACAAATCATGTCTTTATGCAAGTTAAGGAAGCATAAATACAAGGCCAATTCATATATTTTCTAATTGCTGCCATTTGCGAAGGCAGAGTTTGGAAAAGTTTACTTAAAAGGAAAGCTTTCTTTCAAGACAAACTATCTCAGGAAGGCTGGGTTTCCTCCATTTCAATAATGAATTGTCCTAGAAAGTTTCTTCCCTGACACATGACTATTTCCATTTATTTTGAATGAGATAATACAATTTCAAGACAGTGGTAAAAGGAAATTCCTAAATTTGGGATTTGGTCAGTAAAATAATATCAGTTTTGAAATAAGGTATTTTAAAATAAGGAACAACAAAAAAACAACTCTTGTATAATATGTAACTATTAAGAGAGAGGGAAAGGAACCTGTCTTATTGGGACCTGTCTTAACTTCTGTGTGTATCCTGCTTTTCCATTTATGAGCTGGATAACAACCTCGCTGTATATCACCTTTCCTCAAAAAAATGAGAACAGATAAAAAGCATAGCAACCCTGTAGGGTTACTGCTAGTATTAGACACTATAAAAATAGGCATGCCTGCCAAGTTGCTTCAGTTGTGTCCAACCCTTTGCAGTCCTATGGACTGTAGCCTGCTGGACTCTTCTGTCCATGGGATTCTCCAGGCAAGAATACTGGAGTGGGTTGCTGTGCCCTTCTCTAGGGGATCTTCCCGACCCAGGGATTGAACAACCTGTGTCTCTCGCATCTCCTGTATTGGCAGGCAGGTTCTTTACCACCAGTGCCACATGGGAAGTCCATAAAAACAGGCAAATAATGGTAAATACAATCATTTTTTGTTTGTTTTCAGAGTCAGAAACAAGATAACAGACATGCACTGATACAGCACATGAATTGTGGGGTTATACCTGAATTCCATGACGTATGAGGTTATGAACTGAAGTCTCATTTGAAATCTCACCTTCAACTTACTTCTTGGGAAAGTGAGACTAACTACCTACGTGAAGAAGTAGATACTTCTTTGCTTACTCGATCCCCTCAGCAGAGCCCTCAGACTCACTGGTTTCTAAGGCTCCAGATGGTACCCTCACCTCCAGTAAATTGGCCTGGAAAAGCTACCTGTGACTTCACAGGGGGTTTGGGCCAGGAAGCTTTCTACAAATCACTCTCTTTCATCTTGCTCTCATGTGTTCAATTAACTTAATAATTTTTTATAGTCTTTAAGGAATGAAAACAGTGGTCTTAAAAATCTTTCAAATTCTCAATTCAATGAAAGCTCAGTCTTCAGAAGATGGATCTCACTGTCTACCTGTATTTTTGCAAGTGCCAGGCAAAGAATGTCTTCTTTTGATGGGTAGACTCAACCCTCTCAACCGATTATCCTAAATTCACTTCCTATGTCACAGCACATAGGAACCACATCTTGCAAAATTGCAATTGATCATTTGTTGAATGAATGAGTGACTAAAGTGAATGATCCTTAGGCCGACAAGGGCTCACCCACACAGCAAGGAAGGCCTTGATAGAAATAGAAACACCATTGAAACTGGCAGCTCACAAAGCATGAAGCCTGTGTCAGGCTTCAGCGCTTACACTACATTATCTAACAAATCGTGTGTGTAAGTATCACTGGCCCCTAGACACCCACTACTACCTCTAACACTGATCTCATTACGTTAGCCGTTTATTACCTTACTTTTGCATGCAGCTCTGGAAGAACAAGTCCATTTCCGAAGATGTAAACACAGCTGCCAGTAGTGCCAACCTTAGGAATGGGTCAGCACCCAGAAACACATGTGGGTGCTTCCACAAAGCTCAGTTCCATATTTCCTCTGCAAGGCTTGTCTTAGTGATGTGAAGATGCAAACTGAAACTTTTGATAGAAAACGGGGTACAAAAAATTACGCAGGATATCTTCGTGCATCCAACCAAGACTAGCTCACAGCAGAGTGGTGTTTGGTTCAGAACTTAGCCATCCTTTGATAAGGTAGGTTAAGAATGGCAACCCTGTGCAGAAGTGCATCTGTGGGAACAAGAACTCAGGGCAGTGTGAGCCCTCGTGAAACTTCTGAATTTCTGGGAGAATACCTACCCTCTTCCCTCAGAGGTGCACCACTCTAAGCGGACATGGTACTGAGACATGTGCAGTGTATTTGCTCACCTTTCTTCTTTCTACCCAAATATAGAAGGTTTTGGTGTCAAATGGGTGGCTAAATGGTAAGTATGGCCACAGGAATGGAAAACAGGCCTGTGCAAAAAAGCTTAAAATAAGGAAAACTGATTTCATGCAAATAAAATCTTGCGAAACATATATAGCTGAGACTACGTTTTTGTGTTTTGAAAATGAGTATAAAAGAAGACTGTCCTCCAGTTTTTAAAATGTATTCAGATAAAACTCTGGATTTGATTTACTAAAATCAATGTTGTTTTCCACTGAGAAACCTGTTTCCTATTGCATGAAAGAGGGTATATCTGAAATAGTTTTCAAGTAAAACATGTTACTAGTTGTTGTCCATCTTCTCTTAGAAATGAGAAGGAGAAGATAATATATACCTAGGGGACAGAAGAGCAATTTAGGTTATTTAGAGGAGAGTATTTTCTGTATGTTCAAATTATTAAGCTCCTGGATCCTCGCCCAATGCCCATCAGAAAGGGAGCACTCAAAAACATCTCATGATGCAAATAATAAAAGTGATAAACACTTGGAGAGTTTCCCGGGCGGGCGGGGGGAGTTCTTTTTAGTAGGTTGAATAAATGGATGGCCTTAGAGGCTAAAGAATAATATGTAAAAATAATAAAATATTCTCCAACTCTGTTATTCCAGAATTTGACACAGTATCTGAAATTCATATACTAGAATCACATGGATATCTTTTTTCATATTTCTTACTCTTCATCAGATACTACTTAAATGTCTACGATAAACTTTAAATATCTGAAAATACATTCTTGTCCTTGAAAAAACTATAATCTAGAGCCAGTGTCGATATACTTATTCTGAAATAAGCCAGATAGCAAATGTTTTTGGCTTGAGTGCCAGATGGTTTTGGTTGCAGCTACTCAACTCTTCCACTGTAGTGCAAAAGCAGCCATAGACAATAAGTAAACAAGGAGTGTGGCTGCATTCCAATAAAATCTTTATTTACCCAAACAGGCAAAGGGCTAGATTTGGTTCTCTAGCTATAGTTTGTCAACTCTTGATTCAGATGGATGCCTCCTAATCCATGGGCTACCTACTCCTGGGGGATTCTGTAATTTACAGAAGCAAGTATTCAAATTCATATGTGCACCAAGCATGGTTTGCTGTTGCTGCTATTTAGTCACAAAGTCCTGCCTGACTCTTTGCAACTCCATGGACTGTAGCCCACCAGGCTCCTCTATCCATGGGTTTTCCCAGGCAAGAATACTGGAGTGGGTTGCCATTCCTTTCTCCAAGGAATCTTCCCAATCCAGGGACTGAACTCTTGTCTCTTGCATCTCCTGCATTGGTAGGCAGATTCTTTTACCACTGAACCATTTGGTTTATTGAGTGAAAATAATTTAGCAAGTCTCTGCTGTTATTTTTCCAATGTATGTTAATACTATTGTAATTAAAACATTTAAAAATATCTTTGCTTGCCATTAAATATTTTGTCAGTCATTAGAAGCTGGGCTACAATTACTCCCACGTGAGGATTATTTTTTACAAAATCAGACTTACACCGCAAAGGCTGAAGGCTAATTTCCAGATTTTCATATGAAATCCACATTTTTCCTGAGTTTTTAAAAACTTCTCTCTGACTTTTAATGTTTTCCCTCTTGGATAAAATGTAGTATATTCTTCGCTCCAGGAATCTGCCTGAAGAGACTCCAACATCTGTGTTAAGCACACCTGGTCCCGGGGGATGACAGCTGCACAGGACTGCCTCTCTGATAGATGGCATCAGGCTAATCGTTTCACCAGGCAGCCTTTACAAATTCCCATGTAAGCTACTGCTCCAGTCCCAGGCACAGTCACCTCATAAATAGCTCTCTAATGGGGGGAGCACTGAGGCAGAAAATCCCAAACAATAGGTGATCCAGATGTAATTTATATTTGGTTCAGCAAACGACCTTATTTTGTATTGCTTTTACTTTCATAATTATGTTTTCCTTAGACTAATACAATTTGTTGCCACAAACCATCTGACAACAAAATGAGGTGTGCAAAACTGTAGGGAGATGGCAGGGAAAAGCTGGATAGGATAGAAATTTGGCTCTGAATACTTGAACAAATATAACTGCCAGAGAGAAACAACTGTACATCACTCAAAGGATCACAAAATCAATTAGAAATGGCATTTATTTATGTTTCCACCTTTAAAAATATTTTTTTAGAGCAGTTTTAGATTCACATCAAAATTGAGCAGAAAGTAGAGAGGTGCTATATACTTCCTGACTACCCCCATCCCCCAATTTCCCAACTGTCACAGTGTTCCACCAGAGTGGTAAAACTGTCATAACTGTGAATGACACTGACATACCACTGTTATCCAAAGTCCACAGTTTAAGATTTATTCTGGGGGTTTAACATTCTATGAATGCTAACAAATATAATGTGTATCCTCCATTAGAGTATCATATAAATGGTGCTCTGCCCTAAATGTTCAACGTCTCTGATTATTCATTCCTCCCTCTTCCCTAATCCCTGAAAAACACGATCTTTTTACTGACTTCATATTTTTCCTTCTCTAGAATGTCATACATTTGAAATCATACAGTATGAGGGTTGGCTTCTTTCATTTAATAATACGCATTTAAGATTCCTCCATGTGTTTTTGTGGCTTGATGGCTCATTTATTTTCAGCACAGAGTATTATTCCATTATCTAGATACACCATAGTTTATTTATCCACTCATCTATGGAAGGACATCTTGGTTGCTTCCAGCTTGGAGAAATTATGAATAAAGACACTCTAAACATCTATGTACAGGTTATTGTGCAGTTACACTCAATTTCTGTGAGTAAGTATCAAGCAGTGTGATAGCTGAATCATACAGTAAGAGTATGCTTAGTTTGGTAAGGAAAGTACTCATCTGTATTTGGCGTTGTCAGTGTTTTAGATTTTTGTTATTCTAAAAAGTGTGTAGCATTATGTCACTGTTGTTTCCATTTGCATTTCCCTGATAACAAACAATGTTTAACATATTTTCATATCATTGTCACTTGTGTGTCTTCTCTGTTGTCTGTTAAGGTTTCTGACCTATTTAAAAAATTAGTTTATTTGTTTTCTTATTGCTGACTTTTAAGAACTCTTTGTATAACTAGGATAATAGTCCTTTATAAAATGTACGTTTTGCAAATATTTTTTCCAGTGTGTGGCTTGTCTTATTCTTTTCATCATATCCCTCTCAGAACAGAAGTTTTTTTTTTTTTTTTAACTAAGTTCAACTTATCAATTATTTATTTTATTGATCATGCTTTATTTATATGTTGTATCTAAAATGTCATCAAGAAACCAAAGTTTACCTATATTTTCTCCTACCCCATCTTCCACAAGTTTTTTCAGTATTGTGTTTTGTTTACATTTTGGTATTGTGTTTTATACTAGGGCTTCCCTAGTGGCTCAGATTGGAGAAGGCAATGGCACCCAACTCCAGTACTCTTGCCTGGAAAATCCCATGGACGGAGGAGCCTGGTAGGCTGCAGTCCACGGGGTTGCTAAGGGTCAGACACGACTGAGCGACTTCACTTTCACTTTTCACTTTCATGCATTGGAGAAGGAAATGGCACCCCACTCCAGTGTTCTTGCCTGGAGAATCCCAGGGACGGGGGAGCCTGGTGGGCCGCCGTCTATGGGGTCACACAGAGTCGGACCCGACTGAAGTGACTTGGCAGCAGCAGCAACAGTGGCTCAGATGGTAAAGAATCAGCCTGTAAGGCAGGAGACTTGGATTCAGTTGGTGGGTTAGGAAGATCCCCTGGACAAGGGAATGGCTACTCACTCCAGTATTCTTGCTTGGAGAATCCCATGCAGGAGGAGCCTGGAGGGCTACAGTCCACAGGGTTGCAAAGAGTTGGACATTACTGAGCAACTAACACTTTCACTTACATTTTTAACATTTAATTTTTTAATTTAAATGCTTTAACTACATTAAAAAATAATTAAATTTTAATTAAAATATTTAAATTGTTTTTTATAATTGACTCACCATATTATATTACTTTCAAGTGTATGATATAGTGACTTGATATTTGTATACATTATGAAATGATCACCATAAGCTAGTTACTATATGTCACTATACAAAGTTATTATTAATATAATGTTATTGATATATATTCACTATGCTGTGCATTACATCCTATGACTGATTTATTTTTATAACTGAAGTGTGTACCTCCTAAGCCCCTTTACTTATTTCACCCATTCCCCTACTCCCTTCTCTCTGGCAACCACCAGTTTGTTCTCTATATTTATGAGTCTATTTCTGTTCCATTTTTTCATTTATTTCTTTGTTTTGTATACTCCACATATAAGTGAAATCATATGGTACTTGTCTTTCTCTGTTTGACTTATTTTACTTAGCATTTAAGTGAATTCATGTTATTGCAAATGGCAAGGTTTCATTCTCTGCCCCTGCTTCAAGGCACTTTGCTGTCACATAGTGGAGCACTGTAGTGACAACTATAAAGATCTACAATGACAACAACATAAATGGCACCCCTAGAGTAGTGTATGCAGCCAACCGTAAGAAGTAGCCCTTGTCTAAATGAACACTGTATTAATTCAGAGAAAGGAAGAGTTAACACAGGCTAGACTGGTCAGGGACAGTCACAGGCAGAATGGCTTGAACTAGATTTTAAGTTTGATAAGAACTGGCGCTCTGGCGAGGGAAGTAAAGAAAGCATTCAGCTATCACCATGCGCGTGTAGCCAGGAGAGCCCTGGGGGTTGGCCGGGCTTTGAATATTAAGCCAGTTCTCAGAAGAGCTCCCCACAAATACTCCTACATTGGGTTATTTGGTTGAAGAGCCACATATAGGCCAACTTAGACATCCAGAGCAGAGCATGCATTTCTATGCCAAACGGGAGGTTTTGGAGGAACAGAGAATATCATGTTGCACTTGACGGCTTCCTGGAATTCACAATACCAAACATTTTGGAAGTTCAACCACCTCCCCACCCCTACCCCAGTCATAATCCAGTGACCTGAAGACCAGAGGTTTTGCATGGAAGAAATGACTCTGGAGGTCAATAAGTCTGACCACGAAACTTCTTTCAATATGGCAGGCCATATGAAATGCCCTGTTCATGGAACAAACCAGTATGTTTATTTCACTGACCAGGAACCCTAAAGGCAGGTGAAGTATTTCAGGTGAGTCTTACTCTTGTTACTCCAAGCCCTCTAGTAAAGTAAAGACTTTTTGAACTGAACATCTACACACTGAAGAGTGCTACTTAGTGTTCACATCTACTTAAGCATGTGAAAAACTAAACAAAATCAAAAGTATGATTTCAGGGAAGCAGCATGTCGATATAGCAGGAAAGCATTGGATTTGAAAAAGTCAGACTCTATTCTGAGCTGTTCTTCTGCAATGAAACATCTGGGTAACCCTGGTGAAGCTGCATGACCTCTCAAAAATAAGTTTTCTCATCAGGAAACTGGGAGACAATACTGTTTCCTCAGATCATTTTAGATCTGCAAATCACAGCCTTAGGAAGACAAATAGATGTCATCACATGGTAAAATCAGGGTTGAGAAGGATCCTGAGTCTATGAACGAGCTCAGCTGGAAAATAGACCATGGTACAGAAGCATCTGCCAGACAAGGGAGAGAGGGAGGGGCAGCACAAACTATTTGCATCATCACCATCATCACCACTGGAGGTGGACTTTCTCTGTATCAGGGTGCCAAGGAAACAGGGCAAGGGGGCAGAGTGAGTTCACTGAATGTTCTGGTTGATGTGGGTTCCAATATTCAAATGCTAGTCTCTCCTCCCACATTTGATGTATAAGGAACATAGCTGGTTGCACGTGATAGCCTCCCAGCCAGGTCAGTGGAGACCACCTTCCTTAGTGTCCAGAACCCATAGCTACCCAAATGCTGCTCTGCTCTGAGGTCCAAATATTCGCTCTTCACCAGCAGATGTTTCCTTCCTCTGGTTTTTCACTCTGCTTGGTCCTCATTAAAATGAACAGTCTTCTGGGATGAGTAACTCATTTATCCAACTCCTATCAAGCTCATGAAATGTTCCCCTTCTTTTCTCTAGCAAAATTTGCTTGAAGTACTGGCAAGGCATTTCATAGCCAGGCAAGAGAGCACTGTTGGGAGTGCTATGTGGTCAGAAAAGATAAATGCTGATGATTCACAATTTGGTTGACAATGCATCCAGCAAGCTGGTGCTAAGTGTTATGCTCAGCACAGATACATTAACACATGCTCAAACTAGGCAATAGGAAGTGACTTTTTCCCACTGGAACTCCTGCAGGACAGGCTTTATGTGTCTCACTTTGGTGAGATTCCTACTGGAATGCTTCTAACAACCTGACAGTGAATATTCTGGTCCTATTTTACTCCTGGCTCTTCTCCTTGAGCCCCCTTGAGATCTACACATCATTAGGAATCTGATGTTGCAAGCATCTGTCAGCTAAAGGCAGGTCCTAGACCTTCCTGAGAATTGTTAATCTGATAAAACAGGGATTTGTGGTGGAGGAAAGCATGGGTCTAGGCATACACAGTTGGTGGCAGGGGGAAGAAACCACACATTACAGGGAAAGAGGGTGGTAAGACTCCAAGAAGGAACTACTGTTTGTGAAGAACTTCCTTTGTTGGGTGATTACATGTGCTATTTTACCCCTGCAAACTCTCTACTTGGCAGGGATAGCTTCTTGAGAAAAGCAAAATTCAGAAAGGCTAAGTAATTGCTCATGGCCACTGAGATAGTGAGAACTCTGTCTAACTTTCCAGACCCTATTATTTCCTCTGCCTGCATAGAATGCAGATTACCTGGTAAGGCCTGGGGCATGACAAACAAATGATTTTCGCACAGAGAAGCAAGAATAGAGGCATAATATATGGATTGGCTGATTATAATTCTGGGTTTCTGGATGCATCTTAAGTTCAGACTTTAACAGTTATAGGTGCAGTTGCATACAGCTGCTAAATCCTCTGCCCAGACAATTCTTGACTTTTGATGCCAAAGAAGAACATGGGCATAAATAATTCAAAAGAGAATTTAGTTTCAGGCCTTTTCAAATTTTAATTGGGACTTTTACACATAGTATAACAGCGAGGCATGAAATGGCCCGCCACATGTTGCTGTGGAGAGCTGATGACAATGTTTTATGTGTATATTCGATTCAACGTGGTCCGCTGGTGTGTCTCCCCTCGTGGGTATTCCCACCGAACAGCAAGGAGCTGACCAAAATTATTTCATTAGACTACTGCTGGCCCTGATAGCAACATTACAATTGTCTTCCTTTCATTTTTAAGAAGCATTAAATCCTTAAGAACAGTGGCAAAACTGTAAAACTGTTGACAATCAGCAAATATCCAAACAAGCTTACCATCATCCATTCTGATTCATTATAATCACTGAAATTTTAGGTCACACAAGAGCCATCTGTGAAACAGCCTCCCCAGATGATTAAAACACTCCTGTACAATGTACATTTACAAATTGAAAATTAATGAGGAAACATGTTTAAAAATTGACTATAGCTACCCAAGGGTTTAAAAACACTTTAAAATGCATGAAGAAATCACTTGGCTATGCAGCCCTCCTTAAGTGACAAATAAGTGACATTACTTCTCAGAATTACTCCTGCTGAATTAACTTTCCAATGTATTGGTTATTATGGTTGCATACCAATATTATATCTTGAAAAATACTACAAATCATACCCCCCCCTACTCCTGTTTTCTGGGGTAATTCATTTTGCATCTTTCCAACTTAAGGTAAATGACCCAGAACAAAGCAAAGATATCCCTCATGAATGACGGGTATAACAACAAGCACAATTGTATTCTGCCAGTGGGGATGTTCTATTCTCCATTAAAAGTTTCTCTAGTATTCCTGCCCACAAACACAAAATAGATTCTGCAGCACTTTCTGGCCAACACAGGGTTCCCTGCAGGCTGCCTTCAGTCAGGGCATTCCATCTAGCAGCTTTGGGGATGGGAGTCTTTATCAGGGAGATAAAAAGAGGAAGGAAAAGACATAATTCTCATCCTCCAAGATTCAACAGAATAGCAGAAGTGGAGGCAGGGCTTTGAGTGGGTAATTGACCTTTTTTTTTTTTTTTGGAATAATTGCTTTAGGATGTTGTGGTATTTTCTGCTGCACGACTAAGTGAATCAGCTATATGTACCATGTATCGCCTCCCTTTTGTTCCGTCCTCCCCCACCCCCAACTTCAGTCATCTATGTCAGCACAGAGCCCAGAGCCGAGCTCCCTGTGCTACACAGCAGCCTCCCACTAGTTATCTATTTCACACATGGCAGTGTATATATTCCTAATTTCCCAATTCGTCACACCCTGCCCTCCGCTAGCCCATGTTTACATTCTTTCTCTACATCTGTGTTTTATTTCCTGTAAATAAATTCACCTGTACCATTTTTCTTGCCTCTACATATATGTGTTAAGATACAAAATTTGTTTTTCTCTTTCTGGCTTACTTCACTCTGTGTGACAGATTCTAATCCATGTCTCTACAAATGACCCATTTTGTTCCTTTTTATGGCTGAGTAATTTTCCGTTATATGTATGTATCACATCTTCTTTATCCATTCATCTGTCCATGTACACCAGGTTGCTTCCAGGTCCTGACTATTGTAAATAGTGCTGCAATGAACACTGGGGTACATGTGTCATTTTGAATTACAGTTTCTCAGGGGGTATGCCCACTAGTGGCATTGCTGGGCCGTACAGTAGTTCTACTTTTAGGTTTTTAAGGAACCTTCATACTGTTCTGCATAGTGGCTTTGACCAGTGCCAAGTATATGCTTAAATGGGGCCAAGTTTAAGTTAAACAATATATAGTTTATTATATTTAATCTTCCCAATGGGCCTGTGAGATAAGCAATCCAGTATCACTGCTCATAGGTGAAAAAAGCAAGTCTTAGAAAGCTATCATATATATTTCCCAGGGTCACAGTTCAACTGTGGCTCTGAGTAGATTGCACTCAGGGGTGTGCACACACCATGAAAATAACACCACATGTAAATTAGTAGCAGATGCTTAGAGTTATAGATATAAAAGCCAAGGAATGCTCGGCTGGTTAGATGAGGATATAACCTTGCGGAAGTCACAACAGATGCATATGACAGGCAGAATCCACTGGGATTGCTATGGACTGAATTGTGCCTCTCACCCAAGTTAAAGTCCTAATCCCCAATATGACCATATGTGAAGATAGGGCCTACAAGGTGGTGGTGGTGGTTTAGTTGCTAAGCCCATCAGACTCTTCTGTCTATGGGATTTCCCAGGCAAGAATACTGGAGTGGGTTGCCATTTTCTCCTCCAGGGGATCTCCTAATCCAGGGAGCGAACTCAGGTCTCCTGCATCACAAGCAGGTTTTTTACCAACTGAGCCACCAGGGAAGCCCCTATAAGGAGGTAATAGAGGCTAAATGATGTCATAAGCCTGGGGCCTCAATCCAATAGGCCTGGTGTCTTCATAAGAAGAGGAAGACACCAGAGCTCACTCTCTGTGTGCATATGCACTAAAGAAAAGGCTAGATGGGGACAGAGTGAGAAGGTGGCCATCTGCAAGCCGGGAAGAAAGCTCTCACCAGAATGGAAATTTCTGATACCTTTGTCGAGGGAGTGTGTAATTTCCTCTGTTCTTTCTCATCACAGCAAAAATTTGAAATGGCAGACCAATGTTACAGCTCAGTTACAGCTCAATTTTATTCAGCAAGCAAAGGAAAGTACACCCTCGAGGCGTGAGGGTGGGCCAACCCCAAAGGAAAGGCCTCAGTCCATCTTGGCTTCTTCTTTTTATACATTTGTCTCCTCCTCCACTAAGCCTACTCTATGTAAAGCGGGCTAGCCAGGAGGGCTGTTTGTTTCACCTGAGATTCTCACTCCAGTCCCTCGAATTTTCCTTTGTCATTTTTTTGCGGGCTTTTTCCTCTCTTTATCTTTTAGCCACCTCCATTTTAGACTCCTTTTTCCTATTCTAACCACCTAACATCTTCATTCTAGACTTCTGGCCTCCAGGACTGGGAGAAAATAAATTTATGTTGCTCAAGTCACCCAGTCTTTGGTGGTGTGTTATGGCAGCCTGAACAGACTGAGCAAAGATACCAAGATTCAAAAACAGGAAATCCAGTCATGTGTGACTAGAAGCCAATGCCAGGGTAGGGGGAGGCAAATGGCCTCCACACACAAGCACAGAGCACTGAAGTAGGAGTCTCTCCACCTCCTCCTTTGTCTCAATAGGTCATTTCCCTAGACTAGAACTTCTGTTGCCTTACATCATGGTCTAGGGCTGCTTCCCCTTTCCCTCAACCATGAGCATTTCTGCAGAAGGGATTGTGCCTCATTCCCCCTTCCCTCCCTCACACTGTCCCTGACACACAGTAGCTGTTCCTGATATCTCTCTAGTGGACTGAGGGTTGGGATAACTGAGAAAACAGGGCAGAGCTATGCCTGCAGGAGGACTCAATGTAAGAACATCTGTGAGTACCTGGGATCTGTAGGAGTGAAACATCAGCCACACTACCCCAAGAGTAACACAGTCAAGACAGTTCAGAAAAGGTAAGGCTAGATGCAGCATATGGGACAAGGGACGGATAGGAGGGGCTCTCAGACATGTAGCCTTTCAGAGGCTTTGCCAGAATTAGTTAGGACCCACTCAGAAAGTAAAGAAGACAATGGCCCTAGGAAGAGGAAGATGTGAGAAAGGAAACATCAGCTTTAAATCCTAAATGGATGCCTTCATCAGTTCAACCAGTATTCACTGACTGCTAACATCCTACAAGGCAGGAGGCATTGTCAGAGATTATGTAGCTAAAAACTGAACAAAACCATCCACACTGCACCTGCCTTGATGAGTTGATCAGTGGAGACAGAAATGGATCAAATAACCACAAAAATGACTCTACAATGAATGACTATGCACAGTAACATGCAGAAAGGTTGCAAGGCCCTGTAAGAACCTATAACAGCAAGACTTCCCTAGTTTAGGGAGCTCAGCCATCCCTGGAACCTTAGGCTGGGACTCCCTCTCTCATTAACAAGGTGAAGAAGAGATGACCAAAACACCATTCTACACCCACAGCCCAGAGCCCTAGTAAAGCTGCACTTGAAACTCTGTAGTAACAAAGCAGATTCCATTCTCAAGTGCATGCCTCGTCCACCCAACTGTCTCTTCAACATACCACTGGTCACAGGAGGAATCAGAGAAGACATGGACATCTGCCATGATCTCCCCCTGCTGCAGATGACAGAATGCAAAGAAAGTAAATTTCTCATTGATAAGGCATTTCTGTACATGCAGCATGCCCTGTGGATAACTTCAGTGATGCCTCTTTTTGCTCGTAGGAGGAGAATTGGGGTTAAGCTACAGGTAGGCACTTTGTTGGGCTTCCTGGGTAGCTCAGCTGGTAAAGAATCTGCCTGCAATGCAGGAGACCATAGTTTGATTCCTGGGTTGGGAAGTTCCCTTGGAAAAGGGGTAGGCTACCCAAAGCAGTATTCTTGGGCTTTCCTGGTGGCTCAGACAGTAAATAATCCACCTGCAATGTGGGAGATCTGCATTCGATCCCTGGCTTGGGAAGATCCCCTTGACGGAGGGCATGGCAACCCACTCCAGTATTCTTGCCTGGAGAATCCCCACGGACAAAGGAGCCCGGTGGGCTACTTTCCATAGGGTTGCAAACAGTCGGACATGACTGAGTGACTAAGCACAGCACACACAGGCACTTTGCTAAGTAGATATATTCCTTTTGGGTCTCTTAATGAAAATTTCAGAAAAAGATTAAAAAAAAAAGAATCAGTTCAAGTGAAAAATTGCCATGGGGTGATATTTATTTGTAATTTCATGAGTTACTGTGAGATGGTATAGTGAATTAAAATCATAATGTATACTGTCAACTGTTTCCATGTTATCAATTCAGCATTTTCAAAAGTTATTTGGACTATGTGGGGCTGTCATCTGACAATCACAAAACACTTTAGAAAGCGCACTATGAATGTACTCTAAAAATGAAATGCATCAAAATGGACATTTTCAAAACATTTTTGTTGTGGCAGTTAATACGCGAAGAGGAAGGGATTATCAGAGCTATTTAAAATCCTCTAGGATACTCACCAAATATATCTCAAAAATTATCTTCACTATTTTATTTCCTATCAAATGCTACTCTCTTTTTCAATTGGACTTATTGCAGCAAGAAGGCCCATAAATAAACATATCAGGAAAACAAATTGCAATGAGGCTTGGGAAAACTAAGGGAAATGAGACTGTACATGTTTTTATCACAGGTATTCATTAGATTTGTTCTATAAAGGCTCAAGGAGTCAGTTCTGGGCTGACAAATGGAAGTCAGAGAGAAAATAATATTTACTAAAAATAATGAAGAAATGTCTCAAGTGAAATTTGTCCAAAGATGGAAGTGGGAGGGGAGCCCTTAGAAGGTTGCAAATTTCCGCCACTGGTGGTGGGAATGTTGGAATGTGATTAATCAACTGGTATAAGAGATTCAGAAGAAGAACTAAAAAGCCTCTTGATGAAAGTGAAAGAGGAGAGTGAAAATGTTGACTTAAAACTCAACATTCAGAAAACTAAGATCATGGCATCTGGTCCCATCACTTCATGGGAAATAGATAGGGAAACAATGGAACAGTGGCAGACTTTGTTTTAGGGGGCTCCAAAATCACTGCAGATGGTGACTGCAGCCATGAAATTAAAAGACGCTTTCTCCATGGAAGAAAAGCTATGACCACCCTGAGCAGCATATTAAAAAGCAGAGACATTACTTTGCCAACAAAGGTCTGTCTAGTCAAAGCTATAGTTTTTCCAGTAATCATGTACGGATATAACAGTTGAAGTACAAAGAAAGCTGAGCACTGAAGAACTGATGCCTTTGAACTGTGGTGTACTCTTGAGAGTCCCTTAGACTGCAAAGAGATCCAACCAGTCCATCCTAAAGGAGATAAGTCCTGAATATTCATTGGAAGGACTGATGCTGAAGCTGAAACTCCAGTACTTTGGCCACCTGATGCAAAGAGCTGACTCACTGGAAAAGACCCTGATGCTGGGAAAGATTGAAGGCAGGAGGAGAAGGGGACAACAGAGGATGAGATGGTTGGATGGCATCATCGACTCAGTGGATATGAGCTTGAGTAAGCTCCAGGAGTTGGTGATGGACAGGGAAGCCTGGAGTGCTGTAGTCCATGGGGTTGCAAAGAGTCGGATGCGACTGAGTGACTGAAGTGAACTGAACAAGAGATTCAAGCTTCAGATAACGAGCTTATCTAAAAATGACCTCAATTGCCCCTTTCAGCACCACACACCCAAGAATACCTTTCCCTGGGCACTATGCTAAATGTTTCTGATACCCAATGCCTAAGTGACAGAAAAACAAACTGTGCAAGATGTGCTCTGTGATATTGACTAGAATGATTTTAGGATTTGTGATGAAAAGTGAATCTAGTCAACTAGAAGTACTAGAAGCAACTTCATGACAACACTGAGATTTGAAGGACAGGCAAAATTGTGCCTGAAGAGAACATCTTAAGGTGAGACAGGCAAGATTATCAAATCAAGGGCCTTGAAACTACTGGTGAAGAATGCAGACTTCAGAAAACCAATAGGTGAATTCTTCAACTAGGGATGAAAACAGTATTTGCTGAAAGGTTGGCTTGTTAGATTCAAGATGGATTAGACACTGTGTCTGAAAACTTCAGTGGGCATCAGTAAAAGCTGTTCAAAAATGTAGATTCAAGGTCACAAGCCGTAAGACTGTGATTCTTTACGTCTGGGGTTGGACCCCGGAAGATGAATGTTTATCTTCCTTCTCCCACACCTTGATTTGATAACATTTGTCCCCACAGTTTGATTAAGCAAGCTTTTCTTTCTTTCTTTTTTTTTTTTTTTTATTGGAGTATAGTTGATTTACAATGTTGTGTTAGTCTCAGGTATACAGCAAAGTGAGTCAGTTGTAAATATATATATGTCCACTCTTTGTTCAGATTTCCATATAGGCCATTACAGAGTACTGAGCAGTATCTCTGTGCTCAGTAGGTCCTTATTAGTTATCTATTTTGTATATTGTCATGTGTACATGTCAGTCCCAATCTAGCAATTTATGCCTCTCCCTTTACCCCCTGGTAACAATAGTTTGTTTTCTAAATGTGTGACTCTACTTCTGGTTTTTAAATAAGTTCCTTTGTACCCTCCCCCCTTTTTTTAGATTCCACATATACACTATATCATATGATATTTTTATTTCTGTGTCTGACTTATTTCACTCAGTATGACAGTCTCTAAGTCCATCCATGTTGCTGCAAATGGCATCATTTGGTTCTTTTTATGGCTGAGTAATATTCCATTGTATATATGTGCCACTTCTTCTTTATTTATTCCTCTGTTGACGGACATTTAGGTTGCTTCTCTGTCCTGCCTACTTTAAATAGTGCTGCGATGAACAACGTGGTGCATGTATCTTTTTGAATTAATTTTTCTCTGGATATATGCCCATGAGTGGGGTTGCTGGATCATATGGTAGCTCTATTTTAGTTTTTGAAGGAACTTCCATACAGTTCTCCATAGTGGCTTTATGAACTTACATTCCCACCAGCAGTATAGAAGGGTTCCCTTTTCTCTAGACCCTCTCCAGCATTTATTGTTTGCAGATTTTTTGATGATGGTCATTTTGACCAGTACGACATGATACATCATTGTAGTTTTGATTTGTATTTCTCTAATAATTAGTGATTTGAATGTCTTATCATATGTCTCTTGGCCATCTGTATGTCTTCTCTGGAGAAATGTTTATTTCGATCTTCTACCCATTATTGATTGGATACCTTTTTTTTTTTTTTAATACTAAGCTGCATGAGCTTATGTATATTTTGGGAATTAATCCCTTGTTGGTTGCTTCATTTGCAAATATTTTCTCCCATTCTGATGGCTGTCTTTTCATCTTGTTAATGGTTTCCTTGGCTATGCAAAAGCTTTTAAGTTTAATTAGATCCTATTCATTTATTTTTATTTTCATTACTCTAGGAGGTGGATTGGAAAAGATCTTGCTGCAATTTATGTTAAACAGTGTTCTATGTTTTCCTCTAAGAGTTTTACGGTAGCCAGCTTAACATTTATGTATTTAATCCACTTTGAGTTTATTTTTGTGTATGGTGCTAGGGAGTGTTTTAATTTTATTCTTTTACATGTGTCTGTCCAGTTTTCCCAGCATCACTTCTTGAAGAGGTTGTTTCTTTCTCCATTGTGTATTCTTGCCTCCTTTGTCATAGGTTAGGTAATCATAGATGTGTGGGTTTATCTCTGGGCATTCTATCCTGCTCCACTGATCGATATTTGTTTTTTATGCTAGTACCATACTGTCTTGATCAATGTAGCTTTGTAGTATCATCTGAAGTCAGGGAGCCTGACTTCTCCAGCTCTTGTTTTTCTTTCTCAATATTAAGCAGGTTTTTTGAAAAAGAGGGTGAAAAAGGCAACTTAGGCTTGGCAATGGATATTGTAATGAAGGCATCCATAAATAAAGTCTGGATGATTATGCTCAAAGTTATTTAAATTGATCTGAAATTGGTACTTCAGTTATCACACACAACAATGGAAATTTTCCTGCCCTCTGAGATCCCATAAAATATATATTCAATCTCTCATCCACATGTCAATCTTTTAAATATCCAAAGGCATTTTACACAGTTCTCCCAAGTAAACTTATCTCCAGGATGAATGGTTTGTGTTGCTTCAAGTATTTCTCCCAATAGATGACTTCTAACCACCTCTGACCTTCACTCACCCTCTTTCTGAAAACCTTTGTTCATCAATCTCTTCCTTCAATAGGTACACTCACATATGAAGACAACAGTCTACTTTACTGTAACCAGGCAGACATAGGACTTTCTCTTCTCTTGTTCTGCGCATCATGTTCTTACTAATGCAACACAAGATCTCCTTAGTTTTTTTGTGAAGTCCAAATCAAGCAGTTAACTGGTAGAAAAAGAAAACTATCTTAATTATCAGGATTTGTTTTTAGTGAATCTATGGTCTCTGACAGCCATAATCATCCAAATTATGCCTTTAAGGAATATATGCATATATTTCTATCTTTAGGGTTAGGATTTTAAATCAAGGTTTATAAAATATAGATGTGTGCCTTCTAAATTCAATGAAGATTTAATTATAAAAATAGGTTCTCTGGCTCTTATTGCCTGTCCTTTAAAAACCTCTACATTAATCTTGTCCCCTCCAAGAGAATTGCTGGATGGGACAGCAGCCATAGTGACAACAGGACCCAGAGAAGAAGATGCAGTCTCCTCAGTGAGAGACCTTGACAACAGTAAACCAGTAAAGAGTGGCTGCTGTTGTTCCCTAGGTTATTGATTAAGCAATCTGTAACCATGACAATGATCTTGGATTCCTAGAAAGGTTAGTGAAGTGGGATGGACAGTCTTCAGTCTTCCCTGGTTTAAAAAAAAAATGTTGAAATGAAACAGAGCTCTTAACAGTTCTTTTCTCGTGTCACTGAACAGGAATCATCAGTGCCAGTTTCTTACCTTAAACATTTCATCTCTGTAAAGGGAATCCACCTGGAACCCTAAACCACTCACTCAAGACAAACAATATGTGAAAGCTTCAGGATCCAGGGGAGGAGACCAGGGTGATGGGTACATGGCTGGCTTTCTTCTATTGAATTTAGAACATTGTTTTTACTACTCACAACAATTCAGAACATTGTTTTTACTATTCACAACAGGAGGGCACCATCTCTTTTACTCACTGCTGATGAGGAAAACAAGTTCTTTCTTCCAACAAGTATTGCTATGCAACTATTCCTGTGCACCTGTGCAGACCTGTGACCACTGAACTCTCTGGCTCTAAGAAACAATCGCCTAGCTGTCTCCAGTAATTAGAAGTCTGAGGGAGACAGGTTAGAGGGACTCCACTAAAGGGGAGCCCAGGCAGCAGGAGAATCAGTCCAAATGCAGGGTAGACCATAATTTACACACACATACACACACACCTATTACTAATGAGGATTTATGGTGGTTGCTGGAGACACAAAAACAAATCACACTTCTGAGGATCAGGAACCTCTTGGTTGTTTTTTGTTTTGGTTTTGTTTTTTTAAGAATGAAATTAACAAACATTGGGGTATTTTCAATACATTATAAAGTAATATACATGAGTACATGAGTATAAAAATCCTACTCAAAATAGCAATTGCAGTGGTCAGAGGATCTTGTTTTGCAGAAATTTTCTGTAAACTTATTAGGATACCCTTCTCTGTGTCTGTCTTTGCTTCTTGAAACCAGCTGATTGCTTCTTCCCCTCAAATACAATACTTCATGCATGTCTTCAACTCAGGATCTCAAGGTATTCTGTTCTTCATTTATCTAATGCCCCAGATACCTGCTACCCTTAACTCTTTCTCTGCTCTTACCCTGACTTCTCATAGCTGACACAGGCTAAGGAGGTTCTCATTGCTTCTTTGACATCTCCTAATGTGCCTCGCATATCCCACCTCTCTATCCCACCTTGCTCTACAAGATACTGGCCCACCCAATTGCCCAGGGCTCCAGTCCCTGCCTGGTTCACCCCTGACTGTTGATGGGGAGCAGAACACTGATTCTTGTCCAAACCCCTGTAGCTATCACCAGATCCTCCAATTAGTTTTGCAACCTCCCTCTGTCCCGCACATCTAAGCATTTTTGACAGACAAACCACAAACCATTATACCAGCTAGTTTTCCAAAATTGAATCTGGTCCTGCAGACCTTGGAAAAATAATCATTTCTTTTCATAATAGCCTGTGCCTAAATGTGATGTGTGGGTGGACAATGGCCCTTAAACCTTCAAAAAAAGCTAGAAAACAAGTCTAATAGTAACAAATCCTATTGATAAATTGAAGCCCTAAGCTACAGAAGTGCTTATTCACTGACCAAGAACCCTGCAATTTATTTCACTTTATTAGGTGCTGAATCCTTAAAAAAAAAAAACAAAAAAAAAAACTGCTGGAATTCCAAAAGCTTTGAATCTAATTATTATAAGTATGTTTAATTAAACCTTTGAAGCTACTCAGAGTATAATCCTGAAGTCTAGATGAGACTAGGCCTCTCTGCCACTCATATATAAATTTCTGAGCTCTGTGAAGACACAAAATAGAGCCAACATTTTAAGACAAAGCCATATTTTCAGTTTTAAACATTTCTGCAGATAATTCTTCCCCTGACCATTATGATACCCTATTCATCTTCTCCTAGGAATCCAATGTAAAGTTGAGAAAGAAAACCTCAAGAACACAGTTGCTAATAAAAGATAGATCTCAGCGTTGGAAAAGACCTTAAAAGATCAATGTGTCATCTGATGTTTGATTACCTCTACTGTATTCATGTCAAGGAATCATATGTCCTACGCTTGGATATTTTCAGCCTCACAGTGCTGGCAATTCTATCTTTGCGTATCCCTGACAATAACAAAGCGGATTCTTATATAAACTTGTTTTATAACAACTTCGAGCTTGTACTCACACACAAATAGACACTGCATAGGATTAGGTTCAAGTACTGAACACGCGACTCCATTCAATTTCATGAGCACCCTGTGAGCCACGTGCTCTGCATTTCGCAAGAGACACCATGCTCTGGATCTCAGAATAAATTCACAACAGCTCTCTTTCAGGTTATTACCAAAGGCACCCACCAAAGGCAGTGCTTCCCAGGCTTTTTCAGTCCCAGACACCCCTGTGATCCCTGTACAGTATTCCTTTGATGGTGACAGTGCTGGTGGGATGCAGGGAGAATGTTTGTTCTTTATTGATAAACTGGATTCCTCTCTCCTGGTCCATATTGTAAGGTCCTGAATTTACAGGGTTCTACCTGTAAAATCTGATTTTACCTCCTCCACTATGAAAACTGGGGCTTCCCCAATGGCTCAGTGGTAAAGAATCTGCTGGCAGTGTAGGAGACATAGAAGATCCGGGTTCAATTCCTGGATCAGGAAGATCCCTTGGAGGAGGAGATGGCAACCCACTCCAGTATTCATGCCTGGAAAATTTCATGGACAGAGGAGTCTGGAGGGCTACAGTCCATGGGGGTTGCAAAAAGTTGGACATGACTTAGCAACTAAACAACATAATTGACATAATATTCAATTAGTTTTAGGTGTAAAACATCATGACTTGATATTTGCATAAATAATACAAAATAATATACTGGGCAAAATAATAACTGCAATAAGTCCAGGTAACATCCATTTCCATGTAATTACATTGTTTTTTCTTAGGATGAGAACGTTCAGTATCCACTCTCCTCAGATCAGATCAGTTGCTCAGTCGTGTTCGACTCTTTGCTAGGACCTTTTCTTAAAATCATACAAAACAAAAACTGTATTGTACTTAATCCAAGTACAGTAGCTTACATTAAAAGATATTGCCATGGTCTGAATATCTGTGTCTCTCCAGCATTCATATGTTGATATCCTAAACCACAAAGGTGGAAGTATTAGAAGGCAAGGCCGTTGGGGAAGCATTTAAGTCATGAGGGTAGAAGTCTTATGGATCTAACAAAAGAGACCCACAGAACTTCCTAGCCCCTTCCACCATGTGAGGATAAAGCAAGAAGATTCTGGATATGAGCCAGAAAAATGGCCCTTACCCAACCACAGTGGGGTCATGGTCATGGACTTCCAAGTTACAAGAATGGTAAGCAGTAAGTTCATATTGGTTATAAGATACCTAGTTTAAGATAATTTTGTTATAACAGACAAAATAGACTAAGAAAGATACAGTACAGACTTGTTGAATTAATATTTCTATTTTCATTAATTGAACAAACATATGCTGCTCCCTTACTCTGTCCTTGTGCAAATAACCAATAAGAAGCAAAACATGCATATGTTAAAAAGTAGTCTGACCATCACCCAGAGGGAAGTTACCAACACGATTCAGAGCTTGGGCTTTTGGCATGAAGCTTAAATTTCTTATCCACAAGCAATGGCAACTTACAGTATCTTCATTGTAGGATTAATATAGAAATTAAATCAGGTGATTTCAATAAAGCACAGTATATAGCAAGCTCTCAGTAAATGACAAGCATTATCATCATGATACACATCAACTTTAGCTTTAACAGGAATTATACTTCTCCTCTTAAAAAGTGGTATTAAGAGGACGACATCCTAAAGAGTGAGCTTTTCTGAACTCGGTGGTACATCCTAAGTTTTCAAAGTCTTTATGCTGCTGTAATAGCAGAGCTACAGCCATTAAACAAAGAATTTCCACAAATAAGAAGGGGAGCTCAATACTCCAAAGAATTGGGTGATTAGTAGGGTCTGGAGTGATTAATGCTTTCTTCAGCCCACTCATAATCTTTCATTCCTAAAACTCTCTTAATTATTTTCAGTTGTACAAAAATGGCTATGGAGAAAGAAAGGAAGAGAATGTACCTCATGCTTCTATGCCAGGACTGAAAATATGGAGACTTTGCAGCTTTCCTCATAGCTCAGTTGGTAAAGAATCCATCTGCAATGCAGGAGACCCTGGTTTAATTCCTGGGTCAAGAAGAACCCCTGGAGAAGGAAAAGGCTACCTACTCCAGTATTCTTGGGCTTCTTTTGTGGCTCAGCTGGTAAAGAGTCCACCTGCAATGCAGGAGACCTGGGTTCAATCCCTCGGTTGGGAAGATCCCTGAAGAAGGGAAAGGCTACCCACTCCAGTATTCTGGCCTGGAGAATTCCATGGACTGTACAGTCCCTGGGGTCACAAAGGTCAGATGTGGACACAACCTTGGAGCTTGTTACAAATGTAGATGTCAGGCCTCAGCCCAAACCTACTGAAAAAATTATCAATCTAATAACATGCCCAGGTGACTCACATGCATGTTAACATGTGCGAAGTGTTATGTTGAAGCACCTCCATTCTCTGAAGTTGCCAATCCTGGTCACTCCAGAGAGAGAAACCCACATGGGCTGGGGAACCTGCCTATACCAGGGAGGCTACTTCCAATCAGAAGGAACAATGGATAATCTCAAACCTGCCTCCATAGGGACATCCACTGGGGACTTATGAAAATCTTCCCAGGTGGTTATGGTCTATGATGCTGCTACACTTCCTGACTAGATTAGTACTTCCTTGAATCCAGCCTGAAATTGGATTTCTTATTGGAAGCAATCATTATTGTTGTTGTTCAGTCACAAAGTTGTGTCTGACTCTTTGCAACCCCAAGGACTGCAGCAGACCTGGCTTCCCTGTCCTTCACTATCTCCCTGAGTTTGCTCAAACTCATGTCCATTCAGTTGGGTGAAGCCATCCAATCATCTCATCTTCTGTCGTCCCCCTTTCCTCCTGCCCTCAATCTTTCCCACCATCAGACTCTTTTCCAATGAATCAGTTCTTTGAATCAGGTGGCCAAAGTATTGGAGCTTCAGCTTCACCATCAGTCTTTTCCATGATTATTCAGGGTTGATTTCCTTTAGGAAATAGTCATTTATTATATATGCCTCCTGCCATTTCTACCTGTACAGGCTACTCAGTTTGATGTATGTAGCTCACTCATGTTCTGTGCCCCATGAGAAATACAAAGTATCTGCATCGTATCAGTTCAGATTTCAGTTTTACCATTTCCACACTCACTTCAGGACACATGGAGTAAACCCGTCGCAGAACTGTCTACAACCTGAAGGGAGTCTGCAGGACTGTGGTTGCTGAATCACAGTGAAAAATGTTTTCCCCAATGTTCAGAGTGCCATTCACAATTGGCCTAACAGTTGTTGGTATCAGCCAAATGAAGGTTGACGTAGCAAAGTAAGTGATGTCTGGCCTGCCTTATAATAGGATTAGGGCACAGGCCGGTGAGTCTGACTGCTTCGTAATAGCTGCTTGGCTAGTAATCCTCAAAGCTTCACCTGAAAGTACATTTAAGTCACGGCATTTATTCTGCAAAGTCTCTGATAGAAACGCTGGTAATCCTGGCCTCCCAGTAAGTAGTGTGTTTATGTCACACAACCAAATCAGTTTCTTGAGACTGTCTGGAAAATGTCACCATAAGGTTTTTTATTTTTATAAACATTTTGCAATTTATCTAGTACTTTCACTTGGCTTCTTCCATGAGGTTTGCAGGGCAATGTCAGCCCAAGCCACAAATACTAAGCCTTTATCTACAGATGAAGAAACTTAATAACCTAAGTTGGCTGAAATCTAGGTTACTGACATGCATGAGAAGGTCAGACGACTTGTCCAGGGTCTTGACACTACTCAGAGGTAAAGACAGTACCAAAGCTCAGTAACTGCGTTCCTAATTCAGATTCCGTTCTCCCACACTGGGCCACTGCCTCCCTCCCAACATATGATTTCACATATCACAATGGAATGTCTAGAATCAAGTGTGCAACCTAATGTCTGGATCAAGTTAATTGGGTTTTTAATGACCCGGACGTTACCATCTCATTAGCCTGTTTATTACTCCTGAGCATTTCACTTCCTAAAACTGTTCAGATCAGCACAAATAGAAACATGTGTGTCTGTGTGCTTTTGGATTATTTAGAACAAACCTGCGTGTGTTAGTTGCTCAGTCAGGTCCAACTTTTTGTGACCCAGTGGACTGCTGTCCACCAGGCTCTTCTGTCCATGGGACTTCCCAGGCAAAAACACTGGAGTGGGCATCCATTTCCTTCTCCAGGGCATTTTCCTGACCCAGGGACTGAAGCCAGGTCTCCTGAATGCAGGTGGATTCTTTACCATCTGAGTTACCAGGAAGCCCAAACCTAGGTCTCCCCCATAGAGAGCAGGAACTCTGTCCTTCTAAATATGTGGGTCCTACTTTTGGAAAACCAGGAAACACTTATCTTTCTTTAAATTCATTCATTCATTTGTTGGAAAGATGCTTTTGAGTGTTCACTAATGCCAGAGTCTGTGTGACATCTGGGTCACATTCACTTAGCAAGTAAACATTGCTTTTTAAATTTTCTTTTGCCTGTACCATGCAGCTTGTAGGATTTCAGTTCCCTGAGAAATTGAACCCATGCCATGGCAGTGGAAGTGCTGAATCCTAACCAGTAGACCACCAGGGCACTCTGGAATATTGTTTTTTCAGATAGATAGCAGTATGACACTATTGGTTTATATCACATGCAACAAACTAAAAGCTCTGGGAAGGATTTAAAACCATTGATTTCAAGTCAGATATTCATAAACCTCTGCATATAAAGGTGATTTGAAAATATCTACATAAAGAGCTACTTTTTCCTCTTAAGTTTAACTGTAGGTCTACATGGCCCATCAAAAGCTCTTGAACTCGGCGCTCATTCCATTACCTCTCTCTGCCAGTTCTTCGCCTCATGTAGATTTAATCAACCTCACCCCTTCTCTACCTCATCTTTTTTTTTCCTTTCTCTTTAATCTAAGTTATCAATAAAAATATTGAGCAAAACTGACACAAGGAGGAAGCCCTATGCCTCTTCATGAGCAACTCCTCTCCACATATATCCAAGGTAATCCATCGGTAGAAGTGAAACCTGAGAGCTTCATAAAGGTGCTTTCTGGTTTTGTGATTTTATTTCTCCCATTTCCCCATGTCTACCTCTCAATATTTCCTGCCGTTCCCTTCTGGCTTGCTCCTAAACCCCATTACAGACCATAGATTAAGGGCAAAGACAGAGGGCTTCATCTTGCCTGTGGTAACACGGGTCTACCTGAGGAGGTTTTTACAGACATGATTTAAAGAGAGCCCAGGAGATTGGGTTGGTGCAGGAGAAGGGAACAAGTGGAAAGCTGCAAATAAACCCTCTTCTACAAATGCTCTCTTGTCTTACTGAGATACATTACTTCTCTGTGGGAAAGCCACTGAGCTAGCATTTACTATTTTGAGATTATGATCCACTTTCCACCCAACTGCTAGCATCCCTATATACCTTGCAAAGTAATATCTTCTTGTAAGATCTTGACAGGAATATTAAAAATTCATAAACATATTGCCTTTTACCCACAATAAAAAAACACAGTGAAGATTTTGGTAAAGAAACCTAGTCTAACATAGGAAGTGAGAAGGAGCAGGTCCCTTGCTCTAACAATATGACATTGAATTATACATGCAAGGAAATAGAACATTCTGGCAGGGCTCGTGACTCCGACAGAGCTCCCAAGAATGACTTTTCAGGAGCATCCTTAATGAAAATGAGAAAATTCAAGTACTTTTTGTTTCTTTTGTGCTTCTCTGACTTTGCTTGTTCCTCCAGACAAACTGTTCAGAGGAACTTGGAATTCCAACCCCTAGCTTCTGTCTAGTCCTGCTCCCTACAGTTAACTACAGAAACACCACTGATTCTCTCTCTCTTCTGTACACAGCTGTGACCCAGAGCCCCAAAGACCTATCACCCATGGGATTCTCCAGAGAAGACTACTGGAGTGGGCTGGAAATCTACCCCAGGGGATCTTCCCGACCCAGGAATTGAACCCAGGGGTCCTGCATTGCAGGCAGATTCTTTACCATCTGAACCACCAGGGAAGCCCTGATTTGGTTTCATACTTACACTAAATCTTCACAACAACTATCTATTGAAAGCTTCAAGAGAAACACACCTAAATCCTAGTTCTAGATCCCCAAAACACCAAAACAGCAATATAATCACAAAGAAAACCTCATGTATTTTGTTTATTCTATCTCTCTGAAATCCTTTGGTTGTTCCAGAAGGAATAAGAATATAGAAGCAAGTAGTGCCAGAGAAATCGGTATGCAGTCAAGAAGCAACAGTTAGAACTGGACAGGGAACAACAGACTGTTTCAAAATTGAGAAAGGAGTACAACAAGGCTGCATATTATCACCTGCTTATTTAACTTACATGCAGAATACATCATGTGAAATGCCAGGCTGGATGAAGCACAAGCTAGAATCAAGATTACTGGGTAAAATATCAATAATTTCAGATATGCAGATGACACCACCCTTATGGTAAAAAGTGAAGAGGAACTAAAGAGCCTCTTGATGAAAGTGAAAGAAGAGAGTGAAAAAGCTGCCTTAAAACTCAACATTCAAAAAACAAAGATCATGGCATCCAGTCCCATCACTTCATGGCAAATAGATGGGGAAACAGTGGAAACAGTGACAGACTTCATTTTCTTGGGCTCCAAAATCACTGCAGATGGTGACTGCAGCCATTAAATTAAAAGAGGCTTGCTCCTTGGAAGAAAAGCTATGAAAAACCTGGACAGCATATTAAAAAGCAGAGACATTACTTTGTTGACAAAGGTCCATATAGCCAAAGCTATGGTTTTTCCAGTGGTCATGTATGGATGTGAGAGTTGGACTATAAAGAAAACTGAACACCGAAGAATTGATGTTTTGAACTGTGGTTTTGGAGAAGACTCTTGAGAGTCTGTTGGAATGCAAGGAGATCAAACCAGTCAATCTTAAAGGAAATCAGTCCTGAATATTCACTGGAAGGACTGCTGCTGAAGCTGAAGCTCCAATACTTTTGGCCACCTAAAAGTATGTCTCATTAGAAGAATGAACTGTCTCATTAGAAAAGACCCTGATGCTGGGAAAGATTGAAGGCAGGAGGAGAAGGGGACGACAGAGGATGAGATGGTTGGATGGCATCACTGACTTGATGGACATGAATTTGAGCAAGCTCCGGGAGCTGGTGATGGACAAGGAAGCCTGGCATGCTGCAGTCCATGGGGTTGCAAAGAGTCAGACCCAACTAAGTGACTGAACTGAACTGGATGCCAGACAGAGAAAAAAAGAGACAATGCATTTTTCTGGCCATCAGATTGATGGTATTTGACTGGTTAGTGTTTTTTTTTTTTTTCCTTAACCATTGTCAGTAAGGCTGGTTGACTTAAAATCTAGCAAGGACCTAACAGATTTTTAAATAGGAACTTACCATGTATTTCCTTTGCTAGTAAAAATGCTTCTATGTAGGTTACCTGGTTATGTTGATGGTTCTCAAAGGTGAGTGTGTGCATGTGCAAATGTGTGTGCATGTGTGTGTGTGTGTCTGTCTGTCTTAGGGGAGTAATAATCTGGATGAAGAACAGAGGAAAGACCTGAGTGGCAGTAAAGATATAAAGGGGAGTAGGAAAGAGATTTATGGAAGGGAATAAAATCTCTCTGGTTCAGATCAATTTTAAAAACAACTTATGTCATGCCTTTTTCAAAGGTGAAATTCACTGGAGTTTGATATTTTATAGGAAATGAACAAAGTGAGAAAGAAAAAGGGAGGGAGAGAGGAGAGAGAATTTTCTTATCACAAGTTTCTGAAGGGAGCCATCCCCAGCGTTTATAGATTGCTACTTACTACTGGAGATACACGCCATCAGATAATGAAAGCAGCCCCCACATGTTTTAAAATCCCCCGATTAAAATTTAAATTCATTAGTTTATGAGCTGCTGGGAATTGACAGTTTTACATCCCAATCGTGCTCGCAATTTATGTAAAAGCTGCCATAAAGTGGAATAGGGGAGCATCTCCTAGTGACAACACCAAACACAAATTGGTAAATAAAAACACAGCTGAAGCCGATTTGCTGCGGGTCATATAACCGAGAATGTCATTTTTATTAAAGGGAAGTTCTTTAAGCATTTGCTCCTCACCCGGCCACGCTTTTTTTTTTAACCAACATTTAAAATATTAATGTACTGTTTTTATTGCCTCTTTCCTCTAACGGTGTTTCTATAACTGGTTCTACATATAAAATACGTCCCGTGTAACTGCAGCTTGGCAGGCGTGTCCTTCTTCTTTGGTAATAGGGTGTGTGAGCGCCTCGAGTGGTTTATCTCTGACAGTGTATATCACAAGTAGATTGCAGTGTCTTGATCTCAGACATTTTCATTATAATATAGCTTGATACTAGATACCAGAGATTAAACTTCAGAAATTCATGGAGGGTTGTGTCTGATTTGTCTTCAGTGTTGAAATTTTCTTCTTTTTAAAACAAGATTCCTTGGGGCCACTCATGTGACTTTAGTATGTTTGAACAGGTGGAACAGAAGGTGAGTCAAGGAACCAGGTCTCCAAATGAAAGAATTTATCTAGAGGGTTCCCAACACAAATTTTCTCCAAATGGGGAAGTTTCAAATACCCTTTCTGGTTCACGCTCTCTGACTTACCTCTAAAAAAACTTTGCTTATTCTAATGTCACAAAGCTCTTCTTCAATACTAACTGCTAAATTTGTAGTAGTAACTAACTACTAACTAACTGCGTAGTTTTATCTTTTAAGTTTAGGGTTACAGTTCACTTCAAGTCAATTTCTGTACATGGATTAAGTAAGGTAAGGGTCCAGGTTGTTTCCTTGTTGAACTGTTTTGGTGTCCCTGTTGAAAATCATTTGACCATATATATATGGGTCTTCTCGGTTCTCTATACCCTTCTGTTGATCTATTTGTCTCTCTTTTCACCAACATCATACATTGACTATTGGAACTTAGAAGTAAGTTTTAAAGTCAAGTAGGTAAGTACTCCAACTTCGCTCTTTTTTTGTTTTTAAAGGTCTCCATGTCTGAACCTTTAGGTTTACATGGAATGTTATATTTACAAAGGCCCAGTGACATGTAGGGCTCTTCTAAAAATCACTGTTTTGGACTTCTCTGGTAGTCCAGGGATTGAGAATCCAGCCTGCCAATGCAGGGGACATAGGCTCAATCCCTGATCTGGGAAAATTCCAAAATTCCATAGGAGAAGGTAATGGCAACCCATTCCAGTATTCTTGCCTGAAGTATTCCATGGACAGAGGAGCATGGCAGGCTATAGTCCATGGGGTCGCAAAGAGTCAGACACAACTGAGTGACTGAGAACAGGGCAACTAAGCCCAAACAGCACAACTACTAAGCTTGCTGTAGAGCCCATAGCTGCAACTGCTGAAGCCCCAAGCCCCAGGGCCTGTGATCTGCAACAAGAGAAGCCACTGCAAAGAGAAGCCCTTGCATCACATCTACAGAGTAGCCCCCACTCACCGCAACTAGAGAAAGGCCCACACACAGCTACAAAGACCCTGTTGCTGCTCCTGCTAAGTTGCTCCAGCCATGTCCGACTCTGTGCAACCCCATGGACTGCAGCCTACCAGGCTCCTCCATCCATGGGATTTTCCGGGCAACAGTATTGGAGTGGGGTGCCATTGCCTTATCCCACAAAGACCCAGCATACCCCAAAATAAATAAATCAATATTTTTTTTAAAATCACTAGTTTAATCAATCTCTGATTACACAGAGTTGAGGAATCTTTTCAAAGTTTAAGGAATAAAGCAATAATAAAAAATTTAAGAGGATGACCTCATTTTACAGACTAACCTGCCTCCAGGATGTACTGAAAGAGAAACTGAATCCTCCTAAACCTGAGTTCCTCTGCTGAGTTTATGATTAGCCTCCCTGTCCAAAACTTTACTCTCTTCCTTTTCCTGGACCTGATCCCCTCAAGACTGAGGAGCAACAAATGAAAAGAGGGATTGAAAGTCATTGAAAGGACAGGGATACAGGGGCTTGGATTGATATATGGTATAGCATCTCGCTCACTCATTAAATCACTTCAGTAGTGTCCAACTCTGTGCGACCCTATGGACTGTCCATGGGATTCTCTAGGCAAGAATACTGGAGTGAGTTCCCATTTGGCAGTCAGATCCCTGATCCAGGGATCGAATCCAAGTCTCTTACGTCTCTTGCATCGGCAAGTGGATTTTCCTACCACTAGCACCACCTAAACGTACTGTGACATAGCATACATATGTATCAGTACAAGCCCCTGTGCCCCTGTTGTTAGAAACAAAGGCTTTCGCTCTAGTCTCCCAGGCCTCCCCTGAGTCTCAAAGGATAACTTAAGAGTTAACGATTAGACAAAGAATAGCTGTTGGGCTGGGGAACTGGTAACAATTTAGACCACAAGAAAGGACTGACACAGGTCCTAGGTTGCTTTCACAGGAAGCAGACACCCACCAGATGAAAACTGCTCCTCGAAGAACTTAGACCCTAGACTGGTTGAAACCAGGAGTCTGATGGTGCTCGAAACTTCACCTTAATGCCAACCAATCCGAGAACTGTGCATGAGCTGACCATGCACCTGGCAAACCCCTCCCTTACACTGCCCTTAAAGCCCCTTCTCTGAAAGCCATCGGGGAGTTTGGGTGTTTTGAACACGAGCCCCCGGTTTTCCTTGCTTGGTGCCCTGCAGTAAATGCTGCCCTTCCCTTCACTACAACCTAGTGTCTGTAGATTGACTTTGATGAGTGCAGGTGAGTGGACCCAAGTTCCGTTTGGTAACAGAGGTGGGGGCGGCTCTCCTTCAACTTGGTGTTTCTAGCACATAATAGAGTCTCTGACTCACAGTGTTTACATGATCTCTAGGGGAAGTTTTCTGTGCATGGAACAGCCACATCTGTGTAAATACTGTTGGAGGGGATGGGGGGAGAGTTCCCCTTCACTTAAAATACTGCACCAACCTTCCTCTATCTTTTTCAATTGTGCTTCCCATTCTGCCTTAACTTGTAGCCAGTTTTCTTCCCTTCAGAATTATGTCAGGTGTGGGTAGAGACTGCCTTTTATATGTCCAGGTATCTCCACAAACCTTTGTATAGAGAACAAGAGGGTGGGGATTGCAGTGAGAAGCAAGGAGTAGGGGCTGAGAGAGATGTTGGTCATCCATCAAGCTACTTAGCCAACTCACCAGCTCCTCACAGAGGCTGGGACACAGAACAGACAGTCAGTAAATACTCATCAGTGAGTCTGTATACTTTCTATTGTAAATACTCTTTTGAGGCTGACACAGAATCTTGGCTTCATTGCATCAATGGGGGAAATCATCCATGGCAGCACTGCTTTCAGAGGTGAAATCAAATAGGACTCACATTTCCTAAAAAACCTAAAAGAAAACCATGTCATCTCCCTAACTTGTGTTTTTTTTGTTGTTGTTGTTTGTTTGTTTGTTTTTCAGAAAAGATGAAAGGGAAAGGAGGTTGAGAGAGGACATGCTTCAGGAAGCCCTGGAGAGAAGGGGTGAGCACCAAGCACCCTTGGCTAAACTATACACACACTACAAACACAAACTAAGCAACATAGAAAGGCAACAGCATGTGGGCTGAAAGACATTTGTTACACATACGAAGAGTGAAAAGAAGCCATTCCTGCCACCTGCACTAGAATACTTCAGTAATTCCCTAACTGGTCTCTCTTCTCAAATTCTGGGTCTCATTCAACCAACGCAGCACAGTGAGGCGAGCACGATTGCCCTACACCATAGTGAACACATGCCAACACCATAGTGAACACATGCCACTCTCCTGCTTAAAGGGCTTCATTTACTCCAAACAGAAAATAGGCAACTCCCTGAAGGCCTTCCTGACATGGCCCACGACCCACGCCTGCTTTTCTGCTCCTCACTGGTATTCACACATCTACAGTCTTCACTTCAGACCTGAGAACCACCCTTGCCATGGCGCTGCATATGTTATTCCCTCTGCCTAAAGCATCCACACCCTCTTCTCTTTCCAGGCTTTAGATCAAACACCACCCCATCCCAGGGACTATCACTGATTCTCCCAGCTAAACTCCTCCATGGCAACTATTTTCACATTGGTCTAATTGTTAAAACTGCAAATGGGTCATGGCTACAAAGTTACCTTTAATCTCTGTGGGCTACATACTCTGCACTTGTGGTAGCATGCGGTCAGTGCTTAATGAATGGTTGAATAAATAACTGATTGAGCAAATGAATAAATGTGCTTAGTAAACATTTAATGGACTTCCCTGGTGGTTCAGATGGTAAAGAATCTGCCTGCAATGCAGGAGACCTGGGTTGGATTCCTGGGTTGGAAAGATCCCCTGAAGGAGGGCATGACAACCCACTCGAGTATTCTTGCCTGGGAAAACCCACAGACAAAGGAGCCTGGCGGACATCCCTGGTGTCCATGGGATCACAGAGAATTGTACATGACTTACTGACTAAACAACAACAACAAAGCACTTAATAGATTCATCAGCGATGCAGTTACATACCTGGATAAATTTCATGAGTGACAATTTAAATATTTCTGTATCTTTTATTTTTTAAATCATCATTTTATGTACTATAGACACATTTTTTTTACATACTATAACATATAAAACATATACTATGCTAGAAAGTTATATACTGTACCCATTTTAAGTGTATACTCAAAAAGTTCTGAAAAATGTGCATGCCTTTGTAACTATCATCACAACCAGAATATAGAACATTTACATCACCCCCAAAAGCTTCCCTGTGCCTCGTCTCAGTCAGTGCTTCTTTCATTCCCAGCTGCCAGGCAATCACTAACTTACTTTCAGTAACGGTTTGTTAGTTTGGAATTTTTTTCTACATTTTATATACATAAAATAATACAGTATGCATTCTTTTGAGGCTGGCTTGTTTGCTGCTGCTGCTGCTGCTAAGTCGCTTCAGTCATGTCCGACTGTGCGACCTAATAGACGGCAGCCCACCAGGCTCCGCTGTCCCTGGGATTCTCCAGGCAAGAACACAGGACTGGGTTGCCATTTCCTTCTCCAATGTCGGAAAGTAAAAAGTGAAAGTGAAGTCGTTCGGTCGTGTCCGACTCTTCGTGACCCCATGGACTGCAGCCTACCAGGCTCCTCCATCCATGGGATTTTCCAGGCAAGAGTACTGGAGTGGGGTGCCATCGCCTTCTCCATGGCTTGTTTAGATAAGCAAAATATTGAGATTCATCTGTTTAGCTGTATGACTCAGTATTTTTTTGTTTGTTTGTTTGAGTAGTATTCCAACTGATGAATACATCATAATTTGTTCACTCGTTAACATTAGTTTATAGACATATGGGTTGTTTCTGGTTTGGAGCTATTATGAACAAAAGTGCTCAGAAAATTAGTATATAAGTCTTTGTATAGATATAGTTTTCATTCTATTTGAGTAGAATTCAAGAAATGTCATTGCTAGCTTGTATGGAAGATAAATGTTTAAAAGAGAACCTTCCGAACTCTTTTCTAAGGTGGTTGTACCATTTTACATCCTTGTAGAAACATGTGAGAACTACAGTTGTTCTAGAGGTTAGCAGACATTTGATCTTTTCCAAAATATTCATAAGACATCTGGTCCAGGAAATATATCTTGATATGCCAAATTGAAATTTGGTCCTATCCAAAATATCCGTGAACATACTTGGTTCATGCCAAATGGTTTTGGACAGGACTAAATATCAAGGACCTTGATATTGCGTGATGTTGTGGATTGAATGTCTTATTGTTATAAATCTCTTATGGATGTTTTGGACAGGACCAAATGTCCTGCAAGGGCTCTACATCCTCTCTAACACTTAGCATTATCAAGCTTTCTAAGAAAATTTCTCTGTTTCCTTGCTATGAATTCTGCAACCTAGAAGAGCAGCATACTTGCCTTAGGAAGAGGATGTTCAGTTGGTTGTAAGGCTCTTTCATTTTTTTTTTTTTTAGCAGAATGCTGGGATAAATAGGATTCAACTCAGAAGTATTGAGAGGGAGGGACAAAGTGGGATCTGCTAAACAAGTCCACAGATGCTATGATTAAGGGGAAAAAAAAAGGATGTGAATTGGAATTCAGTTTGAAACTGAAAAGTCCATGGGTAAACTGAGGAGCAGGGAAACCCTGCTTTCCTGGGAGCCCACCTCCATTCCCTAGTCTTGAATAGGACTGAGCAAGAAAGAGGTCTTCAGTAATTACTTGTGAATTTTCTTTTTAAGGATGGGAAGTACTTTGTGGCACTGAGACCATTTTAAATGAGGGCTTGATGATTTCTTATTAGGGACCCAAATACAGTAAGGAAACAGAGAAATGCTTGTATCTATTTCTTATTGTCTTTAAGTAAATGATAATTTAATGGAAAGCCAACTCTTTAACCAATCTAGTGCTCCTTTCCCCACAGGTCTCTGGCCGTGCAATGCACAGAACTGATGATGAATATACAGTGCATGATCAATGAAGCATATAAAGAGTGCTGGCCTAATATACAGGTGGATTCAGCAGAAAATAATTCATACCTACTATTTTTATATTGGTTAATTTTTGAGAGCTATGTGCTATACTAGTCAAAGCTATGGTTCTTCCAATAATCATGTATAGATGTGAGAGTTGGACTATAAAGAAGGCTGAGTGCTGAAGAATTGATGGTTTTGAACTGTGGTGTTGGAGAAGACTTTTGACAGTCCCTTGGACTGCAAGGAGATACAACCAGTCCATCCTAAAGGAAACGAGTCCTGAATATCCACTGGAAGGACCGATGCTGAAGATGAAACCGCAATACTTTGGCCACCTGATTCGAAGAACTAACTCATTGGAAAAGACCCTGATGCTGGGAAAGACTGAAGTCAGGAGGAGACAGAGGATGAGATGGTTGGATGGCATCACTGACTTGATGGACATGAGTTTGAGCAAGCTCTGGGAGTTGGTAATGGACAGGCATGCTCGCCTTCATGGCATGCTGCAGTCCATGGGGTTGCAGAGTCAGACACAACTGAGCTACTGAACTGACTGATGTGCTCTACTGTTCTGTTTTAAAGAAGGCAGAATGCCAAAGAATTGATGCCTTTGAACTGTGGTGCTGGAGAAGACTCCCAAAGTCCCCTGGAGATCAAACCAGTCAATCTTAGTGGAAATCAACCCTGAATACTCTTTGGAAGGACTGATGCTGAAGCTGAAACTCCAGTATTTTGGTCATCTGGTACAACCAAATACTGTCCGATACAAACAGTCAACTCATTGGTAAAGTCCCTGACGTTGGGAAAGATTGAGGGCAGAAGGAAAAGGGGATATCAAAGGATGAGATGGCTGGATGGCATCACTGATGAAATGGACATGGACTTGGGCAAACTTTGGGAGATGGTGAGGGATAGAGAGGCCAGGCATGCTGCAGTCCATGGGATTGCAAAGAGCAGGACATGACTGAGAGACCAAACAACAATAATAGCATGTGCTATACACTTTGCTAAGCAAGTTATATGTGACATGTCCCTTAATCCTTACACAACTCTAGGAGGTAGATATTCCTCATTTTGCAATAGAAGAAAATGAGATATAAGAGTAAAGTAAATTACAAAAAAATAAAATAGGAAGTTGGGAAGTCCAAATCAGAATCAGGTCCAATTGCCAGAACTCTTGCCTTTGACTACTATGCTCTGAGTTGAGACTGAGAACATATCAAAAGCCACCATGCTGCACCACCATACAACCAACCGACCCTGAATATTCACTGGAAGGACTGATGCTGAAGCTGAAGCTCCAATACTTTAGTCATCTGATGCAAAGAACTGACTCACTGGAAAAGATTTTGATGCTGGGAAAAATTTAAGGTAAAAGGAGAAGTGGGTGGCAGAGGATGAAATGAGTAGATAGTATCACTGACTCAATGGACATGAATTTGACCAAACTCTGGGAGAGAGTCAAGGACAGAGGAACCTGGCATGCTGCAGTCCATGGAGTAACAAAGAGTTGGACACTTAAAACTTAGCAATTGAAAAACAACAACAAATTGCAAATAATGTGAACAACAAAGGATTGATACCCAAACTACACAAACAGCTCATACAACTCAATATCAAAAATAATTCAATCCAGACGGGTAGAAGACCTAAACAAACATTTTCCAAAGAAGACAAACAATGACTAACATGCACATCAGAAGATGTTCAACATTGCTAACTTTTATTGAAATGCAAATCAAAACCACAATAAGGTATCAACTCACACCAGTCAGAATGGCTATCGTCAAAAAGTTTATAAATAACAAATGTTGGAGAGACTGTGGGGGAAAAGGGAACCTTCATAACACTGTTGGTGGAAATTGCAAATTAATGCAGCATCACTGTGGAAAACAATATAAAGTTTTCTTAAAAAAAAAAAAAAATAGAACTACTATATCACCCAGAAATTCCATTCCCCAATATATACCCAGAAATAGCAAAAACACTAATGTGAAAAGATACATGTGCCTCAATGTTTATAGCAGCACTATTCACAATAGCCAAGGCATGAAAGCAACCCAAGAGCTAAAGATTGGATTAAGAAGATGTGATACACACAGACACAGACACACAAAATGCAAATACTACTATTTGCAGCAACATGATCAGACCAAGAGAATATTATGCTTAATGAAATGTCAGACACAGGCAAGTACTTTATGATATCACTTATATGTGAAATGTAATAATAATAATAATAATGTTAGTACAAATTAATGTATATCCAAAACATAGGGAGACTCATAGACCTAGAAAACAAACTTATGGTTACCAAAAGGAAGCTAGAAGGGGGAGGGACAAATTAGGGATATAGAATTAGCAGATACA
This sequence comes from Bos indicus, assembly GCF_029378745.1. NCBI lineage: Eukaryota > Metazoa > Chordata > Mammalia > Artiodactyla > Bovidae > Bos > Bos indicus. Next base: position 55,199,854 of record NC_091770.1, read on the forward strand.
AATTACCATATATAAAATAGACAAACAACAAGGATTTACTGTATAACACAGCAAACTTATCTTGCAATAACCTACAATAAAACATAACCTACAATAACATTGAATCACTGTGCTATACACCTGAAATTAACACAATTTTGTAAAGCAACTATACTTCAATAAAAAATAAAATTAATGCTTTGGAAAAAAACCATAGAGATGTGTCTTGTAAATTGTCTGCCATAGACTAGTCGATAGACCTCAGTTTTGTTTCCTTTTTAGACATAAGCAGCATCTATTACATAAACGGTCATACAGAGGGAAGAATCCTGAGAATACTCAACTAGCCATAGATAAGATAAACCCACCATCACAAAGAACCCAAGCCACTGCTGCCTGCTGACTCAGACTCTCTTGGGCTGTTGCGTCACTTCACCATACTAGGAAACTCTCTTCTGATTCCTCTTTCCTCAGGAATTCCCTCACCTCCTCTCCTGAGTTGCTGCCCCAGACACTTGCTGGGAGGGACTTCCCCAGGCAAACCTTTCCTCTAAGTGTCCAATACAGTGTATGCTACTGCCACCTGGTGGTCATCTCTATTTCTAGCCTCTATTTCCATCTCTTGGACCCACCACAGAGTCACCTTAAGTTCAGTTCAGTTCAGTTGCTCAGTCATGTCCGACGACTCTTTGTGACCCCATGGACTGCAGCACGCCAGGCTTCCCTGTCCATCACCGACTCCTGGAGCTTTCTCAAACTCATTTCCATAGAGTGGGTGATGCCATCCAACCATCTCATCTACTGTCATCCCCTTTTCCTCCCGCCTTCAATCTTTCCCAACATCAGGGTCTTTTGCAGTGAGTCAGTTTTTTGCATCAGATGACCAAAATATTGGAGCTTCAGCATCAGTCCTTCCAAAGGATATTCAGGACTGGTTTCCATTAGGATGGATGGTTGGATCTCCTTGCAGTCCAAGGGACTGTCAAGAGTCTTTTCCAACACCACAGTTCAAAAGCATCAGTACTTCAGAGCTCAGTTTTCTTTATAATTCAACTATCACATCCATACATCACTACTGGAAAAACCATAGCTTTGACTAGATGGTCTCTGATTTTTAATATGCTGTCTAGGTTGGTCATAGCTTTTCTTCCAAGGAGCAAGCATCTTTTAATTTCATGACTGCAGTCACATCTGCAGTGATTTTGGAGCCCCCCAAAAATAAGGTCTCTCACTGTTTCCATTGTTTCCCCATCTATTTGCCATGAAGTGATGGGACCAGATGCCGTGATCTGAGTTTTCTGAATGTTGAGTTTTAAGCCAACTTTTTCACTCTCCTCTTTCACTTTCATCAAGAGGCTCTTTAGTTGTTCTTCAATTTCTACCATAAGCGTGGTGTCATCTGCATATCTGAGGTTACTAATATTTCTCCCAGCAATCTTGATTCCAGCTTGTGATTCATTCAGCCTGGCATTTCACATGATGTACTCTGCACGGAAGTTAAATAAGCAGGGTGACTATATACAGCCTTGATGAGACTCCTTTCCTGATTTGGAACCAGTCTGCTGTTCCATGTCCATTTCTAACTATTGCTTCTGAACCTGCATACAGATTTCTCAGGAGGCAGGACAGGTGGTCTGGTATTCCGAGCTCTTTAACAATTTTTCACAGTTTGATGTGATCCATGTAGTCAAAGGCTTTGGCATAGTCAATAAAGCAGAAATAGATGTTTTTCTGGAACTTTCTTGCTTTTTTGATGATCCAACAGATGTTGGCAGTTTTATCTCTGGTTCCTCTGTCTTTTCCAAATCCATCTTGAACATCTGGAAGTTCACAGTTTACATATTGTTGAAGCCTGGATTAGAGAATTTTGAGATTATTTTGCTAGCATGTGAGATGAGTGCAATTGTGCGGTAGTTTGAGCATTCTTTGGCATTGCCTTTCTTTAGGATTGCAATGAAAACTGACCTCTTCCAGTCCTGTGACCAATGCTGAGTGCTCCAAATTTGCTGGCGTACTGAGTGCAGCACTTTCAGAGCATCATCTTTTAGGATTTGAAATAGCTCAACTAGAATTCCATCGCCTCCACTAACTTTGTTCTCAGTGATGCTTCCTAAGGCCCTCTTGATTTCACATTCTAGGATGTCTGGCTCTAGGTGAGTGATCACACTGTCATAGTTATCTGGGTCATTAAGATCTTTTTTGTATAGTTCTTCTGTGTATTCTTGCCACCTCTTCTTAATATCTTCCACTTCTGTTAGGTCCATACGATTTCTGTCTTTTATTTTGCCATCTTTGCATGAAATGTTCCCTTTGTATCTCTAATTTTCTTGAAGAGATCTCTAGTCTTTCCCATTCTATTGTTTTCCTCTATTTCTTCATCATCATAGGTCTTCTATTCCCATGAGATCCACAGAAGACAGGTTACAAACTCACAGCACCAACTCACACTTACCTAGATATTTTCAGTGCTTACTATTTCATTTGTACTTTAATAGGAAGCCTCATAGTCATAAGCGAAAATGAAAGTCGCTCAGTTGTGTCCAGCTCTTTGCGACCCCATGGACTATATAGTCAATGGAATTCACCAGACCAGAATACTGGAGTGGGTAGCCTTTCCCCTGTCCAGGGGATTTTCCCAACCCAGGGATCGAATCCAGGTCTCCCACATTGCAGGTAGATTCTTTACCAGCTGAGCCACAAGGGAAGCTCAAGAATATTGGAGTGGGTAGGCTATCCCTTCTCCAGGGGATCTTCCCGACCCAGGAATTGAACTGGAGTCTACTGCATTGCAGGCAGATTCTTTACCAACTGAAATATCAGGGAAGTTAAAGTCATAGTCATAAGTTCACTTTAACTGATTCAAACATGAACATCAGTCTCTTTCCTTTATCTTCCACACACTGATACACTCATACGTGACACATGTGAAATAGACTTATATAGAGGTTTGGTGCTGAGCTGGAGGATGTTTTGGAGTAGAAAATGGTAACCCATTCCAGTATTCTTGCCTGGAAAATTCCTTGCAAAGAATACCTGGTGGGCTATATAGTGCATGGGGTCACAAAGAATTGGACATGACTGAGAGAGCACTCATGCACGGAGGCTGTTTTATAATAATACCCAGTTGAATATCAAGCAATGAAGTTCTTGGCAGTTTTTTGCAGAGACCCCCATCACCCCTGGTTACTCACTGGCCCTTTACCCTTCCTATTTTCTCATAGGTTCTCTGTACTCCCCTTCTCTTTTCCCTTCACTCACCCACAATAACTCGGTGACCACAGGCAGTTTTAGTTGGAAGTGGTCAGGGCAGCATTGTAGGCTTCCCTGTTGGTTCAGACAGTAAAGATAATCTGCCTGCAGTGCAGGAGACCCAGGTTAGATCCCTGGGTAAGGAAGATCCCCTGGAGAGAAGGGAATGGCTACCCACTCCAGTATTCTTGCCTAGAGAATCCCAAGGATAGAGGAGCCCAGGGGCTACAGTTCATGGAGTCTCAAAGAGTTGGACACGACCGAACGTCTTTCACTTCACTTCACTTCATTAGAATGGTAGACAAGAGAAGGGTGAGTTCTTGGCAGCATCACCTTAGTGCATGGCTTTGCCAGCTTTCAAAGAGGGAAATGGGCATCTTTTTACTTGTTTACAATAAGCATTCTGGTTTTTGAAGAGATAGGAGATAGAAGAATGAGACACACAATCTTAAAGCCAAACATTCTTGTCCAAGAGATAAAACACATTAAAAATATAAGCAATCCAGAGCTGCAAGGTACCCAAGAAGGAGCTTTTCAAAGCTTAGATTTGACAGAAATTATGAGGAAGCACGAGCATCCAGAGCTCCAGTGAGATCTGAGCAGAGCTGAGACTCCTGGCAGGGCATGATGTGGGGGAGGGCCAGGGGAAGAGGAGAGAGGGTAGGGTGACATTTTAGAGGAGCAATGTGGTTTCTGCAAAGCTACAGATAGGAGAAACCTGGGGAATTCTGAGTAGCCCAATTTAACCGGAAAAGACAGTGGGAGGAATGAAAAGTAGGCTAAGAGAGGCAGATGGAGTTAGACTAGGAAACGATTAAGACATCAGGTTCAAGTTTTGCCTAACTTCATTATTTGCATGTGCAAGTTTTCCCCAAATCCAAGAATCCTCTGTACCTTCTCTGGATCAGAGATCACATGTATTGCTGCCTTAGAGACCAAGCGCACAATCATTTCAAACAGCCACCCCCCTACCACTGCCCAGGTTTCTATCACCAAGTACTGCATACCAGCATTTTAGTAAAGAACCAATCCTCCTCTCACTCCCACTCTCCCTTCCCCCACTAAGTGCAAGGTAGGACCCAGGGCAGATTTATTGAGTGAAAGGGCCTATAATGACTTAGCAGTCTGGGTGAGAGAAGTCTATTACCCTCCAACCGTAACACTGAGTGGCTTTTATCTCAAGTCCACACACCATGGCAGGACCCCACAGTGGGCGTGGAGCAGAGAACTCACTCCAGGGTTGATAACACTTTGTAGTGGACAACGATGACAGACAAGGTCTTGATTGCCTCATGTGAGATGGCAATTTTGAATGGGAAACCATATCTATGTTGCAAAGTGAAAACTGAGAGAGGCTTACCAAGGAAGGCATTCAAAAGAGCCAGATTCTACAGTAAACAGCATAAACTAGGGAGCCGGTGTGTTTGGGCAAGACTTTATTTGCCACCTCTTCCTCCTTTGCTAGAGTTCTTCCATCTCATGTGTTTGTCCTATACTTTTTTCAAAGAAGAGGGGAGCCATTTCTCCTTTCTGTGGTACACTAACAACTGGAAGTGAGATAGAGTCAAATGGAAGTAGGACAGAGAAAAACAGAAGTGGGATAGAGAGGTCTGGATTAGGATGAAATGACGTAAGGCTTCTTTTATTAAAAAAAAAGAAAAGAAAAAAACACATTTACTTTGTATTGGAGTATAGTCGATTAACATCAGGATAATTTCAGGTGAAGGGACTCAGTCATGCATATACATGCAATGGCACCCCACTCCAGTACTCTTGCCTGGAAAATCCCATGGACGGAGGAGCCTGGTAGGCTGCAGTCCATGGGGTCGCTAAGAGTCCTACACGACTGAGCAACTTCACTTTCACTTTTCACTTTCTTGCATTGGAGGAGGAAATGGCAACCCACTCCAGTGTTCTTGCCTGGAGAATCCCAGGGACGGGGGAGCCTGGTGGGCTGCCGTCTATGGGGTCGCACAGAGTTGGACACGACTGAGGAGATTTAGCAGCAGCAGCAGCAGCATTCTCCCCCAAACTCCCCTCCCATCCAGGCATGTAAGGCTTCTTGTAGAAGGCTTAGAAGAGTGTAGTTGTTCAGTGGTGTCCTACTTTCTGCGACCTCATGGACTATAGTCCACCAGGCTCTTCTGGAGCGTGGAATTCTCCAGGCAAGAATACTTGCCTGGAAAGTGGGTTGTGGGTTGCCATTCCCTTCTCCAGGGGATCTTCCTGACCCAGCGATTGAACCTGGGTCTCCGGCATTGAGGGTAGATTCTTTACCATTTGAGCCATCAGGGAAGCCAGAAGGCTCAGGCATGGCTCTAAAGCTATCAGACTGTAATCCTTGGAACCTGCATATGTTACCTTATTTGGCAAAGAAGTCTCTGAAAATATGATTAAGGTAAGGATTGTGACATAGTGAGCTTATTCTGGATTATCCAATTGGCTATAAATGCTACCACATGCATCTCTATGAAGAAGATAGAGGGAAATTGACATAGACTAAGGGACAGAGAAGAGAAGGGAATGTGACCATGGGGACAGAGATGGGAATGGTATGGTCAATACCAGCAACCCCCAGAGCTGGAGAAAACAAGGAATGGGTGGACTTTCCCCTAGAGCATTCAGTCAGAGCGCAAGTCCACCCATTCCTTAATGTCAGCATCATCACACTGATCTGTACTTCAGAACTTCAGAACTGAGAAAGATTACATTTCTATTCTTTTAAGAAGCCAAGGGAATGGCAATTTGTCAAGACACAAAGGAAACTAATACACTTCTCAACAGCAATCCCCCTATATAGGCTATTTTTGGAAACCATTCAGGGAGTATCTCTGCCTGGACATCATCCCACTGTTTGCAGCACAGACTTACTAGCAAAATTACCTTGTTAGGGAGACTAGAGTGCCCATCTCAATTTCACTGCAAAATCAGTTAAAGCAAATTAGAATCAGCTCACCCAACACCCTAAAGAATTAAACAATACTGTGGTTAAATCATCAATCACTCTTATTAGAATATATAACATAGTTTTTCATCCATGGCTCATGGCTCATGGCTCATTCTACCTCCTGCCACTAGTCAAGGGTATAGGGACTAAGTCTCACAGGAGAGGAGAGCACTGGAAATGTTCATGGGAATGCTTTGACAATAACTGCCAGATTCCTGAGGTTAGGACAGAGTTCCCATTGACCATTCACTGTTTCCTACTTTTCTCCCTTCCCTACTCCCACTCCCCAACTCCAAAGTTGAAAAAAAAAAAAAAAACACACTGAAAAATGAATAGTCTAGAATCTTAGTATCAAATAAAAATGAACTGTAATTTGGCAATAGCTCCCAATCACATACTTGGGCTTTCAGCATCAAAGAGGACTCAGGCTATTTTAATAAACAGTAAGATGAAAAGCAGTGAGCCAACAAAGCGTGACAGGATTTAAAAAAAAAAAAAAATCAGAGCAATGTGCAAAGAGTTGCAATTATATTTCCAGTTAAAGAGAGATGGAGGGAATTCAACCCCATTTTAAGCAATTTGCATGTTTCCCACAAAGAGCTCCGCTCCAGTTAATGGCAGAGATGATAAAGAGAAAAGCACGACCTCCTGGTTACCCAGTGCCATTCCCTGCAGGGTCTCCAGGCACTTCAAAGCACTTGGCACACTCGATTCTGTTGCTTCTCTTCCAGAAAATGCCTCCAGGACTGTGCCCACGAGCAACATGGTGCGGTTGCCCTTTGGTAATCCTCAGCCTCTGCCTCTAGTACTTCTCCTTTCTCTCTCTCCATTAGCCAGTGCATCTGTGCTTTCTCTCTCTCCCCACATCAAAACAGCCATATCAGTTATCTACCTTCACATAACAAATTGCCCTACAACTTATGAGACTTGAAGCAACAGCAGACAGTTATTCTCTCTCATGGTTTCTGTGATCAGAAATTGGAGAGCTGCTCAGCTGAGAGCTTGTAGCTTGAGGTCCCTCATGAGGTTATGGTCAAGATGTCCACTGGAGACACAGTCATCTCAAAGCTGGATGGAGTTGGAATACCCACTTCCTAGCTGGCTCACTCACCTGCTTGGCAAGTTTGCACCTGCTGTTGACAAGAGACCCCAGGTTCCTGACACAAGGAAATGTCCATAGGTTTGCTTAAGTAGCCTCTTGACACGGCAGCTGGCTTTCCCCAAGACAGCAGCTGTCTGACCCAAGACAATAAGGTAGAAACTGCAGCATCTTTTATGATCTAGCATCAGAAGCTACATTTCACTTCCATGATACTTTTTTGGTTACACAGATGAGCCTTATTCAAATTTGGCAGATTTTTGACAAAGTGATGGATACTATGAGTCAAGGATCATTGGGGACCGTTCTGGAGACTGGCTACGACAGCAGCTTTTGAGAATACAGTCACTGAGTCCTGCTAGAGAGTAGGAAGAGAACTGGGCAGTTATTCTTTCCTGTCCTCATGGAATAAAAGGTTTTGGCCAATCTTCTGGTTGTTTGGGGAATTTGAAAGAGGCAAGGAATTATCTGAATGTAGATTCTACAGATAACTGTCCATTCCTTGGGTAAAGAGAGTTATGGGATATTGGCCACATTTTTCTTCTAGAATGATGATAATGATGATGGTGATAGCTGATGCTTTATGAGCTCTTATGACATAGATAATTTTATTTAAATATCGCAATACTATGAGGTATGGAAATTCAAATTTATTTTCCCAATGTAAACAACTCAAGAATGGCAAGGCCAAGATTGGGATCTAGACAGGAAGGTACTATATCTTTACCACTCCTCCCAAAAAGCAGTGAAACAAAGACTACCATTTGTCTTCCTTACCTAATTTTCCACAGATCTCTAGCACTATGGTACTTTTTTATCCTCCCAAGTTATTCATGGCAGATTACCTTAGAAAGGTCTACAAATGTCCATGAGTCTATCCAAAACTGTGACAATTCCCATCACACTGTACAGAAGTCCACTAATATACCACTCAAAAAGAAAAAAAAAATCAGTGGAAGGGCTTTTATTTGGAAGATAAATTTGCATTTTCATTAGTTTATATTTCAAAAGTGCAAATCCTTCATAAACTTCATCAACCACTATTTAACATATCAATTTATTGAGATATTAAGTATTGAAGACTGTTGGCAAAATGGCCCTGGTAATTCTTCCCATCCCTTGCAATGTGACTTTGCTATGTTTTTCACCAAAAAGTGGGATTTACTTTGTTTTCCCTCAAATCTAGATTTGGACATATGACTTTCTTTGGCCAATGAGCTATTCAAAAGTGCTATATGAGCAGAGGCTTGGGATGTGCTTGCACATTACGACTTGCCCTCTCTTGCTTTTGGGAATCTTGAGAGCACTCTATGAAGAAGCCCAAGCTGCAAAGACTACAGGGAGGAGACATGAGACACCTTTGACTGACAGCCTGCTGAACACTAGTCACGTGCATAAGCCAACTTTGGCCATCCTGCTCCAGCTGAGCCACCAGCTGACTGAAGGTTTATGAGTGAGTCCAGACAACACCAGTGAAAGAGCTATCCAGCTGAGGCCAAACCAAACTGTCAATATGCAACAAACAATGCACTAATACCTGACCGTTGTTTTAGCAGAAAAAAATTAATACAGGAATGCTAAGAGATGATGCTATAGGGTTTTTCAAAATGTGGTACATTTTTTAGACGACCTCTAACAGAATCATCTGGGCGGTGTTAAAAAAAAAAACTTCCTGGGACTTCCCTGGTGGTTCAATGGTTAAGACTTTGCTTTCCAATGTAGGGAGTGGGAGTTCGATTCCTGGTCGGGGAATTAGATCCTACATGCCTCAGGGCCAAAAAACAAATGTAAAAATAGAAATACTATTGTAACAAATTCAATAAAGACTTAAAAGAGATCTTTAAAAAAAGTTCCTAGTATCACCTCCAGAAAAACTAACTAGCATCCCAGAGAAATTGAAGTGATGCCTAGAAATCTATCATTTTATTTTATTTTGCTTGTGTTTCATTTTTTTTTTACTTTGTTTTATTTTCTTTCTTTTATGTTGCTGTCATACAACTGAAAGCTTATATCCACTTGTCAATTTCTCCTATCCCCGACCACCCTCCCCACCTCCTGGCAACCCCATTTTACTCGATTCCTGAGTTTGACTTTCTGTTTTATTCCACACTTAAAGTGATATGGTGATGAATATGGTGATATTCATTCATCTTTCTCTGTCTAGCTTATCTCAGCATAATTCTCTCCAAATTTACCCATGCTGTCACAAATGACAGAATTTTCTTCTTTTTAAAGAATATTCTACTCTCATTTCATATTTTCTACATCTGTTCTTCCCTAGGTGAACACCTACCTTGTTTCCATGTCTTAGCTACTGTGTGCTGCAATGAACACGTAAGTACAGATAGCTCTTTGAAGTAATGATTTCAAGAACCCGTCATTTTAAACCAGTCCCCAGATGACTGCGAGGCACAGGAACATATGATAACTGAGCCTTCACATCTTACTGCAGGAGACAGTGAGCATATGTCAATTTAGATGAAGAAGGCTCTGCTTGGAGGACTGTGGTAAGGAAAAATCTGCATTTTAAGAAAATTATAGGGAATTCCCTGGTAGTCCAGTGGTTAGGACTCAGCACCCCCAGTCAGGGAACTAAAATTCAACCAGTGGATCACTAACGTCTCCTTCAAAAAAGAAAAAAATAAAATAAAAAATAAAATAAAAAAAGAAAGTTGGTTTTGTTTCTTTTTTCCCTTTTTTCTTTCCCTTCCTCCTTCTCGCTCCCCATCCCTCTCCCAACCCCAAACATTTCATTATTGTTTTCCATTTCTAAGTCCTAATAACTCTTTATTTTACTTGCAGTTTATATACTGGTTTGATAGCTCACAGCGGATGATCTCTAAAGAACCCTTGGAAGAGATCCATATCAAACAACCAGGACTGAGTAAAGTGTGAACTCCTATACTTTGAAAGTGATAAAATGCTAAGCAGTCTATTATCCTGGGATGAAAACAGCAGGTGTTACAAATATAAATTCTATGCTGAAGCTCAAGAGACACAAGTATAAAACAGGCTGGATAAATGTTCAGGTTTATTAATCCTATAAAATACATATTGTCATGATATGTATCTAATTAATAGTTTGCATCATTCTCTAGGGAGTTTCAAAAATTTCCAGAGGTATCAGCATTCTGGCTTCTTACTCCTACAATGATTTCAAGACAAATATTGCTCATCAGCTATAGCTTTAGAGTAGATATCCACATGAACGGTGCCCAAAGGTACATTCCACCAAAAAAAGTTTTTAACCAGTCTGCCAGAGATCCTTAAATAGCATTAGTTTTTTTTTTTTTTTTCCTGCATTTAGTAACTGCTTTTGAGCATCTACTCTATTTCAAGATCATTGAACAGTGGAGATGTAAACAATCCTTATGCTGAAAACATTCACAGTCTTATTAGGAACAGCAAAGGAACTGAAGGTTACAAATCAACATGGTAAAGGTTATGTAAAGTTGCCTAGAGAATGGGAGAGAGAGAGGCAGAAAATGAATGAAGAGTACCACCTCTCAACTCTGCCTGGGGAAAATGAAGGTTTCACAGGCATCTTAATGTTTGGACTTCATCTCAAGGAAAGATACACAGGCATCCACCAAACAGGAAAAAGAAATACACAGAAAAGCATGAAAGAATGTGGCTCACCAGGGGAAGTGCAAATATTTGAGCACATCTGGAGCTCATGATGTAAGAGAGAAAGCTAAGGAAGGTTGAATGAGCAGGGGCCAGTCTAAGAAGATTTTCTGTGCATCACTAATAAATTTCACCCTCATCCTATAAATGACAGGGAGTCAGGGAAGAATGGAGTTAGTTCTTTGAGTTAAGGTATCAATACCCTTATTTAAATGTAAATGTTTTACCCAGGAATATTATTGTAATGTCAGCTCAATAGAACCAGTTAATAGCTTTGTAAAAGACTAGCCAATTGTCACTTTAGGAGAGAAGCTTAACTCAGGATTAAAAGGCAATACTGAATTGCACACTTTAAAATGGTTGTCGTGCTAGTGCTCAGGCGCTCAGTCATGTCTGACTCTTTGCAACCCCAAGGACTGTATGTAGCTGCCAGGTTCCTCTGTTCATGGGATTCTCAAGGCAAGAATACTGCAGTGGGGTACCATTTCCTTCTCTGGGGGATCTTCCCCTGGAAGACCTGGTTAAAGCCATGAATTTTGTATCAATTAAAACCAGGGAAAAAAAAAAGACAAGACATTTTAGTAATTGTAGGAAGAGAGTGGAAGGGCAGAAAATAAGGTATTGTGAGAAAGTTTAAAATTTAAACTTTCCAAAATTTAACTCTGAGAAATGCAAAACTTCTCCGGTAAGAACACTGGTGTATTTTTTTTTTAATTGAATGATTAGAAGAAAATGATTATTGTAAAGTTGAACAGAACATTCATCCCTGAATGGCATTTCTCATTTTCCTTCTGAAATCAAACTAATGCTTATCATGAAAGCCTCAAAGCCACAGTGGCCATGTCAGCTTCTTTCAGCTTCTTTGTGAAGCACAGCAGAGAAGCACGGGCGCAGGGAGGGCCTCTCATTTGTCAGTCTTTTATACTGACAAAATCCAAAATGTTAATTAGGCTTTCAATGCTTCTTTTTACATTCTCACTTTCAGTAGTTTGTTCCCAAGCCAATCACATGCTGGATTCTTCCAGTCTCCACTCCAAAGACAATTTCATTTATTCATTCATTCATTCAGGAAAACACACTGTGTGTTCACCCTGCAGAGACCATGCTCTATGCATAGGGACATGATCTTCTGCCCTCAGGAGACCTTTGGTGTAATATGAGATAAATTTAAATATTTGCAATACCATGTGGTGAAGGATAATGATAGACACATATATAGACACAGACAGATTTGCCCAAAAAAGGAAGTAATCATTAAGTAGAGAGAATTGGCTTCTTCTCAAAAAAAAAAAAAAAAAAAAAGGAAGTAGTCAATAGTCAACTCCCAGGATTTCTGAAGGATTTCTGAAGGGCTTCCCTTATAGCTCAGTCAGTAAAGAATCTGCCTGCAATGTAGGAGATCGGGGTTTGATTCCTGGGTTGGGAAGATCCCCTGGAGAAGGACATGACAACTCACTTCAGTATTCTTGCCTGGAGAATCCCAGGGACAGAGAAGCCTCGCAGTCTAGAGTCCATGGGGCTGCAAGAATCAGACACTTAATGGCTGAGTAAGCCAGAAGGAAAAACATCAATACAGTACACTAATGCATATATATGGAATTTAGAAAGATGGTAACAATAACCCAGTGTACGAGACAGCAAAAGAGACACTGATGTATAGAACAGTCTTATGGACTCTGTGGGAGAGGGAGAGGGTGGGAAGATTTGGGAGAATGACATTGAAACATGTAAAATATCATGTAAGAAACGAGTTGCCAGTCCAGGTTTGATGCACGATACTGGATGCTTGGGGCTAGTGCACTGGGACGACCCAGAGGGATGGTATGGGGAGGGAGGAGGGAGGAGGGTTCAGGATGGGGAACACATGTATACCTGTGGTGGATTCATTTTGATATTTGGCAAAACTAATACAATTATGTAAAGTTTAAAAATAAAATAAAATTATAAAAATAAATAAATAAAATTAAAAAAAAAAAAAAAAAAGAATCAGACACTTAGCAACTAAACCACAACCAGGATATCTGAGGAGGGATCCTGGAAGGGAAAGCTTTTCATTTGTCCTCAAAGAATGGATTAGATAAACTTCTGGTTTGGGGTTTTGTGCCCTGGTGATTCCTTTAGTATGACTTCCTTTAATTGTTAAATAACTTACTTAAGTTTTCTATTGATTATTTGCTCATTGTGGAATATTTAAAACAAGCAAAACTGAAATAAAATTCCAGAGGTAGACACTATTTTAATTCTATTTTAGGAGTAAGTCTTCCTGAAATTATTTACTTTTCTCTTTGCTCCCATTCTCTCTCCTTTCTTCATGTAGATTCTTAAATAAGGAACATATTGCATGCACAGTTTTGCCTCATGTTTTCATATTTATTACATTACCCCAAGCAGTTTCCTGTTAACTATTCTCTAATTCAGAATTTAAAGTTTTTAATGGTTATATATGATTTCACTCTAGATTTGCTATGTTTTAGGGTTACCTGGAAACAGACTCTGAGATGAGGTTTGCAGGTTGGAAGTTTCACTGGGGCAAACTCTCAGAAGGCTGCCTATAAAGCATTGAGGGAAGCAGGACGGGGCAGAGACAGAGCTTGGAAAGTGATGCGGCTACAAAGGAGGCCTCAGCCTATCCTACGGGGAGTTTAGCTGGGTCCTTCAGAGTTGTGCTGAGCAGAGGTGCCAACCCACAACTGTCACTTGCCATCTGCTCCTACAAGGATGAAGTCACTAGCCACTGTGGTTGCTGACCTTTAACACACCCTCAAAGGAGTTCTGGGTGGAGATCAAGAATGAGTCACTCAGTGCTCCAGGAAAAACTGGCAGAACCGGTCTTCATGTAGATATTTTCAGGAAGTTTTGTGAGTCCAATTTCTTGCATCTTCTTATATCTAGAAAAGCACTGAAATCATTAAAGGAGACATATGCTCCTGGTGACTAGCAGCAACCTGCCAAAACATGTGCCTGACTGACTGCACACACTCCCTTCACCAAAATAACATATATACTGACCCCGCCCCCATACACACCACTTCCTTGGAGCAGTTCCTCAGAGCTATCTGAGGGGCTGTCTCCTGGGCTATACTCCTCATTTTGTCTCCAGTAGTACTTAATTTACGACTCTCACATTGTGCAGGCTTCCTGGTGGCTCAGCAGTAAAGAATCCACCCGCAGTGCAGGAGATGCAGGAGACTCAGGTTCAATCCCAGGTTGGGAAGATCCCCTGGAGGAGGAAGTGGCAACCCACTCCAGTATTTTGCCACTCCAGTATTCTGGCCAGCTATAGCCCATAGGGTCAGAAAGAGTCCAACATGACTGAGCATGCAGGTACGTTGCGCATTTTTTTGTTTTTCTCAATTGACAGAGGCAAAGGGGCCAAGCCTCTGTATCTTGTATGCAAATGGTCACTGAATGTCGGCTGATAAAACCTGGGGTAAGACAGCTTTCTTCAACCCACATCTTTCCTGGCAGAGGGACTCAGCTGCGTATGGTCAGTAGCCAACCTTTCAGACAAGAGGGGGATCAGTGCCTTGGCCCTGAAAGGGAGAATGGGTGTCAAATCACAGTGACTACTGCATATTATAGTTCATTTATCCTTTGTCCTGTTGTTGAACATTTAAAGTGTGTTTGGAAGATGAACAGAAAGGGAAGAAAAGACATCATTCCAGGTCAATGAGACAGTAAAACAAAGGGCCAGATGCATGGGGGGAATAAAAAAACAGAAAATTAAGAAAACATACAACTCCTCAGAGTAGGGGAGAGGACTCTAAGCAGACAGTGATGAGATGAGTGGGAGAGGAGGGTATGGGCAGAGCCAGGTCACAGAGATGGAGCTGATCTTGAAAGAAATGGAAGATACTGAACGATTTGCTCTGGTTGCATCTGTTCAGTGAAGGCTGCTTCTGCTCAGGGGCATGACATTCTCTCTCAGTGCCAGGCTGGGAGACTGAGAGGTGGATGGTTACTGCCAGAACCTTTGATGCAGTCATCATTTGCAGGGACCTCTCCAGCTGTGTCTGTATTTAATCAACTGTAGAGAGAGCCTTGTCCAACACAAGAGACCTCCAGTCTCAACCCACCTCTCTTCCTCATGTGGACAAGGGTGGCCCTTGCAGAGCTATAATTGAATTCACTGAGGCATAGAAGGGGCCTGTGTAGTCCCAGACAAGAGGCCATCAGTCAGTCAGTTCAGTCGCTCAGTCGTGTCTGACTCTTTGTGACCCCATGAACCACAGGATACCAGGCCTCCCTGTCCATCACTAACTCCCGGAGTTTACCCAAATTCATGTCCATTGAGTCGGTGATGTCCTCCAACCACCTCCTCATCCTCTGTCATCCCCTTCTCCTCCTGCCTTCAATCTTCCCCAACATCAGGGTCTTCTCAAATGAGTCAGCTCTTCGCATCAGGTGGCCAAAATATTGAAGTTTCAGCTTCAACATCAGTCCCTCCAATCAACACCCAGAAGTGATTTCCTTTAGGATGGACTGGTTGGATCTCCTTGCAGTCCAAGGGACTCTCAAGAGTCTTCTCCAACATCAAGTTCAAAAGCATCAATTCTTTGGTGCTCAGCTTTCTTTATAGTTCAAATCTCACATCCACACATGAGTACTGGAAAAACCATAGCCTTGACTAAACGGACCTTTGTTGACAAACTAATGTCTCTGCTTTTTAACATGCTATCTAGGTTGGTCATAACTTTCCTTCCAAGGAGTAAGCATCTTTTAATTTCATGGCTGCAATCACCATCTGCAGTGATTTTGGAGCCTAAAAAAATAAAGTCTGACACTGTTTCCCCATCTATTTGCCATGAATTGATGGGACCAGATGCCATGATCTTAGTTTTCTGAATGTTGGGCTTTAAGCCAACTTTTTCACTCTCCTCTTTCACTTTCATCAAGAGGCTATTTAGTTCTTCTTCACTTTCTGCCATAAGGGTGGTGTCATCTGCATATCTGAGTTTGTTGATATTTCTCCCAGCAATCTTGATTCCAGCTTGTGCTTCCTCCAGCCCAGCGTTTCTCATGATGTACTCTGCATAGAAGTTAAATAAGCAGGGTGACAATATACAGCCTTGATGTACTCCTTTTCCTATTTGGAACCAGTCTGTTGTTCCATGTCCAGTTCTAACTGTTGCTTCCTGACCTGCATACAGGTTTCTCAAGAGGCAGGTCAGGTCAGGTGGTCTGGTATTCCCATCTCCTTCAGAATTTTCCACAGTTTATTATGATCCACACAGTCAAAGGCTTTGGCATAGTAAATAAAGCAGAAATATATTTTTTTTTTCTGGAACTCTTGCTTTTTTGATGATCCAGCGAATGTTGGCAATTTGATTTCTGGTTCCTCTGCCTTTTCTAAAACCAGCCTGAACATCTGGAAGTTCACGGTTCATGTATTGCTAAAGCCTGGCTTGGAGAATTTTGAGCATTACTATCAACCAGAAGCAAATATGCAAGATACTCCAACTAGAGGTAGAGAGGAAAGACACCCATGCCTGGGGCTTCCTTGCTCACCTACCACCCCATGTGGACTAGCCAAGATTGAGAAATTCCCCTCTAAAAAGACAAAACAACAATTTCCTATTTAGTATCCAAATAGTTAAATTTCTCCCCTTAATTGATCAATCAATTGGTTAATTGACTTTGGGAAATGGAAGAGCTGAGCTGAGGAGAGCCAGCAGAAATTGATCATGGTGGGGATTTTTTTTTCCTGAATGCCAGGCAGGATCAGTGAAATAGCAACACACAGTTCTGGCCGCTCTGGTTATGAATTAATAAAGATCTTGGTCTTAAAGCAAGAAATCCCTGTTGTTTAAGTTTGTCAGGCCTTATTAAGTCAGTGGTTCTGTGCTGATTGGGAACAGGGCGGGGCTGGCAAGAGAGCAAATGTGTTGCCATGGTGACAAGAAGTCATTTGCGTGGGTGCAGCAATTGTCTTGATTCTAGGAAGTTTATTTAGAGAGGCTCATGTGCTGATGGGCAGAAATGGCTCTGAATCTATCGGAATTATTATGGCATCAGGGATACAGATCACCATCCTAAGAGTTTTCTGGTATCCAAGCAACTAAAATATTTCTTGATGTGCTGAAAGAATCCAGGAGACTCCTATAACCCTGGCACTTGTAAAGAAAGCAAGGTACTAAGGGTTCAGTCAGGGAGGGTCAAATGCTATTGACTCGAATTCAGAGACGTGAAACCCGGCAAAATCAAGATAGCAATGTTCATGCATTCATTCAAAAGTATGTATTGGGCAACAGGTGCCAAACACTGTTTCTAAGTCCAGGATGTTTTAAGTACCACTTTTCACCCAACGTGCCAGGTAAGGCAGGGGTATTCACATACTAGGCCCTGCAGAAGGGACTTGCTACAGTCTATGACAGGGGAACCTGGCAAGAGCAAGTGACCTATGTGCCACAAAATATGGGGTGGACCATACACCAGTGAACCCTGCTAGGGTGGGAAGAAGTTAGGCTAACAGGGCTGCATTCCTAAATGCAAGAGTCTGTATTGTAGCTTTGCACAAACACGGTGTCATGATGCTTCTCAGCAGATACTTCAAAAATACTGTTGTGATACTTTAGAGGTGCTTTAAACAAAAGAGAAAACAAGGGAAAAAGAAGACAAAGAAGAGGCTTGTTGCATGGATTATGCTGATTAAAATATGTTAATTGTTAAGTAAAAATTCTTCCCGATAATATATATCATTATTAAAAACTCTTCCAGGTAAAAATTATTTAGATTTAGGGAAGATTTAAAAATCTTTCTGAGACATATTTGTTGGTTGACAGACCTAACTGTATTCCTTTAAGCATGAAAATGGCTTAAGAGCATAAAGAGACGCCCCAGAACAGGGCTTGGTGTAGCACTTGGCAGTGGGGCTGGGGAAAGGCGATTACACCTTGGTGGTCAGGGTTTCATTTGTGAAATGAGGGTTTGGGTTGGAAAATCTCCATTTCTAGTTGTATCCAAGGTTCTACGGCACTTAAAATAACATCTTCTAACCAAAGAGCTCCCAAGGACCTAATTTCCTTACAAAACAGCTGGATGGTCATTAGCACACAGCTAAAAGGTAAGATTGCTTCTATGCCTGGAAGAAACACAACCTGCTGAGTTGGCAGTCAGATGGACTCCTTCAGAACAAAAATAATTTGTAATGTTTCTCTTTCACACTTGACTCTCCATAAATAAGGTGAAAAGACAACCCTCAGGATAGGAGAAAATATTTGCAAATGAAGCAACAAAGGATTAATCTCCAAAATGTACAAATAGCTCATGGAGCTCAATACCAAAAAAACAAAGAACTCAATAAAAAAAACAGGTGGTAGACTTAAATAGACATTTCTCCAAAGAAGACATACAAATGGCCAAGAGGCACTTGGGAAGATGTTCAACATCACTAATTGTTAGAGAAATGCAGATCAAAACTGCAATGAAGTATCACCTCACACTGGTCAGAATGGCCATCATCAAAAAATCTACACACAAAAAGTGCAGGAGAGGGTGTGGAGAAAAGGGAACCTTTTTGCATTGTTGGTGGAGGTGTAAATTGATGCAGCCACTGTGGAGAAGAGTATGGAGAAGCATACAACTACCATTTGACCCAGCAATGCCCACTACTTGGCATATAGACTGAGAAAACCATAATTCAAAAAGACACACGTATCCCAGTGTTCACTTCAGCCCTATTTACAATAGCCAGGACACAGATGCAACCTATATGTCCGTCAACAGATGAATGGATAAAGAAGATGTGGTACAAATATACAATGACATATTACTCAGGCATAAGAAGGAACAAAATTGAGTCATTTGTAGTGATGTGGATGAAACTAGAGCCTGTTATACAGACTGAAGTGAGTCAGAAAGAAAAAAACAAATAACATATATTAACACACACACATATGTATAGAATCTAGAAAAAACGGTACTGATGAACCTATTTGTAGGACAGGAATAGAGACACAGACATAGAGAATGGACCTGTGAACACAGTTGGGGAAAGAGAGGGTGGGACAAATTGAGAGAGGAGCACTGACAAACATACGCTACCGTGTGTAAGACAGACAGCAGGTGGGGAGCTGCTGGGTAACAGAGGGAGCTCAGCCTGGAGCTCTGTAATGACCCAGAAGGGTGGGATGGGGAGAGTGAGAGGGAGACGATATATGTATACATAGTGGGGCTTCCCTGATGGCGCAGACGGTAAAGAATCTGCCTTCAATGCCGGAGACCTGGGTTTGATCCCTGGATTGGGAAGATCCCCTGGAGAAGGAAGTGGCAACCTACTTCAGTATTCTTGCGTAGAGAATTCCATGGACAGAGGAGTCTGGTGAGCTATAATCCATGAGATGAAAAGAGTTGGACACAATTGAACGACTAACACACACACACAAAATATAGTTATTACTGATTCACATTGTTGTATGGAAGAAGCCAACACAAAATTATTATACTTACTTCAAGGTATACTCTAATTTTAAAATATAAAATTAAAAAAAGAATCACTGTAAACATCAAACCAATATAGCAGAACTATTCCCTTGAGACAGTAGAAAGCCCTGAATCAGAAATGAGGGGTTCTTCCAGCTCCCCCTCCACCATCTTTCAGGTGACCTTGAGCCAGCCACCAACACCTTCCAACCCTCAGTTTTCTCTTCTGAAAACTGGGCATAAGGACTATCATTTGGGATTTAAAAACTGAAACTTGAAAATAACTATTCTGGGATTATAACACTTTCTATGGAGTGCCCTTAATATCCTTCTTTGAAAATAACTTATTTCACAGAATGACAAGAAGACCCAGTATTCTATTACAGCTCTCAAGAGAATGCACAGAGCAGATGTTGAGAATGACAAGGTTACCCTTACAGATGCTGGGGAACAGGAAGGAAATTAAACTACTGCTTCTAAAAACTACTCACTGCACATACTTAATCAGTTTTCTTCTTTTTTCGTTTTTTTCATTTTCAGTATGAAAGGCATGCTATTGCTTTCTTTTGTTTCCTTAAAATCAGAAACAGTATTAGCTCTCCTAAAAAGGTGATCCTTGGATCACATTTTCCCATTTTGTGGCTCACAGAATAAAATTATCCTGGTGGTAGTGGTTCAGTCGCTGTCATGTCCAACTCTTCATGGACTGTGGAGCCCTGCCAGGCTTCTCTGTGCCTGGGATTCTCCAGGCAAGAACGCTGGAGTGGGTTGCCATTTCCTTCTCCAGGGGATCTTCTCAACCCAGAGATCAAATCCAGTTCTTCTGCATTGCAAGCAGGTTCTTTACTGACTGAGATACGAAGAAACCCTCTCCTAAACATGTAAAACAAATCCCCATAGTTTATTGTCCAAATGTAGTTTTCCTGAGAGCCAAAGTCTGGTTCCAAACCTTGGTCCTTTTCTTTGTCTACTTATGAGTGGATGCTGATAAGAGTGACGTGATGAATAGACAAGAGAAATCCAGTGCCTAGAACATGGGCTGCATCATTTGCCCCTTAAATTCTTCCATGTTCCCTAATTCGGATACCAGAGGGTGGCATGGGAATGTAAACTCAAAATGAAAAGGAGAGATGGATGCACAGGACACAGATGCCAAGTGAGGGTGTCCTCATCTTCATATCAAAGCCTGGACCATCTGGAGAGCCAAGGCCACTCTCAAATACTAACTCCTCAGAAGCTGAGAGATCTTCTCCTTTAATTAGCAATTATGCCTTAAAAAAAAAAGTCTTTAACCAAAGCACACCCAGTACATTTTAATGGTATGTTTCAGAAAGTTAATCCAGGGCAAATTGTAGGATACTTTTATTCAACAACAAAATAAAGATTGTATTCCCTGTTCCCAACTGAGAAACAATGAATCAATTAGTTGCACCTGCAATAGTTTACATAAAGTGACTATTAGGAGGAAAGATTTAATCTCAAATCTCCAGAACTATGTTTCAGTTTTCCTTTCTTTTGGATTAAAAGAAAAGCAAGACAACAATATAATTAAGCATTGTTTCTAAAAAGAAGATGGTCTCCTCTCCTATTTTTTTTTTTTTTTTTAATTACGAAAGTATGACAACAAATTTACAGGAGAGTTGGAAAATACAGAACAAGGTTACATAGTGTTGTTCAGTTGCTGAGTCAGTTGTGACCTCACAGACTGCAGCACGCCAGGCTTCTCTGTCCTTCAGGGCTTCCTGGAGTTTGCTCAAACTCATTCTATCACCCACTTCTCCTTCCCTCAGTCTTTCCCAGCATCAGGGTTTTTTCCAATGAGTCAGCTCGCCACATCAGGTGGCCAAAGTATTGGGGCTTCAGTTTCACCATCAGTCCTTCCAATGAATATTCTGGGTTGATTTCCTTGATGATTGACTGGTTTGATCTCCTTGCAGTCCAGAGGACTCTCAATAGTCTTCTCCAGCATCACAGTTCTAAAGTATCAATTCTTCAGTGTTCAGTCTTCTTTATGGTCCAACTCTCACATCCATATTTGACTACTGGAAAACCATAGCTTTGACAAGACAAACCTAAATGCTGTCTAGGTTTCTCATAGCTTTCCTTCCAAGGAGCATGCATCTTTTAATTTCATGGCTGTGGTCACAATCTGCAGTGATTTTGCAGTCCAAGAAAGTAAAATCCATCACTATTTACACTTATTCCCCATCTATTTGCCATGAAATGATGGGACAGGATGTGAGAATTGGACTATAAAGAAAACTGAATGCAGAAAAAATGATGCTTTAGAATAAGACTCTTGAGAGTCCCTTGAACTGCAAGGAGATCCAACAAGTCCATCCTAAAGGAGATGAGTCCTGGGTGTTCATTGGAAGGACTGATGCTGAAGCTGAAACTCCAACACTTTGGCCACCTCATGTGAAGAGCTGACTCATTTGAAAAGACCCTGATGTTGGGAAAGATTGAGGGCAGGAGGAGAAGGGGACGACAGAGGATGAGATGGTTGGATGGCATCACTGACTCAATGGACATGAGTCTGGGTAAACTCCAGGAGTTGGTGATGGACAGGGAGGCCTGGTGTGCTATGGTTCATGGGGTCGCAAAGGGTCAGACACGACTGAGCAACTGAACTGAACTAATGGGACAGGATGCCACAATCTTAGTTTTTTGAATGTTGAATTTTAAGCCAGCTTTTTTTCACTCTCTTCTTTCACTCTCCTCAAGAGGCTCTTTAGTTTCTCTTTGCTTTCTGCCATTAGAGTGGTATCATCTATATATATTACAATTATTTTTTAAGTACATAAATTAAGATTTTTAGTTGGAGTTTCAACATTAAACTCTCAAAAGTTAATAGAATGAATAAACAAATAAGTAGAAGAATATAGTAGACCTGAAAAGCACTGTAAAGCAATTCAACATAATTAAGAATTATACAACTTTCATATAGCAGTAGGATACAATTCTATTCAAGTTCCCAAAGACTGTACACTAGGAGACACTGTAATGTATCCAGGGACATAAAACAAGGTACAAAGTCTTCATGGTCTGAAAATATTGAAATCATACAGAGTCTGTGTTCTTATCACTGTGGAATTATGTTAGAAATCAATGTTGAAAGATAATTGAAAATAAACCACATATTTTCAAGTGCAATGTGACATTTACCAAGAGAGATCTTCAACTTAGCTTTCAAAAGCCTTAATAAAGTTAGACTGCAAAAAACAAGGTGATTGCAGAGAAGAAATCATTTATAGGATAAATTAGTATCAAAATGAGAAATTAATATTAAAGATACTTTAAACAAAATCACATGTATTGTAAGTTTCTTTGTTATCATACAAATTTATTACAGTAAAAGTTCAAAAATGTTTAAAGTTCAAAAAGTTTTATCTACATTTAACTTTGGTAAACAGTTTCACACAGAATGGAACCCTACATTTATTATTTTGTGGAAAAAATTAGTTTCTAAAATAAGCACATTCCACCTATTCATAGAGTAAAGTTTTTAAAATTCGAATTTTCATACAAGTAGCTACCAGGGGGAACCTGTGCTCTCTAGCTGGAAGGAGACCTTGTCATTGGAAGGGGCCGCCCTGATAGCACTGTGATTCCTCCAGCATCAATACACAGCTCACTACTTAAGTTAAGATAGATCTTGCAAGATGTGGTAAAATCTAGCATTGAGATTGCCCATAGGTTTGCAAAACTGCACTTTATGTGTGGGAAAGAGTTATGATCATGAGATCTGCCTTTTTCATATGGGAAGCAGGCTGCAGTGCCTGCTCTTGATTCTCCCATAGTACCTTGCTTTAAACACTTGATTGATTTAAGCACTTGATTGATTTAAGCACTTTTGATTTACCATTGGTGGCAAAGTAAAGCAAAACACACAGGGATAAAGCACGAGGGAAATATAAAAGGACTGAGGTCCAGCCACGTCTCTGCAAATGACCCAGTTTCATCCCTTTTCTATGTTCAAGTAATATTCCATTGTGTATATGTACTACATCTTCCTTATCCATTTGTCTGCCGACGAACATTTAGGTTGTTTCCATGTCCTAACTATTGTAAAGAGCGTGTAGAGTCTGTCACATAGAGTGAACGAAGTCAGAAAAAGAAAAAAAATATATATATATATACACATATATACTGTATATTAACACATGTAAGTGGAATCTAGAAAAATGGTACAGATGAGCCTATGTGCAGGGCAGGAATAGAGCCGCAGAAGTAGGAAATGGACATGTGGATGGTGGGATGTAAGTACACTGCTATATGTGAAATAGATAGCTAGCGGGAACCTGCTGTATAGAACAGGGGGCTCAGCTCAATGCTCTGTGGTAACTTAAATGGTGGGATAAGGGGAGGTCCAAGAGGGAGGGGATATATGTATACATACAGTTAATTCACTTTGTCATGCAGCAGAAACTAACACAACATTGTAAAACAACTATACTCCAATTAAAAAAAAAAAAGAAATGAGAAAAAAAGGAGTGAGTGACATATACAGAGTTCACAGCAACTCCACTGGCTTGTGGACAATCAGGATAGAAGGGGCCACTGAGGTTTGATGCTTTCCCTCCCTTTCTCTTTTAACATTTACCTCATGTCCACCACGTGCAATTCTCTGGGAAATTTTAGAATCACAAAGTCCCAGCAGAGATTGTTTTCTCCTTGCTCATCCTTTGCTAGAACTCTTTGCCGGGAAGAGTCTTCACCCAGAATAAAGACTCTTTTCCCGGCCTTCCTTGCTGCCAGATGTCACTATGTGACTTAGTTCTGGCCAATGGGATGTGGGCAGAAATGATGCATGCAGCTTCATCAAGGTTTCCTTTGAAGCAGAAGGTATGGCTTTCTCTGTTTGTCCTCTTTCCTGCCAGGTAGGATGTGAATGTGGGGACCACAGATGAAGCACAGTTCAGTTTATAGAGCAGAGGCCTCACAATGAGGCTCTTGGGTCTCTGATGGTTGCGGGACACCCATTCCAACTGGGAACCATCTGTTTAGACTTCTATGACGGTCAAAGATATGCCATTCTGCTGTTTAAAACACTATTATTTTGGACTTGCAGCCTCCCAGAGCTAGTCCTAACCTCTCTTACTAGACTCTTCCTTCCAGAGAACTTAAACATATACCTGTAATTCTCTTGCTTACATGGTTGGTGTCGTAAGTCAGAAACAAGGTTTTGCATGTATACCTGATTTGGACTAGCTTGGAGTACCTGCAGGTCCCTTGAAAGTCATTGGCTACACTGAACTTAACCTGGGTATACTCACAAGGTCTTGAACTTTTGCAAAGGCCACTTGGCATGGAGGTCACAAACTCAAATACAGGCATCAGAGAGAGCAGAGGACTGGCCCTATGAATGGTGTGGTCTGGAGCAAACTGGAGGTGCATCCCAGCTTAAAGCAGTGTGCTGCTCCTGAGTCCCCATCCCTGGCAGTCACACTGCCACTTAAATCCCATGATGACAAGTCTTCACATCTCAAGAGCCACTGGAAACCTGACTTTTAATAGGAAAGTGCACCAGTTTTAAATTTTCACAACTGATTTTTTTTTAATTAATAATTATGTGGAAAAAGTAAAACTTAGCTTTGATCAAGACTTGGCTTCCTGGCTAGGAGTTCACAACAAGTTATAAGCATGGGGAAAAGGTGTTATTAGCTATCATACAGCTTAGTGCATATGCTCCCAACACACAAAAAAGTCATTACTGTATGGAGAGAATTTAAACTGTTAAAACTGTGAAATAAATGTCAAAAGTACCTAAAAGGAGGCTCATAAATTATGAAATATAAGTAAAGTTTTATTTAACTTCAGATATTGTAAAAAAAGCACTACTTTACCTCCCCATCCTCGATGAAGACGGAAACTAAAAACTGAGATACTTAGATGCATTATCTGGGGGACAGAGGTAACTCTCTCCATTTGTGTTCCTTGGCATGTGTTAGTACCAGCCCCCTATTGCCAGATACAGGTAAACTCTTCTGTCCACAGCATATCCCATTCCCAGCAACAGAGGTCCAAGGACCTAAGCCTGAGGTCTCTCATTTTGGGAAAGTGCCTTACCTCATTTTCTAAGGCATCAGGTTCCCTGGTCTCCACATGTCCTCATGATGTTAATTACACACCTGCCCACTGGTCCTTGCCACTCAGGGATGCAGATGTGGGACTAACAGCAGGCCAGCCACAGACTTGGCAGTGTGCCTGAAACCACAGCATCCATCTAACTCCATTCCGCACCTAACAGTACTCTTCTGCAATTAACCTCCCCCGCTGGATCCTCCCGGCAAAGAAGGAATGCCGAAGGCACTACTGCGCAGCAGGCAAAGCTCAGCATGGCTGCAGGGCTAAGGAGGCGTGGTGTTTCTGAAATTTTTATTCTAGGTAAAATTCACTCTCTAGCAACCTAGAGCTGCCTTAGCTTAGTTTAGCTACTCTCAGGACCAATCATAAATAGTTTTGACCTCTCGGTTTAGGATGTCTCCGAACTGTGACAGAAGCAAATGCTAATGCAAACCCTGCTGGGGTGGGTTTTATTCCAGTTAAGTGAAATGCTCCCCAAAGACTATGGATTGCGATCCAACTACTTAGGGTAAAGCCATGGAGGTCAGGCTCCTTGAGCCAATCAAGCTCCAATTTGGTTGCATAAATTGAGCAAAAACACATAATATAAAGACTGAAAAGGCACTTTTCATTTTCTTTACACTTCTAATTTTCAGTCACCCGGGATACAAGGCTTCTGCAGAACACGGTTTGCCAGGTACAAGGCCCACTTTAAACACAGCCCTGCTGTGCTGCTTTGTAAAATGAATATTTTCTTAATTTAACTTTTATTTTATATTGGATCTGATCATTGATTTGGGCTTTCCTGGTGACTCAGACAGTAAAGAGTCTCTCTGCAATATAGGAGACCCAGTTTCGATCCCTGGGTCAAGAAGATCACCTAGAGAAGGGAATGGCTACCCACTCCAGTATTCTTGCCTTGAGAATTCCATGAACACCAGAGACTGGTAGGCTACAGCACATGGGTAGCAAAGAGTTAGACAGGACTGAGTGACTACTGTTTTCACTTCCCATAGTTGATTTAAAATGCTGTGTTAGTTTCAGGTGTATAGCTAAGTGATTAAGTTTTGTATATACATAAAAGAATGGATATATATCCATTCCCTTTCCCATTCTTTCCTACATAAGTTATTACAAAATACCGAGTAGTGTTCCCTGTGCTATACACTGGGTCCATGTTGACTATCTGATTTATACATTGTAGTATGTACATACTAACCCCAAACTCCTAATTTATCCCTCCCCCAAACGTTTCTTCTTTGGTAACCATAAATTTGTTTTCGAAGTATGTTACTTTATAAAATGGATATTTGTAAACAGAATGATTTCTGTGTATTGATACTCTTAAAATTTAAGATACATTCATTTCAAGATTTAAGGTATCTTACAATGATACAAGGGGCTGCCCCAGTGGCTCAGTGGTAAAGAATCTGCGTGCAAAGCAAGAGATGCAGGTGGTGCAGGTCTGATCCCTGGGTCAAGAATATCCCCTGGAGGAGGGCATGGCAACCCACTCTAGTATTCTTGCCTGGAGAATCCCATGGACAGAGGGGCCTGGTGGGCTGCAGTCTATGGGGTGGCAAAGAGTCGAAAACAACTGAAGTGACTGAGCCCGCACATACAGGCACAGTGACACATACACTCCTACCTACAGGCATATTTTCTGAGGAGAAGCAGTTAATGATAATGAAGAAGTGGACAATGAACACTACAGCAGGATGGGGTGAATGGGCCATGATCCACCACTGGTTGACAGGGGACTCCCAAGTGCCTTACTACCAGATGTGCTGCGAGCAGGAGCCAGGGAACTTGCAGGAAGCGTGGAATCTCAGGCACCAAAGGATGGGAATTTGGTAGAAGTGCAGAATTCTAAGCCTTAGTCAGAATCAGAATCCGCATTTTAACAAGACCGGTAAGTGATTCCTCTGCACTAATTAAAATTTGAAAGGTAGCATTACAAAGCTAGCCAAGGAGGTATGGTACATACATAACCCATGTCCTAGAGTAGACACTCGGTCTGGAGAGAAAATAACTGCCATGGAATCCTAATTACACCATCTAAGAAATTACTTCTCAGTTTTCCACATCTGTAAAATGGACATAAACACATCTCACAAGATGGGAATATTTACTTAATAAACTATAAACAGTTGTTCCACGATAAGTGGTCTTAGTATTATCTACTCACATTGTCTTGAGTACAAAAATATCATGAGTCCATTTGTTGAATATCCACCCTCCACCCCCAGAAGAATTCAACTTGAAAACTCCCTTGAAGTGTTGGCTAGAACTAAGGACATAAGGCCACTTGCCTAAATCTGGAAAGCCAGAATAAGTATGGGTGCAAATGATTTTCTTTTGAGTATGAAGGCAGCCTGTAGAAGTCTGACTTCTTCCTGAGTCCATGGTAACAAGCTGAATGCAGTTCATAGCAAAGGAAAGTATTGATAAATACTAAAAGTGAGTTTTTTAAAACTCATCTTACATCAGCATAGTCTTAAAACATCAACTCCTCACACTACACCAAAGGCACAATGAACAAGTGAAGCAGAAAAATGGAAACAATGACAAAAGAAGAAAAATGGATAAAGACAAAATTTAACCCACTGTTATTTAGTTCAACTCCATTAGGTGAACACACCAGAAAACTATGTAAATCCTCTCTCCCACCTGCAGATGTCACTGAGTACAGATTACAAGAAGGAAAGTTTCTTTGCTCAAATGGTCAGAACAAACTGTTAATTTATTTTATGAAAACTGCTTCTTCCCATTTCAAATCCTCTCCACCCGATGAAACAGGTCAACAAATCTTCTGATGATCACTCATTTCAGTTACACTACTGAAGTTATTATGTGTAGCTGGATTTAAGGAAATTAAACAAAAACAGATACACTTAAAGTTTACTATATTTGAAGCTGGGAGAGTTTCATTAACACCCCCTTTATAACAAATTCATTTTTAGAAGGCTTTCAAATGAATGCACTGCAATCTGCAGTTTCAATGGGCAAATGAACTTAAGTCTTCTACCAAATAGATGAATCAACTATAGTGCGTGGAGATTGTCTTGTTTGATACAGGAGTTCAGTATGGCTTGAATCTATACCTATATGGCATTTAAGATATACAATACCTATATGAAACACACACCTGTGTGTGGACTGGAGAATAAATGGGTGAACATATGTGATGGTTTCATTATCACGTCTAATGTTGTTTCATGAACGTGAAAGTGAAAGTCACAAGTCACTTCATGTCTGACTGTGACGCCATGGACTATAGCCTGCCAGGCTCCTCTGCCCATGGGAATTCTCCAAGCAAGAATACTAGAGTGGGTTGCCATTTCCTTTTGCAGGGGATCTTCCCAACCCAGGGATCAAACCCGGGTCTTCTGCATTGCAGGCAGACTCTTTACCCTTTGAGCCACCAAAGGAAGCTATAATAAGCTTTTGACAAATGATCTCAATTGGCTCGACCTTGGTTTCTTTAGTGGAAAATGTTAGTATGTGAGATAATATTTAAAATCCCAAACAAGTCAACTGTTTATGATTCTAGGCTTTTAAGGTGACATTTTAATTGAATACCCTTCTCTACCTTTGATGTATCTTTGTGTGCATGCATGCATGCTACATTCCTTCAGCCATGTCTCTTTGTGACGCTATGAACTATAGCCCATCAGGCTCCTCCTGCCTTGGGATTCTCCAGGCAAGAATACTGGAGTGGGTTCCCATGTCCTCCTCCAGGGGATCGTTCCAGCCCAGGGATTGAACCAGGGTCTCTTATGTCTTCTGCATTGGCAGGCAGGGTCTTTACCACTAGCTTCACCTGGGGCGCCCTTGATGTATCCTTACTGTCCTTAAAACCAATAAGATACAAAAATTAATTATAATGCCTACTTTTCCCAAGCATAGAATTAGTTGAACACAGCTTTGTTTAGGGGAAATGCATTGCAACAAATGAAATTTTCAAAAAATGATAAAGAAAATAAGTGTTTTTCTATTTCTAAGAATTGTGAATGCCTCTGTGGAAGGGGCTTTTTTGAATATCAGTCACAATTCCTGAGGAGCCAGGGCATCACTCGAGACCCAGCCACCCTCTGGTCAGTTTCTTTATTTCCTCAGTGAGTGACCATGACGTGGATCGAGCAACTGCCTTTGCAAGGAAAGAGCACTCTTCCTTGCTGACAACTCACCTTCTCTGCTTTATGCCCTAAACCGGCCCTCCATTTTTATTGTTGTTTTCAGATTGATTTTGGGATCTATTCTGCCAAGTCCTTGCAATATTGCTAATATCCAAAAATATAAACTTACAGACAAATGTGCAGGAGAAACAATTTGTAGTGAAAATTATTGCTTGCTTTTCTGAAGGATAAAGAGAAAGCTTTCACATTTTAAAATATACATGATCTATTGGGCAGAGTCAGGTTTACTTAAATTCCTATTGCTATCATTTACCTGAATCTATATATGTTTAGAAACCATAGGAAAATGTCCTCATCGTTTTTCCCCCTAAGATTACATAGTACAACAGAATTCGGACAATAGAATTAGATTAACCATTACGGACTGACCTGTTGTTGAGAATCCCATCCAATAACTATGGAATAACACATTTGTCCTGAAAGTAGAGACATTCTTATGACTAAAGATGTAACTATCAATCCTATGAGATCCTATAAATCTCATAAAATGTCCAAAACTTCTAATTATTGTTTTTTTTACAAAATCCATTTCCTACTAGAATAATTGTGAATGGCACTTCTCATAACGTTGTCTACACTGAGAAGATAATTACCAATGGGTCACATGTTCTATAAGAAATTTTTATCAAGTTTTCTATTTAGTAAAGGTTTGGGTTCCCTGTCTGTACACTGTGACTTGTGAACCTGTCTAGCATCTGCCTCCAGGGATTCTGTTTATTTTTGTTCAGGATGTAGGCTTCTCTGCACCAAATACCCAGAGTCTGTATCTCAGCAGATGGCACATTCAGGCCCATAGCAAGGAACACAATGCAAAGGACATGTGGTGGGCTGACTCTCTAAATACACTGTGAGAGAAAAATGATTAGCTACTTATGTCTGTGACTTACTGGTCAGCTGCAAGAAGACCCACTAAACCTGGGGACTGAGAAAAAGGGAAAGAGGACACATAGAAGTTAATGTGAGAGAAACACAGGGCAACCCTGCTCGTATGCAGATTGAGTGCAGCTTCACCGGGTAATGGATACTTTATGACTTCATGGTTTAGAAAAGTGGTATGGAGGTTTTCAATTAGATTTTTAAGACTTGATTCAAGTTCCTTCCATGCTCACATGCCCTTCCTGGTAATACTCAGCTCATCACTATAGTAATTCAAAAGGGCAATATCAACTTATTTGCAGGGAAGGAATGGAGATGCAGACTTAGAGAAAGGATTTGTGGAAACAGCAGGGAAAGGAGAGGGTGGGACAGATGAAAAAGTAGCACTGACTTATATACACTACTGTATGTAAAACAGATAGCTAGTAGGAAGCAGCTGTATAGCACAGGAAGTCCAGCTCGGTGCTCTGTGATGACTAGAGGGGTAGGATGGGAGGGCAGCTCAAGAGAGAAGGGATATATATATATAGGGACTGATTCATGTTTTTGTATAGCAGAAACCAACACTGTAAAGCAATTATCTTCCAAATTTTTTTTTAAAGATATTCGGTATCTTCCTTAAAAATTTGTAAAGAAAAAGCATATTTCATTCACAATCTCTACTCTTCTACTGGGGGCTTCTCAGGTGGCTCAGTGGTAAAGAATCCACCTGCAGTGCAGGAGATGTAGGTTTGATCCCTGGGTTGGGAAGATCCCCTGGAGAAGGGAATGGCAACCCACTCCAGTATTCTTGCCTGGAAGGTTCCATGGAGAGAGAAGTCTGGGAGGCTACATACAGTCCATGGGGTCACAGAAGAGTCAGACATGACTTAGCAAATAAACAACACCCTTTTATTGTGTGGGGAAGAAAGAGGGGAGGCCATGGCAAGGGAAGAATCACTCCTTTTATCAGGTGATGGAGCAACCTCTTGGGATACATGGTGTTGGGGTCACAAACCCAAAACCATTTGAGCTGTGATCCCTGGAGGCAGGTGACAATAATGAAGATATTATAGCTCTTTCTGCCAAGCTCTTAATGGATACATATTCAGGCTGTATAAGAGTAAAAAGGGAAAAATATTCAAAAGGAGCAACTTAATAAACTCTGGAACTCACTAAGGACAGGACAACTTCTGACAAAGACAATGGCATGGCTTTGGAGCCTTAAGGGGCTAAAACAGTAACAGTGCCCTCAACTAGGAGCCCCTTTGCCCAGCAAGAGGAAGCCATGGTGTGAGCAGGACTGGAGCTGCAGAAACTGGTTCTTGGCCAATGCACTAGATATGACTACATCCCCCTGGACTTCCAGAATGATCTGGGAAGTGGAATTTCTAAAGGGGACTAGAGGTCTTAAATTAGCAGTGAAACACAAGAACTATAGATTCTTTTTAATCAAAGTGTATAATTTTTAAATCAAATGTATACTTATTTTTATCAAATATCATTTTAATCAAAATGTATAATTTTTATTTCTTGAGCATTGTGAGGCAATTTATGCTAAGCATTTTATATATGTATGTCATTTTATTGAAAACTCTTAAGCTCCAAGATTTTGGCCACCTGATGCAAAGAGCCAACTCACTGAAAAAGACCCTGAGGCTGGGAAAGATTGAAGGCAGGAGCAGAAGTGGGCAACAGAGGATGAGATGGTTGGCTAGCATCACTGACTCAATGGACATGAGCCTGAGCAAACTCTGGGACAGAGTGAAGGACAGGGAAGCCTGGCATGCCTCAGTCTAAGGGGTTGAAAAGAAGCTGACACTACTGAGTGACTGAACAGCAACAACAAGTCACCACGAGGTATACAGTGCAGTCTCATCTTTCAGGTGAGCATCGACGTTAGGTAACTTCCTTGGGGCAGCAGAGCCAGGGTTCTGCTCTTACAGCATCTAACCCCAAGTCCATCATCTTAACTGCTGTTTCCCATTGTTCCCTCGAGAAATGACATATGAACTGGCTCCAAATGAGATAATTAAAAAAGATTAAGGAAATATTTACCAAATTTGATACTATAATTTTGAATGTATTTTACATACACTTCCACTTAAATTTCTGTTTTCATTTCCTAAATTACAGGTTATATCTTATTTCTCCCCTTGCTTGAATGCCTCCCCATAGCTCCCAGATTACAGCCCCTCACGACTTGATTCTAGCCCATCTTTTAACCAACTCTCAATATACTTTTGCACTTGTCCACATCTCCGATTCCCTTGACGATGGGCCAAGTTCGTGATCACACCTGCTCTTTCCTTAACTGTGCTCTGCTTTATTGTCTTCAAAGTCCAACTTAAGCTTCACTTCACTTGCAACAATCTTCTCTGAACTCATAAGCAGAACTAATGACATTTTCTTCCAGATCATTATTGCCCATCACTTGAGATTTTGCTTAGAGCACTTTCTTTAAAATGCCAATTTGCATTTCTGATTCTTCCATGAGAGGGCAACTCACACTGGGCAGAAGACTTTGTGTTCTTAATCTCACTTTCCCAAAATACTGCTTCCTATATGGATGCATCCAATAAATTGATCAAACTGGTTTTGATTATAACCAAGTTTACCTCAGAGTTTGTTATTGTTTAGTCACTAAGTCATATCCAACTCTTTTGTGACCCCATAGACTGTAGCCTGCCAGGCTCCTCTGTCCATGGGATTTTCCCAGGCAAGAATGCTACAGTATGTTGCCATTTCCTTCTCCAGGGCATCTTCCTGATCCAGGGATCAATCCCACATCTCCTGAATTGGCAGGCAGATTCTTTACTACTGAGCCACCAGGGCAGCCCAACTAAGAGAACTGTGTGCTCAGTCACTCAGTTGTGTCCGACTCTTTGCAGCCCTATGATTTAATTATTTACATTAACCAAGTCAAATGTATATTTTTTTCCACATTCATTGTTCGCTTGTTTTCCATGGCCCCAAGATGTACATTCCCTCACCAGCCAATCTTGTACTTTCTTTTAATGCTGCCATATAAAATACAGAGTCTCACAATTAAATTTGAATTTCAGATAAACAGTAAGTAATTCTTTGAGTATGGACCGTGTACTGCATGAAATTTAATGGGGTGCCCAGTTGTTTGCAAAAACTATCAGCCCTGTTTTCTTTACAACCCTTTTAAAATCATTATTTCCACACGTGACTTCTGGAGGTCTCTTCTTTGGTTATAAACTAAAGCCTTGTTCTTAATGGAATGTACTTGCTTCATAAAGATAATATAAAACACAAAACAATTTGTATGGAAATACAGAAAAACCTCAAATAACCAAAGCAAACTTGAGAAAGAAGAACGGAGCTGGAGGAATCAACCTGCCTGACTTCAGACTATACTACAAAGCTACAGTCATCAAGACAGTACGGTACTGGCACAAAGACAGAAATATAGATCAATGGAACAAAATAGAAAGCCCAGAGATAAATCCACGCACCTATGGACACCTTATATTTGACAAAGGAGGTAAGAATATACAATGGAGAAAAGACGATCTCTTTAACAAATGGTGCTGGGGAAACTGGTCAACCATCTATAGAAGAATGAAACTAGAGCACTTTCTAACACCAAACACAAAAATAAGCTCAGACATTTCTCCATAGAAGATGTACAGATGGCAAACAAACACATGAAAAGATGCTCAGCATCACTCATTATCAGAGAAATGCAAATCAAAACCACAGTGAGGTA
The DNA here is from genome assembly GCF_029378745.1 of Bos indicus. Classification (NCBI taxonomy): domain Eukaryota; kingdom Metazoa; phylum Chordata; class Mammalia; order Artiodactyla; family Bovidae; genus Bos; species Bos indicus. The sequence goes on from NC_091770.1 coordinate 55,234,032, forward strand.
CCATCTCGCCCTGGTCAGAAAATGGCTGCTATCAAAAAGTCTACAAACAATAAATGCTGGAGATGCTGCAGAGAAAAGGGAACCTTCTTACACTGTTGGTGGGAATGCAAAGTAGTACAGCCACTGTGGAGAAGAGCATGGAGATTCCTTAAAAAACTGTAAATAGAATTGCCATATGACTCAGCCATTTCACTGCTGGGCATATACACTGAGGAAACCAGAATTGAAAGAGACACATGTACCCCAATGTTCACTGCAGCACTGTTTACAATAGCTAGGACATGGAAGCAACCTAGATGCCCTGTGGCAGACTAATGGATAAGAAAGCTGTGGTACATATACACAAAGGAATATTACTCAGCTATTAAAAAGAACACATTTTAATTAGTTCTAATGAGGTGGATGAAACTGGAGCCTATTATACAGAGTGAAGTAAGTCAGAAAGAAAAACACCAATATAGTATATTAATGCATATATATGGAATTTAGAGATGGCAATGATGACCCTATATGCAAGATAGCAGAAGAGACACAGATATAAAGAACAGACTTTTAGACTCTGAGAGAAGCCGAGGGTGGGATGATTTGACAGAATAGTACTGAAACATGTATATTAACATGCGTGAAACAGATCACCACTCCAAGTTCAATGCATGAAACAAGGCACTCAAAGCCGGTGCCCTGGGATGACCCTGAGGGATGGGATGGGGAGGGAGGGAAGTGGGAAGAGGGTTCAGGATGGGGCACACATGTACATCCATGGCTGATTCATGTCAATGTATGGCAGAAACCACTACAATATTGTAATGTAATTAGCCTTCAATTAAAATAAATAATTAAAACAAACAGACACAACCCTGCAGGTCTCCTAAATTTTCAATGGCTCCCTTATGTTGGTGGTAGAAGACCAATGAGAGGAAAAGAAACTGTAACAAACTGGTATGACTGCTCATGATTGGTGTTCCTATATCAGGCTATCCCCCATCCTTCAGATGTGACCTTGAGTATGGGCTTCCCACTTCTGCTCTTGTATGCTTTCAGTCGCTTTTCAGGCTCTCCTGTGTGCAACTGTGTGGTAGTTTGAGCATTCTTTGGTATAGACTTTCTTTGGGATTGCAATGAAAACAGACCTTTTCTATTCCGTCATCCTTTCCTATAATCTTTATTTTATTTAATCTAATTATTATTGTCCTGACTAATGAGCTTCCATTTTGGGGGCTTTTAATGTTTGTGCGTGTGTGTGAATGTCCTTATTTTTATAGCAATCTTTCCCTAGATACAATTCCTTTATAACATAGTATTTAAAAATATCCTAGGCCATTTCAACAATACTATTGGCTAGTTATCAAGGCTGGAGAAATAATGTGAAATGTCTGACAGAAAATCTTCATTCAGTAAAATGCAGCTCTTTTTGAACTGCTCAACTAAGAAAACTCTGAGAGCATCTTCTTTGGGGCTTCTAGAGGACAAATCTTACACCTTGGATGCGGAGGCATCCTTGGGTGCCTGGGTCATGGATGGTCTGAATGGTCTCCCAAATCTGTTGAAGCAGCTCTATTTTCTTAGCTGCTTTATATATTAGGCTACCAAATAGGATTTTGTTTGAACACAGCGTTCTTTAAAAAGTTTGAATACCATAGATCTAACCCACCCATGATTCTAATTTGGGGAACTGGACACAAGCATAAGAAAAAAAGTGACTAATTGGGGGAATACTTCTCTTTTATCCCCTCTTCAATTATACCATGTAGGAGGTCTCATCTGCTGAGAACCTATAAATAGAGTCTTCGTGACTTCTTTTTCCTGTGGGTGAAGACATATATACCTTGAGAGTCTGAGTGCCTTGATTAAGGCATTTGTAGGCAGTTAACCTATCCTGGGCAAGTAACCAGAGAATTTTCCAAAAACAAGTGATGGAGTCAAGGTCACCTCTAAAACTGGAGCAGAGGCCAGGGGAGGCATGGCACAGCTTCTCAGCAACTTTCCCAACTGCCCCCAAATGTTCCATTCATAATCACTCTCTATACATTTGTGGATGAGGGCCCTCTTTGAACGTACATGCTTTACATGCTCAGTCACTAAGTCAGGTTCACTCTTTGTGACCCCATGGAGTACAGCCCACCAGGCTCCTCTGTCAATGGAATTTTCCAGGCAAGAACACTGGAGGAGGTCACCATTTCCTGTTCCAGGTGAACTTCCTCATTTAAGAATCAAACCTTCATTTCCTACATTGGCAGCCGTATTCTTTACCACTGAGTTGCCTGAGAAGTCCTTGGAACCCACTCTATTGTGCAAAACTCTTTAAAAATAAGACTGGAAGGAAAGGGAAGATTCAACCTGCCGCCTGGGGAAGCAGTGGGACACTGGCCTTTGTGAAACCGCCCTTAATGATATTTGCAATGGTGTAATCTCTGTCTTTAAAGCAAACATCATCCGTCTGCCTCTGTGCTGAATGATCCACTCTCACTTTTCGAGATGCAGGCTCATTTAACAACTGGCAATCAAACCCGCTCGGGCAGCCACAATGGAAACTGTTGAGGTTCATTACACTGGAAAAATATGCCATCTTTATTTCCATTCCATTGTTTCCTCAAAGATTAACAATACACATTTTTTTTTCCCCAGTGGCCCATTTTTATGAAATTTTACTTGGATATATTTCTAAGTCTCTGATCCAGATGGTACATCTCAGAGTGAAATGTGAAGTGTGCTTCTTGTGCTTCTATTCTAAAGCATTGCACTGCTATTCTGGACCCATTCTGAAAAAAAAAAAAAATCATTAGAAATTAAAAGGACAAAAACAATTTGAGATTGAAGAGTTTATGATGTGGGAGTGGCAAAATGCATTCGTGATTCACTAGTGATTATTGGTGATGGTCTGATAGCAGCTTGCAGCTTTGCCCAAATATTTAACTGGTGTGGTAGATTTCTAGCAAAATCTTCATAGTATACGGTGGTGGTGTGTGTGCTCAGTCCTGTTTGACTCTTTGGGACCCCATGGATTGTAGCCTGCCAGGCTCTTCTGTCCTTTAATTTTTCTAGGCAAGAATACTGGAGGGGGCAGGTTGCCATTTCCTACTCTATTGTGGTAATATATTGGACACTTAGTATACATCTGTTAAAAAAAGAATTAAAAGAGTTACCCCTTCAGAACTGTTGGGGACCTTAAGAAGGATATGGGGAAGTCAACAAAACCATGAAAAGCTGCTGCAACTTAAAAAAAAAAAAAAGTAGAAATAACATATTTTAATAAAAGTAGGTTGCAGAAGTTTAAAAACACAATCCCTATTTCTTTTTAAGTTCTCCCATTGATAGGGTCCCCTTGGGTACACTTATGACAGCTGTGACCAACAGTATGGCAGAACAGACCATGTCCCACTTCCAAGGCCAGTCATTAAAGACCAGGCAGCTTCTGTCTGGTGAGCCCAGAACGTATGCTCTGAGGGAAGCCAGCCAGCCACCACTTACAAAGTCCAATCACCCTAAAACCACTGTGCTGGAGATGCTGTACAGGTGCTCTGGTCCACAGCCTGACTGAGCTCCCAGCTGGCAGACAGGTAACTGCCTACTCCAGGAACGAGCCATCTTGTGTACCCAGTTTATCTGAACATTCAGATGATTCTAGTTACAGCTGACATCTGCCTGAAAGTCAGGAGAAATCCCAAATGAGCAATGTCCAATGAGCCCTTTCCAAACACTTTACCTTACCTTATTGTGAGCAAAATAAGATGGATGTAGTTTCACACCTCTAGGTTTGGGGAGTAGTCTGTTAAACGGAAATAGTAACTGGCTATTGTTGTTCAGTTGCCCAGACATGTCCCACTCTATGGACTGCAGCATGCCAGGCCTCCCTGTCCTTCATCATCTCCCAGAGCTTGATCAAACTCAAATCCATTAAGTCAGTGATGCCATCCAACCATCTCATCCTCTGTCATCCTCTTCTCCTCCTGCCTTCAATCTTCCCCAGCATCAGGGTCTTTTCTAATGAGTCTGCTCTTCCCATCAGGTGGCCAACGTATTAGATCTTTAACTTCAGCAACAGTCCTTCCAATGAATATTCAGGGTTGATTTATTTTCTCTTCTCAGTCCAAGGGACTCTCAAGAGTCTTCTCCAACACCACAGTTCAAAAGCATAGTACAGCACTCAGTCTTCTTTATGGTCCAACTCACATCCATCTATGCATGACTACTGGAAAAACCATAGCTTTGACTAGATGGATCTTTGTCAGCAAAGTAATGTTTCTGCTTTTTAATATGCTATCCAGGTTGATCATAGCCTTGCTTCCAAGGAGCAAGCATCTATTAATTTCAGGGCTGCGGTTACCATCTGCAGTGATTTTGGAGCCCAAGAAAATAAAGTCTCCCACTGTTTCCACTGATTTTCCATCTATTTGCCATGAAGTGATGGGACTGGATGTCATGATCTTAGTTTTTTGAGTGTTGAATTTTAAGCCAGCTTTTTCACTCTTCTCTTTCACCTTCATCAAGAGCCTCGTTAGTTCCTCTTTGCTTTCTGCATAAGGGTGATATAATCTGTATATCTAAGGTTATTGATATTTCTCTCAGCATTCTTGATTCCAGGTTGTGCTTCATCCAGCACAGCATTTCACATGAAGTACTCTGCGTTCAAGTTAAATAAGCATGGTGACAATACACAATCTTGACAGGCCAATTAGGGTTTGCAACTTGCTTCCTCAAGCTTTTACTGGTGGCTCAGACCTTAAAGTGGAGAAGGCAATGGCACCCCACTCCAGTACTCTTGCCTGGAAAATCCCATGGATGGAGGAGCCTGGTAGGCTGCAGTCCATGGGGTCGCTAAGAGTCGGACACAACTGAGCGACTTCACTTTCACTTTTCACTTTCACACATTGGAGGAGGAAATGGCAACCCACTCCAGTGTTCTTGCCTGGAGAATCCCCGGGATGGCGGGGCCTGGTGGGCTGCTGTCTATGGGGTTGCACAGAGTCGGACACGACTGAAGCAACTTAGCAGCAGCATTCTAAATTACCTTGAAGAATAACTGTCAGTAAAAAAAAAAAAAAGAAGAAATGTAGGCATCAATCAACAGGTGGGGAGAACTTTAGATGATGAACTAGACCTTGAAGCGACCCGAAAATCTTATCTCCCTGCTGTCTCCAGTCCTTTCTACATCCATTGTTTGTATTTGATGGAGGGAGAAACATGAAACACCTAACAATTAAAAAAATATCCACTATGGGGCATATACCCTGAAGAAATCATAAATGAAAAATGATACATGTAACCCAATGTTCTTTGCTGCTGCTGCTGCTGCTAAGTCGCTTCAGTCATGTCCGACTCTGTGCAACCCCATAGACAGCAGCCCACCAGGCCCTGCCATCCCTGGGATTCTACAGGCAAGAACACTGGAGTGGGTTGCCATTTCCTCCTCCAATGCATGAAAGTGAAAAGTGAAAGTGAAGTCGCTCAGTCGTGTCTGACTCTTAGCGATCCCATGGACTGCACCCCACCAGGCTCCTCCATCCATGGGATTTTCCAGGCAAGAAGAGACCTTAAAGAATCTGCCTGCAATGTGGGAGACCCAGGTTAAATCCCTGGGTTGGAAAGATCCCCTGGAGAAGCGAATGGCTATCCACTCCAGATTCTTGCCTAAAGAATTTCATGGACAGAGGAGCTTGGTGGGCTGGGGTTGCAAAGAGTCGGACAGGACTGAGCAATTTCCACTTTCCACTTTCCTTCAAGACAGCACTCTGAATTTTGTAATCAGTAGAAAATAAGATGATTTTAACGTCTATATTTTTTGTAATGTGATATATTTTAGATGATTATTTGCTTCATAAAATCATGTGCATATCTTAACTAATCAGCATTCTGCCTGCATGTAGCACTTTATTTTCTTTGAAAAAGGTGTCATTTGCATAACCATAAATGCAAATATTTTTGCAAAATGACAGTCTTTGCATTATATAGCAAAGCCTGTAGTTCAAAAGACAAAAATAAAACAATATGAGGGCACCTAAACAATGAAAAGAATATAGCTGTCTTTTCTTCCTATCTGATAGAAAATTCCAGTTTTTTTAAAAAGTCTTTTAAATTACCGACTAATATAGCTGCTTCTCCTTTACTGCCTATTTTTAAAAATATCAATAAATGGCCTCTTGACAGGTTTTAAATAGAATCAGGATTATGTAGGATTATGTCAAATGCAAGCATATTTGAAATATTTTTTTAAGGTTGGGGCAGTAGCTCCACTTATTAGCTATCTTTATCTTCCCACTCGATTGCTGTGTGCTCAAATGTTTGCCATGTGCTGTGTGCACACACAATCCCTCTCCCCCTCCATACACATACACACACACTTTCCCCACATTCTGCCTGGTACATGAAATTCTGTTCAGCACTCAATGAAACTGCTGTCACTTTAAGAGTCACATAAATGAACAAAGTTACTACCACCCTTTGTATATTAGGAACCCCTAATTTACCTTCTCTCCCATCAATGTCAGAATATAGAATGCAGAAAAGACTTGGGTGTGCATCTGGCTTCTATGATTGATAGACTGTGTGATGTCAAGTTCATTTCTTCAGCCTTCCATTCCTCTAGGGATATGATGGGGACTCCACCTCAACAAACTGAGAGGGTTAGATCAACAAACTCTGAGGGTTAGACCAATAATGTGGAACATTATCTTTGCTAATATTACAGCACCCACAAAATTGTCAGCTTATTGTTTAGAGTGTGTGTGTGTGTGTTAGTTGCTCAGTCATGTCTGATTCTTTGCGACCTCATGGACTGTAGTCTGCCAAGCTTCTCTGTCCATGGAATTCTCCAGGCAAGAGTACTGGAGTGGGTTTCCATTTCCTTCTCCAGGGGATCTTCTCAACCAAGGGATTGAACCTGGGTCTCCTGCATTGGCAGGCAGATTCTTTACCATCTGAGCCAGCAGCATAGTGGGTCTTAAGAAATCAGTTCCATCACCTATTGGGGGCTCTGCATTCAGCCCAAGAGGACTCTAGGTTCAAGCTTTACTCAAAGAACATCTGAGGGACATCTTAGGAGAACTTGACTACAGAGTGAATTTCTTGCCTTCCATATAACACATCACAACTTCTCAGCCTCAATCTCAGTCCACAGATTATCTTAGTTTATCCAAAGCTATAGGACATCTCGGGCTTCCCTGGTGGCTCAGCAGTAAAGAATCTGCCTGCCAATGCAGGAGACACAGGTTCAGTTCCTGGGTCATGAAGATGCCCTGGAGGAAGAAGCAGCAACCTACTCCAGTATTCTTGCCTGGAGAATTCCAGGACAGAGGAGCCTGGCAGGCTACAATCCATGGGGTCACAAAAGAGTCAGACACGACTTAGCAACTAAAAAACAATGATGTAAGGCATTTCACATTCTCTAAAGTTCTACAAATAGGAATTTTAGTCAGAGAGATTAGACCAATCAAGCCTAGAGCCTGTTGCAATCACAAAGTCATTATAACATGTCATAAATTCCTCTGGCCCCACCCAGCTAGTATTTATAAAATGATTTTTCTTGGATCTGAGTTGAAGAATATGCTGGATAGCCATAGTTGCTCTCCAATACCTAACTATGGCAGATATCACTAATCAGTCATAACCCGTTTTCCCACAGAGATTAAAATTGGCCTCAGGATCCTACTTAACCCACTGTTAAAGTGATTAGAATTGACCATTCAGAAGAAGCTTTGGGTTTTTTCCTAGCAGTTCAGTAGTTAAGAATCTGCCTGCCAGTGCAGAGGACATGGGTTCAATCTCTGGTCTGGGAAGATCCCACATGCTGCAGAACAACAAGCCCATGTGCCATAACTATTAAGCCTGGGCTGTACAGTCCATGTCCCCCAACAAGAGGAGACTCTGGAACGAGAAGCCTATGTACCACAACTAGAGTAACCCCCATTCAGTGCAACTAGAGAAAGCCTGTGTGCAGCAACAAAGACCCAGTGCAGCCTATATATATATATATATATATATATATATATATATATATATATACGTTAAAAAAAAAAATATATATATATACTTTAAAGAAGAAGCCTTGGGATTTCTGCTTTAGGAAGAAGAGATACAAGATAAAAGTAGTCAGAAAGGTGTGGTTCAGTGCAATTCACCTCCACCTTACTCAGTGTTTCTTTTGGATACATAAATTTCTTTTGTCCATAAAATAACTAGAACTATTATTGAAGCCAGTCCTTGGAAGCATTTATTAGCCTACTTTAGACCTTGAGGCAAAGTCTCTAGATCACAAGATACAACTTTTAAGAAAGAACACTGCTAGACAATTAAAAAGCTTGCTGCTAATGTTTGCTGTCCATGAGAGAAGTTGAGAATGGTTTTCTCCAAGAAGAGTCAGTTGCTCAGTAGTGTCTGACTCTTTGTGACCCCACGCACAGTAGCAGGTCAGGCTCCTCTGTCCATATAATTCTCCAAGCAAGGATACTGGAGTGGGTTGCCATTCCTTTCTCCAGATCTTCCTGACCCAGGGATGAAACTTTGGTCTCCTGAATTGCAGGAAACGTCTTTACTGTCTGAGCCACCAGGGGAGCCCCAAACCCATATGTTATTTATTATCGGTCCCAGGGACTAACTTGGTACTAATCTCTCAAATCTAGCATTTCTAAGAGTAATGCTTCAGTTATAAATTTTTTTCAGGAGGTTGAAACTGTCTTATTAAAAATCAAAATAGTGCTTTGAGTATAGTGTTTTGCCTCTAATCTGTTTTAAGTACTATCTACTCTATAAATATGCACTATTACTATGGGAACTCATTTTTCTTCAAAGACAAGAATGTACTGAAAATACTTCACAATTATTCTATTCCTCCAAACAGGCCACTTAATTAACAGCAATAACATTAGTCATGTCAGGAGAAAAGTCATTTCAAATTTTTGCCAGGCAATGTCTTTATATATAAGTAGATGCATTATCATAATATGACACTTATACTGGGTACCCCCTACCCCAGGTTCAATGAATATAACAAAGCAAATAGATTTTGTCTATATAGGAGTCCATTAAATAAGCCTTATTCTGGAACACTTTAAGAATGCCAAATATTCTCTCTTCACAGCACTTCCATTAAGAGAACTTTTAACTTGGAAGTATACCATGCAGCTGTTCAAAGTGAAAAAAAGTCCCCTTCTTTATCCTTGTCAATGATTATAAGGAACTTACATGTTCACTATGAATAGTAAAAAAATACTAAAAATTATTTGGAAGAAAGTTTAAAACAACTCATGATTCTACCACCCAGATGTCACATCAGTAATACTTGCAAATTGTATATATTTGAAATATATTGTTAATGGTATTTTTTTATTTTACAAAATATTATGGAAATCTTTCCCTATAGATGAACCAAGTGCTACAGAGTCATTTTAAAGCATTGTATAATACTCCATTGCATGGATTGGCCATCATTCACTCAACCAATATCCTGTGACTGGACCTTTAATTTGTAGACTATTTTTTACCACAAATATTTTTGTTAACACATCTTTTCTGGTGCATATATCTTTAACTCATTACTTGCATTATTTCCTAAGTTAAATTCCTAGAAAGCAAGTTGCTGGGTTAAAGGGTGTACACATTATTTTTTTTAAACATTTAATTGAATTGTGCCACAAAACTTTTGAGATCATAAAATCCAGACCCTATATGAAAAGGCATGAAACCATTTGTAGAGGCTTCGAAGGATTCTCAGCCCCTCACTGGCCCGTGGGGATGCAGTCACAGAGAACTACATAATCTTATTATTTATTTATTTTTAAAGAGCCACCAACCTGGCTCCAACATTGTACATAGATGTATGTAAATAGAGTTTATTTGAATAATGATTAAAGGGGCAAGGGTGCTTGCATGAGTATCCCATCTATCTAAAACCACATAACCAAATGACAGAGTGAACAAGAAAAAAGAAAAGATCTGAGAGATTTGTCTTTGCCATAAACATCCTATGTGACCCTCAGAGAGTCCTTAACCGTCTCTGTTTCTAAGTTGATTCATTTGTCAAAACTTAAATCTGTCCACAGTGTCTTGAAAATTTTAAAGAGATAAAGAATAGACTAATGTCTTGGAAAATAAAAAAGAAAAAACATTTGAATGATATCCAAGAGTTATTCTTTCAGATAGTATTGTTTTATGAAAATAAAAGACACAAATCAGTAGATAAGCATGTGTGCTCAGTTGCTTTAGTCATGTCCAACTCTGTGCAACCCCGTGGACTGTAGCCTAGAAGTTTCCTCTGTCCATCGGATTCTCCAGGCTGGAATACTGAAGTGGGCTGCCGTATCCTTTTCCAGGGGCTCTTCCTAACCCAGGGATGGAACCTGCATCTCTTATGTCTCCTGCATTGGCAAGAGAGTTCTTTACCACTTGAACCACCTGGGAAGCCCCAGTAAATAAGTATAAAATGTTATAAAATGTGATGGTTTGAAATCAACCTGATATGCTGGAAACTTGGAATTTGCCAAAATGACGAAGCAAAAAGCTACAGTCTTCAAGAGTTTTCTTCCATCAATGCTTAATCAAATTAATTGAGAAACGCTGACATGTCTAAAAGTCAACAAACATTTCACATTAGCTAATTTTCATTTATGGTAACACACCAAACTTGGGTCCACGCACAATAAAGCCAATCTGCCAACACTGGATTGTGGTGAAGAAAAGTGCAACATTTATTTCAGGGTACGAAGCAAGGAGTCCAGGGTAGCTAGTGATCTAAACCCCAAACCCCTTGATGGGTTTCAGCAAAGCATTTTTAAAGGTCATGTGAGGGACGGGAGCCCCAGAGTCTGTTGATCAGTTCGTGCACAAGTCTCTGATTAGCTGATGGTGAGATAATAGGGTGATGTCATAGGTGTTTATATTATCAATTCTCAGGCACCGATTGGTCTGGGGGCTACACGCTCACGGTCATCAAGCAATTAATTTCTACCATCTGGTGGTGGTTTTAGCATCTGTTAAACAACTCAGTTGGAGAAGGCGATGGCACCCCACTCCTGTACTCTTGCCTGGCAAATTCCATGGATGGAGGAACCTGATAGGCTGCAGTCCATGGGGTCGCGAAGAGTCAGACACGACTGAGCGACTTCACTTTCACTTTTCACTTTCATGCATTGGGGAAGGAAATGGCAACCCACTCCAGTGTTCTTGCCTGGAGAATCCCAGGGATGGGGGAGCCTGGGGGGCTGCCGTCTGTGGGGTCGCACAGAGTCGGACACGACTGAAGCGACTTAGCAGCAGCAGCAGCAAACAACTCAGTAAACGTGCACCAAATGCTGTTATCTAAAGAGAGGAGAGGAACTAAAGTGGAAGATATGGGGGAAGGATCTGTCCAGGTAAGCCCCATCGAATCTTGCTCAGTTACATACATTTTATTATTTCTTTGGGGCTTCCCAGGTGGCACGAGTGGTAAAAAAAAAAAAACAACAAAAAAAAAACCAACAAACAACCCTCCTGCCAATGCAGGAAATATAAGAAACGAAGGTTCCAGCCCTGGGTAGGGAAGATCCCCAGGAGGAGGGCATGGTAACCCACTCCAGTATTCTCTCCTGGAGAATCCGACGGACAGAGGGAGCCTGGCAGGCTACCATCCATAGGATTCTATTGATGGATACAACTGAAGTGACTTAGCACACATGCATGTACGCATTGTTTCTTTGGTATTATTGTTCATATCTAGTTTTCAACAGAAGACATTGTCTGTGATTCAGTGTTTGACATGAAGGCAAAATGAATCTCACTTTTATTTATTTGTTTGTTTTAATTAGAGATGGATCCATGAAATTACCAAACAAATGGACTCTTTTGTTTTTCTAGCCACTTCATGCTATGGATCATGTGAACATGGTTTCCTGAATTTGAATGAAAAGAAGCTTCTGACTCTCTGGTGCCCTTCTGTTTTCAGGCTCAAACTCAAACGCAGAGAACAATACATCTCCCCAGCAGACAAGTGAGAGATGACAACGAACACAGGGAGAAAAACCAAAAGGGGGATCGAGAGATCTTTTGGGAGACCCTATCAGAGCCCAAGGCAGGAATCTCAGAGTTTAGAATCAATGTTTTAGATCTCTGACCATTCAGGTCAGATAAAAGAGGGTGGGTAGGTTAGCCGCCCCTCCCAGGTCCTTCAGACAAAACTATTTCCTCTTTTGTCCAGTGTGGAAGTCAGGAGAGGGCCTGGCTGGGGATCCATCTTTCTTCTGAAGTCAGCTTCTGAGTGAGCACACCTTCCCATGGAACCATTTAAGGAGGCTAATGGATTTAAAAAAATAAAAATAAAAAACTGGTAGTAACCCCTTGTGGGATTCAGCACTCTGTCATCCTTGTTCTAGTTAAAGTCAAGTCACTGTAGTCTAGACTGTCCAGCCATTTGGTCACCTCGTCTGTTCACCAGTGCCTGGGGTACCTGTTATGCTTCCAGAACAGCAGCTGCACCCACCTCTCTAACTGAACAATGGGTAAGCTTCACTCCTCACTCCTGTCTGCCTTGAACTTCTTGGATGGTAATTAACATGAAGTGTTTTAAAAGCAATACCTACATAAGTTGTTTCCTAAAATTCCATCCTTAAAACTGCTTGGGAAGGCATCTTGCACTCCCCCATTCCCACTTCCCTCCAGCATCACTCACGTCTCTGGCCCTCTATTCACTAGGCACTGTTCTACACGCACTAGTCCACGCTATTCCAGTTCTCTTCTTGCTCACCTACCCTGATGCTTTTCTCCCAACATGCTTCTCCCTGCACTTCCCAGTCTGGAGGTTACTCTCTCACAGCAGAGATTTTAGCTTCAACGTGTTGATAATATAATACAAAATTTCATATTTTAGACATTTTTTTAAATCTAACCTAAAAATGCCTTATCAGCTGGAGAGCTGTGATTCTCCAGACAGTCCAATGGTGCTGGAATTCTCAAAGCCATAGGAAGTCTGGAGCTAAGAATGAAATAAATCCTTTTTTTCTTCAATTCCCACCCCTTTACCCTTTGGAATCCCCCTTTTGACAAGAAGGCAATGTATTTGCTTCTGAAGAACAGGCATGATATGCTGGCCTCATATTATCAGGATCTTGACCCTCCGAGGACCAGGACAGTACTAGACATAGTCCATCTACCTCAGCCCAGGTTTCTCAGTTGGAGAAAGGGGCAGTTACAAATTGTAAAGTCTGGGAGGAGAGGCAGGAGTTAGTCTGCACTTGAATTTCTAGACTGGCTTGCATGAGTCAAGGGCATAGGACAAGTTCATTCATGTCCTCTCCCCAACCTTTCGAAAAATAACACAATATAAACAAATATTTAATAAAAATTCATTATTTTCCAGACACTGTTCTAAGCACATTTTATATCACCAGAAAGGCTTCTTCTGTTATAATGAGTCAGTTTCATTTATTTATTTATTTTGATTTCATTAAGAATGAACTTGTCAAGTTCTTCCTTCATGCCCAGTGCTTACAAGAAGAGTCATGATTTCCTTAGTCAGCAAACAATAATCTATAAAGAAGATAGTAAGCCAATGTTTAAGTTAGACTTTATCAAAAAAAGAAAAAAAAACTCGCATTTATTAAACCATGACTTCATGCTCAGTCCTTGTATATACAGCATCTAATTTACTTTTCACAGTAATCTCAGAGGTGGATGTCAGAGCATCTAACAAAATCATGATGCTGTTGTTTCTTCCCAACAATGTACTCGCTTCTCCAGAAAAACCCTACAGAGACAAACATTACCCAGAGTTCCGTGTCACATTATCATCTTATTAATGTCATTAACAATTTCCTCCTCAGTAGTCAACAAAAGAAGGATTGCGTGCCTTAGAGTAGTAATAAAATTACCAAGCAATTATGATGATGCAGTAACCAAGAATGAGTTCAGAACAGGGGATCATTTTTTTTTATTTTAGTGAACTGACAACATCACAGTTAAGAAGATACAGTTACTGACATGACAAATGAAGAACTTTCTAATGAGAAATTTTACGTTATTGTGTTAAGAACGAGATCATGATTTCCCTGGAGTGGGAGAATACCACTGTCGTCTTCACCCTGGAAGGCTTTCCTGATAAGTTTACTGCCTTAGGGTCCAAGCTGAAGCCAAATCTAATGTGTGACCTCTATTCCCTACCCCTTAATATTTCTAGAAGTATAGAATCTGAGCTAGAAGGACTATTACAAAAGAACTGCATCCATCCAGCTTCTGCCCTCATATTCAAATCTTCAACTCATCAGTAACATGGGTGCTCCCTTTTCCAGTTCCATAGTAATCACAGGCCATAGATGTCCAATGTCTAAAACAAACTTTCCTATGTTTATATGCTTCTGAAACACACCCTCCCCAGTTTGAGCTCTGCTCTTCCACCTTTATGACCTGATGGTTTTTCACACAAAGCCCCTGACGAAGATCTCTCTCTCTCTCTCTCTCTAACATGTGCGTGCATTGCACGTATAAACACACACACACTCAAAAGGAATGAATAACCATGTGTGCCATTCACCTTTGCCCACAGTTTTCTGTGTACCACAAATGATACACTGGTGCTTGGCTTCTCCTCCCCTCTGGATTTCACTATGAGAAGCTCCTTACTACCAACCATGTTGTCCCAGCTCATACTTAACCTCTTTGAGTGTAGAAACACAGTCCATAATCCTAGAAATGTACATACATTCTGCCTCTATCTCTTTCACCCTGTTTCAGGGTCTGCTTTAATTTCCACCCCTGTCTATCTCCTCTCCATTCTCCACCATTCCCAACAGGCTCTAGTCTCCTAGTAGATGTTATACTAGTTCTATCAGGGTCTCTGCTAAGATTGAGTGACCCAAGAGGGCATAGGAGGGGCCACCACTTCCTCAGACTCTGATTTAGACCCAATCATCAGAGTGTTTTGATGGGACTGTCTTGTGGGACAGAATCAAAAGACTTGCTATGGCTCATGTAGATTACATCTATTGCTTTTCTCCTATCTCTGTGACCTGTCGTTCTGCCATAGGAGGAAATTGAATTGGCCCACATGATTTTCTTTTTACAGTACCATGCTGGTTCCTACCCAGTTTCTTTGGGCTTCACTGAGAGATGGAGAATTGATTGCCAGATGCTGTGTTTGGGGGTCTTCCTAGGCACTGAAGGTGACTGATGATTTGACACAGGTGGAATTCACTTTGTCCAGTGGCTGTTTCTTTTAGAACTTCTGCAAATTAAATTTTATACAAATCAGATTTTCCTTCCACGTTGCTTTGTGTTTCTAGATATGTGATTTCAGATGGAGCTTTAATGGTCTGTATTTCATAATGTTTGAATTGGAATATTATCCTGTTTCAATCCTCAGGCACTTGGCACTTGTTAATGAGATAATTATGTATATAAATATACTGAGTGAGTCATAACAAATAAGAAATATTAGCTTAGAGATACTAGCTTTCAGACTACTTCCTAAAGTCTATACAGTGAAGACAGAGTCCATTCCAATATCAATAACTACTGTTTTGAATATTTATCATGAAACAAATGTCTTACTAGGTTCTTTTTGTGTATTTTTTTATCACTTAACTCTTCTAAAGCCTTAAGTGATAATGATTATCTCCACCTTTAAGTAATGCCACTGAAATGCAGACATAATACATATTTTGTTCCAATTTGCCCAGAGGTAAGTGGTAGACACAGAATTGGAAACCTGCAAATGAGAACATACTATTTTCCCTTTTTAACACAAAAGGTAGCCTACTACATACACTCTTCGACTTAAATTTTATCTTGGAGATCTACTGAAAACAGCACATAGAGAGTGGCCACAATTGTTTGCTTGTTTGTTTTTCAGTTATATAATATCCATTTGTATGGATGAATCATACTTAGTTTAACCATTTCCCTAATGACAGACATTGGGTTGTTCTCTAATATTTTCTATTAAAAGAAAAGGTACCATAATAAACTTTCACACATCACCCCACACCATATAAGGGGTAGATTCTAAGCATAGACTTTCTCTATACTCTTGGAGTGGTATATGCATTTAAAATTTTATAATTTTGCAGTTACTTTAAAATAGACTTCCACAGGACTTGTACAAACTTATGTTTCCCCCAGCACTGTATGAGAATGCCCATTTCCTCATGGTCTCACCAATAGAATATGTTACCAAATCTTGGGTTTTGGCCAATCTAATAAGTAAGGGGAAAAACAGTATCTTCATGTAGTACTAATTTGCATCTTTTAAATTAACAATTAAAATTTAATGAGATTAACAATTAACAATTAATGAGATTTAGCAACTTTTATGTTTGGAATTCCTTGTCAAGAATATAAATGACTATTTGTTTATATTCTTTATCATTTTTTTCTAGCAGGTCAAAGGTTTGTTTCAAAAATTTCCAGACACCTTTTTTATATGATGGAATTAGTCCTTCGCCTGTTAATATGAGGTGGAAACTTCTCCCAGTTAGTTATTGGTCTTTCAAATGTTTCCCCCAGGAAGACAGTATTTATTTTTGTATGGTTGTATTTACCTTTTTTGTTTACTGACTATTGGATCTTAAGTCATAGTTTAAAAAGCCTTCCAACTCCTAGGTTACAAAGGGCTTTGTCTCCACATTCTTTCTTTAGTTATGTTTTTGGATTCTTTTTTTTTTCTTTTTTACATTGAAAGCTTTGATTTGTTTGTAATTTATTCTGGTGCATGGCTTAATACACCAATCCAACTCTAATTTTATGTATTTGTTTTAGACTACTACCCTATTTATTGAATGATCTAATTTCCCATGATTTGAGATGGTGCCTTTCTCATACGATGAATTTCAAAATGCATTTGGATCTACTGTCTGAAATTTGCATTCCTTCCCAGAAATCTATTCATATGCCTACAGGACACTCTTAATTTCGACACACTTTCATTGATCTTCTTTTTTGGAATTCATACATTTTATAATTAGCTTATTTTTACATACGAATTTTAGAATAGACCTATTTGATTCTACAAATGTGGTGCTATTTTTATTGACATCACACTGTGTATATAAATTGACTTAGTGACATCTGCCATCTTTATGACATTATGTCATCTTACCAAGCACGTGGTGTGTCCTTCCGCTAGTTCCAGACTTCCTTTCTGGTTTTCAGAAGTGTTGGGAAGTTTCTTTATGGGGGTCATATGAAACAAAATGCTTGTTTTAGACTTTCTCAACCTTTTGTATGTTGCTATTTTAAATTGATGTTTTTTTCCATTATATATTCTAACCAGCTATTTTACAGAGGCAATTGATTTTTACAAACTAATTTCATTTACAGGTACTTCACTGAATTTATTTGTTGATAGTAATTGTTCAGGTATTGGTTTCTGAGCCAAGATCACTGTATTGTATCACATTAGAAAAGTATTCATGCATTTTTATTTTGAGTGTATGCTTTTTAAAATAAAGAATGATTGCTGGATTTTGACAAATTTTTATTTCATGACCTATGGAGAGGATGGTTTTACCTTTGTGTAAGTATAATGACTTTTATCAGTACATCCCTTTGCAGTGTTTCAATAAATCCCAACTCATCAAAAATGTCTCATTATTTTACCTAGTGGCTCTTTTCTTTTTAGTCATATTTTATGTAAGATTTCCTTAGTGGTATCCAGAAGTGTAGTCAACAACAGTTACAGGTTGGCACATGAGGGTGAGACCTGCAAGAACCAGTATTTTTGTGGTGCTTTCTGAAATCTGCTGCCACTCCAAAAAATAGCTCACATCCTCTTCCTCTTCCTCTCAGGCAACTCTGGCTTCATCTCAGCTTGGAACTTCCTTACAAATACTTATGAAGTCTATAGAGTTGAGAGAATGCCAAGGAAAAAAGCAAACCACTTTTCTTTCTCTTTTTTCTTCTTGCGTTTGTGTTGTAAGATGAAAAACGTCACACACAGCCACCTTCAAAACAAATCTCCTCAAGGTTTACCTTCTACATTTAGAAGAAATGCAGTCAATTTTTAGTTTTCACTGTCATAATTATATGTGGACTTACCGTTGCTATTTCTATATTTGTTTAACCTCTTCTATTCTAAAATGGCCTTAGTTACCATCTGTACATGGCTCCAATTATCCCAATCAGAATTATTCAAATATAGCAAGTTTCTAAACAGGGATGGTATGGGGAGGGAGGAGAGAGCAGGGTTTAGGATGGGGAACACATGTATACCTGTGGCAGATTCATTTCAATATTTGGCAAAACTAATACAATTTTGTAAAGTTTAAAAATAAAATAAAATTAAAAAAAAATAAAATAAAAGTATGTTCATGGTGATAGATGTTGAGGAACATAGTAATGCATGTAAATAGTTTTATTGTAAAATATGTGAATATAGGAATTTATTAAAACAAAAAGTGAAATCTCCTTTCTTTGCCGTATTTCCTCTCCAGAGCCAGCACTGTTAACAATATGTTGTATAATTTTTTGAGACTTTGCACTTCTATACATTCATATCATGTATAATTTTTTTATCATGTATAATTTTTAACAGATATCAGATCCAAGGAATGTATACATCATTGTACACTGCTGTATCCCTGTGGGAAAGATGCTTATAAATGGTATTACTGGGGCAAAAAATATATACATTTGAAATCTCCTATAGATACCATTTTATTGCAATTCAGAAAAGCTATAAAAATTAAGTTTCCTATCATGAATATAACCATTTTTTCCATATCCTTGCCACAATTTGATATTATAAATTTCTTTATTTTTTGTTTTTATTTAGTTTGTAATCCCCCATCATTATTGAGATTGAAAACATTTTTATAGCTATTGACCATTTATATGTCTTCTCTAGATATCTTTTCACATCTCTTGTCCATTTTTAATTTTTTTTTTATTTATTTGTAGGAGCTCTCTACACTGGAGATTAATTTTTTGTTACATATATTATAAACACTTCCATTCCATCACAGTTATTCATCTTAAATTGAAGGTAATCATTTTTAAGAAATCAAACACTCCAGCTTTATACATTGGCCCTGGGTTTAGTCATTGTTTTTTAATTAAGAAAACAAAAACAACTATTAATGGTTCATGCTTCTGCCGAAAGTCTCTATATCCAGCCCTACATTTCTTTGAGGATTGAGGACAATGAAACAAAGCTTTAATAGGCAGACCCTCTCGTATGGTAAGATCATCATTACCATGTTATTATTATTGTTATTATTGGAAATCTTCTCCAAGAGCTAGAAGCTTCATTCATGTACATTTTTCCCCATCAGTACAGTCATCAAATTTCAGTTCTCTTCCACTGACTGAAGAGTGTGTGGGATTATTATGCCGATTACATACTTTCAATGCCCAAAGTTAAGGAGAATTGGAAACGGAAGCTGGCCCTGACACCCTCCAAGAGATAGTTACAATCTCCTTTTCTTTTTCTTTCTTCTTCAAAAAATATCATCTCAAAAATGTGTGGTTTTGGGTGGGGAACTGCATGTTTGCCATCAACTCACAATATTAAACAAATTACAATCACATTTAGTTAATTTTCTTTTCATTTTTGTTTTCTGCTTACATGTCTTTCTCTATTGGTTTCTCAAGCTTCTTTTACCAAAAAACATAGTCTTTCTAACTTGTTTTCCAACCTTGTTTTCTAAAACCTGGGCAAATTTTCCATATATGCCTTGGAGACTTGGCCCAATTATTTCTACTTTTATGCCCATCCCATTGGCCAAGGCCAACAGGGACATGAAGTGCTTACATCATGGTACAATGATGGCTTATGGCTTCTCCTTTGTGGAAGATATTTTTGCTAAGTGGGCTTGTGGCCCAGGTCTTTATGTTTAGGGAAACATACATTCCTGGGGCTCTTCATTGTGAACGATGCCCTTTCTCTTAAGACTCATGTGTTGTTGTGTGTTTTTGCGCTCTGTCATGTGTACATGTAAAACACTATAAACAGAGCAGAGACCATGACACACTGATATATTTAGTCACTCAATCCCTCCCTCATGAAAGGCCAACCTAGCCAAGGTAAGATGCTTAAATCTTAGTTATAAAAAAAAAATTATAAACTGTTACAAAACTTGGAGGCCTCTAGAGATACAAATATATGGTTAAGGCTAGCACACCCGTGGGGCAACCCAAGACAGGCGGGTCATGGTGGAGAGATCTGACAGAATGTCATCCACTGGAGAAGGGAATGGCAAACCACTTCAGTATTCTTGCCTTGAGAACCCCATGAACAGTATGAAAAGGCAAAATTATAGGATACTGAAAGAACTCCCCAGGTCAGTAGGTGCCCAATATGCTACTGGAGATCAGTGGAGAAACAACTCCAGAAAGAATGAAGGGATGGAGCCAAAGCAAAAACAATACCCAGCTGAGGATGTGACTGGTGATAGAAGCAAGGTCCGATGCTGTAAAGAGCAATATTGCATAGGAACCTGGAATGTCAGGTCCATGAATCAAGGCAAATTGGAAGTCATCAAACAAGAGATGGCAAGAGTGAATGTCGACATTCTAGGAATCAGAGAACTAAAATGGACTGGAATGGGTGAATTTAACTCAGATGACCATTATATCTACTACTGCAGGCAGGAATCCCTCAGAAGAAATGGAGTAGCCATCATGGTCAACAAAAGAGTCCGAAATGCAGTACTTGGATGCAATCTCAAAATTGACAGAATGAGCTCTGTTCGTTTCCAAGGCAAACCATTCAATATCACAATAATCCAAGTCTATGCCCCAACCAGTAACGCTGAAGAAGCTGAAGTTGAACGGTTCTATGAAGACCTACAAAACCTGCTAGAAATAACACCCAAAAAAGATGTCCTTTTTATTATAGGGGACTGGAATGCAAAAGTAGGAAGTCAAAAAACACCTGGAGTAACAGGCAAACTTGGCCTTGGAATACGAAATGAAGCAGGGCAAAGACAAATAGAGTTTTGCCAAGAAAATGCACTGGTCATAACAAACACCCACTTCCAACAACACAAGAGAAGACTCTACACATGGACATCACCAGATGGTCAACACTGAAATCAGATTGATTATATTCTTTGCAGCCAAAGATGGAGAAGCTCTATACAGTCAACAAAAACAAGACTGGGAGCTGACTGTGGCTTAGATAATGAACTCCTTATTACCAAATTCAGACTTAAATTGAAGAAATTGGGGAAAATCACTAGACCATTCTGGTATGAACTAAATCAAATCACTTATGATTCTAGAGTGGAAGTGAGAAATAGATTTAAGGGCCTAGATCTGATATAGAGTGCCTGATGAACTATGGAATGAGGTCCCTGACATTGTACAGGAGACAGGGATCAAGACCATCCCCATGGAAAAGAAATGCAAAAAAGCAAAATGGCTGTCTGGGGAGGCCTTACAAATAGCTGTGAAAAGAAGAGAAGCGAAAAGCAAAGGAGAAAAGGAAAGATATAAGCATCTGAATGCAGAGTTCCAAAGACTAGCAAGAAGAAATAAGAAAGCCTTCCTCAGTGATCAATGCAAAGAAATAGAGGAAAACAATAGAATGGGAAAGACTAGAGATCTCTTCAAGAAAATTAGACATATCAAGGGAACATTTCATGCAAAGATGGGCTCGATAAAGGACAGAAATGGTATGGACCTAACAGAAGCAGAAGATATTAAGAAGAGGTGGCAAGAATACATAGAAGAACTGTACAAAGAAGATCTTCACGACCCAGATAATCACAATGGTGTGATCACTCATCTAGAGCCAGACATCCTGGAATGTGAACTCAAGTGGGCCTTAGAAAGCATCACTATGAACAAAGCTAGTGGAGGTGATGGAATTCCAGTTGAGCTATTTCAAATCCTGAAAGATTATGCTGTGAAAGTGCTACACTCAGTATGCCAGCAAATTTGGAAAACTCAGCAATGGCCACAGGACTGGAAAAGGTCAGTTTTCATTCCAATCTCAAAGAAAGGCAATGCCAAAGAATGCTCAAACTACTGCACAATTGCACTCATCTCACATGCTAGTAAAGTAATGCTCAAAATTCTCCAAGCCAGGCTTCAGCAATACGTGAACCGTGAGCTTCCTGATGTTCAAGCTGGTTTTAGAAAAGGCAGAGGAACCAGAGATCAAATTGCAAACATCCACTGGATCATGGATAAAGCAAGAGAGTCCCAGAAAAACATCTATTTCTGTTTTATTGACTATGCCAAAGCCTTTGACTGTGTGGATCACAATAAACTGTGGGGAATTCTGAAAGAGATGGGAATACCAGACCACCTGACCTGCCTCTTGAGAAATCTGTATGCAGGCCAGGAAGCAACAGTTAGAACTGGACATGAAACAATAGACTGGTTCCAAATAGGAAAAGGAGTATGTCAAGGCTGTATATTGTCACCCTGCTTATTTAACTTATATGCAGAGTACCTCATGAGAAATGCTGGACTGGAAGAAACACTAGCTGGAATCAAGATTGCCAGGAGAAATATTAATAACCTCAGATATGCAGATGACACCACCCTTATGGCAGAAAGTGAAGAGGAACTCAAAAACCTCTTGATGAAAGTGAAAGTGGAGAGTGAAAAAGTTGGCTTAAAGCTCAACATTCAGAAAATGAAGATCATGGCATCCGGTCCAATCACTTCATGGGAAATAGATGGGGAAACAGTGGAAACAGTGTCAGACTTTATTTTTCTGGGCTCCAAAATCACTGCAGATGGTGACTGCAGCCATGAAATTAGAAGACGCTTACTCCTTGGAAGGAAAGTTATGACCAACCTAGATAGCATATTGAAAAGCAGAGACATTACTTTGCCAACAAAGGTCCGTCTAGTCAAGGCTATGGCTTTTCCTGTGGTCATGTATGGATGTGAGTGTTGGACTGTGAAGAAGGCTGAGCACCGAAGAATTGATGCTTTTGAACTGTAGTGTTGGAGAAGACTCTTGAGAGTCCCTTGAACTGCAAAGAGATCCAACCAGTCCATTCTGAAGGAGATCAGCCCTGGGATTTCTTTGGAGGGGATGATGCTGAAGCTGAAACTCCAGAACTTTGGCCACTTCATACAAAGAGTTGACTCACTGGAAAAGACTCTGATGCTGGGAGGGTTTGGGAGCAGGAGGAGAAGGGGACAACAGAGGATGAGATGGCTGGATGGCATCACTGACTTGATGGACGTGAGTCTGAGTGAACTCCAGGAGTTGGTGATGGACAGGGAGGCCTGGCGTGCTGCGATTCATGGGGTTGCAAGAGTCAGACACGACTGAGTGACTGAACTGAACTGAACTGAGCACACCCATGCATGTTCATTAGTTCAAACCATTCTTTCCACCCTTCCTGCACCTGTCAGGAGCTGATCAGTGAGGCCATCATGAAGGAAGACGTGAGCTGTACATCTAAAGCTCATGTCCTACCACCTGGGCCAGAATTCCAGCAGAAGTGCTTATTATGCTTCAGTTTTCTGTGTTGTACAATAAAGATAACAAGGACACTTAAAATAATACAAGGCAGTTAGTAAGGATCAAATGCAGCAGGAGGACTCATAGCAGACGGAATAATCATAGTATCCTTCATGTGCGTCCATGGGTGCTAAGTCGCCTCAGCTGTATCTAACTCTTTGCAAGCCTATGGACTGCAGCCCACCAGATTCCTCTGTCCATGGGATTCTCCAGGCAAGAATACTGTGGGTTGCCATGCCTTCCTCCAGGGGATCTTCCCAACCCAGAGATCAAACCATGGTCTCTTATATCTCCTGCACTGGCAGGTGGATTCTTTACCACTAGTGCCATCTAGGAAGCCCTAGTATCCTTCATAACAGACCTGAAAAAAATAAGTGAGATAAACTGGGGAGACTGGATAAATTCTTTCCATTAGTAATGTTTACCTGGTCTCAGCTCAAAGAATACCAGCACATTTGTTTCCTATTGTTGCAAATAAATAATAAATATATAACAAATTACCAAAACTAAAGAGGCTTAAAACAAATATATACATATATATTATACATATAATTTACATAGATATATGTTTACACTTATCAAGCTTTGAATCCCAAAATGGGTTTCACTAGGCTAAACCCAAGGCATAGCAGGATTATGTTCCTTCTGGTAGTTTCAAGGGGAAACCTGCTTTCTTGCCTTTTGTGCTTTAAGAAGCTTCCTGCATTCCTTGGCCCTCAGCTCTCTTCTTTCATCTTCAAAGCCAGTTCTTCAAATCTCTAACTCTAGAGTTCTTCCACATTTAAAGGACCCTTGTGATCACACTGTGCCCATCCTGAAAATCCAGGATAACCTCTTGATTTTAAACTCAGATAATTAACAACCTTAATGCCACCTGCAGCCCTAATTCCCTTGCCAAGTAATATGATATCTTCATGGGTTCCAAGTATTCAAATATGGACATCTCTGAGGGTCATTATTCTGCCTCTCATAGGCAGCACTGCTTCTGGGGATGAACAGGGGAAAATTAAAAATGCCCATGAGGGTTTCCCAGGTGGCACTAGTGGTAAAGAACCCGCCTGCCAATGCAGGAGACATAAGAGACACGAGTTCAATCCCTGGGTTGGGAAGATCCCCTGGAGGAGGGCATGGCAACCCATTCCAGTATTCTTGCCTGGAGAATCCCATGGAAAAAGGAGCCTGGTGGGCCTCAGTCCATAGGGTTGCAAAGAGTCAGGCACTGCTGAAGTGACTTAGCATGCATACATGCAGAACATATTCACAAAGAATAGAGTATGGAACATATTGAAAATATGTTTCAATGTTCCAAGAGGTCTTCATGTTTGAAGTGTGTATAGTTGTGATTTTCTCCGCAGGATGAACACAAAAAGGAAGGTCTTTTTGGCCAATATTTGACGACCCCCAAGAGCCTGGGGAGCTGGGGCAGATTTTATTCTCCTTGGCATTGAGTCTTGCTGGGTAAGCAACTCTTGGAAATGATAATCAAAGGTGTATACCAGTTGGCAACAAGGCATATGGAACAAGGGAGAAAAAACAAACCAACCTAGAAGGCCAGCTTAGCACCAGAGCTCGAGGGAAGGCAGATAAGTGATGCCTAAGCTTTCACTGGCAGCAGCCACCCCACCCCAGGCTTCTTTCTGGAACCAATCTGAAAGTCCAGTCTTTTCAGTCCATTGTTTTATTGCATTTTGAAAAGGCACACAGCACCTTCTGAGCCTCATATCATCTTACATAAGGTTACTAAAGAAATCTATATTCCTCTATTTTTTCTTATCGATTTCTATGGCTAATGAGAAGCCATGCTGATAGGTGAGAACCAAACTGTTCTCACATTTCCACTTCTGATGTCAACCACATCCAAGCCCCCACCCTTTATCAGAGCTGGTAAAAGAGTCTCCTATCTGGCTTCCTAGGCTTCCCAGGTGGCGCTGGTGGTAAAGAATTTGCCTGCCAATGCAGGAGATGTAGGAGACTCAGGTTTAATCCCTGGATCTGGAAGATCTCCTGGAGGGGGAAATGGCAACCTACTCCAGTATTCTTCCCAGAAGAATCCCAAGGACAGAAGAGACTAGCAGGCTACAGCCCATGGGATCACAGAGTCAGACATGACTGAGTGTCTGAACTTATCTGGCTTCCTTAATTCCTCTCTTGTCCGGACACAGTCCATCCTCCACAGAGAGGCCAGATGATCTTCTAAAAACTTAAGCTGGGTCACATCATATTGTTGTCAAAAGCTTTCTGACATGTTCTCAATGGAAGAGTGGAAATGGACTCTGCCTACAGTCCCACAAAGGCCCCATGTAAGCTGCCACCATGCACCTCACCACCTTCATCATTCACTCCCCTGCATGCATTATGCTCCAACCACATGGTTTTCTGTCTGTTCTCTGAACGCACCAAGCTAAGGATTTTTGCACTAGCTGTCTCTTCTGCCTGGAAAACCTTGCCCCCAGTCTTTATATGGCTGACCCCCACATATCTGTCTCATCCCATTAAAGTTCATCTCCTCAGTGGGAGAGGACTGCTGTACTGACTACTCACTCTAAAGGATGCCCCCCCAACTCACTCCACTTCTGGCACTTTCTAACTCATCATGCTTTTATTGTTTTTACATCACTTTGTCTGCAAGTATTTTATCTATTTGTTGGTTTATTCTATTCTTGTTCCTCCCCGCTCTTACTCTCCCTCTCCACAAGCACAATTTTTCAATTAAGTAGGGATCAAATTGGCTTTATTTGTGGCTGTAGTCTCTGACACCAGAGCAGTGCCAAATACATAACAGGGACTTCATAAATATTTTGAACACAGAAATTGGGGGCTATATTTGTTTCATAGAAGAATTTTCATTGATAGCATCTTAAATAGTAAACAGATGCACTTGTAATAGCCATTTCATTTATACTTTGTACCTCAGTTTCTTCTTCCAATGAGAGCTGGATTAGGTGATTGCAGCCATGAAATTAAAAGATGCTTACTCCTTGAAAAGAAAGTTGTGACCAACCTAGATAGCATATTCAAAAGCAGAGATATTACTTTGGCAACAAAGGTCCGTGTAGTCAAGGTTATGGTTTTTCCAGTGGTCACGTATGGATGTGAGGTTGGACTGTGAAGAAAGCTGAGTGCCAAAGAATTGATGCTTTTGAACTGTGGTGTTGGAGAAGACTCTTGAGAGTCCCTTGGACTGCAAGGAGATCCAACCAGTCCATTCTGAAGGAGATCAGCCCTGGGATTTCTTTGGAGGGGATGATGCTGAAGCTGAAACTCCAGTACTTTGGCCACCTCATGCGAAGAGCTGACTCATTGGAAAAGACCCTGATGCTGGGAGGGATTGGGGGCAGGAGGAGAAGGGGACGACAGAGGATGAGATGGCTGGATGGCATCACCAACTCGATGGACGTGAGTTTGAGTGAACTTGGAGTTGGTGATGGACAGGGAGGCCTGGCGTGCTGCGGTTCATGGGTTCGCAAAGAGTCGGACACGACTGAGTGACTGAACTGAACTGAAGGCTCCTCTAAGTAATCACAGTTCCATGATTATGATTATGATTCAAATCAAAGAAGATTAAGGCTAATGTTTCAAAGGACAGTTACTAAGTAGTGCCCACCTTTGTAATTTGAAAATGATTCATTCCCATGTGTTTCATAAATAGAAAGAGTCATCTCTTAACTCTTTATGTTCAGGTTTCTCTGTTTACCACAGATCTCTCCACAACCAGCAGCAGTGAACCTCCAGCCAGGCAAACTGTCCAGCAGTTCAAATAAATATACATTTTCCACAAGACCAGAAGGTGAAGTCAGAGCTCCATGAAACATAAAAAGATTTTATTTCTCTTTACCTGTTACTCTTCTTTCCACCTATGTATACTTGGGTCAATGAATCTTTGGATCAATGAAACTTTGTTATCCGTTTCATTCTCTTGTAACTGAAATCATCCCATTTCACTCCCCTCTTTTCTCAGTCCAGCCACACTAGTCTCCCTGAAATCTCTAAAAGACCCAGATGCCCCTCACTCTAGGTTTTGCACTTACTTTTCCTTCTGCCGAGAATGCATGGGCTGGTCCTCATGGCTTATTCCATCATCTCCTTGAGGTCTTCACTCAATATCACCTCCTCAGGGAGACCTTTCCTAGACACTTTATCTAAATTGCAAGCATTTCCTCAACTCACTCCCTGCATCTTTGTTTGCTCTGTTTGCTCCTGTGCATTTGTCACTAAGGAAAACACTGCATATTTACTTCCTTATATCCATCACTGTGTCTTTGCCCCTACTTAAGGACCAGCTCCAGATGAATAAGATTTTTTTAAGTTCCCTGCATTCCTGAATCTCCAGCACCTAAAAATGCACTGGCAGCATAGGAGATACATCTGTAGCTACTGACAGAAGGACACATTGTTTTGTGACTTCCTGGTCACGTGACATCTAATGCCGCTCTATACACTGTAATATGCCTGAGAGCAGAAGCTGTCACTGCTTACATTTTATGACATTACTCCGAGTTAGAATTTTTCACCAACACAGGCAATCCTAAGTGTCTGAGAAGACAATTCCACACTCAGCTCCTCCCTGTCCACATCCCCAGTCTCCCATCAGTTCCTTCCATGCTTCCTGAGCACGTGCCATGTGCTAGAAAGCCACCCAAGCCCCCAAACACACCTTGTTTTCTCCCATCCGTGACTGGGCAAGAGCTGCTTCCTCTTCCTGGAATGTCTTCTCACATCTCACCAATAAAGACCGCGCCACAATCTCTTTAAGACACTTGCTTTGGTGGAAAGGAAAGCAGCCATGCCTTCCTCCACATTCTGCATACACTTCTTTCTGTGGCCTGTGCACTCTCACTCTTTCAAGTCTGTGCTTAGGGAGGTAGCCCGGCCTGATACTCCCTAATGCCTTATCTCTGCCTGACTAGCCTCCTCCTGCATGACAGTGCAGGTGAAACCTTTCCCAAGAAGCTCTTTCTAAAACCATATCCTGAGTGAAGCTCTATTCTACCTACAGATTCATATCCAAGTATTTGTTATATTTGTATCAACCTAGAGGGATGGGATTGGAGAAGGCACTGGCACCCCACTCAAGTACTCTTGCCTGGAGAATCCCATGGATGGAGGAGCCTGGTAGGCTACAGTCCATGGGGTCGCGAAGAGTCGGACACAACTGAGCGACTTCACTTTCACTTTTCACTTTCATGCATTGGAGAAGGAAATGGCAACCCACTCTAGTATTCTTGCCTGGAGAATCCCAGGGACAGGGGAGCCTGTTGGGCTGCCGTCTATGGGGTCGTACAGAGTCGGACACGACTGACTTAGCAGCAGCAGCAGCAGAGGGATGGGATGGGGAGGGAGATAGGAAAGAGTTCCAAAAGGGAGGGGATATATATATATATATATATATATATATATATATATATACACCTATGGCTGATGTATGTTGAGGTTTGACAGAAAAGAGCAAAATTCTGTAAAGCAATTATCCTTCAATAAAAAATAAATTAATTAAAAATTATATAGTATATATATATAGTATATAGAATAGCTGATTTAAAATATTGTGTTAGTTTCAGGTATACAGCAAAATGATTTAGCTATACATATATACATTATTTTCAGATTCTTTCCCTATATAGGTTATCTCAGAATGAGTAGAGTTCCCTGTGCTATACAGTAGGCCCATGTCGATTATCTATTTTAAATATAGTAATGTGTATATATAAATCCCAAACTCCTAATTTATCTCTCCCTCCCACTTTTTCCTTCGGTTGGTAACCATAAGTCTATTTTCAAAGTCATTACACATTACTGAAAAGGCCTCTACATGCCCTACTCCTAGGAGGCATCATTCTCCTCTTATTCATCTTTATATTGTCTATAGGCTGTTAGGCTATGCGTGTTCAGTCTGACTTTTTTACATGAACTGTAGCCCACCAGGTTCCTCTGTTCATGAAATTTTTCAGGCAAGAATATTGGAGTGAGTTTCCATTTCCTCCTCCAGGGAATCTTCCTGAACCAGGGAATGAACTCAAGGCTCCTGCGGCTCTTGTATTGGCAGGTGAATTCTTGACCACTGAGCCACGTGGGAAGTCCCATATGGTCTATCAGTTCAGCTCAGTTCAGTCGCTCAGTCGTGTCCGACTCTTTGGAACCCCATGAATCACAGCACGCCAGGCCTCCCTGTCCGTCACCAACTCCCAGAGTTCACTCAGACTCACGTCCATCGAGTCAGTGATGCCATCCAGCCATCTCATCCTCTGTTGTCCCCTTCTCTTCTTGCCCCCAATCCCTCCCAGCATCAGAGTCTTTTCCAATGAGTCAACTCTTCGCATGAGGTGGCCAAAGTACTGGAGTTTCAGCTTCAGCATCATTCCTTCCAAAGAGATCCCAGGGCTGATCTCCTTTAGGATGGACTGGTTGGATCTCCTTGCAGTCCAAGGGACTCTCAAGAGTCTTCTTCAACACCACAGTTCAAAAGCATCAATTCTTTGGCGCTCAGCTTTCTTCACAGTCCAACTCTCACATCCATACATGATCACTGGAAAAAGCATAACCTTGACTAGACGGACCTTAGTTGGCAAAGTAATGTCTCTGCTTTTCAATATGCTATCTAGGTTGGTCATAACTTTTCTTCCAAGGAGTAAGTGTCTTTTAATTTCCTGGCTGCAGTCACCATCTGCAGTGATTTTGGAACCCCCAAAAATAAAGTCTGACACTGTTTCCACTGTTTCCCCATCAATAACAATTAATAAATGCTAATTTATTTAAATTACTATGTCTATGACATTAGTCGGCATGTTCTATTTTAATCACTTATAAAATATATCCCATCACATCTTAGTAGACTGGAAGACCTCTGGGGACAAGGACTATGATTTATAATTTTGTATCTCCAACCCCTCTCACAGAGTAGGTGGTTACTACACATTTTTGAGGATTCGGACTTAGCTCCTGGATTTCTTGGCATAAGAATTTGCACAAAAGCATTGCCATAACCCTCCAGAGTCACTGTGTCATGGATCAACTGATTATATAATATTAGGAAGAATTTTATCTGCCAAAAAAATCCCCATAAAGACTGAAGCAATTTGAAAATACAGGAAAAGAGAAAAAGAAAAATAGGGAAGAAGGGAAAGAGAGAGAACTCTCCCAAGCACTATATTCTAGTCCTCTGCTAAGGCACTTCAGTCGTGTCTGACTCTGTGTGACCCCATAGACGGCAGCCCACCAGGCTCCCCTGTCCCTGGGATTCTCCAGGCAAGAACACTGGAGTGGGTTGCCATTTCCTTCTCCAATGCATGAAAGTGAAAAGTGAAAGATGGTAACAATAACCTGGTGTACGAGACAGCAAAAGAGACACTGATGTATAGAACAGTCTTATGGACACTGTGGGAGAGGGAGAGGGTGGGAAGATTTGGGAGAATGACATTGAAACATGTAAAATATCATGTAAAAAACGAGTTGCCAGTCCACGTTCGATGCACGATACTGGATGCTTGGGGCTACTGCACTGGGACCACCCAGAGGGATGGTATGGGGAGGGAGGAGGGAGGAGGGTTCAGGATGGGGAACACATGTATACCTGTGGCGGATTCATTTTGATATTTGGCAAAACTAATACAATTATGTAAAGTTTAAAAATAAAATAAAATAGAATAAAAAAAAAGAAAGTGAAGTCACTCAGTTGTGTCCGACTCTTCGCAACCCCACGGATTGCAGCCTACCAGGCTCCTCCACCCATGGGATTTTCCAGGCAAGAGTACTGGAGTGGGGTGCCATTTCCTTCTCCATTCTAGTCCTCATCATGGCTATAAATGCATCAGTTAGAAAATGACCTTCAAGAGGGCAGCATCTCAATGGACACTGTGCCTGTGGACACATGTCACATGCCTGTTACATGGAACTAAAGAGGCATAAATTTTGGTATTACCTACCATCTGGGGAAAGTTAGCTTTGGGGGTTCAAAGAACAGAAAGGAACAGATTCCTGTCAGAAGCCTTGAAACAAAGTCTGGATCCACAGTTGAAGGAAGTGATCACCTGCCCATCATCCAGTGGAAACTTTTATTATTTTTTTTTTTTTTGAGTTTTTTTAAAAGGAGGTTTTTTTTTTTTTTAATTGCAGGATAACACAATAATGTGTTAGTTTTTGCCATACATCAACATGAATCAGTCATAGGTATATATATTCCCCTCCCTCTCAAATCTCTCTCCCACCTCCCATTCCATCCCACCCCTCTAGGTTGCCACAGAGCACAGGGTTTGAGCTCTCTGTATCAAACAGCAAATCCCCACTGGTCATCTACTTTACATATGGTAATGTATATGTTTCAGTGTTACTCTTTCAGTTGTGTCTCCCTCTCCTTCCCCACTGGGTCCACAAATCTGTGCTTTTTGTCTGAATTTCCATTGCTGCTCTGCAGATAGTTTCATCAGTACCATCTTTCTAGATTCCATATATATGTGTTAATACACAATATTTGTTTTTCTCTTTCTGACTTAACTCCACTCTTTAAGATAGATTGTAGGTTCATCCACCTCATTAGAAGTGTCTCAAATGTTTTCCTTTTATGGCTGAGTAATATTCCACTGTGTATATGTACCACAACTTCTTTACTCATTCATCTGTCGATGCACATCTCGGTTGCTTCCACGTCCTAGCTATTATAAATAGTGCTGCAATGAACATTGGGTTACATGTGTTTTTTCAATTATGGTTTCTTCAGGGTATATGCCCCATAGTGGATTTTTGGGTCATATGGTAGTTTTAATTAAGAAGCAATTATAGAAATAATAAACACACACACTTTTATAGAATGGAACTCACAAAACATTTTGGATACTTACTAAATTCATTAACTCTAGTAATAACCAGCTCTTAATACATAATATTATTAATTAATTATATATTTAATTACAGTTAATTAATAATTATATATTAATTAATATATATCTTATTAATATAATAACTAATTACTTAGGAAATAATAAATTTCCTAAGTAATTAGTATTCACTTTAAATATTAGAAATAGTAGGAATTTATCACAAAAACAAGAAAGAAAGAAATGATAGGAGATGCAACGTGATGAACCATATTAAATTTGTGAATTTATTAGGACAACAGTTCTATTTTTTTTTTCCTGAGTCATGTACCCTTCTGAGGATCCAGTGAAAGTTTTGAATCATTTCTGTCCAAAAGATGTTCATGATGCAACATGTAATTTAGTGAGTTGTACTACAGGCAAGCCTGTCATTGACTTTGTCACCTACCAGTGGGTGGGATCTAGTGGTCATTGGGTCATTAGTGAGACTCCAGAACTGTCTTTCCATTGCAGGGGAATTATGTATTCCTTCAAGGACCCAAAAACCACAGATCCACAAGATATCCCCTAAAATCTTTAAGACTTTGTTAGCAGAGTAAAGTTATCTAAAAGTCCTACAAATATACGTATTGTCTGGATCCTGTCTCTTTCACCTCCTGATGAGCGATTTTCCTCCTTCCTGTCACACTATACTACTCTCACTTCCTAGAAAGCAGCATTTCATGTGATCAATCTCTTTACCGGGATTTTTTTCCTTTCCTTTCCCTTCTCCATTTCCATTCAACTAGATTATTCTTATTTGTTCCTTAGGTCTCAGATGAAATCCACCGTATCCTACCCTGTACATGAATTATCTCTTTTAAATTTCATTATTAGAATCCATTACATATTTCTGGTGAGGTTATTAGAGTGACAACTGCTTTTGAACTTGACTTTAAGTTCCATGAGGAAAGGATCATGTCTCTCTTACTCAGGCTTGTATCCCCCTAGCCTAGATCCATGCTAGCCACACAGTGGAAGTTCAATTAAATAAATAATGAGCATGGGCTTCCCTGGATGCTCAGTGGTATAGAATCTACCTGCCAATGTAGGTAGACCACCTGCAGTGTAGGAGACCACCTGCAATGCAGGAGATGTGGTTCCATCCCTAGGTCAGGAAGATCCCCTAGAGAAGAAAATGGCAACCCACTCCAAAATTCTTGCTTGGGAAATCCTATGGACAGAGGAGCCTGGCAGATTACAGTCCATAGGGTCTGAAAAGTCAGACATGACTTAGTGACTAAACCATCACCAAAACAAATGAACGAATACCTATCAAGCATCCGTAGGGCCACACAAAGCCTGCATGATTGTCAGTGACTAGAGGTTCTAACACTGTGATAATAGTTTTTTTTTACACTTATACTTTGAAATGTCACATTTTATTAAACTGGCTACTTTTCACAAAATAAAGGATAGAAGCAAATCTGGAAAGACAAAACTACAGACATTTGTCTTCTGGGAATAAAGATAAGGAATATTTTGTTCACTATTGCAAGCTAGGTAGAACTGCCTTCAAATTTTAACAAATAATGTATTGTTTTAATATAAGACAAACATTTTTTATAGGCATATGGCACACATTCATTTTTTTCCGTGTTTTTTATTAATTTTATTTTATTTTTAAACTTTACATAATTGTATTAGTTTTGCCAAATATCAAAATGAATCTGCCACAGGTATACATGTGTTCCCCATCCTGAACCCTCCTCCCTCCTCCCTCCCCATACCATCCCTCTGGGTCGTCCCAGTGCACTAGCCCCAAGCATCCAGGATCGTGCATCAAACTTGGACTGGCATCTCGTTTCATACATGATATTTTACATGTTTCAATGCCATTCTCCCAAATCTTCCCACCCTCTCTCTCTCCCACAGAGTCCATAAGACTGTTCTATTCATCAGTGTCTCTTTTGCTGTCTCGTACACAGGGTTATTGTTACCATCTTTCTAAATTTCATATATATGCGTTAGTATACTGTATTGGTGTTTTTCCTTCTGGCTTACTTCACTCTGTATAATAGGCTCCAGTTTCATCCACCTCATTAGAACTGATTCAAATGTATTCTTTTTAATGGCTGAGTAATACTCCATTGTGTATATGTACCACTGCTTTCTTATCCATTCATCTGCTGATGGACATCTAGGTTGCTTCCATGGCCTGGCTATTATAAACAGTGCTGCGATGAACATTGGGGTACACGTGTCTCTTTCCCTTCTGGTTTCCTCAGTGTGTATGCCCAGCAGTGGGATTGCTGGATCATAAGGCAGTCATGTGAACAGAGAGGGTCATTCCCACTGGCACCTACTAGAGTGTGGAATATGGTGGTCTTTGGGGAAGCAGTTTAGTAAGACTCCAAATCCTAACCCATCTCTCTGTGCACTGCTTATCATCTTACCATGCATCAGCAAGTGATTCAGTGAGAAATCATTGATCCAATGGGTCCAGCCC
The DNA here is from genome assembly GCF_029378745.1 of Bos indicus. Taxonomy (NCBI): domain Eukaryota; kingdom Metazoa; phylum Chordata; class Mammalia; order Artiodactyla; family Bovidae; genus Bos; species Bos indicus. The sequence continues at coordinate 55,268,710 of NC_091770.1, forward strand.
CTGTATAAAAACTCTTGAGTTAAATAAGGATAGGGGATTGGTCATTTCCACACTTTTGACCAAAGAGAAGTGGATTTTTAGTGAAGCCTGTAAGGACTTTCCCAGGCATCACAGTGGAGGTTGCCGCACTTTGGTTGGTCCACAGGATACCATGGCAAATATAAATAGCAAACAGAAAGAGAATTCGTAGACCAACATAAACACCATAATCACAGTTTCCAAATTCCTTTCCAACTAATTTTTTAAAGAAGGCTGATAGTTCACACAACAAGCAGAACATGCCAAACTAAGAATGGAAATGGGAAGGTTGAGATGAAGAAATAGAAAAATAAAAACACAAACATTTTATTTCAAAATTGACTTTTTATTTATACTTGAAAAGTGGTTCCCTGCATGGTGAAAAAAAGTGAAAAGTGAAAGTGTGAGCCACTTAGTCATGTCCAACTCTTCATGACCCCATGGACTAGAGCCCATCAGGCTCTTCTGTCCATGGTAGAATAGTCTAAGTCCATCACTGATTATTCAGTCCAATGGGGAACATCACTTTATTGTAAGTTATTTAAATAAAATATGAACCATCATTTAATAATCAATCCCCTATGAGCTTGGTGATCAGATTTTGTCCATCCTATCTGACCATTTCTGAATGAACTTTTAAAAAATCACAAGGGAACCTACAAAATGGAAACTCTGTATTCAACACTACTGCCAGTGGGCAATTTTTCTACCTCCCCTTTCCTTTTCAAGACCACATGCTGTAAATGTCATTGACTTGTAGCATCCTAGGAGACAGACATCGGCCATACATGTTCATGTGCCACAACACCCTCTTGTGCATAACAGGCCTTTGACTGGCATAGCAAGAGAGGGAGGCAGAAGAACTCTATTCCAGTGTCCTCATTCACTTTCCCTTGGCCTTCTGCAAATCACAGAACATCTCTGCCTGATATGCTTGGTTTGTACAATACTACAAATGAAAATATCATATTTGTGGAGTGTTGCATAAGCTATCATTTCATTGTTATTTTAATTACTGTGCTCTCTAGCTTGAGCTCCTTACATAATGGTGCACCTGGCTAATTTCTAGCAGGGAGAGCAGTGTCACTATCTTTTTTTAACTGCTTTTGTAACAGTGCATGACCCACGCCCAGATGATCTACTTGTAACAACTACATTTTCAGGAAATGGAGGGGGTGGGGTGGGGGCGGTGAGGTTGGGGGCGTGGGGCAGCGTGGGAGGCCTTAGAGGATAAAAAGGTACAGAATGATGTGAGGATGGTAAATGTCTGATCCTGCAGAGACTATAGTTAGTCTATGAAATGTCCTGTGTTTGGACCCAATTAGAAACATCATGTAGTTAGATCAGCACATGGAAGAGAGGACAGAAGTGAATAGCAGCCTTTGATTCAGCAGGGCTTACTCAGGATGTGCACCCACTGTGTGGATGACAAGGACCTTAGCTTAGAAATCTCTGAGCTAGTTCTAGGAGGCAAGAGATGCCCAACTGTCATTAGCACAATGGTGACAAAGACTGTGATCAGTCAGTCACAAACAAAAATGAATGGCCCATCAGGAAATAAGAGTTTCTTTAGGACAAAGAGATTTTCTGAAGAGGAAAAAAAGTCTCATTTTGGCTTGAATAATCAAGTAGGCTGGTTGGTTTCAGTGAATCGATGCAATAGGTAATCATCAGTTTGACGTTAGCAAATGGTACATGCTTTCATGGTGTCTGAGTAGGTCAGAGAAAAAGACTGAAGTTTTTGGTCTGTTTTTTGCTCTCATTCTAGATTAAGCAATTACAATTCTTCTCAATAAACCTATACTCCATATTACAAGTTCTTTATCAACCATTGCTGTTTTCTTGGTTTCAAATTTGCCTGATGCTGCTGCTGCTAAGTCGCTTCAGTTGTGTCCGACTCTGTGCGACCCCATAGACGGCAGCCCACCAGGCTCCCCCGCCCCTGGGATTCTCAAGGCAAGAACACTGGAGTGGGTTGCCATTTCCTTCTCCAAATTTGCCTAAATTTAACTTATTTAAGTCATTCAGGATTAACTAAAGATCGTTTTTTTTTTTTTTTTTTTCCTAATTGAACTATGGTTGATTTACAAAATTGTCTTAGTTTTAGTTGTACAGCAAAGTGATTCAGATATATGGTTGCACTAGTGGTAAAGAACTTGCCTGCCAATGCAGACATAAGAGACTTGGATTCAATCCCTGGGTTGGGAAGATCCCCTGGAGGAGGGTGTGGCAACTCACTCCAGTATTCTTGCCTGGGAAATCCCATAGACAGAGAAGCCTAGTGGGCTACAGTCCATGGGGTTGCAAAAGAGTTGGGCGTGACTTAGTGACTGAACAAAAATTATATATACACACACATATATACACATACATATCTATATGCATAGGTGTCTCATCCTCTGATGCCCTCTTCTCTTTCTGCTCTCAATCTTTCCCAGGATCAGGGATGAGATGGATTGATGGCATCACTGATGCAATGGACATGAACTTGGGCAAACTCTGGGAGATGGTGAAGCACAGAGAAGCCTGCTGTGCTTCAGTCCATGGGGTTGAAAAGAGTGGGACATGACTGAGTGACTGAACAACAACATTATAAGCATACTAAGTCACTTCAGTCAAGTCCGATTCTTTGCTGGCTTCTTCTTTATAGGTTATTACAAAATACTGAGTAGAGTTTTCTATGCTACAGTGGGTCCTTATTGGTTATCTATTATATATATATATATATATATATATATATATATATAAATATATATATATATTAGTGTGTATCTGTTAACCCCTACCTCTTAATTTATCCCTCCCACTCTTTCCCCTTTGGTAACCTTAAGTTTCTTTTCTATGTTTGTGGATCTATTTCTATTTTGTAAATAAGTTCATTTGTAGCAGGGTTTTCCTGGTGGCTCAGATGATAAAGTATCTACCTGCCATGCAGGAGACCCAGGTTTGATCCCTGGATTGGGAAGATCCCCTGGAGAAGGGAATGGCAACCCACTCCAGTATTATTGCCTGGAAAAATCCCATGGACAGAGAAGTCTGGCAGGCTATGGTCCATGGGGTTGGCAATGTCAGACAGGACTGAGCAACTTTCACTTTCACTTTCACTTGTAACACTGTTTCAGATTCCATATATAAGTGATATCATATGATATATGAATACTAGATATCTTTAGGTATAGGCAGAAGTGTGCTGGTAAACTGGATCTCAAAAAATAAAGGAACAAAGAAAAGAAAGCCATGATCAGTACTATTTGCAAATTTCTATGGTATGGATGGGCTTCCCAGGTGGCGCTAGTGGTAAAGAACCCACCTGCCAGTGCAGACAGACTTAAGAGACGAGGGGTCAATACCTGGGTTAGGAAGATCCTCTGGAGGAGGGCATGGCAACCCACTCCAGTATTCCTGCCTGGAGAATCCCATGGACAGAGAAGCCTGCTGGGCTATCATTCATAGGATAGCAAAGAGTCGGACATGACTGAAGGGACATACCACGCAAGCGCACATGGTACAGCTATTCCCACCATGGCTGATTTCAATTCACTGAATTAGGAGTGGAGAAGAGATACTCAAAGTCAACTGTCTTGAGCTAATGGCAGCCAACTCTAGGAGCAGGAAAAACAACTGTGACAGCAAGAAAAACAAACCAATATTTACACAACAACCCTTGACCTGGATTCAATCCCTGGGTTGGTAAGATCTCTTGGAGAAGGGAATGGCTACCCATTCCAGTATTCTTGCCTGGGGAATCTCCACGGACAGAGGAGCCTGGTGGGCTAGAGTCCATGGGGTCACAAAGAGTCAAACATGACTGAGCGACTTTCTCTTTCTTTTCCAGCTCACAAAGTGCTTTCCTCACATTTGTGCTTGTCCAGTTCTCATCGCTTCCTGAGACATGTGGCATCTTTGAAATTTAAGACTGAAAAGTTTAAGTGGTTATATCCACTATGAATAGTAGATAACATATCTAGGACACATGCTTTATTTTCTGAAGACAAATCTCATGCCATTCTAAAGTAGTTTCCAATTCCACGATGTTAAAGTTACAAAATAATTAGTAAAATAGCTCTAGTTTCCTATAATAAACAATCATTTATATTTTATAATACTTGACATTTTTTGAAACATTTTTGCATCTATTATTTTATCTAATGTCACAAAATCAAAGTGAGGTAGGCAAAGACAGAGATCATTACATCTACGGTACAGACCCAGATTCTGAGATTCAAATAAGCTAAGTGATTTATGGAAGATCTCATATTCTGTAGCACTATTTCACAATGTAGATAAAATAAATTCCTGGCCTACAGTGACAGGAAGGAATAAAAAGTTAAAACATAACTGATACCCTTTATCAGGAACATCACTTTCAGGGTCCAGTGGAAGGCCAGTGTCTGGGATGAAACTGAACAGAAACAAGAGGTCCCAGGCCTTGAGACAAGGCTGACACCTTGATTCCATCTATACATGCACATTAGAACCACTTGGGAAGATTTAAAAATTTTAGTTCCTGGGTCACACCCAATATAAATTACATGAGAATGTCTGGGGTGGGAGACAGGTCATAATTTTTTTTTAAGGTTTCTCACATTTGATTTGTAGAGGTAAATTAATATGTACAGAGAGACTACTCAGTTTATTGTTTCACTTGTTTATCACATTCACACATTCCTCCATTCATTCAACCAATATTGGTGCACCCTACTAGTATTAATACCTGTGAATGGAAGATACTACTGTAGATGCTGAGGCAATAAAATGGACAGAGACAAGATTTCACTCCCTCACAGTCCACTCTTTTGGAGTTTATATGCTAGTTTACCCACTAGGAAAGCTGGGAATTGGAGGAGAGGCTAACACATGATAGAAACTTGAGAAACTTGAACAGTAAGCCCTAGATTCTCTCCTGGTTGGCCCATAGTCTTACATAATTTTAGAAGTCACCTCTTTTAGGATTAGTGATCATTTTCCTGTAAAAGGAACTCCCCTCATATGAATGAGTTCCATTCCCAGAGCATGTTCGTAAGTCCAATTTGTTTGTGAGTCCAACACAGTTAGTCTAGGTACCCAACTAGTACGATTGGCTATATACTATTGTAATACACACAAATAATACATTAAAAAATACATTTTTAATCTCTGTTAGAGAAATTAAATGGAAGTAGTCTTGTTCAGGCATCAGAAACGAGGAAAGCAGAGCATGCATCTGACCTTGCTTCTGACCTGCCTGGACACTGCCCTGACTGCCTGCTGTGTGTGCAAGCCATGAGGCACCATAGATAAGACAGGGGATGGATCTTGAGATTGTTGAGCCCATGGAGAGGGTCTGGCCAACCATGCCCAGAGTTTAACAACATTCCAAGATTTACAAGACAAAATCAACAGCATTAACATGAAATCAGAGTTGCAATTTGCTCCCAGACTGATAACATCATAGTCTGCAGCTTGAGATTATAAGCGGGAACCCTCAAAGGGCAATTTTGAAGTCTCACCCTTGAGGCAGATGCGCTGCCCAGGACCTTTTCCCAATTGGAACTCCAAATTGCTGCTGTTACACAAACTTCCCCGTGCTGTTTGAGTCTGGATGTTGGTAAAAACCCAGTTTGGTGATGTATCTGTTGTTCTATTTGTCTTTCTTTTTAATGATTGTTTATTGAAAGTAAGTTAGATAATTCTGTATTAAACATTGAAATTGTTTATTTGTGTATGATGAGCAGTTTCTTTTGTTAACAAATCCTTTGAATCTGAGACAAAGTTAAACCTTTCAGCAATACAATCCTATAGTACAGTGCCTTGAAAAGTATAGTAGTACAGTACAACAGCTGGCATACAAGGGCTGGCATCAAGTAAGGAGGCAAAAAGAGGTAGCAACTGGATGAAAGAGTGGAGGTGGGAGATGGTAGAGCTGAAGGATCATCAGCAACAGGAGATAGAGGGCAAGCTGCAATTTCACTCACACCTAACTGATGGAAAGCATGTTCACATCTTTGAAAGTTTGCAACTTGCAGGTTTGTATGTAGGGGACTTACCATAATGATATTTCACTCTGCATGTCAAATTAAGTGAGGGGCTTTCATAGTTTGGAGTTTAATCATAAAGTGCCTTAATTGGTGCACTAGAAAGGCTCCTAAATTGTTCTGTGCAAATTACTTTTAAGGTAACACTGAATACTACTTTCCTATTAACTCAGATTATCATTTATCTTCAATATAAATGAACTTTAATTGGAAGTGGCTCCTAACAAATTTAGCTACAAATGTCTCACTGGGCCCTCTATTAAGCATGAATCAATAGAAAATAAACTAACCAAAAGACAAAAAAAAAATTCCTAGTAAATGCATAAAAGGAGCTATTCTTTCAAGTTAATTTCTACCAAGAGACAGATTTCTTAATTCCCTAATCCCCTAACTCAACCACATGCAAAGATGGGCTTATAAATATAATAAATCTGTACTTACTCCCATTGGTCAGGAAGCAAACTCTCTTTTTAGGACTGATTTGCTCACATAGCTAACAATATTCTCTGAAAGTGCCAATAACTAAATAGATGACCACATACCACATGGAGGACAGTTGCCTTATCCTTGACACTTGACTTTGCTTTCTTCTACTTTCTTACTGGCTCACTTGGCATGCATCAAATATTTCCTCTTCTACAGTCAAGGGGCTCCAGACATGCCCCTCCTCACCTATGAGCAGCCCACCACTCCACAGTGACTCCACAGACAGCACTGTCATTCTGCCTTCACAATTCATCTCTCTGACTAGACTCCAAAGGATAACGAGAAAGCCTTGTCATCTCAAAGCTAAAGCCAGTTCATAGTACTTAATTGTTGACCCTAAAGGGTCAATGAGTAATGATTTATTTAACATTTAATGCAATCGGTGCTCTTTTACAATGTAGACATTTTTCCATGGCCATAAAATACTTACCTGTTCTTTCTTATCCAACAGAAGCTCTTTTCAATTTAAAGAAAAAAAAAAAAAAAAAGGAGGGGAGAAAGGTAAGGAATTGACAATGTACTTGCTATTCTGGAGACTTCTAAATTCTAATATGATTCTGAATTGTTGAGGGGTGCCATCTTGAGTTTTCTCAAATAGAGGCCATCCATTGAAACAAATATGGAGTCTGCAGACACTGATCATCAAGTATGTAGATTAGTCCTTCCCTTTGCTGCTCTCTTTCCTTCTTACATTTCCCTTTTGGCCATTTGATGCTGTTAGAAAGTGGGTACAAAAATTAGATGGAACTCAAACTGAATACTTATTTCCACTCAGCCAAAGCCAAGGAAGCAATTTGGTTGGCAAAGTAGAAAAACTCTAACAATCTTCAATTCTGCAGTACTTCAATGTTTATAAAAATAGCTCATTTAGGAATGGCGTGGATTATCATCTTTGCTTTACAGATAAGAACAGTGAGAAACAGAGGGCTATTTGTTCAATACCATCATGCATCCAGGGAAAGGGAGAGCTAGTAAGTAAATCCAAGTCTCCAAATTGCACATTTTTTATCCTTTGGACCACACCACATTCAGTGAGTTCTACCGAGGCACTCTCTCCTCCTCCACTCCCTCCCTCAAAGATGGATAATGGGAAAACAGCTATGATGTGAGACAGTGGGTGTCCCTAGCTGAGAGCACTTCAGGATGACAGCTTTCACAGTGTCAAGAGCAGCCACCTGATGACTTTATTGCTTGATGTAATGGCTGTGAATGAGCCCTGCTCATTGTTATATCTATTACTGAGAGTAATTAAAGCCAAAGCTCTTTCCCTTTCAATTAGAATGTTGTGCTGGCTTAATTTCAAATGCAAAGAGTCTGGGTACATAAGCAGACCCCAAAAAAGGATAATATGTGATTTCAGGACAGCACCAAATATGCTTTATTCAGAATACATATGGAAGGAAATGCAGACATTAAAAAGAGATGAGAACGAGAAAATGAATCCATTATTTGTTATAAACTGGCCAGAAAACATGCCATTAGTGCCCATCCATTACATACTGCTTATAAAAATTAAATACACAACCCAGATGGTGGGATAGTTGATTGATTTCAATAATTTTTTATCCAGAATGGTTGAGCATAGTATAATACTCCTTTCTAGAAATACTTTGGATGATCCCACACCAGAGTCTCTAGATTCCTCATCATTAACTGCAGCTCTGGCTTATATTCTCAGCATGAAGAGTATGTCCATGTTTGCTGAATAGTTTAATGTCAGTATAAGATAATTCCAAAGCTACTGTCTCATTCAGTGCATCTATTTGCAAAAAAAAAAAAAAGGGCCCTCTGAAGCAAGACAGAGCCTGCAAATTCTTTTTTTTCATCACAGTTGATCCATATTTATAAGACAGAGGGAGAGAGAAGGGGTGGGAGAAGGAAAGCAAGAGAGAGACTGGTCTTGTGTCTTTCTATTGTTTAAATTAGAAACAGCATTGCAGGGCACAGTCTGGTTGTCTGCAAGGTAAGTTGCCTGGCTGACTGGCATGTAGTCTTCTAAAGTGACTTACAGCTTGGTGCTTTCACTATGGTTCAAGGTCTTTGGTGAGGATCAAATGATATATAATGATATATGACAGCACTTTGAAAAACATAGAAAGTTACATAAGCATAAGGCTTTATTATAGAATATATATATGTCTCAAGAGATGAGGAAAGCTTTAAAAAAAAAAAGGAGATCACAGAGTGAAACACTTTTATGAGAGCTCTCCTCTTTCCTCATTCACATCCACCCCTCCAGAATTATGCCCTTTGTCAACTCAAAAAGAAATGACATCTGCCTAGTCTCTTCCTCCTGCAGAGTCTCTTTATACTTTTATTTACACAGTACAGGAATTATTTGGCTTCCTAGGTGGAGCTAGAAGTAAAGTATCCTCCTGTTAATGCAGGAAATATAAGAGATTCAGGTTCAATCCCTGGGTTGAGAAGTTACCCTGGAGTAGGAAATTGTATCCTGCTCCAGTAGTTTTGGCTGGAAAATCCCATGGGCAAGGTAGACTATAGTCCATGAGGCCACAAAGAGTTGAACATGACTGAGCACATGGATACACAGGAACTATTATAGAAATGATCACTAAAATGATTATTGATAAAAAAAATTAGTGCAGTGATTACTCAAAGTCCTTAATCAGTGAGAAATGAACTGTATTTAAAAAAATAATAATACTGCTATATGGTGATTTTGTAGCTATACAACCTGATAAATACTGCTTTCTTTTAAGATAAAAACTTCTAGACTTGATCTCTAACTATAAATCTTAAATCCTAATTGGGCTTTAAGCACACATTTCTGTTTAACAAAGTTTCACATATTTCTTTTAGAAACAAAGAAATTACACTGGACAAGTGCCTAGAAGCCCTCCCAGAGGTAAGCTGTGATCAGATGACTCTCTAGAAAGAGCCAGAAGAAAGAATTCATTTCTAAAGGCAAAATGGAATGCTGGATGGCAGTATCTGGACAACAGCTTGTGAACATAACACAAGAGAAAATGTTTGACTCAACAACCTCATATTCCACTTACAGAGGACCTACTTTGGCTTGGTGGAATGCCTGGATAAGTGGAATGGGGTGGTGGAGGAGAACATGGAAGCATGGCTGTTCCAAGAGCCAAGCAACCAAAACTGCTCCATAGGCAGCACAGTGAAGGCTTGGGATTTACATCTGAAGGGTTGAGGAAGAAATATGGAGAATGTAGGTTAATGTAAATTTAGGACTATGACGGAGAATCAACCAATGGGCACTTGCTAGCTTGAGGATGGCATAAAAATACTTTTAAAAATTGGAAATGCTTAATGTTCAATTAGAAAGTATCCTCATTTCTGCAATATAACTTTTTATTTTTCTCCACTAAATCTTCAGTAAAGAGTGCTATGTTCATGCTTTGACTAGGTTTGGTTGTTAGTGCTTTTGATTGCTCGTTTATGGAAATCATGAAATAGATTAAAATTCAAATCTGGATCTAAATATGCAGGCAGAGATAACCTTGAGAATGTAAACTAACAGGGGATTAGATCTCTTTGAGAGTGTTTTGGACTTTCAATGAGCATGGAACAGGAAGACCATTCAACCCCGTAAGAACAAGAAATCTCCAGTAATCATTTATCTACTTTCATGAGTCGCAGGTAGTCTGTTGAAATTTATGAAATCTTTGTAAGACTTCTGCATCATAAGCTAGGACATGAATCAACAAACTACAATCTGTGGGCCAAATCTGGCCTGTCATCTGATTTTGTAAATAAAGTTTTATTGGAACATAGCTATATTCATTCATTTGCAGATTTACAGCTGCTGCCATAATATGATTGTTGTGCCAGAGGACACACAGTCTACAGTGTTTAAATGCTTACTATCTAGCCCTTTACAAAAATGGTTGTGGACCCCAGGGACAGGAAGCCACTTTGGTGAGAAAATGCCTTTGACAGCTTGAGTCAGTCTCAGGAGAGGGAGCCCCCTTCTACTAAGAAGCAATAAGACCCTGCTCAGTAATACTGGCCTCAAGAATTGGCATAGTGTTTATTCATCTACTCCAAATGAATCATTATCTTTGCAACCCCATGACTGTAGCTCACCAGGCTCCTCTGTCAATGGGACACTCCAGACAAGAATATTGGAGTGGGTTGCCATTCCCTTCTCCAGAAGATCTTCCCAACCCAGGGATCAAACCCAGGTCTCCACATTGCAGGCAGATTCTTTACGATCTGAGCCCCTAGGGAAGCCCATCTTGACAAAAGGCTTTCCAAATAAGAATGCATATGGCAATGGGATGGGATTTGGGCTTTTGAACTGAAAACTGTAATTGCTCAGTTTCTTTGCATCACAACCATTTGCACATTCATCTGCTCATCAAACATGAACAAAGCACCTTCTCTCTGCCTGGCACCAAGTTAAGCAGAGAGCCTAGGGATCAATAAGACATTACCTTCAAAAATCTCACAAAGGGAAGGGACAGGAAATAAACTGTTGGAATACAGTAAAGTATTTACAATCATAGATGCCTGCATAAGACACACCTCCTCTAGACACTTTCTCAGTGTTTGGGTCTTGCTCGAGTTATGGGAAGCAATATGGCTGCTTCAGTTGGACTGAAATACCCTATGATTTGTGGCCAAAACCACGGTCAATCTTATTCAAACATGGGATGTCTGCATAAAGCAGGTAAAGATAATGCTAACCACATCTTCAAATATATGAACATGAAAGCAATGAATGTTTCCTAAAATAAATGTAGGTGCTAAGTATTTTTAGCACCTAATGCAGAGACTGAAGCATAACAGCTAAATCAATATCTGTTGAAGACACAGATGGGGAAAAATGAAAAATGCTGAAGAACTGCACTGCTTACATGGGAATTATGAAGATGAGCACTTGATGGAAACCAACCAGTTGAAACAACAGAGTATCAGAACAGGAGGACTGTGAAGATGGCTTAACTCCTTCACTGGATATGGGAAAGAGGCCTGGGAAGGTGTGGTGATGGCCCCATGTCACCTACCTAGTCACTGGCTGACTTAGGACTAGGATCTAGGTGTTTTGTGGTATAGTAGGGTCTCTTTACAGGACACGAGTAATTTCGGCTGCTTTCAGTGCAACCCTCATATTCAGGTGGTGGAGCCACCACCTTAGAGATGATGAAGGATGTGCAGGCAGCAAGAAAGAAGCTAAGAACGTGGGGATCCTAGCCTCCAACTTCAATAAGGAGTTGAAGTTCTGCCCAGGATATTGTTTGTAAAGGGATAACACACACACACACAGTTTTGAAATTTGTCAATGTACCATGCTATTTTTGGTTGAAAATACATATCTGATTTACTGAGTAATAGCCATGATATGAAGTTTTCTGTAATGCATTAAATTTAGTAAGGATTCAAGGGGGGGGGGCGGTGCACAAAGAGTCAGACACAACTGAGTGACGACAACAACATCTAGATGTTTAATGAGCAGAGATCCTTTGCTCTTGTAGGGTATAGAAATGATTCTGTAAGAGGTATGGTCTTTCTACTTGGGATGGGGAGATTCCCCTTGTGAAAGGAGGAAAATTCTATGCTCTTGATTCAGAATCCTGATTTATAGCAAGAATGACTGTGTTAGCATTCCACTGAAGCCTTTACCCTGATGAAGTCAGTGATTCTGTACTTGACAATCTATACATGGAGAGCCACAATTTTACAGAGATTTGGATGCTCTTCAGTTTCTGTATGAATTTGGGGTAAGAGCAAAGATTCTTGAAACAGTTGCAAAATTTACTCCTATAACCAAAAGGGCATGCTCAAAACAGAGTGGGAAGGATTTTCTTTAGAAGATTGCTTTGTCAGACCATCTTAAACATGAATCACCGTTCTGAAACTTTTGAGAATTGTTGCACTTTTAAAATCACCCAATGTGGTCCTGCCTCCAGGTTAGTTAAAGAGGGTGGTTGCAGAGCAACCTCGAGCTCCGTCTCCTTCTCCTAAGAGGTGTCTTGGGAGGTGCCAGTCAGATGAAAATCAGAAAATCCCAGGGCTTTCTGAGGGCATGTGTGAGAAGGGTGAGAAGAATTTCATTACCTGCTCACATAAATCCCCACAAATAGAAGAGAAGAGGTAGGGAAATATTATTTCTTAAGGTTTGTCAGACACTGTGCAAAGAACATATTATTTATACAATCACACTTAATTCTAACAAAGGTTATTGGAGGCAGGAGGCAGTTCTCTAATTTTTATTGAAATCAGTAGTTAACTTACAATGTTGTGTTATGTTTCAGATATATAGCAAAGTGATTCATTATATATATGCAGTTGCCTGGTTCCTCAGTGGTAAAGAATCTGAAACACAGGAGCTGCAAGAGACTACAGTTTGATCCTTAAGTCAGGAAGATCCACTGGAGAAGGAAATGGCAACCCAATCCAGTATTCTTGCCTGGAAAATTCCATGAACAGAAGAGCCTGGTGGGCTACAGTCCAAGGAGTCACAAAGAGTCAGACACGATTAAACACAACTACAAACACAACAACAAATATATTTACTTCTCAGTTTCTTTTCCATTATAGGTTGTTATAAAATATTGAGTTTAGATCCCTATACTACAGCAGATTCTTATTGGTTATTTATTTCATATATTGTAGTATGTATCTGTTAATCTCAAACTTCTAATTTATCTCTCCTTCACTCTTCTCCTTTTCCCCTCTTAGGAGGCAGTTTTTTTTTTTTTTTTCTTAAACGTTACAATATTGTATTGGTTTTGCCATACATCAACATGAATCCTCCACAGGTATACACGTGCTCCCCATCCTGAACCCTCCCTTCCTCCTCCCTCCCTGTACCATCCCTCTGGGTCATCCCAGTGCACCAGCCCCAAGCATCCATCATCGTGCATTGAACCTGGAGGAGGCAGTTTTTTATAGATGAGGTAGTCTACCTTAATGAGTCTAAGTAATTCACTTAGGTTCACGCAACTTGTAAAGTTGAAAGCCTGCCTCTGAATCAAGGATTGCCTGTTTCTAAAAATCTGTCCTCTGTAATATCTCTTTTATAAAGTACTTCCAACTATTCAATGCAGTAATCGTGACTTAAGAATTTAAAATGCAAATAATCTGCTTAGATGAGAATGTATCTCCTCCCTCATGCATATATGTGAGCAAATGTGCAACACACACACACACACACACACACACACACACACACACACACACACCAGCTGTGTAGAGCCCAGATCCTCATTGGCTATGGTATCTTCAAAATCACTTAGGACTAATGATACTTGTAATCAGGCAGCCTACCCTCACATAATAAACATATACTTATTTTCTAATTTTTTCATTTATAATGTGTATGTGAGCACGTATGTGTGTCTGTCTGTCTGTGGGCGAACACACACGACAACTGCATTTCACAGTTGAGTCTTCAGGCAGCAATATTTTAGCAGAATGAACATCTAATCTTCTCAATGACTTGAGAGCTGTGAAAGACACTGCAGTTAACTCCAACTGTAAAAAAATATATTGGCTTCAGAAGAGGAATGGCATTTGGAAGGCTATGCTTTAAAATGATGTTGCAGGGGGTGGGGGGGAGCAAAATAGAAGGCTGCAGTTCTCAGAGTGGAATCATTACTTCGAGGGCCCAGGTGCAGAGTTGGAGGTGTGAGGAGAAGATCAAGGTCTCCTGTTCATCAGATTTGCAACAAAGCCTACAGGGAAATGAAGCTGCCAGAGGGCCTCGACCATGTTCTGGGTCAAAGCTATGATCACATGATTTTCGTGCCACCTTCTTCCTTCAGCTGTCTAAGCTCAAGCACTGTGCAAAGTGGAAGAAGATGTCTTCCAGCCCACCCAAGATATCTTCTCCTGAGTCATAACTGGTAGACATGGCTTTTGTGTTGTTTTTGAATCAGTTTGAATCAGTTCCCCCTGGCATTTTCCTGTCTTTGAAAGTCTGGGGCATTTTCTGCAAATCTTCCCTACTAACACCTCGTGTGCTGCACAAAGTAGGTGGTCTGTCATTGTTTGATAAATGTGGGACTGATTAAAATATCTACAGGGGCAAGTTACTGAGAGGAAATTCTGCAATAAGCATGATGTGAGTTGGGGATTCCCTGGTGGCTCAGTGGTAACAAACCTGGCTAACAATGCAGAAGAACTGAGTTAGATCCCTGGGTCAGGGAGACCCTCTGGAGGAGAGAATGGCAACCCACTCTAGTATTCTTGTCTGGGAAATCCCATGGACAGAGCAGCCTGGTGGGCTGCAGTCCACAGGGCCTTAAAGAGTCAGACACGACTTAGCAGACAGAGCACAGCACAGCATGATGTGAGCTACAAAGTCTCAAAACAGCCCCAGTGAGGGACATACCACTGTTTCATTCTACAGGTGGTGAAGCTGAGTCGGAATGAGGGTAAGTGGTATGTGCAGAGAGGCACAGTCAGACAGCAGTGAGGGCTGGGACTCACACCCAGGCAGCCACTGCAGCCAACTGAATTCATCAGCTCCAGTGCCCCTTCCAGAAATCTGGGTCCACAGACTCCCCAGCTCCTCCCATGCATGACTACTCATAGGAGAGTTAAGAAGAAAAAGAGAAGCTAATGTACAAGGAATGAAAAAAAAAAGAGCTGCTTCAGTAGCCATCTACCAACACTGCCACCCTCCTCTTAATTAGCAGTGAGTGCCTCAGGAGGAGGTTAGCTTTCCAAAGAGCTGGTTCACAGATAGAGTTAGGGAAACTCATTACTCTTCACCACAGGGGTTCAGCTCTGCCTCCCCAACCCTCCTTAAAATCACAGCAGGGTGACTGAGGGAGAGATAAGGAAACATAAATAACAACTGTGCTTTCTAAACAGTCTGGTCCACACCACCCTTCTTCTCCCAGAGAGGTGTCTGTAAGCTCACAGAAGCCTCCTTTCCACTCCATGAGGTCAAAATAAGTCAGAAGGACGCGAGTTTCCCATCTGTTCCTGGGGTAAAAGGGAAGCAGGAACGTGACACAAAGCTGCGGATCTGGGTGCCAGAGTCCCACAGTTGTAAGTGTCTCTCAGAGTTCCATAGAATTTTAAAGCTCATAAAGCCTTTTTCAAGTGAATGCTCTCATTCCTCTGTTGAACCTTGTATGACAGTGAAGTGGCTGCAAGGCTTTAAGTTTCCGGGCTAAGAACTGGAACAGAGACTGAGAAACATTTCAAGAGTCACCCAGCTACAAGTGATTTCAACCTCTGCCCTGATCTAAGCAGGTAAGTCCTTGCACCATCTTCACCTCCTTCATTATTAATGGGGAGGGTTGGTACACTGGTCCTCCTAGGACTCTTGTTAGTGAAACTCTCTCCCTACTCCTGGTAGAGAATAATATGGACTCCCCACCCCAATCTGATCTCTAAAAAAAAAAAAAAAATCCTTAAAGAAAGCTGATATAGACCAAAGGATATTTACTAGAAAAAGCAGATTTCTCTGTCTCAAAAAACTTTCAAAAGCATCTTCTTAAAGGCTTGTGAGAGGGAGGGAGGTCTTCTTCCCACATCACCACTAAACCACACAGGCAGAGTGGGCAAGAGTGGAGACACACCTCCATGGCCTATTTTTAAGAATACAGAAAAGTCAATCTCCCCTACTAAGTCATTAGATTACTTAGGTTTCCTTTTGGTTTGCTACTAACCAGATTTAAGGAAAATCATGTAAACGTATATCATGGTTCTTCCGATTAGTAAATCATGGGGATATTTATGATCTCCTCCAGTTAGAGTGGTTGATAAAGTCTTGATAGAACTGGAAAAGCATAACACTTGAAAATTGAATTGTAATTAATTTACAATTAGTACAGTCTCTCAGATATGAGAATTTATTATACTAGTTTATATCTTCATCATATCCTTTATCATCTTCACAACTCCTTAGGCTAGATGTAATCATCCCCATTGTACAGAGTAGAAAAGTGAGGCTCAGAGAGGTAAATGACAAGCTCAAATGAGATGTGGAACTGACATATGAATCCAGGATTCATATATCTCTAGCTCTACTGTTTCTAATGGGAATTGATGTGAAAATTCCCACTTTGAGAATTCTAATCTAAGTGCCTGAGATATGAATGGTAATACTGAAACATCACTAGCCCCAAATGCATTAGCAAAGATTCAAGGTGATGTTGAAGACTTAAGTCCCAGAATGGTAGTATTTTATGGACTAGTGAATGGGACAGTAAGAAGGTCTCAACTTTGGGGTCATGCCAAAGGATGAAGGGTGATTTCAATAAGAACAGAGTTGGACAGAATAAGAAGGGCAAAATAACAACTAAAGGAGAGAGGGCAATGAAGGGGAAACAGACATTTCAAATGAATTTATCAAGATGCCCTGAACTTTTGGTGATTCTGGTAACCAGAGGTGTGCCCACAAGGAGAACAGGCATGCTATAAGATGACCAGTTGCCAAGCCACAGAGCCCATATCCAGCCCAGAAACCCCGCTATTAGACATTCCATTCTTGGGATCAGATATTTCAAGAAATAG
Organism: Bos indicus; assembly: GCF_029378745.1. NCBI lineage: Eukaryota > Metazoa > Chordata > Mammalia > Artiodactyla > Bovidae > Bos > Bos indicus. The sequence goes on from NC_091770.1 coordinate 55,285,686, forward strand.
AAAACTTCACTGGCTGTAGAAAATGCAATTGAACCCCAGACATCATGGCTGAGACAAGTGTGGTCTCTGAGGTCATCATTTCAAGCACTCTTACAAATTAGCTGTGCAGCCCTGTGCCTTCTAATTCATTTCAGTCATGTCAGACTCTTTTTGATGCTATGGACTATAGCCTGCCAGGCTCCTCTGTCCATAGGATTCTCCAGGCAAGAATACTCGAGTGGGTTGTCATGCCCTCCTTCAGGGAATCTTCCCAACCCAGGGATTGAACCCATGTCTCTTAAGTCTCCTGGACTGGCAGACAGGTTCTTTATCACTAGTGCCACCTGGGGATCCCTGGGGAGCCCTAGACATGTTACTTGACCTCTCTGTGTCTCTGTTCCTTCATACATATCTATCTCATTGCTCCGTTGTGAAGATTTTGAAATGATATACATAAAAAACATGTAGCACACCTTAAAGTGAAAGTTTTAGTCACTCAGCCCTGTCTGACTCTTTGTGATCCCATGGACTATAGTCTGCCAGGCTCCTCTGTCCATAGAATTCTCCAGGCAAGAATACTAGAGTGGGTTGTCATTCACTTCTCCAGGGGATCTTCCCGACCCAGGGATCAAACCCAGGTCTCCAGCATTGCAGACACATTCTTTACCATCTGAGCCACTAGAGAAGCCTTAAGAAGAAGGGCTTCCCTGACCAGTGGTGGTGAGGTGGCCAAATCCTAACCTCTAGATCACCAGGGAGTGTCAGTACACCTTAAGCCCTTAACAAATAGTATTATTATTGACAAGTTGGATTTAAAACACTTCTTGCAAATATTCATGTTGCTATGGTCTAAATGCTGTGTCCCCCAAATTTTATGTTTAAAATTCTAACTTCCAAAAATTATAGTTTTAGGAGGTGAGTTTGGGAGGTATTTAAGTCATGAGGGTAGAACCCTCACAAATGGGATTAATGTCATTATAAGAGGCTCCAACAAAGGTCCATCTAGTCAAGGCTATGGTTTTTCCAGTGGTCATGTATGGATGTGAGAGTTGGACTGTGAACAAAGCTGAGCACAGAAGAATTGATGCTTTTGAACTGTGGTGTTGGAGAAGACTCTTGAGAGTCCCTTGAACTGCAAGGAGATCCAACCAGTCCATCCTAAAGGAGATCAGTCCTGGGTGTTCATTGGAAGGACTGATGTTGAAGTTGAAATTTCAATACTTTGGGCACCTCATGCAAAGAGTTGACTCATTGGAAAAGACCCTGATTCTGGGAGGGATTGGGGGCAGGAGGAGAAGGGGATGACAGAGGATGAGATGGCTGGATGGCATCACCGACTCAATGGACATGAGTTTGAGTGAACTCTTGGAGTTGGTGATGGACAGGGAGGCCTGGTGTGCTGTTCATGAGGTTGCAAAGAGTCAGACACGACTGAGTGACTGAACTGAACTGAACTGAAGAGGCTCCAAAGAAATCCCTAGTTATTTCCCCCATGTGAGGAACAGTGAAAAGGTGCCAGCTATGAACCCAGAAGAAGACTTCCTCCAAAAGCCACTACCTTGCTAGCTCCTTGACCTTACTTCCCAGCCTCCAGAACTCTGAGCAATACATTTATGTTATTCTGTTATTCATTCAGTCTATGGTATTTTGTTATAGCAGCATGAATAGACTAAGAAACTTATCTAGAGCTTTGATTCTCAAATTATGTACAAGTGAAACACCCAAGCTATACTGCTAACTTTATGTTTGATCTTCCTCAAAATCATAGCAATTAAATATGACTAGAATCACTTTTTTAGCTCATTTTTTCTTTAAATGTTAACCACCTTCTACATTAAGGCTACTTTATTTAAAAAGTGGTAACAGATGCATAATAGAGAAATATTTGAATTGCATTTGATCATGGAAGCTTGTTCTTTAGTGGACATGAATGGTCATGGGTATAATTTTCTATTGTCCCACATGATGTAACCAGACTTTCACTGTAACACACAATCCTAGTTTAACAGAGTAAAATATAAAAAATAATGTAGTATCTCAAAATCTTATTTCCCTCCAGATGTTCCACCACCTCAACTAGTTTGAAAATCACTGATCTAAATACTGCCTCATTCTTTACCTGTCCTTGCAAAAACGAAAGAAACATATGATAAATTTGAGTTGTTTGAATTATTTCTAAAAACAAAATATGAGCAAATGAATTGAGCATTCAGTTGGCCTAGTAATTAAAAAAATATTTAAACCCATATGTAGAACAACTCTTTTTTTCTCCAAAGCTAGTTTATAGGTAGAGCTTTTGAGTCTTCTCTTTTCCCACCAGCACTCATTGGATGCTGGTGCTGTCTCTACCATCAAATGTTAACATAGAGATTTCTGGGGATTCTCTGATAGCTCAGTTGGTAAAGAATCCACCTGCAATGCAAGAGACCCTGGTTCGATTCCTGGGTTGGGAAGATCCACTGGAGAAGGGGAAAAAAATCTACCCACTCCAGTATTCTGGCCTATAGAACCAGTCCATAGGGTCGCTAAGAGTCAGACAGCACTGAGCAACTTTTACTTTCATTTGGGCTTCCCTTGTGGCTCAGCTGATAAAGAATCCACCTGCAATGTGGGAGACCTGGGTTCAATCCCTAGGTTGGGAAGATCCCCTGGAGAAGGGAAAGGCTACCCACTCCAGTATTCTGGCCTGGAGAATTCCAGGGACTGTATAGTCAATGGAGCTGCAAAGAGTTGGACACGACTGAGTGACTTTTACCCACCCATAGTGATTTCTACCATTGTAGGTAAGTGGAAAACATGCAGCATGGACATCACTAGCTTCCAATACATATTCTTAAGTGTTTTCATCTTAAATATGTCTTTCAAGCTCACTATGACAGATTTCCATGAGGCAAACTCACTTGGAGGAGATGGTGGACTAGGGGGTTTAAAAGGCTTTCCCTTACTCAATGTGGACAGGGTTAAACCTAACTCATTATTTAAATGTGATCCCTCTTCTTGATTGCTGTAGCCCCTACCTGCCCCTCCCATAGGGGGTCTTGCACAATGTACAGCTCACAGCTATAGGTATGCACAACTTTATGCAGTGACCTTAAATGTGATGAGCTTGAGTCTCAAGGTCATCTGAAATCAAGCACCGTCCAGTCTTCCCAGCATTACTTCCAACTGGCACCACTCACACTTACCAGTGAGTCCCTCACCCCTACCCACAGCCTACCCTCCTAAGCAGCACCTTGTAATAAAGAGCAGAAATTCTGGGGTTGGATAACCTGAGTTCACACACTGGTTCTGCTTCTTAGTAACTGTGTGATTCTGAAGAGATTGCCCCACCTCTCTTCTCCTCTCTACAAAATGGTGAGGATGGTAGCCCCTATCAGGAAGATAAAGTGAGAAAATGCAAATAAATATTGATTCATCTGCTTGGCCCATTTTTTTTTTTTTTTTTTTAAAGCTCAGTAGATATTGCTACTGCTAATCTTATCTTTTCCTTTGCCACAACTCTCTGATTTGCTCATGACCATCTATCTTTCCCCAGTGGCTCAGATGGTAAATAATCTGCCTACAGTGTGGGAGACTCAGGTTGAATCCCTGAATTGGGAAGACCCACTGAAGGAAGAGTGCATGGCCACCCACTCCAGTATTCTTGCCTGGAGAATCCCATGGACAGAGGAGCCTGGCAGGCTATAGTTCATGGGGTCGCAAAGAGTTGGACACAACTGAAGTGACTGAGTATGCATGCATCCATCTTTTCAAAATCCATGGGTCCTTTGAGAGCCAGCCCCTTTCTCCACTAACCTACTCTAGGCCAGACTCTTGACTTTCTGGTTACTGATAGCATGTACCCCATACAGTTAGCATTGAATTATGTCCTGTTTTACTATTTCCTAGTGACGAAGTCTGTAAGAAATATTAGTCCTGTGAAATTCTCCTCAAAAAAATTACTACATTCAGCTAAGTCTGGGAGGACTATACATTGTCTCTCTCAACTTGGAAATCACAAAACACTCAAGCACAGTAAAGGCACTGAAAGGTCCTGAGTTTAAAAACAAAATCTTTCTAATATTTTTAATCTCTATTTTCTCATCACTTTAAGAAACTTGGTTTGATGTAAAGTATATTAAGAGTCCAAAGAGTCATGTGTAGCCTGCCAGGCTCCTCTGTCCATGCAATTTTTTAGGCAAGAATACCGGAGTAGTTATCATGCCCTTCTCCAGGGAATCTTCCCACCCAGGGATCAAACCTGGTTTTCCTGCATTGCAGGTGGATTCTTTACCATCTGAGCAACCAGGGAAGCCCAACGTAAAAGTAATGTGCCTCATGTCACACTCTGGAAAGTCCTGCCCTATTGCTGAATCCAGTGGAGCTGCTGGGGTCTTGGAGGTGGAGGGAGGTTTGATGCTCAAGTCTAACACCCACCTCCTTCCCTGGTTTCCCCAAAGCTGCCTTCCAAGGACTTCCATGGCATTCCAGGGACTACTGATCACAGTTAAGAGCCCACCATCACATATTCCCTCATCTGGTCCCCAGAAGGCAGCAGTAATAGTATCAGCTTTATTGTACAGATAAGAAAACGGCGGTGTATAGTGGTCATGGTTGAATGACCACATTGTCAACCAAGCAGTATGGGCAGAATCACTTGCAAATGCAATCCATCTTTCACTGGGCCTAGCAGAATTCTTTGAATATGCAATAAATATACAGAATTCTACCTACTCTACTGAGTGACAAATACATGGCAAAGATGCAAAAAGAAATCACAGCTTTGATTTTTCTCTTTGCTAATAAAAATAGTGTCTTGATTATGGGCATATATTTTCAAGGCACAGGGTCCACTCCTTAGAGTTTGTGCTGGGCCAAACTGCACTCTTTAGATGGCTTTGAATTGGAGTGTGCATGAGTGACATAGATTACAAGATCCAGTGGCTTAGCAGATGTTATTTGCCCTTGACATTTCACACTTTAGTCTCAGCTTTAAGATCAGGAGGAGAACAGAGGAAAGGCAGAAGTGATGATGCAATGATGAGAGGACAGGATAAAGCGAAACAGACAGGACAAAGATGAGGCTCCCTTAAAGCCCAGTACAGCTCTCTACTTAGAGTTAACCCCAATATTACTCCTTCAAGATGAATCTGACCTGGTAGCATCAGGGGCAAGACAGCAAAGACGACAACAGCTCTCTGGTCCCAGACACCACCACCTCTAGCAGCACTGACACACTAATCACCAAGACAAGCTTATAAAATGTTTCACCACTTAGCTTAAGTAAAAAATGTTTAGCAAATGTGCAAATACTGTGGATGAGAGAAACTTTGCCACGTGGGGACTAGCATTCCAGTGTACATAAAAAGATTCAATCTAGGCAGGAGGGACACTTCTTCCTGAGCAGTTAGATATAGCAGAGAAGGGAGAGGAAACCAAAGAGTGGGTGTGCCCTGGTCTTATGAGACCGGAACTCGTCCTATAGGTAGAGCTGCATCATGACAAAGGTGGAGGCTCAGCTCCTCAGAGAGTGAGGCCAGCAGATCAGGGCATCAAGAAGCAGAGCTATGATTAAATGGATATGGCACAGGGGCATCCCTGGTAGCTCAGACAGTAAAGAAGTTGCTTGCAATGCAAGAGACCCTGGTTTGATCCTTGGGTTGGGAAGATCACCTGGAGAAGGGAATGGCCACCCACTCCAGTCTTCTTGCCTGGAGGATTCCATGAACAGAGGAGCCTGCCAGGCTACAGTTCATGGACTCACAAAGAGTTGGTCATGACTGAGTGACTAACACTACTACACAGCTCACTGGTCTCAGCATCTGGGCAAGAACCCAGATTTCCCTGTTCTCAGTGTAGAACTCTCTCTACTAAATCTACTAAGTCCACAGTAGACTTCCCTTTCATCCCCCTTTTCCTTGTTCTCCCCCCGCCACTCCCTTTTTACTGCACAGTCTGAGGTCAGAATTAAGTGCTTCTGTTAAATTACCTCCCAGGATTTCACAAAGAGTAATAATGTACATATTTGATCTAGCGGTCAGGGAAATGCTGTAGACAGTGATTCAGAGCATCCGTTTTTCACTTGGCCAAATTCATTTTGATGGAATTTCCCTGGGATCTGACTGAGCCAAAGTCTCCCTTAACTCGGGCCATGGGCTTTAATGAAATCAAAACTACTGCTGGGGCTGTCTCCACTTTCCTCCTCGTGTAGAAGTGTTCCCTGTGGCACTTAAACCTTAAACCAGTGCTTAGAGATTAAAAGGTGGCTCTGAAGAGCTAAAGAAATGAACCTATGTGGGACTATATCCAATATCAAGGCTCAACCCATGAACTTACCCAAAACAGCATTACAAAGTCTGTTTGAACTGTGAGGCCTCTTGGAATGGTTTAGGATGGACACCAAGCACATTTAAAATCAAAATCAATGTCATTTAAGCCTTAACATTACCATGCAGGGTCAACAGCTTAGAAGTAAAGAGAGATGCTTTTGCAAATGAATAAATACTGATTTATTTAATGAAGAAGAATCTGATGCCAAAGCTTTAGAAAGTCACAAGTGAACAGTATCCCAAAACACAGTGCAGTGCTTTTTAAACTGTTTGAGAGATATAATAGTACATTTCAGATTTTTTTCAAATGAAATTGTATATTAATTGCTGTTGTCGTTCAGTCACTAAGTCACGTCTGACTCTTTGCAACCCCATGGAGTGCAGTGCACAAGGCTTCCCTGTCCCTCACTATCTCCCAATGTTTGCTCAAACTCATGTGCACTGAGTCAGTGATGCCACCCAACCATCTGATCCTCTGTCACTCCCTTCTCCTCCTGCTCTCAATCTTTTCTCAGCCTAGGGGTCTTTTTCAATGAATTGGTTCTTCGCATCAGGTGACCAATTATTAGCCCTTCAGCTTCATCATCAGTCCTTCCAATGAATATTCAGGGTTGAACTGTACATGAAAATTGTACATGGAATCACAATATATAAGAGAGACAACCTCAGAGCTCGCCCTGGTATTACAGGGGAGGAGGATGCTCAGACTGCATCTTCTAGGTTTTTCCCCTATCCTTCATCTGCAAGGTATTTTCCCTTAACATCAGTGACCCACACAACTCAGTCAATGAACTGTTGATCTCGTTCACCTCTCTCCCTTTACCATAACCTAGAAAGTACCCTGGGGAAGTTGAAGCCACCACAGCCCTGGGCTTTCATTTTTGTCTCTGCCGATGACTAGCCTGATTTGCAGGAGAAACAATCACCTAAATGACAACTCCTATTTATTCTATAAAATGTGAAGAAGCAAAGTTTATATACATATCTTTGAGATATATGTATATATCACAAAGATTTGTTCAGGATCAAACTAGATTTTAAAATGCCATTTTTTACACTCTAACATTCAGATAAATGTTCAATGTTGTTGGCTATACACTTAATTCATAGCAACCTTCAAAGGAAAATAATAGAATGATAAACTTGAGTATTGTAATCTAAGGGGAGACAGAGGAAAGAAAAACAATTCTGAGTTTGGCCATAACCTTAGAGGGATATTTCATTTAGGAAATCTTCACTGCACACTTGACGGATGACAGGAGTAGTAATGATTAACACAGAGTTCTACTGCGTAATACAGACTCTGGAGAGAAATCACCATAAATTATTGATTGTCTAAATCTTCTACATATCTAAACATATACACAAAAAGAAGCTGTGTAAACAGGGAAAAAACTACACCAAAACAGGGAACTCAGGCCAAGTGTAAAGGGAATGGTTTGGCTACAGTTTTTTGGAATAGTAGATTTAGGTCTTCTCTGCAAATGTTGCTCCCTTGCTAGCTGCAGGCATCTATCAGGAGTTGGATGACAGCTGTTTACACTGGATGGGAGCATTTGGGGTAAATGTGGAAACTTCAGTTGGCAGACACCTATGTCAGCCACTAACTCATCACCTCCCCAAACACACACCCCTAGTCCTTCAACCTCTACTCACTTCTCTTTCAGAGATTTGCCACAAATGCATCAGTAAGAAGGGAGGTGCAACCTGGCAGAGACCCTCTTGACTCAGTTCAACTTAGAATGAGCATTTCTCCCTTTCTTGGAGAATTCAGTTCAGTTCAGTCACTCAGTCATGTCCAAATCTTTGTGACCCCATGGACTGGAGCATGTCAAGCCTCCCTGTCCATCACTAACTCCTGGAGCCTACTCAAACTCATGTCCATTGAGTCAGTGATGCCATCCAACCATCTCATCCTCTGACGTCCCCTTTTCCTCTTGCCTTCAATCTTTCCTGGCATCAGGGTCTTTTCAAATGAGTCAGTTCTTTGCATCAGGTGGCCAAAGTATTGGAGTTGCAGCTTCAACATCAGTCCTTCCAATGAATATTCAGGACTGATTTCCTTAGTATTGATAGGTTGGATCTCCTTGCAGTCCAAGGGACTTTCAAGAGTCCTCTCCAACATCACAGTTAAAAGCATCAATTCCTTGGTGCTTAGCTTTCTTTATAGTCCAACTCTCACATCCATACATGACTACTGGAAAAAAAAACATAGCTTTGACTAGATGGCCCTTTGTTGGCAAAGTAATGTCTCTGTTTTTTAATATGTTGTCTAGGTTGGTCATAACTTTTCTTCCAAGCAGCCAAGTGTCTTTTAATTTCATGGCTGCAGTCACCGTCTGCAGTGATTTTGGAGCCCCCCAAAATAAAGTCTCTCACTGTTTCCGTTGTTTCCCCATCTATTTGCCATGAAGTGATGTGACCAGATGCCATGATCTTAGGTTTTTGAGTGTTGAGCTTTAAGCCAACTTTTTCACTCTCTCTTTCACTTTCATCAGGAGGCTCTTTAGTTCTTCTTGCTTTTTGCCATAAGGGTGGTGTCATGATTCAAGGTCACCAATAAGTCGTCTCACCCATGCATGTATGACCCTGATACTTTGGGAAAGAGTCTTATCTTTTTATGTCCAGTTTATTTTATATTTCCCCCCACAGGAAATATAATAATCATCAATTTGGAGGTAATGTTAATTGGGCGAAGCAGCTGGCAGTGGAGGCCAAATATTAAAACAAGGCAAAAACGATCAGAAACTGCAAACAGAAAGAGTTTTTTAAAATGCTGTCCCTAACTATTAAAAGGGTGAGCTCCATTAATTTTAGATTTTTGCAGTGATTGTGGTTTTGTTTGCTCATTTGTTTTTCATCATCTCCCACCAACCCCCAGCAGATATTAATTCACCTTTGCATCAAAGGTTTTCTTTGTATTGTCAGAAACCGCAAATACTCATTTAATGCCTTCAAACAATACCACAGCAGTGTGCCATGATATAGCTATGTCTCTCTAATTATGGATGTTTGTAAATCAATATGACAGTAGAGAAATCATCCCTTTCCATTTCCCACCGTTCTCTAAAATATGTTCTTAGAGGGAACTCCAGACACCCAAGTCTCTAAATTTAGAACTGCAGAGTCATTTTTGAGTCTTCTCCAACTTTGCTCTCCATGTGACTTTAATGGCCAAGAACCAAGGATTTTTCATCTGTAAATGTTCTAATATCGATGTTGTTATTGATTTGGTCACTAAGTCATGTCTGATTCTTTGCAACCCCATGGACTGTAGCCCGCCAGACTGCTCTTTCCATGGGATTACCCAGGCATGAATACTGGAGTGGGTTGCCATTTCCTTCTCCAGGGGATGTTTCTGATCTAGGGATCAAACCCATGTCTCTTTGTTGGCAGGCAGATTCTTTACCATTGAGCCACCAGGGAAGCCCCTCTAATATCCATCTTTCCTCATAATTTCTACCACCTTGGCTTTCTCCAGGCCCACAGTACTTCTTGCCTAAATTGTTGCAGTGTTCTCCTAACAGGTCTCCTTCCCTTGACTCTTCCATATCATTCTATTCTAGATGCTCTGCTGAGTTAAATTTTTCGAAACACAATGTGAGTAGGTCAGTGCATAACTACAAATGTCCTATGGTCCCTGTGCTCATGGGAGACTTAAATGGTCAAATGCAGATAATAAGATTTGCTTAATTCCTTTCTCTCTCATTAGGAGGTAAGCTATATGAAAGCAGGGGCTTTGAGTCTGAACTGTGCTGGGCATGTAAAACTGTAGCAACAGTAGCAGGTGCAGTATGGATTTGTTGAAATAATAAGTGAGTATAAAATGCATGGACAGTTGGATGAATGGATGGATGGATAGATAAATAATGCCTCTTTAAATGGTTTGCTTAGAGTATTAAATAGAATAATGTATGTAAAAGACTCAGGGCTTCTCTGGTGGCTCATGGGTAAAAAATCTGCCTGCCAATGCAGGAGACTCGAGTTTAATCCTTGGGTGGGGAAGATCTCCTGGAGAAGGAAATGGCAACCCACTCCAGTATTCCTGCCTGGAGAATCCTATGGATAAGGAGCCAGTAGGCCGCAGTCCAGTCAGTCACAAAAGAGTCTGTTGTGATTAAACAATAGCAGCATAAAGGAATCAAGCACAGTCAAAGTAGTTCCCTTCCTTTTTTTCTCTATTAGTCTTCTTGTACTGCTCAGGGCCATCTCCCAATCATGAAAGGCCAAAACAAAAGATGGAAGGATCATGTACTCCATCCTTCCTTCAAAGGGAAAGTACTCAATTCTGAGACTTTAGCTTAGGATTGACACCCCTGCATTTGTTAGGAATCAACTCTGGTAGTGAGATCCTGGAACATAAGAGGCTGCCTGCAGTAGTACATGGGTAGGGATGGTTCTTGCAAAAGTATATCTTGGGCCTTTACTGGGACAGGTAAGGATATCTTGGGCCTGTACTGGGATGATATGGAGAAAGGACAAGTTTGAGACAGAATTCCCAGGCAGAATTGGTGAGTGTGACAGAGACCATCTTTTTCACTTGGCCTCAGTCTCTTGAGTTCTGCTAGAGACTCAGGTGCCTTTCATATCTTTTTTTTTTTTTTTTTTTTTAACATATAAAGTATAAACAAATTAACTTTTGATAGCTGAAAGCTATCAACAACAAATTCTGGTACAGCCTTTAATACTGAGGTCCTAGGGAGTGGGTATCCTATGGAGAAGGCAGAAATGACAAGGAGCACAACTCCCTACAAGCAGAGGGTTTGAAAAGGCACTTTTTTTTTTTTTTTTTTTTTTAAAGCCCATTTTGTGGAAGAAACCAGCTGTCTCTTAATTGCTTTCTGCACTGTGGTTTCTCCTAGGGGTTGGAGAAGGCAGTGGATTAAAGAAAAAGTTTTGAAGGCCATAGGCATGAATATCCAAATGATATAAATTTTAATACATATTTTTAAAAGGGTTAGGCAGTGATGAAAAGATATGATGGCTTTGCTTTTATTTCTTGGTTCGATTACAATCCCTCCAAAAGTGCAGTGGCTATCTCTTTGGAAATTTTGCAGAATTTTAAACTTTGGAAAGATTTTCCCTTTCACAGTCACAAATCTCTGAAAAAGCCTTTGGCTGCAGGAGTCCGGCTCCAAGTCAAGACTGGGGCAAAGGCTTTGCACGTGTTTCTGAAAGGTAGATGGCTTGGAATGAGCACCTTCCAGTTAGGAGTGAAACTACCTAGTTATCTAAATGAAACAGAAAAATGTATGAAATATTCCCCTCATCCCAACTAGATAAGAAGACCTAGCTCTCAAGATGTTATCCACAGTCTATCATTTAAGATTCTTCAGCTATTTCAGCTATAGCATTTCCTAAAAAAAAAAAAAAATTGTTCCAAATAACATTGTAAATTTTATGGCCTGCTCAATCTATGCTTCTGAATGGAAGAGGCAACAGGAATGCATTTAAACAGAGTGTCAAAGAAATGAATCTCCAGTTTATTGCTACTATTCATCTTGGCTAGTAAATGGCCTCCATACTATTCTTCATTCATTAAAAATGGTTCATTTCCTTTGGCCTTTATTCATTGCCTAATATTCCTAATGAACTTAATGTAGCAAGTGATGTAATCAGACAAAAGAACTGTAAGAATCTTTTTCTGCCACTATAAGCAGAATTAAATCATATTTAATTGGGAATATAGTGTTCACCCAAAGTCTTGATTAACTATGCATCACCCACACTGTTGTCTATTCTCAGCACTGCTCTCATTAAAGCAGGAGGAAAGCACCAGCTCTCAGGCTCAGTTCTCTATGTCAGCCACAGCCACATACCAGGCAGGCGGCTAACTAGTCCCAGCCATGGATTAGTCACTGCTTTCAGTGATCCTTAATCCTCCATGGATAAGAATGCACAACGTGGTGTACATGAGACAAGAATGAGGCGACACCCGTGGTACCTGCTTTATAACCAGAGCAGAGGAGAGAGTTAAGCAGAGCTAGGAAGAGTTGAGAGGCAATGGCTTCTGGATGGCTTTTGCCGAAAATAGTCACTGCCCTGGGGTTAGGATGAGAGAATTCTATTTTCAGAAAGGGAAATTGAGAATACAGAAAAGTGGCAAATAAAAAAATCTGCATCAAAAAAAAAATCTTCAAGGACTTCAAGAGAAGCAAACCCCAGCTGGAGTGCCTGCTTGAAAGGCACACCAGGCTCGAGAGTTTGTGCCAGACCCTAGAGGAGCAGGAAAGGCCTGTAGGGTTTGTTTTGTGTTTGTTTGCTTTTGCTTTCTTAGCAGAAATAGACGTGGTGGAAAAGGTGTTTTGAGAAGCACGGTTTGGTAGTAAATAGTTCAGCTGGAGGATCATTGATGATTTTGCAGGAATTGGGTCAAGAGGCAAGAAGGTCTTGGGCCAGGTGATAACAATGTGGTACCAAAGTGGGGGTTTCCCAATAGGCCCAGTGGGGGAAGAAGTGGTGATGAACTGGAAATCATTATGGACAGGTAATAGCTCAGGCAGTAAGGAATCTGCCAGCAATGCAGGGGACCCAGGTTCGATCCCTGGACTGGGAAGATCCTCTGGAGAAGGGAATGGCTACCCATTGCAGTATGTTTGCCTGGAGAATTTCATGTACAGAGGAGCCTGGTGAGCTATAGTCCATGGGGTTGCAAAGAGTTGAACATGACTGAGCAACTTTCACTCCCCGCCCCACCCCACCCCCACACACACAGAGGTAAAGGAGAAAGATGGGGTTAAAAACTGCTGGATGCATTTGAGTCACTTCTTACTCTGACCCCCATCATGTCTGTCCTTCCTTTCCGCCAACCAGGGAATAGCTCCATGCCACCTGTCCATCATCTCAGAATCACTCAGCTGAGCATAACTCTCCCCACACTGAGCTGCGTAGCACTCATGGGCATGGCAGGCCACATGGCAGCCCTTCTTGGAAGCTTTCTCAGCAGGCTGCATATTGCTCTCAGCTCCTCAGGGCAGCAAGTTCTCTGTAGCATTTCTATAATAACCACCATGTCTCAAGGCCTAGTGCACACAGCACTGTAGGTGCCACATAAATATTTGTAGAGAGAATAGAGAACTTAGCGCCATAGCAATCTTCAAGTATTTTCAATAAGGGCTGAAGTCCTGGCTGAGTGACTCAGCAGTAAAGAATTTGCCTGCAATGCAGGAGACGCAGAAGATGTGGGTCCATCCTTGGGTCTGGAAGATCTCCTGGGGGAGGGCATGGCAACCCATTCTAGTATTCTTGCCTGGAGAATCTCATGGACAGTGGAGACTGGAGGGCTACGGTCCCTTGGGTCAAAAAGAGTCGGACACAACTGAAGCAACGGAGTAGACACACACGCAAAGTCCAGGCCAAGTGAATAAAATCTCTCCTTTATATAAGTGTTCTCTAGCGACTCAAAATGATTATCTTCTGCCCAGTGTCACTTTCTGATAAAGGTCAAACAAGCTTGAAAAAACAACAGAAAAACCTCCATTTGATTTGACATTTGTGAAGAGAGCCAAGAATCCCGATTGATGATAACCTCTACCTTCCTTGTTCTGCTTCATCATCAGACCACAAGGCAGGTACAAGACTTCTCACAGATTTCAAATCTGTATTTTGTTGAGTTTTCTCATTTAGTTGTGGTGAAGGTAATTCCTCCCAGCGAAAAGGCCAAATATCAACCGTCAATTTGCATAAAGGACAAACTCAGTAGGATGCTCTTTATGCACTGTGTCTAATAATATGATCTGTCTCATGTTTGAAGGACACATTTACGAAAATAATTTTATGTGGTGCTCACATATTAATAAGCCAGTGGGAGCTCAATATATAGCAAATTCTTCTGACTTATGCAAATAATATTGTAAGGCTTATTAAGAGACAATAGTAAGATGGCAGAGTAGAATGATGCACACTCATCTCCTCCTGTGAGAACACCAAAATTGCAACTAGCTGTTGAACAACCATCAACAGGAGGACACTGGAACCCACCAAAATAAGATACTCCACATCCAAAGACAAAGAAGAAGCCACAGCAAGACAGTAGGTGATACACAATCACAATAAAATCAAATCCCATACTCAATGGTGGATGACCCACAAACTGGAGAACAATACCACCAAAGAAGTTCTCCTGCTGTTGTGAAGGTTCTGAGCCCCATGTCAGACTTGCCAGCCCAGGACACGGACAGAGGGACTGGGAATCCCCAGGGAATCTGGCCTTGAGGGTAAGTGGGATTTGATTATGCACCTTCCGGAGGACTGAGGAAAACAGAGACTCCAGTCTTGAAGGCACAAACAAAATTTTGCATGCACCAAGACCCAGAGGAGAGGAGCAGTGACCCTATAGGAGACTGAATCAATACTACCTGTTGGTGTTAGAGGGCCTCCTGTGGAGGTGTGGGTCAGCAGGGGCTCACCGGAGGGACAGGGGCACTAGAAGGTCCCCCTTGGCATAAACCTTCTTGGAGTTGCCATTAACCCTACCATAGAGCCCATGGACACCAGGGCTGGGTGACCCCAGGCCAAACAACTACCACAAAGGGAGTGTAACCCCACGCATCAACAGATAATTGGATTAAAGCTATACTGGCCAGCAGAGCAAGACCCAGTTTTTCCCATCACCAGTCCCCTACATCAAGAAGCTTACACAAGCCTTTTAGTCTCATCCATCAGAGGGCAGACAGAAGAAGAAGCACAGTCTCACAGTGACTAATAAAAAAATATATATTACAGAAAGTTAATCACAATGAAAAAAGCATAAAGTTTTGTGCCATATAAAGGGACAAGATAAAACCCCAGAAATACAATGAAATGAAGTGGAGATAGGCAACCTTCCAGAAAAAGAATTCAGAATAATGATAGTGAAGGTGATCCAGGATCTTGGGAAAAGAATGGAGGCAAAGATTGAGAAGATGCAGGAAATGCTTACCAAAGACCTAGAAGAACTAAAGGACAAACAGAGGTGAATAATATACTAGAAGGAATCAACAGGAGAATAACTGAGGCAGAAGAACAGATAAATGACCTGGAGGACAAAATGGTAGGAATCACTGCCACAGAACAGAATACAGATAAAAGGATGAAAAGAAATGAAGACAGCCTAAGAGGCCCCTGGTACAACATTAAACGCACCAACATTTGCATTATAGGGGTCCCAAAAGGAGAAGAGAGAGAAAAAGGACCTGAGAAAATATTTGAAGTGATAATAGATGAAAACTTCCCAAATATGGGAAAGGAAATAGTCAACCAAGTCCAGGAAGCACAGAGAGTCCCAGGAAGGATAAACCCAAGCAGGTGATATAGAGTTATATGATATAGGTGATATGTGTTTGGTGATATAAAGTTCTATTATTTTTCTGTTGACCAATCATGATACAATGATATTAAGTGAGTAATAGTTACATAGTCACAATAGTAAAAGATGTTTATGTTTTCACAATCAAGAGCCAGACAAAGAATAAAATATAATTACAATTGCAAGCCATAATGGGAACATGATTAACTGAGCAATATGAAATAATTGCATACAGTTCGGGGTGGGGTGTCAAGCAGAGTCATGTGGCAAATGGAGGAGCATACATGCACATGTTTTCATCCACCCAGTCAGTCTATATTTTTTGGTTGGCGCATTTAATCCATTTACATTTAAGGTAATTATCAATATGTATGATCCTGTTACCATTTTCTTAATTGTTTGGGATTTATTTTCTGTAGGTCTTTTCCTTCTCTTGTGTTTCTTGCCTAGAGAAGTTCCTTTAGCCTTTGTTGTAAAGCTGGTTTGGTGGTGCTGAATTCTCTTAACTTTTGTTTGTCTGGAAAGTTTTTGATTTCTCCATCAAATTGGAAGGAGAGTCTTGTTGGGTAGAGTATTCTAGGTTGTAAGTTCTTCTCTTTCATCACTTTAAATATAATCATGCCATTCCCTTCTGCCTTGTAGAGTTTCTGTTGAGAAATCAGCTGATAGCCTGATGGGACTTCCTTTGTGTGCTATTTCTGATCTTTCCCTCGTTGCTTTTAATATTTTATCTCTGTCTTTAATTTTTGTCAGTTTGATTACAATGTGTTTCCATGTGTTCCTCCTTGGGTTTATCCTACCTAAGACTTTCTGTGCTTCCCGGACTTGGTTGACTATTTCCTTTCCCATATTTTGGAAGTTTTTGTCTATTATCTCTTCAAATATTTTCTCAGGTTCTTACTGTCTCTCTTCTCCTCTGGGACCCCTATAATGTGAATGTTGGTGCATGCAAAGATGGGCTCAATAAAGGACAGAAATGGTATGGACCTAAGAGAAGCAGAAGATATTAAGAAGAGGTGGAAAAAACACACAGAAGAACTGTACAAAAAAGATCTTCACGACCCAGATAATCACGATGCTGTGATCAATCACCTAGAGCCAGACATCCAGGAATGTGAAGTCAAGTGGGCCTTAGGAAGCACCACTACGAACAAAGCTAGTGGAGGTGATGGAATTCCAGTTGACCTATTTCAAATCCTAAAGGATGATGCTCTGAAAGTGCTGCACTCAATATGCCAGCAAATTTGGAAAACTCAGCAGTGGCCACAGGAATGGAAAAGGTCAGTTTTCATTCCAATCCCAAAGAAACGCAATGCCAAAGAATGCTCGCACTACCACACAATTGCACTCATCTCACATGCTAGCAAAGTAATGCTCAAAATTCTCCAAGCCAGACTTCAGCAAAACGTGAACCATGAACTTCCAGTTGTTCAAGCCGGATTTAGAAAAGGCAGAGGAACCAGAGATCAAATTGCCAACATCCACTGGATCACCAAAAAAGCAAGGAAGTTCCAGAAAAAAAATCTACTTCTGCTTTATTGACTATGCCAAAGTCTTTGACTGTGTGAATCACAATAAACTGTGGAAAATTCTGAAAGAGATGGGAATACCAGACCATCTAACCTGCCTCTTGAGAAATTTGTATGCAGGTCAGGAAGCAAATTAGAACTGGACATGGAACAACAGACTGGTTCCAAATATGAAAAGGAGTATGTCAAGGCTGTATATTGTCACCCTGCTTATTTAAATTATTTGCAGAGTACATCATGAGAAATGCTGGGCTGGAAGAAGCACAAGCTGAAATCAAAATTGCTGGGAGAAATATCAATAACCTCAGATATGCATATGACACCATCCTTTATGGCAGAAAATGATGAAGAACTAAAGAGCCTCTTGATGAAAGTGAAAGAGGAGAGTGAAAAAGTTGGCTTAAAGCTCAACATTCAGAAAACCAAGATCATGGCATCCGGCCCCATCATTTCATGGCAAATAGATGGGGAAGCAGTGAAAACAGTGGCAGACTTTTTTGGGGGGCTCCAAAATCACTGCAGATGGTGACTGCAGCCGTGAAATTAAAAGACACTTCATCCTAAGGAGAAAAGTTATGACCAACCTAGACAGCATATTAAAAAGCAGAGACATTACTTTGTCAACAAAGGTCCATCTAGTTAAGGCTATGTTTTTTTCCAGTAGTCATGTACGGATATGAGAGTTGGACTATAAAGAAAGCTGACCTCTGAAGAATTGATGCTTTTGAACTGTGGTGTTGGAGAAGACTCTTCAGAGTCCCTTGGACTGCAAGGAGATCCAACTAGTCCATACTAAAGGAAATCAGTCCTGAATATTCATTGGAAGGACTGATGTTGAAGCTGAAACTCCAATACTTTGGCCACCTGATGCGAAAAACTAACTCTTTTGAAAAGACCCTGATGAAAGATTGAAGGCGGAAGGAGAATTGGACCACAGAGGATGAGATGGTCGTATGGCATCCCCAACATGATGGACATGAGTCTGAGTAAATTCCGGGAGTTGGTGATGGATAGGGAAGCCTGGTGTGCTGCCGTCTATAAGAGTCAGACACGACTGAGTGATTAAACTGAACTGAACCAATATCACCAAAACTAGGATCTAATAGAAAAACCTGTAATCACTTTTTAAAATCTAGATGCATATCAGAATTATCTTGAAATCTTTTTGAAAAATACAAATGCTCAGGTATTGCTTTGTTTCTCCAGAGTTCCAGATATGTTTCTGATGAGCAGTCATGTTTAAAAACAACTGGATTATATGATGGTCTTTTACTTTTATCTAGTTTGTTTCACTTTTTCTATTTCATATTCAGTGCTCCCATTTATTTTAGTTTATGTTCTTGAATTTCTCCATATCTTCATTTTTTAATGTTCTTTCTAAAGTGTAGTAGAAAAGTTTTTGTATACATACATATATATATAAATGTATAATATATATGTTAGAAAACTTATGAATTTTTTCCTAACTAAAAAAAATTATGATATTTTGATTCCACTTGTTTGATTTAGTATCAATAGGATGCTAGATTTATAACTAAAAAATATATATATGCAACAAGAAACAAAGGTTTACTATATACCACAGGGAACTATAGTCAATATCTTGTAATAATCATGATGGAAAATAATTTCAAAAATAATATATGTGTATTTGCATAACTGCATCACCTTGCTGTGCACCTGAAACATTGTAAGTCAACTGTACTTCAATGAAAGATATATATTAAAAAAAGAATGAGACAGTAGTAACTTGACAATTGTGACCCAAACACTCAGGTATTTAGCTGATATCCCAACGACCTCAATGTATCTTAGAAGCCAAGAGACCTTAAGACTTCAAAAACTCTGCTCATGCGCATTCCAGAATAAGCTGGAAAAGAGAAATATTGAACTGGTACCAATGGAACATCAGAAATGAACAGTAAAAATTGGCAGCTTCCTGGACAAATCAAGTCTTCACTACACAGTTTTAACTCTATATAAAGTAAATTCATTTAATTAGTGGCTACATCTGTGTTTGAATATAGGACATATTTCAAAGCAAAGCAAACTTTAAAATATCATGAATTATGTTGGATTATCCACATGTCATATTTCATTCATCTGTGCAGACAGCCTGAATCTGATCATCATTGAGGAAAATGATTCTAGAACATGGATGCTATATACCTGCAAAGGGGCTAGTCTTCTTCCTCATAGATGTCATATCCTTGGAGGGAATGAATAAGGAAATGAGCCCCAAGGAGATGATTAATGGGCATCCCTTCCAGAGTGATTCATATGCCACCCCTGCCTGTGTGACCATTATGGATTTATTAACATTAAAGCAATGCTATTCAAAGAGGTATCAAAACATTTTCATGTGATGGAACGCCAGGTGAAATATTACTGCAACCTCTCAGCAGACTGAAACAAGCTGAGATAATTGCACCGCCAAGGAGAACAGACTCAACCTCCAGATGCCACTTAAGGCCCTGAGTTCTGTCTTCTAGAATTTCTTTACTTGAGGTAATAATGGCCTGATGTTATGCTCAGAATCAGCCCCCCTCATATTGTGATACCCAATGGATACCACTAATTGCAACCCTTCTGCTCCAACACATCTTCCAAGACTTAATTACAGAGTAAGTGAGGGAGTCCTGGCTGAGGAGTTCCTGTCATTTCCTGGGTACTTCCAGCTACATTCCTGGTTCACTGAGGGCAGGGCAGGGGTGGAGGGTGGAGAGCAACAGAGTGGAGACCAGGGCCCTGTCTCTTCAGAGAATGAAGAGCTGGAATGAGGTAATTATTTGAGAAAAGATATCATGCACATGAGCATCAAGTACAGATTACCAAACAAAAGTGAAGCCATGTTTATAAAATGTACCAAAACCCTTCCTTGACATTTTTCTTCAGAACTATTTTCATTTCTGAAAATAAAAATTAATTTCCTACTTTCTGAATTTAGCAATCTTTTCCTCATATGCTATATCCCATTCCTCATAGGTCTTCAAATCTTTTTCTATAGGCCAGGGTCCTCTGTCCATGGGATTCTCCAGGCAAAAGTACTGAATGGATAGCCATTCCTTTCTCCAGGAGATCTTCCTGACCCAGGGACCGAACCAGGGTCTCTTGCATTGCAGGCAGATTCTTTACCATCTGAGCCAGCAGGGAAGCCCAGGCTACCTACTAAAAGCTCCTGAAGATAGATCTGTGACCTTAAAGAGGATACTGGATTATTCTAAACCATAAGCTCTCTCCTCATGCTTATTTAGTTATGTATGCTGTACGGGCCTGGTGGATGGCCGAGTTATTATACTAAGTCTCTTTCTCTCTCTCTTTTTAACATTATCTAACCATGCCGCTCGGTCTGATTCCTGAGCATTTCCACCCTCAGGACTTTCTTTTCCCAGTCTGTCCCCATGAACCAGAATGTCTTTGTCCTCTTTAAGCACACTGACTGGTCTGGAGGCTCTTGCTCAAGCTCCGTACTCCCAACCAACAGCACTGCCTTCCTATTCTGGTTTCCTGAAACATTTGTCATTTTGTCACTTAATCATTTACTAACTTTGTTGTTATTCCATTTCTCCATGCCACCATGTATTGCATCTTTGATGAGATCTTAAGATGCCTGAGGACAGCAAATTGAAAACTCCTGACTAGGTTTCAGTTCTTGGTAATGAACCAAGCAAAAGATGTGCCAAGAGCAGTGGCCAGCTTGGAGCTTATGTGGGATCCCAAGGAATGGGGAGAACTAGAGGAGAGAAAACAGGCCAATGGGGAGCAGAGTGATTTCAGGGCCAGCTCTGTGCCTGGGAAAGTCACTGGAGTTCCAGGTCAGGCTTAAAGACAACTTTACCATGGTGCTAACAGATGCTTCTCATGGACAGGGGATTAATTTAGGAGTACATTTCTTAAGTGAAATGAACCAACCTCTGTGGATCTAAAGCTGCAAAAGTCAGAAAGTAAACCCTCTGCTCCATTATGCATTAGTTTAATACTTTTTCCCCCTACTCTTCCCCTCAAACTGCAGAAAAGAATCTGTTCAAGAGAAGTGGGAAGAAGCAAAGAACCCCAAAAGAGGGAATCAAAGAGGAAAAGTAGAGAACTTGAAGGTTTGCTGATTTCACAATTTGGCCAGGACAGATCACATCTGTCCTGCAGATCTGGTCCTCTTGGAGGGGATGAGCCAAGAAACAGTGTTCAGTTCTGGTTCTACTTTTCCTCCTCACCATATCCACATCCAAAGAACTTCTTCAAGAATTCAAACTAGCTGAAAACTTTCATCATCCCAGTTTTGTATATCCCTATTATACTCATAAATCAGAGAAAAGAAAAAACCACAAACACAGAAGCTCTAAGTAAAATAACACAAAATAAAGCAAAGCATCAGCCATCACCACCATGACAATAAAACTTTCATAGATAGAATCCTAGCGAAGTCCCAATTTAGTCACAGATCTTCACAAGTTACAGGAAGGTAAGAAGTTAGACTCAAGCATTTTAGAAATATTCTCATACCTAAACCTGTAAAACCATCATCTGCTTAAATACAACAATCAGAAAATTCAATTAACCAGAATACCTCATTCCTCACACATTTTAGTTCCTTGGGGTTTCAACTGCCTCCAATCTGCCATCTACAACATTAAGTGTGTCTAATTTTCAAAACAGAACATATAATTATTCCTTTTTGTCAATGAAAATCTTGGGTGGAAATAATCACCAATGTGAACTTTGCCATTCCAGGTTGTTAAATTCAAATGAATATAAATGCTGTTCTCTGTAAATTATCTCTCTAATTTGAGGCATAAATGGGCTTTTTGCCCTCACCTTCAAGGCTTGCCTTCAATATTCTGTGAAAGACAAATTACATTATTATCTTAGGAAAGTCTGCTGAAAACTATTGAATTTTCAGTTCTAGAAGCTGAAGATATTTCTTGTTTGACAAAGTATATCAATACTTGTCACTGACACAGAGATTGGATTTTTAAGGCATTTGTGGAACAAAAGAAACAAATTTTACCATGGCATTCATTTTAAAACAAAACATCTAAATAAATCAGATCTGGCTAGCAACACACCTGGAGCCTTGACTGGGGTTAATTATACATAGAGTTGGCAAATCTACAGCCATAACCAACCAGCAGACAGCAGGACTACTCAGATCATCTCAGCACTGACACATCACAGGTAGTTGAGTCTCAAACACATTCAGGGGTTAAGTCTCAGCTGATGAACCGCATGGCAGCCACCAGAGGACTTTGTTGATGATGGACACTTGAAGCAACTTTCTTCTAGATTTGGTCTTCCTGTTACTGTTGCTTTTTAATGGCAAAATAGGAATTAAGATGAGCGCTCACAATGATAGTGGAAACACACTTATGGTTTATTAAGTGCTGACCCCATGCTGAGCACAATGTTCACAGCTGCATATTCATTTCATGGATTCACTTGTTTAAAACTCACAGCCTCCGAGTTTGCTATGCTGTTCATTTCACAGATGAGGAAACTGAGTCCTAAAAGAATTAAGCCACTTGCCTAAGGTTAAGAGGATAGTTCATGTGACAGAAGAAGTATTTGAATCAGTAAATGAGAAAAGCGTCATAGGGGAAAAAAAAAAAAAAGAGTAGGGGGGAAGCTAATGGAATTCAGCAGAATACTTAAATTCTATTGACTATCATTCCTTTCTGTCCTTCAAATTGAGTATCAGGTGACGGTAGGTACTCATCTCTCATCCCCAAATTCAGGAGGCTGAAAAATTTCTTCTGCTCACACTACTCAGTAGTGACAGTAACACAGTAACAGCAAATACTTATAAAGCTGTAATTCTCTGCCAGGCTCCTTTGTTAGCACTTTATGATTATTATCTGCTTTTACAAGGGCAGAAACTGAGGCATGGTTAATGCACTAATTTGGTTAATTTGTCCACTGTCACGTGACTGAGTGGGGATTTTAAGTGGGAATAATTTGGCTCCAAGGTCTGTTTTCTTAGCCACCACGTGCATGCTAAAGTCGCTTCAGTTGCGCTGGACTCTATGTGACCCAATGGACCATAGCCTGCCAGGCTCCTCTGTCCATGGGATTCTCTAGGCAAGAATACTGGAATGGGTTGCTGTGCCCTCTTATACAGGGGATCTTCCCAGCCCAGGGATTGAACCTGTGTCTTTTATGTCTCCTGCATTGCCAGGTGGGTTCTTTACCACAAGCACCACCTGGGAAGCCCCATGAATTTAATATCCAATTTCAAATCTGTCAGTTGCTGGGCATAGGAACAGGAGGACAAAACTTGAAATCTTCCCTGTCCTCATTAACATTTCAACAGAGGCAGGTATGTCTCTGGTTCCACCCAATTTACATAACATGGAATCACCAGGAGACCTGGTGGGGCATCCTGCTGTCACTGAGCTGTCTCCTGGACACGCTCAGAGTCCAGGATGGGGCTTTGATTTGACTCTGCTTCCAGAGGGGAACATAGAAATATATAAGGAGGAAATCAGGCCCAGAGGGGTTAACCCTCTAAACCTCTCAAAAGCAGGCAGATCTCGGTCACTAACACTCCAATTTTGAAGTGTTTTCCATGAAAGAGGGAGCTCTACTTCCATCTTAAAACCAAGAGCTAGCTAAGAGCCTAGAAACACACATTGGGAATAAACCCAACATCATTGCATCCTCCAAAACATTTATATTTTGTTTTTTTTAAGGTATTTTTAAGTTTTCAAGGGTTTCTTAGAGGAATATTTTCCCATCACTGCATAGCTGGATTTAACAGGTATCACTCACTTCGAGCATGCTGGCTTATTTGGCCCACAGTAGTAATGAAAGTATTATGTTTATCCAACATGCTAGGAAAATGTCAACCTACTAGACCTTAGGCAAACAACGATGTACAGTTAGAGACAAAAGTTATTCCCATAGCTAAACCTTTGGAACAAGTTATCCAGGGAAGATAATTGTAATATTCAAGACAATACAACTTACAATAGTCACTTTTCTAAAATATGTATTTGGAGTTTTATTGTCTCGTTGGGCTTTCCTGGTGGCTCAGATGGTACAGAATCTGTCTGCAATGCAGGAGACCTGGGTTTGATCCCTGGCTTGGGAAGATCCCCTGGAGAAGGAATGGCAACCCACTCCAGGATCCTTGCCTGGGAAATTTCAAGAAGACAAGAGTCTGGTGGGCTATAGTCCATGGGGTTGCAAAGAGCTGGACACGACTGAGCAACTAACACTTTCTCCACTTATGAACTTCAGATATGTACCATTTTATACAGAGAAACTTCCCTGAACATATGACTTTATCTGAGGCCTAGGCACACTAAATGATTTTTCATCCCTTACGGCCACTGAAATAAGTAAGCCAGTTACATATGTCTTTTTAAAAAATACACTAAATGTTTGAACATTAAAGTCCAAATTCTGTGGGTAAGTTACTTTTCTTATTGTGCCTTAGTGTCCTTTACAAAATCAGCTATGAAAGTATTCAAAATTCTCAAAGGATTACTTCAGGTTAAATAAAAACATAGGGACTTTCCCAGTGGTCCAGGGGTTAAGAACCTGCCTTCCAATGCAGAGGACATGAGTTTGATTCCTAGTCAGGAAACTAAGATCCTACGTGCAGGGGGGCAACTAAGGCCACATGCCACAACTAGAGAAAGCCCACAGCCTCAACAAAGGCCCAGTGCAGCCAACAATAAGCAATAAAAACAAAAACATATAGGTACGGAGTTCTTAGCACAGTGTCAGGCACAGAGTATGGCTCTTCAAACGGAGTGCTAATGTACCTACATGCACACACAGGTATCTATATAATTCATACAGAATAGTAACACAAAGAAAGCTAAATCTATTCTTTAACTGATGTGCCCACTTAATGATCTGTGATTGGTAAATGGGCAACATAGAGCTTAAAAGTCAGCTGCTATATATTCAAACAGACACAGTACATAGGCTTCTGGCTGCCACAATGATGTTGCTGATGATGCTGGCATTATTCTAAGTTCCTGCCTGTACCTTTTGATGAGAGGACTGGAAGTATCCCATTTTGCAAATAAGGAAACAGAGACATGGAGTGTTCAAATGACTTGCCATCGCCATACAGCTGGTGTACACAACAGCTTAGGCTGGAACGCAGGTGGTCTGATTCCACAGTGCATGCTCTTAACCTTTACAAAAGGCAATGCTCCTCTGACCTGCTTATAATCCAGTTCCCTGGGTGACACAGGAACAAGCTGCTCAAAGGAAAACTAAGGACGTCCCTCCTTTTGTTAGCTCCCAGGAGTCAGGAAGTGATGAGTCCCATGCAGCAAGGCTCACCTGACTTCCTTCAAACCAGAGTTGTTTTGAAATTGGGATAGGATAACTGGATCGAAGACCATGAAGTATTTTGGGCACATAGAAATTGTGTGACTCTGAATCTGAAGTAACTTTAAAAACAGCATAAGAGTGACTACATCACGGCATGTGCCACATTTTCCACTTACAGTTACTCATCTCCAAGTGCTTCCAAGGGGACACCCACTGCTCTCTACCTTTTGACATGGTTGTACAGGCAGAAGTATTATTTCAAAACTGTTAAAAAGAGTGCATGTTGAAACAAGTGCCATACAACATCCCTACTAGAATACCAGACCACCTGACCTGCCTCTTGAGAAATTTGTATGCAGGTCAGGAAGCAACAGTTAGTACTGGACATGGAACAACAGACTGGTTCCAAATAGGAAAAGGAGTATGTCAAGGCTGTATTTTGTCATCCTGCTTATTTAACTTATATGCAGAGTACATCATGAGAAACGCTGGGCTGGAAGAAGCACAAGCTGGAATCAAGATTGCCAGGAGAAATATCAATAACCTCAGATATGCAGATGACACCATCCTTATGGCAGAAAGTGAAGAGGAACTAAAAAGCCTCTTGATGAAAGTGAAAGTGGAGAGTGAAAAAGTTGGCTTAAAGCTCAACATTCAGAAAAAGAAGATCATGGCATCTGGTCCCATCACTTCATGGGAAATAGATGGAGAAGCAGTGGAAACAGTGTCAGACTTTATTTTTTGGGGCTCCAAAATCACTGCATATGGTGACTTCAGCCATGAAATTAAAAGATGCTTACTCCTTGGAAGAAAAGTTATGACCAACCTAGATAGCATATTGAAAAGCAGAGACATTACTTTGCCAACAAAGGTCCGTCTAGTCAAGGCTATGGTTTTTCCAGTGGTCATGTATGGATGTGAGAGTTGGACTGTGAAGAAAGCTGAGTGCTGAAGAATTGATGCTTTTGAACTGTGGTGTTGGAGAAGACTCCTGAGAGTTCCTTGGACTGCAAGGAGATCCAACCAGTTCATTCTGAAGGAGATCAGCCCTGGGATTTCTTTGGAAGGAATGATGCTAAAGCTGAAACTCCAGTACTTTGGCCACCTCATGCGAAGAGTTGACTCACTGGAAAAGACTCTGATGCTGGGAGGGATTGGGGGCAGGAGGAGAAGGGGACGACAGAGGATGAGATGGCTGGATGGCATCACTGACTCGATGGACGTGAGTCTGGGTGAACTCTGGGAGTTGGTGATGGACAGGGAGGCCTGGCGTGCTGCGATTCATGGGGTCGCAAAGAGTCGGACATGACTGAGAAACTGAACTGAACTGAACTGATGATGAGTAGGGAGAAGGACATAAAAAGGTTATTTATTTATTAGTATCATTCATGGTCTTAAACCAGGCAAATCAGTGAGACGCTACATACATGGAATTTGTAGCTTCTGTTTATTGAGGTTACTGTGTGTCAACATTATCTTTAATCTTCAAAGTTATTTTTATTCCTTACAGCCATTTGATGAGGTAAATATTATTACTTCTCCTTTACAGATTAAAACAGAAGGCTGCTGGAGGTTACATAACTTGCCCGAGGTCATCTCAAGAAGCAGAGGCGGGGCTTCAACCCAGTTCTGCCAGAATTCAAAACCTGCACATTCTCCTTCTGTCACATAAAGCTGCTTCAGTGAGATATCAGAAAATAAAGAGAGCTAGCCAGCTTGAGACAATGGGATCATAGAAACAGGAAGTCTGATTATCACATGTGGACCACTTTCAGACAATTTTACCCCAGGAGAGGCTGCTCATCCTGAAGACGGAATGGAAAATACAGAGCTCATACCCTAATGATTCAGGGCCAGTGCTGGGCTGGATTTTCTTGGGGAATCATGCCCTTGAATTTTGGAAGAGTGACAACTTACAGTGCAGAAAGAAGTGAGATGCGAATCAGCACATGACTCTTCAGCTGACATTCCAGGAAGTACCTCTGGCCCACTCCCACCCCCAACAACTTCCACCTATAGGCAAGAACACTGAATTTTGTGTTTCCATTGTATTTCCACACATCCCTGTGAAACCAGAGCAGACTAGAATACCTACTATGTGTTAGTCATCAGTCATGTCCAACTCTTTGGGAAACAACCCATGGAGGTAGTCCACCAGAGTCCTCTGTCCATAGAATTCTCCAGGCAAGAATACTGAAGTGGGTAGCCATTTCCTTCTCCAGGGGATCTTCAAGACCCAGGGATTGAACCCAGATGTCTGGCATTGCAGGCAGATTCTTAACCATCTGAGTCACCAGGGAAGCTCATCTGGTATATAGTAGGTGAAATAAATCCTTAAATACAGAATGTGGACAGAGAGAGTAGATTCTTTTAGGAACAGCTTGAGTCACTCCCCTGCATCCATGCAGAGATGGAAGGCTGAGACCCCTGCCCTGTCACATCTCTCTAACCTCCTCTCCCTTTATTTTTCTTCTTCTTCTCCTTCCCCTCACGACCTTTCCAGAGAAGGGCCTGGAGGAAGAGGTACATGAAACAGGAGAGTTCATGTGTTTGGTGAGCAGCATATTACTAGGCCTGGGTGGAGAGGAGACAGCAGCAACAGGTTTAAAAACACAAGCGGTAAGTTAGCTTCTCCATCCCAATCCCACCTGCATGTGACTTCCCAGAGAAGCAGTGTCTGGGGCACATAAAAGGGCACAGAGGGTAGAGGAAATAAGATTCTATAATTCAGTGAAATGGATTCTTTATTGAGCTCATTACCAACTTGGAAATTCACCAAGAGGCTGTCAGTGGTCCCACCTCCAACTCTGCAGAGGACAAAATTAAAACAGGCCACAGTGCCAAAGAGGGTGCTGAGAAGGGGTCTGGGGACCAAGCATTCATAGCAGAGGTGGGTAGCAAGTGATGGTTGAAAAGTGAAGAAAATTCCCCAGGCTATGAAGATGTTAAGACAGAGGTTGGGCTTTGGGAAAGGAATAACCAGAAAGCAAATGTCTAATCATACTTTTACTTGAGCTATGAGAAAGCAATTCCAAAGAGAAAATAAGGCAGATAAAGAAAGTCACCTCAATATAAACCTTCAAGTTGCAAACTTTCAAAGATGTGAATGTGCATTCACATGTCCAATCTTGTAAGTCATGAGTGAAACTACACTTGCCCTCCATCTCCTATTGCTGATGATTCTTCAGCTTTACCATCTCCCACCTCCTCTCTCTCTTATACAGCATTATATAGCCAATTGTGTTAGTTGGGCACGTAGGCTAACTTTGCTGGACTTACAAATAAACAACTTATAGACACATTTTCAGAAGGGAACTCATTTATACACAGGGGATTTACTGCATTTGCTTTCTCATGGACATCTAGAGGGCTTCCCAGGTGGCACTAGTGGTAAAGAATCTGCCTGCCAATGCAGGAGACATAAGAGATGCAGGTTCCATCCTTCGGTCAGGAAGATTCCCTGGAGGGAGGGTATGGCAACCACTCCAGTATTCTTGCATGTAGGATTCTTGCATGGACAGAGGAGCCTAGTGGACTATAGTCCATAGAGTCACAAAGAGTCGGACATGAGTGAAGTGACTTAGCACAGCATGGAGACCTAGAACTTCAGCATCTGTGTGCACCTGTCCTGGCCCGCAACCTGGCAATTTTTCCCTTACCTGATTTCAGGTCTTCTAGGAGATGCCCAGGAAGCTGGATGCTAGCTGTTGGCACATGACAGGCAAGGTAAAGCCATACTCAGACTCCCTGATGCTAAGCCCACTGCTTGCTGCTTTGTTTCTGTCTTCACTGAAGTTAACATATACAGAAGATTAGCTTGCTTAACGAGTAACATTAATACATTGATTAATGCAACAATTCGACAGCTCTTGCTTTATTCCAACAGGTCTTTGGCTCTGCTTACATGCAGGATAGCACTTTGCTTCTTTCCTCATACTGAGCACCTACTATGTGCCAAGGTCTTATCCTGACTCTGGGGAAGGTGTACAAAACTCTCAGGAGACTTGCACTCTGACTGCAGAAGCAGGGTTCACACACATAAGAAACTGATGATGACTGGAGTAAGGTGTTCTTAGCAGTATTGAAAGGCTGGGATGGAAGTGCAATTAGAAGGCACAGGAGTTAAACATCACCCTGAAGGAGGATGACTGAGAGT
The DNA here is from genome assembly GCF_029378745.1 of Bos indicus. Taxonomy (NCBI): domain Eukaryota; kingdom Metazoa; phylum Chordata; class Mammalia; order Artiodactyla; family Bovidae; genus Bos; species Bos indicus. The sequence goes on from NC_091770.1 coordinate 55,315,230, forward strand.
CCCTGGGGCTGAGAAGGGTGCAGTGAAGAACCCCAGATAGGGAGCACAGAGGTGTGGAGTGAGGAGCATCTGTCAAAACAGTGAGTTATCCACAGTGGCTCAGAGTAAGATGCTTTAGCAGCTGGCCATGACGAGCCTGCAAAACAAGTCAAAGACAGCTTGGGAAGTGCTGTCCTTGGGGTTTGAACTTGAACATGCAGGCTAAAGGTCAACAGTTTCTGTACACAGCCAGATCATAAATACTTTTGGCGGGCAATCTCTGCTGCAACTAGTAAACTCTGCCCTTACAGGGCAAAAGCAGCCATAGACAATATGTAAATGAAAGGGCATGGCTGTGTTCCAATAAAATTTTATTGACAGAAACACATATGGATTTGGCCAGTGGCTGGATTTACTAACCCCTCTCCTCTCAGTAGATTGACTCATAGCCACACTCCAGTTATACAAACTGGAGTTATATATATATAACTGTATATATATATATATATACTGTATATATATATATACACACTGTATATATATATATATATATACTGTATATATATATATATATATATATATAACTATAAGTTATACAAACGAAGGAATCATTCTGAAACCAGGTGTGCTCCCTAAAGTATACATTGACACAGGTGTCTATTAAATTAAGAATAGATCACCACAAATCTAACCTGTAAATCTGATATTGTGTCTGAGATAGAAAGGGTGTCTTGCAAAGGAAAATGTGAAAAATCAGGGGTTGATTAATGTAAAACGGGGGCCAGCATGTTAAATGAACACCATCCATCTTCTTTTCTTTTAATATTGAAGTGAGAAGAAGGACTTGGATTAATGCCCTAATCAATGACTAACTCCTCCCTGTCTTCTCAGAATAAAACTAACTTGCTAAATGAGGAGACAAGAGAACAACAACAGCAGCAGCAGCAGAGCAACAAAATCAACGATAAAAACCAACCTTTCTTTCTGAAGAGGGTTCCCAAACAGAACACATGCAAATTCTGTGGTAATTAACAACATCCACCTCCCTTACTATGCTGAAGTTTCTGCAAACCAGAATTAAATTGAACATGTCAACTCTAAATCTCCTGTCACAGGGAATTTTGTAGCAAGTCTTCATGATGGCACAAATGTAATCTTCAGTACAGCCTGAGGAGGAACTAAGATCATAAAGAGGTTTTTCAGTAAGACAAGGACCTGCTTTAATACACTCCAAGGCAGGATGCCCCCATGTTAAAAAGAACTGTGTTCTGAACTTTTCCATGCAGTTTGAATAATTTTTCTCTCAGAAACATAGTATAAATGTGGGTTAGTTCCCAGGCCTAGCCCTGTAAAAGCTTATTTAAACCAAAAGAGAAATGAAAACAGTAGGATGCAATGGCTTTGTAATACCAGTAATAAAGTAAATCAAAAGCAATTATGATTAGAAAATATTTTTTTTAATTCTCTTAAAAACAGAGTTAAATAAAAGATAGACAGGGGATTCATTTTGAGATTTTCATCAGTTATAGCCTTTCCTTGCTGATTGCTTGTTAGATCCCAGACTCACCAGCTTTCTTGCTATTCTTTGAAGGCAATAAGCTTGTGTTGACACCGGGCCTTAATAACTGCTGGCATATCAGTCAGAAGCAGATTTCCAATAGGTTTTTGAATGTCTAACTCCTTCTCATTTTCAAGACATCTTGGGCCTCTCCATCAATATACAAGAGACCCTCCCTACCCTAGTCAGCATTTGTACTATCAGCCTGGGTCATTTTAAACATAGTATAGGAAGATATAAGTTATTTATTTTACACTTGGTTTACTGATTCACTGTTTCATCTCCTCACACATAAATTGCACGCAAGCAGGAACTCTGTCTTCTATATCCTGATAAGTGCTCAATTAAATATTTTACTGGTGAATGGACTCTGAAGGAATGTTTATATGGATGCTTTCAAATTTTTCTTTATTTTGTTATTTTATGATTTATTTCTCTAATATAACTTTGAATTTTCTTTAATTCAACTTGGAATTTTCTCTAATTCTTTAATCCCCAAACCAATGCTTATCCATTATTTGATATAGAGACCTCGACCAAGAATCTGTTTTGTTTTTTTTTTTAATATTTGTTGATCAACACAAATACCTTGGTTTCTCATAATTGAATAATTGTGGTCAAGAAGGGATAGAGAGAAGTAGAAGAAAGCAGATTAAAAAAAAACCAAAACTATATATTATTAATGAAAAAGAGAGTATAACGTTAGCTCCACTAGCTGCATGTCTGCAAATGCATACAAACAGGGGAGATCAAAACGAAATCTCTTGAGGAGGAAAAAAGGAGGCTTTGAGAATGACAGACCAAAAATATTGCCATAGGTCCCTGGGGGCACCGATGACACAGTGCAGAGTTACAATTCAAAGGGGATTTTATATTGAGTAGGGAAAACTGTGCTAATAGGAAGCAAAGAACAATAAGAAGAACGATTGTTGAAAATCCTCCCATAAGTAAGAAACTGTGCTAAGTCTTTGTATATTTAATTCTTACAACAATCTTTTGAGGTTCAAATTACATTATCCTTATTTTTCCAGCTGAGGAAAATGAAATTCAAAGTTAAACATTGTAAACCAGAAAACATTCTGTTTTATGGATCCAGATTTGAATCAAAGTTTGTCTAGGAATTGTTTTTTTTTTTTTTTTTTCCTATGACGTTTCTCCAGAAAGGACACATATTAGATGTTTATACTTATTTAGCAAACAAATAATGAACAAGTTTGGGTATTTTCTTTTTAAAAAAAGTAAATTCTGCTTAATAAAATTGCTTTAAATGATAACAATATCCAGTTATTCTAGGGTCTGTGGCACTTCACAAGTGGCTCAATGGTTTAAAAAAAAATCCAGCTACAGTGCAGGAGCTGAAGAAGATGTGGGTTGGATCCCTGGGTTGGGAAGATCCCCTGGAGGAGGGCATAGCAACCCACCCCAGTATTCTTGCCTAGAGAATCCCCAGGGCACAGGAACCTGGTGTGCTACAGTCCATAAACACTTGGACACAACTGAAGCAACATAGCATGCACACATGCACTCATTAGAGTTTCTGAGAATTTTAATCATAATACATTTTGCACAGTGGCTGTGTTCTCCAATTGTCTCCTATAAGCATTGTTAGAGTTGGGGGGACGGTGCGATTGTAATAAGCAGATTCCGTAGTAACAGGTACCACATCCTGTCTTTTCCTATTTTCATGACAAGTGAACAAACTAAACTGCTGAAAAATTATTCCACAGAACTGCAAATAGGGAAATAAAAGATCAAATAGATAATGTTCTAATACAAACTTAATCTGTCTCCAGCACTGAAACTCTGCCTGAGTTTCCACACGCCACATTCTAACTGCGGCTGGCATGTTGCCCTTTTATAGATGGGACCTAAACAGGTCAATGAAGAAAGAGCAACTACTTCTCTTTCCACATCTCTGCCCTCAAGACTTGCGGTATGCAATGTAACAAAGTGCAAGCGGATGACAGATCAAACCTGAGGAACTAGCCACAGGTACTCTATGATCTCTAACTCTAAAAATGTGTACTTAAAGATGAAGCCTTGGATTTGGGGTTTTGAGCACTGCTTTTTGTTTTGTTTTGTTTTTTCTCTATTTACTTAGTTTTACATCATTTATTCTCATCCTTTACCCCTGCAAAATAAGTGCAACTCAAGCTTTTTCAAAGAAACCAGGACATAAGCGAATGCATCATTTTGACAGTGGAAAATGACAAAAACATCTTTCAGAATCTCTCCATACTTGGCTGATAAATGAGCCACATCAACTACAAATTCTAATACTGAGAAAAGACTAGTGAAAACAAGTGAGCCCATTCAGAATATAACTAAGAAGACAGCACAGAGTATTTGATGGTTAGACAGAGAAAGAAAGATTGATTCTTTGTTGATTTGTAAAAAAATGAACAAGTAGAAAATGAGTTATATTGCAACTTAAATCTCTCAGTTAATTACTTATTTACCCAAGGACCACTACAAAATGATGATTACGCAGCCTTTATTCCCCAATTAATTTCTAATTGTTTATTTTGTTTCTAAAATAGGCAGTGTGAAAATCTTACATCTATAGAAATTAGCAAAGCCTACAAATAATGCATATAAAACAAGTTGAGACTTACACCCCTTTGCTTAACACTATGGTTTACCTGATAAAAATATTAAAAATAACTTTTAAGGATGTTTACAAATTATTATGATTTTTATATACTAAATATCAATATTACAAATGAGTTTTTAAAGTTTAAATATAAAACTGATGAAAATAATCAGAAATCTCAGTAAAAAAGAACCCTACACTTTCCAAGAGAATGAATCACTAGAAGCCTAACTTGTGCCATTATAGAGCTTTGGGACTAAAAATATTTGAATCAATGAGGCAAAATTCCCCTAATTTTTCTGGGAAATCAATAAAATAGACAAGGTCATATGGCCAGTTCTGGTCTATGAAATATGGATAAAAATAATGAAGTCTTTTCAGGACCAAGGCAGTGTAAAGCCATATATGATTCTCCAGGACCTCTTGCCCTGCAGGGAATGTGGATACCTGGTTTTCAAGATGGTGGGGTCATTGTATTGAATCAGCTTGGTAAACAGCTATCTGGAGTCTTCTCCAGGATCTGCAGAAAATTCTTATAAGGAAGAAGAGAAAGGCTATTATTAATCCATCAAGATTTCAGTTGTTTGTTATTGCAGCACAACCTCTCCCATCCCTTCTAACTGCTATTGCATATTTACAACTGTGTTATCAATTGTTTTTAGGCTCAGATATCTGCCTTTGTGAAATCTCTAGATTTCTAGAAGCTACAGACAAAATAAGCTTTGGCAAAATGTATAAAAAGTCCTATTTTCCACAGCAGAAACTAACACAGCATTGTACAGCAACTCAATTCTGAGAAAAAAATTTTAATGTCCTATTTATTTCTTTATCATATCTGAGATACTTTATCCTGATTTCTGATAGATATTAAGTGAGTAATAAAACAAATGAATCCTGGGATTTTTTTTCTTGCTCCAAGAAAAACATTTCATTTTCTTCATAATATGAATTCTTTATTGGGTCAAATGACTATTAACAGAGAGTGTTCTCCATCACAAAGCAACAAGACTTACTGGTTCTAAGAGGTCAGAAAATTAGGAAGTGGGGAAAAAATAAAAAATACAAATCTAAGAAAACACAGTCAATATTCCCATTAAAAATCAGAAAGTGTGAGTTAAGTATGAACGAGGTGTAAGACTTAGACACTTAAGAGATGGAGAAGAATGTAGAGACCATCAAATATAACATCTCTAGCTGCAGATGAGAATATGAAGGCTCAAGTTATATGGCCTTTTCAATTTCCTAGTTAAGTTTCTACAAAGAAAGGGGTCTGTCTGTTTTTATGTTGTTGACCACCATTTATCTAAACTCCCTTCTTTGTAGTGGGTGCTAATAATTGATATTTGAATAACTGATCTAGAGTTTGTAAGTGTGCAGGACCTTAAAGTAGTATATTTATACATTTTTCTTAGTTTTTTCAAATACTTATTTTCCTTTTCCTGAGTTTTCTTACTTCCTTTTTGTCTTGTCATTCTTCAGTTTCATTGTAAACCATTTCAAATGCTTTCTGTAACTGGATAGCTGTAAATAAATTAACAAAATTAAACAATTTCAAAGATCCCCTCCAATTCTGACATTGTTTTTCCAGGAAGAGGAGAGCCAAAACAGTTTAGGTATTAAGTTCGAAAAGTGAAAATGTTAGCCACTCAGTATGTCTGACTCTTTTCGATCCCATGGCTATAACCTGCCAGGCTTCTCTGTCCAAGGGATTTCCCAGGCAAGAAGAATGGAACAGGTTGCCATTCCCTTCTCAGGGAATCTTCCCAATCAAGAGCTTGAACCTGGTTCTTTCATATTGTGGCAGATTCTTTACCATCTGAGCCACCAGAGAAGCTCAGGTATTAAGTTTACTCTAATATATGAGTTTCTGCAAAGCAAGCAGAGCTTCCTTGATGCCTCAGACAGTAAAGATTCTTCCTGCAATGTGAGAGACCCAAGTAACCATCCAGATAGTGTTTAGTCCTGCATTTGGACATCATGAAGATGCTCTGACAGCCCACTCGTCCACTTTATCACAGTTTTTCTAGAGACACGGCTTTCATCCATGATTATCAGGGATTTATCATAGAATAATCAATAATCAGCAAGTGATAAGAATCTAGAGATGGATTCTCTGGGTTCAAACCTACAAGCTTGACCATTTACAAAATGTCTGACCTTGAGCAAATTATTTGACCTTCATATGTCAAATGAACATAGCGACAGAGAATTCCTATTTCAGTTCAGTTCAGTCGATCAGTCGTGTCCGACTCTTTGCGACCCCACGAATCACAGCACACCAGGCCTCCCTGTCCATCACCAACTCCTGGAGTTCACTCAGACTCATGTCCATCAAGTCAGTGATGCCATCCAGCCATCTCATCCTCTGTCATCCCCTTCTCCTCCTGCCCCCAATCCCTCCCAGCATCAGAGTCTTTTCCAATGAGTCAACTCATCACATGAAGTGGCCAAAGTACTGGAGTTTCAGCTTTAGCATCATTCCTTCCAAAGAAAATCCCAGGGCTGATCTCCTTCAGAATGGACTGGTTGGATCTCCTTGCAATCCAAGGGACTCTCAAGAGTCTTCTCCAACACCACAGTTCAAAAGCATCAATTCTTCAGTGCTCAGCTTTCTTCACAGTCCAACTCTCACATCCATACATGACCACTGGAAAAACCATAGCCTTGACTAGACGAACCTTTGTTGGCAAAGTAATGTCTCTGCTTTTCTTTTTTTTTTTAATTTTATTTTATTTTTAAACTTTACATAATTGTATTAGCTTTGCCAAATGTCTCTGCTTTTCAATATGCTATCTAGGTTGTTCAAAACTTTCCTTCCAAGGAGTAAGTGTCTTTTAATTTCATGGCTGCAGTCACCATATGCAGTGATTTTGGAGCCCCCCAAAATAAAATCTGACACTCTTTCCACTGTTTCCCCATCTATTTCCCATGAAGTGATGGAACCAGATGCCATGATCTTCATTTTCTCAATGTTGAGCTTTAAGCCAACTTTTTCACTCTCCACTTTCACTTTCATCAAGAGGCTCTTTAGTTCCTCTTCACTTTCTGCCATAAGGGTGGTGTCATCTGCATATCTGAGGTTATTGATATTTCTCGCAGCAATCTTGATTCCAGCTTGTGCTTTTTCCAGCCCAGCGTTTTTCATGATGTACTCTGCCTATAAGTTAAACAAGCAGAGTGACAATATACAGCCTTGATGTACTCCTTTTCCTATTTGGAACCAGTCTGTTGTTCCATGTCCAATTCTTTTTTTTTTTTTTTTTTAAGGTTCTTAGTCGGACTGGTTGTTAACATTTATTTTTGTATCTCCAGAATTTCACACAGGGCCATGGGGCTTCCCAGGTGGCTCAGTGGTTAAAAAAAAAAAAAAAAATCCATCTGCCAATGCAAGTGACATGGGTTGTATCCCTGGGTGGGGAAGGTCGCCTGGAATAGGAAATGGCAATCAGATCAGATCAGTCGCTCAGTCGTGTCCAACTCTTTGTGACCCCATGAATCGCAGCACACCAGGCCTCCCTGTCCATCACCAACTCCCAGAGATGGCAAGCTGCCCCAGTACTCTTGCCTAGAAAATTCCATGCACAGTGAAGTCTGGTGGGCCACAGTCTATGGGCTTACAAAGAGTTGGACACAATTGAGCAACTAAACAAACAAGAAACAAACTGGCTCAAAAACACCTGAATGAATGAATGAACGGACAAAATGATGACTCCCCCTCCCTGGGATGGTGACACCCCAAAGGCAGGCCAGTCTGGCAAGTGTGATGCCTTTCCTGTTCTTTGCAGACTAGATGCACCAGTCAGAGAGCCTTAGTTCTTCACTCAGAGCACAAGGATCTTTACAGATTTTCTTTCCTGTGCTTTGTCCTTTTTTTTTTTTTTTAATTTTATTTTATTTTTAAACTTTACAATATTGTATTAGTTTTGCCAAATATCGAAATGGATCCGCCACAGGTATACACGTGTTCTCCATCCTGAACCCTCCTCCCTCCTCCCTCTCCATACCCTCCCTCTGGGTTGTCCCAGTGCACCAGCCCCAAGCATCCAGGATCAGGCATCGAACCTGGACTGGCGACTCGTTTCATACATGATATTATACATGTTTCAATGCCATTCTCCCAAATCTTCCCACCCTCTCCCTCTCCAACAGAGTCCATAAGACTGATCTATACATTAGTGTCTCTTTTGCTGTCTCGTATACAGGGTTATTGTTACCATCTTTCTAAATTCCATATATATGCGTTAGTATACTGTATTGGTGTTTTTCCTTCTGGCTTACTTCACTCTGTATAATAGGCTCCAGTTTCATCCACCTCATTAGAACTGATTCAAATGTATTCTTTTTAATGGCTGAGTAATACTCCATTGTGTATATGTACCACTGCTTTCTTATCCATTCATCTGCTGATGGACATCTAGGTTGCTTCCATGTCCTGGCTATTATAAACAGTGCTGCGATGAACATTGGGGTACATGTGTCTCTTTCCCTTCTGGTTTCCTCAGTGTGTATGCCCAGCAGTGGGATTGCTGGATCATAAGGCAGTTCTATTTCCAGTTTTTTAAGGAATCTCCACACTGTTCTCCATAGTGGCTGTACTAGTTTGCATTCCCACCAACAGTGTAAGAGGGTTCCCTTTTCTCCACACCCTCTCCAGCATTTATTGCTTGTAGACTTTTGGATTGCAGCCATTCTGACTGGCATGAAATGGTACCTCATAGTGGTTTTGATTTGCATTTCTCTGATGATGAGTGATGTTGAGCATCTTTTCATGTGTTTGTTAGCCATCTTTGTATGTTTTCTTTGGAGAAATGTCTATTTAGTTCTTTTCTAACTGTTGTTTCCTGACCTGCATATAGGTTTCTCAAGAGGCAAGTCAGGTGGTCTGGTATTCCCATCTTTTTCAGAATTTTCCACAAAATTATTTGACCTTCATATGTCAAGTGAACATAGTGACAGAGAATTCCTATTTAGGGAATATTAAATGAGAAACCAGACAAAGTGTTTTAAAATGATGTGTGGTACTGCTCAGTAAACATTAGCTCTTATTGTTAGTGGAAGATTATGAGTTTCAGGTCTTTCTCTTTCATTCTGCATATACCACCATGCTCCAGCAACCCACTTGCATGCCTTCAGTTACTATTTGTAGGGAAATGTCTCTAGCCAAGACACCTCTGCTGAGTCTGAACCTTAAAATCCAGCTGTCTGCAAACCTACCTTCTCTCAGCACTAACCTCTAGGTGTTCAGCCTTGTCATGTTCAGAACCAAATTCTTTATCTTTCTCTATCAGTTTTGGCTTCTTTTTATTTTCTCTGTTATCACTGAATGATAACAACACCCCTCCCCCTGGGTTCAGCTGCTTCATGGGAAACCTGAGAGTCACTCCTGCCTCATCGTTTTCCCCTACTGCCCATAATATACAACAGTATATTATGTCAAACCTTTGACAAGAGTCTCACCTTTACAAATTCCAGCCAGTCTCCTCTGAGCCCTCTTATCCACACTGCAAAGCTTTAACTTTGGACTATAAAGACGTGAACAAACACAAAAGTAGTCTGAGAACAGTTTAAGACTGCATCCTTGGGATGACTCTACCCCCCTTCAAACACCTTCCTAAGACAACTAAAGGCTGCCCAAACAAGCTATATCCAAAGATGGGGCCCAGTCTCCCAGCCTCTGCAAGGATAAAAGCCTATCTTTAGGATCTTTCCAATCCAAGGATCAAACCTCAGTCTCCTGCATTGCAGGCAGATTCTTTACAACCTGAGCCACAAGGGAAGTCCAACTTTGACAACTACCAATTAGCAAATCCAGATGGTTTCACATAGATCAAACCACCTTCACTTCCTTAAATTTACTCAGGAGCCCACCATTCCCTCTTCCTCATAGAAACACCCAGTCGTCGCTACACAAGGAGGAATGGAGAGCAGTTCTCTCCCTACTGTCAGTTGCTGAATAAAATCAAAAGATTTCATTAATGTCCAGCTGTGTGTCTTTGATACCCTCTTAGTTCCACCATCCAAGCATCACTCAGTTCCATCCATGCTTCTCCATTCCTTTGCTGAAATACTGGTCATCATTGTCTCTCACCTGGACTACTGCAGCAGCCTCCCAAAGAGGTCCTGGTCCCCAGTCCTACCTTCCTGTCCAATTTTTATACAATGAACACTGATTAGTACCCAACCTCCTTCCCAAAGCTCTCAAAAACAGCTTGTCCTTGCTCTCAGGAAAATATTAAAACTCTCTAAAATAGCCCCATGGACAAAAAGAAGATAGAAAGAAGTGATAATGAGCCACCATGAACAGAAGAAGAATGGAGGACACCAAAATTAAGTGCACTTTCCCATAAGAAAACCTAGTGACGTTGCTCCAACTCCCCCTCAAAAGTAGCTGCTGACTCTTCCAGCACTTACAATCGACTGGGCAGGCAAGACCTGGAAGCAGATGCACAGATCTGAAACCAACTCATGTCTTCCCTAACATCCCGCTTAAATCTTACTAGACTCGTATCGGATTGCTTGTTGCCACTGAGCCAAAAAATGAAGGTGTGTTCGTGTGCTAAGTTGCTTCAGCCACGTCCAACTCTGTGCAACTCCATGGACTTTAGACCTCCAGGCTCCTCTGTCCATGGAATTCTCCAGCCAAGAATACTGGAATGGGTTGCCATGCCCTCCTCCAGGAGATCTCCCCAATCCAGGGATAGAACTCTTATCTCTTATGTCTCCTGCATTGGCAAGTGGGTTCCTTACCACTAGCACCATCTGGGAAGCCCCCAACATGAAGGTACAGAGTTATTAATGCTTTGGATGGCTTGAGCCTCAGAACAACTGATGAGGATGGTGGGTAGTCTCCCCTGATGATAGTCATTGCAATATAGGATCCACTGCCAGAGAACAATTCAGTTCTCCCAACAAAGCTCATATGCAAACTTCTGACCCTCAGAGGTGACAGATGAACTAGGCTTAAATCTCAAGTCACTGATGGATCCCCAATCCCAACAAAGGAAATGGGAAAGGTCACAGATACCTGGAAGTCAGGGATAGCCTGACAAATAATTGTGTCAGGGCTCTTTCCACCTTCCTTGACTCAAGAAATCTATGCAAGACAAACATATGTTCAAAATATATGGCCTGGCTACCTTCGCATCAACACTAAGAAGTGGATACATTATAACAACATGGATGGACCTAGAGATTATCATACTAAGTGAAGTAAGAGAAAGAGAAACATCATATGATATTGCCTATTATGTGGAATCTGAAAAAATATACAAATGAACTTATATATAAAACAGAAATAGACCCACAGACAGAAAACAAACATATGTTTACCAAAGGAGAGCTGGGGAGGGATAAATTGGGATTATGGAATTAACAGATACACACTACTACACATAAAATAGATAAATAACAAGGATTTACTGTATAGAACAAGGAACTATATTCAATACCTTGTTGTAAACTATAATGGAAAAGAATAAAAAAGAATATAGATACATACAGACATACGTGTAACAAAATTACTTCACTGTACACTGGGAACTAACACAACTCTGTAAATCAACTATATTTCTGTAAAAATAAAAGAAATGAACACAAATAAATTCCCTGAAATGAAAATAATCCTTGTCTTCCAGAAGAAACAAAAATGAGTCTCAGCAGTATATATATTAACCAACACAAACTTCAATGAAGATTTGTTCATGGGGAACAAGGAATCAGAGGGGATTTTGCATTCCTTAGTTTAGGGCCTGAATCACCTGCTGCCACCTTTCACTGTAATTTCAGCTGAGGAAATTACATCCCCTCTCTGAGGTAATTATACCCCCAAGCATTAACCCTCTCACTCCCCTGCACTCACCAAGTCTGAGAACCTGACAGGTGCCCAGTAAAGACTTGGAGATGAGCAGAATCAGAGCTGAGAAGGACATGATTTGTTCTGACCAGATAACGTTTCACATTGCAGACTGGCAAAGCTTATTGAGTCTGAAATTACAGAAAATTGAAAAGAAAAAATAACGAAGTAAACAAAAGTAATTTTAAGATTTTTATGGAGGGTTACACTTTAGGTTTCTAACAGAGTAAAACCTACATAAAGAGAACATTTTGGATGTTAGAACAAAAGTACTTTCTATGAGGACAGAATGGTTCTAAATCCAAGTTTCTAGTAAAGATGGCAATGTTAAAAATAGACATGCCTAGATGGGTCCTATTGACATGTGGCCTGAACAATCTTATTGTGGGGGGTGTCTTATACATTGCAGGGTGTTCAGCAACATCCCTGGCCTCTACCCACTAGATGCCAGTAGTGCTTCAACCCCCTCAATTTTGAGAACCAAAAATGCTTCCTGACATTGCCAAATGCCCCTTGAAATGAACAGCTGCCCCTAGATCTACATGATAATTCCATTACTCATATCAAAGCAGAGTAAGAAATGGAGTGTCTATGTGACTGCATGCACATCACTCATGCATTTAAGGATTAAAACAAATTAGAAATAAGTCACCCTCCAATCAGGCTTCCTCAGTGGTTCAGTGGTAGAGAATCTGCTTGCTATGCAGGAGATGCAGGAGACTGGTGTTCGATCCCTGGGTCAAGAAGATCTCCTGGAGGAAGGCATGGCCACCCACCCCAGTTTTCTTGCCTGGAGAATCCCATGGACAGAGGAGCCTGGCAGGCTACAGCCCATAGGGCTGCAAAGAGTCGGACACAACTGAAACAACTCAGCACACACTCACCCCCAATTATTTAATCAGAGCCTTCTAGTAATAAAATTCTGGAAAACATTGCTTTAAATGTATTTAGAACACTGATGTGCCAAGCTCTCTACTGTGTGAATTAGAGAGCCAAAAGCACAGGGCAGAAAGAAAAGCTGACATGTCTACAGTGGGTCAGCAGAGGAGTCAGTGTGTAACCATGAGAACGAGCTCATATTTAAGAGACAGTCTGGTCACAGTGTAAGCAGGAAGCCAGAGGGTACTGAATGCAGCACAGAGCCATCAATATAAGGCTTTTCCTTCAAGAGGGCAAGGGTGTCTGCTCTTCTGTCCCCCAAGGGGTGGATGAACTGAGCAAATTCTCCACAGCTACAAGCAAACACCTGCCCCACACCCAGGAACAGCGGGCTCTTTCACAGTATATTTCACCTTTTGTAAGAATTTACTAAACCTCTCAGAACTTGACTATCTAGGAACTGGAGATAAGCTACTTCTCAGGGCCACCGTAAGGTGAAAATGACTAATGTTGGCACTGTGCTGGATACAAAAGCACTTAATGCTTATAAAATCTGAAATGTGCGGAAGACAGAGCCAAGTCTTGCCTAAAAGTGTTAGTCCACTGGCAAAGCAGTTCTTGAACTTGCTCTGATGGAAAGGCCTGAAGGAAGCGCTTGTGCCACCAGCCAGAGCAAGGGGAGGCTCTCATGAGTGGAGAGATGCCATGAACTCACATCTCAACAAGGAGGAAGGGGCACTCTGAGGCGCCAAACAGTGCACGTCAGATGGTGGTTTGATTCTAGGGTACAGCTGTTTGCACTTAATTCTTCCTTAATCACCACCCATCTCTTGTTCAATCCCTTGTAGTACTTTAGCAAGAAGCAGCAAGCAAAAACCCTCGCTGTACAAGAGATGCACATTCACTGCAGTTCTACGGAATTCCTTTTTAAAAACATGCTCACAGCTGAGAAAGGCCTGCAGAGTTTTCCTCTCATAGATCTGAAGACTGAACAATGATACAGTAACTCAGAATGATTCTAGTTGTGGAGAAGATCTGAAGACCAGTCTCCAAGAGATTGATGACACCAGGACTGGAGTCCCAAGCCTGGGTCAAACTCAAACTCATTTTGTTACTTTACGGTAGTCACTTCTTATTTCAGATGAGGAATGCATGTGCTCTCTACCTCACAACGAGTGTTCTAAGGACAGAAAATAAGACCTCCCCAACACCGTCCTCCCCATTCCTTCTGATCCAAGCTCTCTGGCCTGCCTGCTGCTGCTGAACACCTTGGGCCCTAGGGCCTTTGCACTTCCTATTCCCTCTGTGGCATGATGCTCCTTCTTCAGAGCTCTGCCTGAAAAGTCACCCCTGGAATGCCCTTTGAAACTATCTGATGAAATCTCAACCTCAGTCCTGATGCCTTGTTTGCCTATCGGACTCCTTACTGGTTTACTTTCTTCTCTTTAGTATTTTTACTCAATACTGCATCTGCTTTCCACACTAAAATAGAAGCTTCCAACAATAGGGAATTGATGCTTGATGATTTTGAACTGTGGTGCTCGTGAAGACTCTAGAGAGTCCCTTGCACTACAAGAAGATCAAACCAGTTAATCCTAAAGGAAATCAACCCTGAATATTCATTGGAAGGACTGATGCTGAAGCTGAAGCTCCAATACTTTGGCCACCTGATGCAAAGAGTAGACTTATTGGAAAAAACCCTGACACTGGGAGAGATTGAGGGCAGGAGGAAAAGGGGGCAACAGAGGATGAGATGATTGGATAGCATCACCAATTCACTGGACATGAGTTTGAGCAAATTCCAGGACAGAGTGAAGGATAGGAAAGCCTGGTATGCTGCAGTCCATGGGGTCACAAAGTCAGACATGGCTTAGTGACTGAAAAACAACAATAGGGACTTTTGTCCACTTTGTGCCTGACACCTAGCAGTTCTTTAAAATCTCCTCAAAAACACAGGTGAATGTGACTCAAATGAGCATTACTCACACAAACATAAAAAGCTGAACTTCCTCCAACTTTGACTCTCCTTTGGCTATGGATTCTGCAGAGAAATGATAGTGAAGGTTTAAGGTCAATAGTTTAAGTGTGGTCAGTTCGAGATTTGATTAGAGATAAGAATTTATTTTGGTAGCAGAGATAGACATGCCAAGGTCCAGTATTATGGTCAAGTCCTATGTCTTAAGTCACAAAGAAAGTGGCACCCTAAATAAGATGTGTTGATCCTTCCATCTTTGAAAATTCCACATAAATTTATTTGCTTCTGCAGGGCAGTCAGCATTTGATCTTTTTCATGGAAAGATAAGACTTTATCTTTAGCTCAACTTCTTATACTTTGTTTTCACAAGCAGGTTTCTATGATTATTCCCATTTACAGATTAGTAAATGGAGATAAAGAAATCAGGTTAAATAAATTTCCAGAGTAATAAAAGATTATTTTGTTGTTACTGTTCAGTCGCTAAATCATGTTCAACTCTTTGTGACCCATTCCTTCAATATGTCCCAGAATTTGCTCAAACTCATGCCCACTGAGTTGGTGATGCCATTCAACTATCTCATCCTCTGTCATCCCCTTCTCCTCCTGCCTTCAATCTTTTCCAGCCTCAGGGTCTTTTCTGAGTTGGCTCTTTGCATCAAGTGGCCAAAGTATTGGAGCTTCAGCTTCAGCATCAGTCCTTCCAATGAATATTCAGGATTGATTTCCTTTAGGATTAAGTGGTTGGATCTCCCTGCTATCCAAGGAACTCTCAAGAGTATTCTGCAGCACTACAATTTGAGTCTATCAATTCTTTGGCACTCAGCCTTCTTTATGGTCCAACTCTCACATCGATACATGACTATTGGAAAATATTATTAATTTTTTACTTATTTTCACCTGAGTACATCCTACTTTCATTAACAAGTTCAGTTTTCTTTTTTTTTTCCCCCCAATAAATCTCAATTCTGTCACTTTCTCACTGTCTGGCTTTAAGCAACTTATTTCATCTTTATGATCCTTTTGTTTGCTCTTCTACATGGAAGTGATAGCAATGCCTACCACTTGCAAATACACAAAAGAGCATACTACTTAGTATCTGCCGATCTTTCTGCCAACTTTCACCATTTACTCAAGGCCACCGTCACTTCAGGAGACACAGCAAATTTGAGGACATCCACCACCCTGTAAGCCTACCCTCCTTGGCAAATGCTGCCTAAAGAGAGTGCTAACATCAACCAGTGATTTCAATCAGTAGAGGAAAAAAAGAGACTTAAAAAGAGAGAGAGATTAAAATATCTGAATTTGGGGAAAAAGTGCCAAAAACATCAGAAGGACAGTAATCTTTTAGCATTGCACGGAAAGGAAAATAGAGAATTTATTTAAGGACAATTTAAAAAAAAAGATTTTTTTTTTTTCTCTCTTTTGACTTAAGCTGCCACGTGGCTTCTCATTCTCTCCCTCTCAATGGAAATTTGAAACGGGAAAGTTTCCCAAATAATTTTAGATCAATCATGAGTTCATATGGTTTTGACATCATAACTCTTGTCATGTTACCATGCCAACAGGCAGTGAGGAGCTAGAAAGCTTTCCAAAGATATGGAAATTACGGGCTTAGATGTGATTCAGTTCTCTGTGGGGTGAACACTAACAATATCGCCGCTATAAATAGCGAGGGCTGCCATCGCACCCTCTCACCCACTTTCCCTTGTTTCTTTCAATGAGCACTGAAAATATGCCATCTATTTTGGAAACAAAACCTGAAGATCCACTTCCCTAAATGGATACCCTGCATGCAATAAAAAATTACAAGACTCTTTATTGCTATCCTTGGAATAAACTACCCTGTTAAACTAGGCACCCCCAGAGCTTACACCATGTGTAACCTAACCCCAGCATATCCAACGTTTATTCCTTTATTTGCACTTAGAGTAAGGATGCGTGCATGTTTGAGTACTGTTTGCCTATGCTGTGAAAAACATGTAAGTTAAAGTGCCTAAAACAAAGGGGTGTGCATCCCGGAAATAAGAACAGAGTATCCTGTGGTCACTCTTGCTCTTAAAAACACCCACAGAATAAACATACCAACATATCTGACACTTGGCATGTTTCTGTTCATTTCTCTTGCTTCCCAGTTTGTTTCTGTTTTGGTTTCTCTTGCTGTTGTTGCTGTTCAGTCACTCCGTCATGTGCGACTCTTAGGAGCCCCATGGACTGCAGCACGCAGGCTTCCCTGTCCTTCACCATCTCCCAGAGCTTGCTCAAACTCAAGCCCATTGAGTCGGTGATGTCAGCCAACCATCTCATTCTCTGTCATCCCCTTTTCTTCCTGCCTTCAATCTTTCCCAGCATCAGGGTCTTTTCCAATTGAGTCAGCTCTTCAAATCAGGTGGCTAAAGTACTCGAGGTTCAGCTTCAGCATCAGTCCTTCCAATGAATATTCAGAGTTGATTTCCTTTAGGATTGACTGGTTGGATCTCCCTGCACTACAAGGAACTCTCAAGAGTCTTCTCCAATACCACAGTTCAGAAACATCAATTAAGCAGAAATGGAAGCTGTATATTCTCTGTTTTGACTCTAGGGCTGAGTAGCCAGTAATAAAATGTATAGTTTACGGATACTTCAGTCAGTTCAGTTCAGTCACTCAGTCATATCCGACTCTTTGCAACCCCATGGACTGCAGCATGCCAGGCCTCTCTGTCCATCACCAACTCCCAGAGTTTACCCAAACTCGTCCATCACGTCAGTGATGCCATCCAACGATCTCATCCTCTGTCTTCCCCTTCTCCTCCTGTCTTCAATCTTTCAAAGCATCAGGGTCTTTTCAAATGAGTCAGTTCTTCACATCAGGTGGCCAAAGTATTGGACTTTCAGCTTCAATGTCAGTCCTTTCAATGAATATTAAGGACTGATTTCCTTTAGGATGGACTGATTGGATCTCCTTGCTCTCCAAGGGACTCTCAAGAGTCTTCTCCAACACCACAGTTCAAAAGGATCAATTCTTCGGAGCTCAGCTTTCTTTACGGTTCAACTCTTACATCCACACATACTAGAAAACCATAGCCTTGACTAGACGGACCTTTGTTGGCAAAGTAATGTCTCTGCTTTTGAATATGCTGTCTAGGTTGGTCATAACTTTTCTTTCAAGGAGCAAGTGTCTTTTAATTTCATGGCTGCAGTCACCATCTGCCATGATTTTAGAGCCCCAAAAAATAAAGTCTGCCACTGTTTCCACTTTTTCCCCATTTCTTTGCCATAAAGTGATGGGGCCAGATGCCATGATCTTAGTTTTCTGAATGTTGAGCTTTAAGCCAACTTTTTCACTCTCCTCTTTCACTTTCATCAAGAGGTTCTTTAGTTCTTCTTCACTTTCTGCCATAAGGATGGTGTCATCTGCATATCTAAGGTTATTGATATTTCTCCCGGCAATCTCAATTCCAGCTTGTGCTTCATCCAGTCCAGCATTTCTCATGATGTACTCTGCATATAAGTTAAATAAGTAGGGTGACAATATACATGGATTCTTAGATGACAACAAAAAAAAATGAAAAAATGAATTTGTACATGAGAACCAAAAAACAACGAAAAAATGTTTTTCTGTCTTTGTATGGTGGACTGTTCAGTTCAGTTCAGTCACTCAGTCGTGTCCAACTCTCTGAGACCCCATGAATTGCAGCACACCAGGCCTCCCTGTCCATCACCATCTCCCGGAGTTCACTCAAACTCACATCCATCAAGTTGGTGATGCCATCCAGCCATCTCATCCTCTGTCGTCCCCTTCTCCTCCTGCCCCCAAGCCCTCCCAGCATCAGAGTCTTTTCCAATGAGTCAACTCTTAGCAAGAGGTGGACTCTTAGCTTAAAACAATTACTGTGAACCATGCCTGCTGACATTCATGCCCTTGTGGGGTTCCCTCCCTTGAATCTGACCAGTCTGTGACCTGTTTTAACCAAAGAATGCTTTGGAAGCCATGCTGTGCCAGTTTAGAGTCTAGACCTTAAGAAATCCTGACATCTCTCCCCTTTGTGCTTCAAGAAGCCCAAGCCAGCCCTGAACAGGAGCCAGGTAAAGAGCACTGAGGCCCCCAACCAACAGCCTCAGCGGAAAACTAAGCCAGCAGCCACAGCCAACTTCCCAGCCATGCCAACCCAGTAACCTGAGATGGCACCTCTTGGCCCAGAAATGCCATCCTGGCTGACACACAGATGAGTTGGCCCTGCCAAACGGCAAAACTGTGGTTATTTTAAGCCGCAAAGTTTGGGGAAAGTTTATTTCATGAAATGAGGGGAGCATGAGTATGTTTATTAAGGAAGAGGTACAGAAAGACAAGGGCTTCACAGATGGCTCAGTGGGAAAGAATCCGCCTGCAATGCAGGAGATGTAGGTTTCAATCCCTGGGTTGAGAAGGTCCTCTGGAGGAAGACAGAGCAACACACTCCAGTATTCTTGCCTGGAGAATTCCATGGACAGAGGAGCCTTGCAGGCTATAGTAGAAGAGGTCACAGAGTCCGACACGAGCACACATGCATGCAAGGAATCCAGAGAGAGGCTGCCTAACTTCCCCAGCAGTGTACATATTTCCAAACAAAAGAAATTGAATTCTTGATTCAGTGTACCCAGCCCAATATCAGTTAGACTGCAGAAGCCATTTGTGTAAATGTCCTTGCTAAATTGATAGGATCCAGGAATAAGGCCAAGAAGTTCCGCAGATGCATTAATCTTGGGCAGAAATACTGTTGTTAAATCGTAGGACCTCTCCGAGTCTTCCCATCTCTGAGTAGTGATTTCTGCCACACTCCCAGGTCTCCCCTTCATGTGTGACTTTCAATTTTTTAGATGTTTACACCTAGATTTCACACTTAGCTTTCATCAAAGGATGAAAAGATGTCAAATTGCTTTCCTCACAGTAATTTATTGGAACTTTGAATCCTCCAGTCTGGCCTGCCAACTATTATTATTGTATCTAACACCTGACAGAAGAGTATTCCTAGAGAAACCCTCCCAGTTGCAAATAAAAGGTCGTAATATACTTAACTGGAATTGCTGTGAATTTAGGTGTTGGCTTGGAAATGACGTTTCTTTTCTCCACTTGGGGCAAAACATGCAGCCCAGTAGGTCAGTAGGTGGCAGCAATGGCCATCATGGTCCATTCAGAGTGGATCAAATGAAATTAAGACACTGAGTATATATTGACTAAATTACCCTTGAAGACCAAGCATATTTGGAATTATGTTTCTAGAAAAACAGATAAGAGCTTCCCAGGTAGCTCAATGGCAAAGAATCCGTCTGCCAATGCAGGAGGCACAGGAGACACAGGTTCAACGCCTGGGTTGGTAAGATCTCCTGGAGAAGGAAATGCAAACCCACTCCAGAATCCTTGCCTGGAGAATCCCCACGGACAGATGAGCTTGGCTGGCTACAGTCCATGGGGTCACAAAGAGTCAGACATGACTGAGAGACTGAGCATGCATGCGTTCCAGAAGAAAGACAGGAACTTGAATACAGTAAGTATAAATAGAATTTCTTCCCCAGGGCATTTTGAAGAGAGCAGTCTCAAGCAGCCACATATCAATGGAGTGGAAGCGCACCCATAATTTAACAAGACGCTGACACGGCTGTGAAGATTGTTGATTACTGTGGAACCCTTCATCTTGCCTTCCCTCACTGCCTTCCTCGTATTTCCAGAAGGCCCCCCTTTTCACCAGAATTCTCTTTTTCTAGGTTGCTCTTCTTAGAAGTTGTTCATGTAAATGTTCTAAAAAAGGACTTAGTTTATAAGAGCCTAAACTCTTTCTGCTCCTAGGATTATATATGTTCGCTATAGAAACTCTCAGCTTTTATAAGCTCAAACTAACAGTAGAACACCAGGCACTTGCCATCTAGTAAGTTATTTCCACCTCCTCTGAAGCTAATTCTTGCTCATGTCAGATAAATGGTCTCATTTGTCAATAAAACCACAATTTGCCATGGTATATAATCTTGGAAACCACAAAGCCAGACAATATCTTGCACTGAATTTTAACACTTGAAAGGCTGTCCCATTATAGTTGATCAAACACAGAGATGATTCAGTGCATAAAGAATCCACCTGCAATGCAAGAGACACAGGAGACATAGGTTTGATCCCTGTGTTGAGAAGATCCCCTGGAGAAAGAAATGGCAACCCACTGCAGTATTCTTGCCTGAAAAATCCTACAGACAGAGGAGCCTGGCAGGCCACACCCCAAAGGGTTGCAGAGTCGGGCACAACTAAGCATGCACTAGGCATTCATTCATTCACACAGAGACGAACACTGTGCTTTCAATAATCACCAGCCAAAAGTGAAAGAAAAAGCAACCAGAGGGCAGAGAAGAAGTAGGTTCCTGAGAGCTCAGGAGACCTGTATAAAGGTGCTGTAGTTCCAGACTAGAGAATCAGTAAGAGTGTCTTTATCTGCCTCTTCGTGGCCTCTTTAAACATCCATCTCCACTCCACATAATTTACTTAGGGTTATCTCTCGAGTTATTTGGAAGCATTTCTATGTCTGGAACAAATATTTGAAAAGCAGGATAAAAGAAACCTGCAATGTCTTTGGATCCCTTTCTTTTGACAACTTTATTGAAATGGAGTGGAGGGACAGTCCTCTCCTTAGTTATTTCCTTATGCAGTGTTTAGTTAATTAGCTCACTCAAGAAGAAAATGATATACTTTGTGGTCCTTGAATTAAAACAGTTATCTTTAGAGCCTGGGCCTCACAAAAGATGTTCGAGAGACAGTTAGTTTCATTTATTTCTCCCTAAAATATTGAGCTCCATCCATAGTCAGTTGCTTAATAAATGCATGCACTTCCTGTTCACCTCAGAATTTTTTTGTGTGTGAATTCAGTGGCTTAAACTGGATTCAGCACTTGTTGTCCTTGCTGTACAAGGAAAGAAAGGATAATGTAATCATTTGACTTGGTTCTTGAAGTCAGTGGTCTGAACTCCACAACCAGTTGTGTCAGTTAATAGATAGCATGACTGCAGACCAACTACTTAACTTTCTTGAACCCACTTCATCATCAGGAAAGTAAGGATAATCACAGAACCTATCTCTGAGGGCTATTAAAAGTTTGATTATGCACAACTGTTTCTCTAATACATAAAAAACACCTTTAAAAAATTAGCTATCATTATTATTTAAAATACTGACAAATGTAAAATCAGAAGACTATTTTTTTTTCAAAAAGAGCTTGCATCTCAAAAGATTTTTTTTTTTTTTTTTTAAAGAAAGCAAGGCAACATTCGCTATTAAGGAAGGAATTTGTTTCAGGAAGATAAAGAAGAAAATAATTTTGCAGAAGTAAAGGAGAATCAGGCTTCCCAGATGGCACTAGTGGTAAAGAACCTGTCTGCCAAGGAAGGAGACTTGAGAGACACAGGTTCAAACCTTGGGTTGGGAAGATCCCCTGGAGGGGGGCAGGCCAATCTAATCCAGGATTCTTGCCTGGAGAATCCCATGGACAGAGGAGCCTGGCAGGCTACAGTCCATAGGGTCACCAAGAGTCAGTCACGATTGAAGCGACTTAGCATGCACACCCTCAAGGGAGAAACAGATTATGGACATTAACACATGGCCCTCGAAAGCTTAGGGATCAGTGTCAGATGTGTTCTGTAGGATGGGTTGTGTACCAAGGCATAATTGCAAAGACCAGGATGCAAGGAATAGAAAGCAGGTCTTTGGGAGGAACGAATAGTTGAAAAGAACTGACCAACACTGATGTATGGAACTCAGACCAAAGACTGACATATGTATTTCCAGGGGAAAAATACAGTGCACTGCAGACAAACTCCAGGGAGGGGAGAAACATCCAGTTCCACCCAGGCTGTGTGTGAATAAGAAAATAAAATCCGAGGGCATTAGACAGAGTGGGGGGGGGGGGGCGGTAAGAAATGAGTACTTTGAGAGATCCAGGCTCCAAGCAGTGACAAGGCTTAAGAGACAAGTGTAGGTCTAGTTGCCCAGAGAAGGCTGATTGGAAGCAAGACTGTCAGGATCTTGATGTCAAGAGAAGGAACTAGACTAAGTGGAAAGCACTCAGGATCTAGAAGGATGAGGAAACAAGACCTCAAGGCAAAATGAAGCTGGACATATAGAACTAATACCACTCCATATATTCCAAGCTCAACTTGGGGATATTTGGGAAGCTGTTGTTCAAATGAAGCTGACAGGTCCCTGATCTTCTAAGGACTTCATCTCTTTGGGTTAGAGCTGCTGCTGCTGCTGCAGCTAAATCGCTTCAGTCGTGTCTGACTCTGGGCAACCCCATGGACTGCAGCCCACCAGGCTCCTCCGTCCATGGGATTTTCCAGGCAAGAGTACTGGAGTGGAGTGCCATTGCCTTCTCCATGGGTTAGAGCAGTTGATTGCTATTTCTAAAATCCCAGCCACAGGAACCCTGACACCTTGGGCTGTCAGTAGCAGAGGACAGGACCCATGACATCTGGGATATGACTGGGACAAGGAAGAAAGTGTGCCTCTCAAAGAAGAATAAACACACCACAGAAATACTGGAAATTCAACTCTCTAAAAAAAACAGACAGACAAGTGACAGGAATGATGTAACAATAACAAATCACCAGATGAAGTAAAATTTTTGGCACTTTGACTTTTATTTTCTTTGTATGTGACTTTAGTTTGTATGATTTTTATTTAATAGCAATCATTATTGTATTCTTTCACTCAACATACAGTCACTATTTAATGTGTCTGACAATATTCCGTTTCAGGGGATACCGCAGGGAACAAATTTCCTGCCCTCATTAATCATGTGTTTTACCAGGAATGTTTTAAAACATGGTCACACTGTCAGCCTGCTTCCTGAGGCTGAAACTCATCAGGATGTGAAACAGAGGCTCCAGTTCACTCTAGATGGGCAAGTAACAAGAATAAAATCTATTTAATCTTTTGTGTTTTTTTTGGCTGCCCTGGGTCTTTGTTGCAGTGCATCGGATTCTCACTGTGCTGGCTTCTCTTGTTGTGGAGCATGGGCTCCAGAACAGGCTTCAGTAGTTGTGGCACTTGGGCTTAGTTGCTCCCTGGCATGAAGGGTCTTCTCTGACCAGGGATGGAACCTGAGTCCCCTGCATTGGCAGGTTAACCTGCCTGCCAATACAGGAGACATAATGAGATGCAGTTAGATCCCTGGTTTGAAAGATTCCCTGAAGGAGGGCATGGCAACCCATTCTAGTATTCTTGCCTGGGAAATCTCATGGACAAAGGAATCTGGCGGGCTACAGTCCATGGGGTCATAAGGAGTTGGATACAATGGAAGCAACTTAGCTAGCATGGATGCAAGGAATGAGTGCAGAGAGAGAAAAGCCTGGGCACGCGACAATATAAAAGTCAGAAGCAGCAGAAGCTTCAAGAAAGTGATACTGGAAGGAATGTTTGGTATGGTAGGAAAAATACAGAAGAGTGTGGTGTCTCAGAAGGAAGGGAGGGAGAAAGGAAGCAAAGAAGGAAGAGAGGAAGGCAAGTTACTTGCTATCAATAAAGGTATAACAATCCTCTGGCTTGAATTCTGCTTAAAGACAAAAAGATATGACATGCAGTTTTGGAAGATGAAGGTTATCAATGCTTTAAAAACAGCAATTTCCATGGAGTTGCAAGAACTAAAATAATGTTGTTTTCTTTCTCCCTTCCCTTCCTTCCTTCCTTCTTTCTTTCTTTCCTTCTTTCCATGAATGCAGGCATGTTCTTTTCCCAGGGTCTGTTAAGCGTTAATGATGTAGGTGTAAAAATTCCAATTATACCATATATATATATATAAAACAAGCATGGAGAATAAATATAACTGCCATGTACAAGCCAAATAAATAAATACTAGTCTAAAAGAGAAAATAAAATGCATGACCTTTTGAACACAGCCCCAAACCTCAATAAAGTATTTGAAAAACTCACCATAGAAAAAGTAACAAATTACCAATGCCTCTCTAGATATGAATGACAACAAATGTGCCTAGTATTCCTTTGGCAGGAAAAATAATATATGTATATATGACCCCCATTGCTTATTCTCACTAATTCTTTTATTTTTAGATGTTTCAAGACACATTATTATCCTCATTACTAAACTATTATCATTTGGCTTCAATAGACAGCATGTATTTGGAACATCTACCATAAATGACTCTCCCAATTGTTGTTGTTCAGTTGCTCAGTCATGTCCAAGTCTTTGCAACCCCAAGGACTGCAGCATACCAGGCTTCCCTGTCCTTCATCATCTCCTGGAGCTTACTCAAACTCATGTCCATTGAATCGGTGATGATGCCATCCAACCATCTAGTCCTCTGTCATCTCCTTCTCCTCCTGCTTTCAATCTCTCCCAATAGTTAAAGTGTTATTTATGACTATAAAATCATGTTGAATATGTCAAATCCATTTGGCAGAGTTCAGATTAAAATACTGATTTGAAATTGTAGAAAGTATTTTAGACTTTGTAACTAATCATGAGAGAATTCTGACCCACATAGTCTATGTAACATTCCCAAGGGAATTCTGATTATTTCAAAATTTTGTAGTTTAGCATATGCCAAGGCATGCTAAATATCACACAGCTTGGTAGGAAAGGTTGCATTTCACATCCAATGTCATTCAGCTTGAACTCTCTTTTAGTGGGTGCCCTCGCACAATGTGTTATAGGGAGTGCTTGGCACTTACATGCCATAAAGTCATGAACAGGCAAGTGAAAATGATTCCTTAAAGAGTGATGTGAACAAAGAAAAAAAATGCTTGGGATTAACAATGCTTTGATATGTCATTCAAGCTCAGGGATTGGATTCTGCCAACTTCTAAAAAGTCATACTAAACAGGAGTTTTATTTATAGTCAAGGAACTCTTGCCACTTAGTATGGCTTGCTGAGGTCAAATGTTGGCATCTCACCTCTATGTAGCCTAATTTAAACCATGTCATTTATTTTAGATTAGAGAGACTGGGGAAAAGAGCACTTTCGGTAATCATGTAGGTTTCGTGCATCTAATTCTCACCTCTTCTGAGACTTTCAACATGAAGAGGAGAGATGAGGGCGGTGGGGACAGGAGAGATGAGGGGTGGCCCACTGTGAACAGGATGATCTTGTACCTAATCCCCCTGCATAACAACACTATCTGTAATCATCTGCATCTTTCCTCAGTAACTTTCATAGTTTATCTAATTGCATCATCCAGAGAATTTCCTTAACTCTCTCAAATGTGTTCATTAGTAGAAAGTCATGATATAAGTCCCATCTTCTTTCATAAACCAGAACCCACTAACATTTGGATTATGATGGCAAAAGGAAGATTTTAATGACACTTTGGAAAGAAAAACTTTGTAAAAGGATTTTCCTTTTCCTCAGGAGTTGCTAAAAACAGAAAAGTAATCTATTTTGCTGGACAATTTTTTTCAAACCTAAATTTGAATGTCATTAATAAATTTAAGCAATAATGTGAAAAGCATGGGTAAATGCCTTAAATTCTGTGAATCCTAGTTGTCTCATCTGAAAAATGAGATAATGTCCACATCTCAGGGTCATCAAATGAATCAGATGAGATGACTCTTGAAGATCTTGGCACATGCCTGAGGGTCAGGTCACATTAATTTCCTCTCCTCCCTCCTGTAAAATCAACCTAATTTGAGAGAGAAAAGAACAGAAGATAAGGGAAAATTGTGACCTGGGATTTCTGGATGAATCCTCTTGCCCTGCAGGTATTCTGGGCTACATTCTGTCTGCAGAGTGCACAGACTTATAGCTGATGACCCCTGGAACACCCAAGGGTATTTTTCATGGGTTTGATGTTAAATTCTACTTCATTCAAAGGCTGATCCCCACCTTCCTGGAATCAGCAGCAATAACAAAGGCTTAGATAGGCACAGCTCTAGACAGATGCAGAAATAGAAACATGGCTAGACATCAGTCAGGAAGATAAGTGATCAAATTTCCAGCAGTCCGCCTGGCAGGGGTTGGCTGTGCTGTGTTGCATCATTTAGGTCATTTCTGTGGGCTAAGGTAAGATGCATTTAGCACTGAATTACAAGGAAAATCGGCATTTTGTGGCAAGAGAATTATTTAGCCACTGTTGCAGGGGAATAATGTGCCTGAGCTCGCAAGTGTGGTACATGTCCCCTGATCCACATCACAGTACTGATCCACATGACAGCTGTGGCTATTTTTCCTGGCAGCAAAGACAGGTCTGCCCAATGGTCATGAAAGTGACCTTCTGGGGTAAGGGTGACAAAAAGCAGTTGGGTTCCTTCTAGCATTGATAACAGTGAGTGACTGATGGTGGTTGTCAGGAAGTTGGTGCTGAGGTTTATTCTGCTGTTTGCTTGCTCCTTAGAAGAAGAGCTATGACAAACCTAAAACAGCACATTAAAAAGCAAAGACATTACTTTGCCGACAAAGGTCCATATAGCTAAAGCTATGGTTTTCCCAGTAGTCATGTATGGATGTGAGAGTTGGACCATAAAGAAAGCTGAGTGCCAAAGAACTGATGCTTTTGAACTGTGGTGTTGGAGAAGACTCTTGAGAGTCCCTTAGGCTGCAAGGAGATCAAACCAGTCAATCCTAAAGGTAATCAATCCTAAATATTCATTGGAAAGATGGATGCTGAAGCTGAAGCTCCAATGTTTTGGCCACCTGATGCGAAGTGTGGACTCATTAGAAAAGACCCTGATGCTGGGAAAGACTGAGGGTTGGGGGAGAAGGGGATGACAGAGGAAAACAGGGTTGGATGGCATCACCAACTTGATGGACATGAGTTTGAGCACGCTCTGGGAGTTGATGATGGACAGGGAAACCTGGTGTGCTGCAGCCCATGGGGTCACAAACAGCTGGACATGGCTGAGTGACTGAACAACAACAACAATCAGTGATGACTGGCAGGGATATTAAAGGAGGATGGGACATCACAAGGGCATCACGTTTGTCCTCCACAGTTTAGGGCCCCTAATGTGCAAGATTTAGGCTGTGGTCCTGGAATTTGCATTCCTCCATCAGCAGCACTCCAGCCTGATGAGAGAATGAACAGCCTTGGGCTGCTTGGTATGGACATGTCCCCACTTCACTGACACACGGGTGGCAGTCACACAATAGAAATGTGGGACTCCGGGACATTTTGTTTCTGAAATTAATTTGGACATTGTCAGATATCATTCAGAAAACAAGCTTCCAGGCACTACATGAAATATAAAATCTGTGTAACAAAGCTCTACAACCGGGCCCACTTGCACTAGCAGCAGGAGCTACAATCACATCCATAGGACCATGTGGGAAACCTACCAACTGCAACTCAGATCACACTGAGACCCACCTCACCAGCACAGGTAGGTTTCAATTGTGCTGGGGGTTAACAAAGCACTTAATTAACAACATGAAACACCTTAAACAAAGCAAAACTGAACAACCAAGTCTCTGGTTATTTATCAATGAATGCACCTTTGTTTTTGATAAGTAGAAAAATGTAGACAGTTTCAATCTAGATTCCAAAAAATAAATGAGTAAAGATGTACCTTTGGAAGAAAGCTATTTGTCTAGGATATGGCTTTGATCAAAGGCCTCAGTGGCTTCAGAATTTCCCTCTTTTGGACATGAACAGAGCAAGAGCTCTTTACTGTGAGTTTACTTCCCTGCATGCACAGGTACCATTAAATTACAGCTGTTGAGATCAGGTCAGATGGCTGGACTAATTAAAATGTTTGCTAGCTGACTAGTTTGCTAGCTGACTAATCCCTTCTACTTCAGTCCACAAGAATGCTAACATGGAAACTTTAAGGTAGACCTCGTCCCTGATTTGACTGTTGTTCTCAAACCCTTGCCACTGAAATCAGAAATTTCACTTTGCCTGGTGGGTCACAGAGCTCTTCCCCAGGATGGTCCTCTGTGATGCTTGATTGGCGATGGAGGAGCCGTGCCTCAGGCCTTGAGGGACACAGTGCTTGGAGCTGCAAAGGGAGGTCTGGGGCTAGAGAGGGATACAGATAGCATGAACTGATGGTTCACATGTCAAGGACTGGCACAGGTAAGCATTGTGCACATGGCAGAAGTTCAGAAAATTCTAGGCTAGCACAGACTAGTACTGTGTACTATGATGAGTCTATAAGTGAAAGTGAAGTCGCTCAGTCGTGTCCGACTCTTTGCAACCCCATGGACTGTAGCCTACCAGGCTTCTCCGTCCATGGGATTCTCCAGGCAAGAATACTGTAGTGAGTCTATAGCTCCCCATCTTTTTTTTTTTTTTTTTTAAAGCTCACTGTTATAGAGATAATATAACTTGAGATTTGCAAACAGAACTTATTTTCCTATCCTACTCTTTACTCTGTATTCAAATGTCTTATACCCACAACTTAATTCAAATATGAAAAAAATCTACATCTTATCAGAGAGGCAGGGTGTTGATTTTACATAGCTAAATTTCTTCTTTTGAGCCCAACGTGACCATGTAAAGGTCATTGCATTGCTCAGTGATGACTGAATTGGGAGCTCTTGCAAATACATGCTTGTCCTTTAGTGCTCAGCAGGCTGTAATTCACCCTTACAGGCCAGCAAATGACTTATACTGCTTAGAGTTCAAAGCCAAGTCCTTGCTTATCACCCCAGTCAAACAATTTCATTTCTATCAGTTGGTGGTTGTACTTCAGATTTTATGGATCCAATGGGTCTAGTGAAATTTTATTACCCTGCAATACAACAAGAAGAAAAAAGCTCTGGGAAGAGAAAATCAATATAATGTTTAAGGTCTTTGTTACCTTTATAACCTCCAGTGTTCTTTTACATATAAACTAATAAATCAACCTTTTAAGGAAAGATGCATTCCTCAGTGCTTGCTCAATACGAGGTGCTAAGTCTGATCATAAAAACAATCAAGAAGTAGTTAATGGTTTTGCTACCTGAACAAGCACAGTTAAAGTAGAATCAATCGCAGGACAAGGATATCGTTTGCAGGTGTTTTCTCCTTGTTAGCACACGGTAATCAGTTGTTACCAGATGAAGGTAGCAACTTAAAAAAATAAAGGGCTCTCATAAGCTATATTGTGTTTATCTGAATTTGCACATGCATGGAAATTCGATTAAACCTTTCAAGCATGGAGTCCCTTACTACTGGCCACTTCTCAACTGCATGAGATTAACTCATTGTAACTTTACAGTTGAATCAGCAGAAATGCAAGACAATCATTCCCACAACCTTCAAGAGAATGGCTTTTTCTTATGTCAGGATCTTGGATAAATGACTTCAGTAGATCCTCCCTAGTGGATTTTAAGAAGTAGCTAGCTAGGAAGATGCTAAATATTAGAATAAAACTACAATGAAGTTCTGCTCATTTCAATAATGAATGTATCTTTTCTTATAAATGTCTTTGTCCTGGGACACACTGAGGATTGATAAACTGAATTCAGAAACTTTTCAGCATGAATTTGCATCATGTAGTCAATTTGAATATTCTGTATTAAACTAAAATTAATGATAAACAGGTTTGAGGAAGCAGCTCATCTATTTATCACCAGCAGAACTTTAGGGCTCACAGTATAACATGGTAAGGGCTTCCCAGGTGGCACTAGTGGTAAAGAACCCACCTGCCAAAGCAAGAGAGGTAAGAAATGTGGGTTCAGTCCGTGGATCGGGAAGATCCCCTGGAAGAAGGCATAGCAACCCACTCCAGTATTCTTGCCTGGAGAACCCTATGGACAGAGGAGCCTCGTAGGCAATGGTCCACGGGGTCACAAAGAGTTGGACATGACTGAAGTGACTTAGCACTCATGCACATGACATGGAAAGCCCAACTCAGAAGCTGAGACAAACTGATAGGGATCCCATTCCAACCAAGTGCCTAGAAAAAAACACTACAAGGCTTTTTCTGCAAGGAGAAAATATGATTCAGGACAAAGCAAATCTCGCTGATCTTGTTTGTGTAAATGGCTTAAAAGAGGCCACAAGACCACTAATGTCCAAAGCAAAGAAGTATAGCCAAGTCAAGGATTACCCCTATTACACTATTAACAAGGTAGCTAATCGTTTCCTTGATGGCCATTAATAAAAAGTTGTTTTCCCATATAGGCAATTACAAAGTATTGAGTAGAGTTCCCTGTGCTGTCCAGTAGGTCCTTATTACTTATCTATTTTATTTCTAATAATGTGTCTATGTCACTCCCAATCTCCCAATCTCTGGAATTTTCTGATTGTATATTTCCAAACTCAGTATCTTTCACAAAATCTACCTGATTTGTCATTTCCTTTCAAATATGACTACCTGAAATAGCTTTAAACACATGCACTCCTGGTAAATGAAAACTAGTCAAGATGCTGCAGATTCTCTGGATAAGGCAACGCATTACTCATTCTGTCTCTGTAATATCTATCTTCATCTGTCTGCCCTTCCATTCATTAGAGTGGCCAGGGAGCATTCTGAGCATTGCAATGAAATGAGACAACTTGAGACTTCCAAGATAGGTGTGATGGTTGATAAATGCTTCACTATTTTTAAAAACTATACTTTTAATGAATTTTATATTCATTAATAAATCCCCAGAAGTTAGAAATAATTGCAAAATAGCCTTTCCTGTCCCTTTTGCCAAACCTTCAAATAAAGGAGTACTTTGTATTGTATAAGGTATGGCTCTTAAAGAGCACATGAAAATAATTCTCTCTCCTCCAAGTCCATTTTTCCATCATTTTCAATGTATAGAGTATTGTCTTTAAACATAAATAAAGCTCCAAGGTATCATAAGATCACTTTTATAGTAGCCTAAATTTGTAAGTATTCTGCAAAAGGAAAACATTTTGTGTGAAACTATAATGCAAGTCATGAAATATAAATGCAAACTAATTGATTAGAGAAGAAGTAACACTTCAGGCACACTTTCTGGAGTCTCAGAGCATAAAAAAGATAAAAGTCAACTTCTCTGGATGAGTAGGAATGGAGGGAATAGAGAGTCACCTGTTCAGTCTCTCACTGGCCCCTTGTGACAGCCTCTGAACCTTCTTTTGCTTCATATGTTTAAACTAGTATGCCTGGGTTTTATGTTTAGTCACTAGCCCAAAGCTATGTAGCAGTTTGAGTGTAAATAGGAACTGCATATGTCCTATTAATTTTGGCAAAGGGGTGAAAGGGTCTCGCTAAGAAGATGTAATCCAAACGGGAGAGGGTATCTTTTCTCACTTCCCAGCAGAAGCCTGGTGTGCAGATATCATCTCAGGACCTCCACTCCCGCAGATGTCTGGCAAGAGATGGTGATGGATGGCTGTGGACTCAGTGACTCCTGGCAGAGGGAAGGCTATTCCTGTGAGACAGGCCTTGCATGTGAGCTTGTGAGATGGTCCCTGGGACCTATAGAAATGTCTGCAGCAAACTGCATTGAGTTTAAACCCTGATTGAGCAAGTAAGGGCCAGAATCAAGTGCATTTCAACTGTTCCTATTATTGCAGCCTTCTCTACCATTTGACTGGTGAAATCAGGATATGGTTATCATAAAGAATGCTGGACTAGAAAAAAGGTCACCTCCTCCCTCTCTTTCCAGATCTTTCCTACATGAGTTGTTGCTCAGTCGTGTCTGACTCTTTGCGACCCTATGGACTGTAGCCCACTAGGCTCCTCTGTTCACAGGATTTTTCAGGCAAGAATACTGGAGTGGGTTACCATTATCCTACTACAGGGGATCTTCCCTACTCAGGAATTGAATCCACATCTTGTGTGACTCCTGCATTGCAGGCAGATTCTTTACCCACTGAGCTGTCAAGGAAGTCCTAAAATGAAGTTTGTGATTGTTGTTGTTTTAATTGCTAGGTCATGTCCAACTCTTTTTGACCCCATGAACTGAAGCCCACCAGGCTCCTCTGTCCATGGGTTTTTCAGACAAGAATACTGGAGTGGGTTGCCATGCCCTTCTCCAGGGGATCTTCCCGACTCAGGGATCAAACCTGTACTCCCTGCATTGGCAGAAGGATTCTTTACCACTGAGCCACCAGGGAAGCCCATAGATCTTTTCTAGAACACAACAAAAGCAAAGCACAAAACTCTCCTTGGTTGCTCTGACTTTATTTGGACTAAAGTTTATCATATGAAACTTTATTTTTAAGGAAATTTTTTTAGTTTATGTTTTAAATGATTATATTCAGGAAAAAGACATCTTGAATCACAATAGAGGGAAAGAAGAAAAATCAGGAATGGGTGGATATATCATGCTGATGAGATCTAAACACACAATCCCTACCTTGCAAAACCTGCCACAGTGAAACTTCTCTAAAATACACATGAAAATGAGTATTTTAAAGTGAGACTCTAAGATTAAAGACAACTTCTACATTGGAATGAAATGATATCAAAGAAATTATGACTAATACAGGTTTGAGGCAGCATTCACAGAAAAAAAATACAACATTTTTATTTGTATTTGAAGAGAAGGGCCTTTTCTTCTGAGGTGGATATGCCAATTCTGAAACATGAACAGTATATTTCAGGTTAAATATATAAAACCATTCACTTTTCGTTACATAAATAACAAAGATAGGGAATAGAGTAAACCCACAGGTTCAAATCAAAAGAAGATTGTTTCAATCCTGGCTTATTCTTCACATCTCTGCATATGCATTGCAGACCCTTACTCTCAGACACTTACACTCAGAATTTATGAGACAAGTATGCACAATGGATTTGATCCCAGAGGTTTTTTTCTTTTCTGTTGTTGCTCCATTTCTATTACCTCTTGAACCGTGCAGTGAAATAACACATGAAGATAAAGTTTACTGAGTTTAATTATGCTCTTTGACAAGATTAGATAATCTGTGTAGCAGGACATTCTGTTATGATTAGGTGAGGTCGATGGCTTTACAAATAAGAAGACCTTTCTCTGACAGCTATATCTGTGACATATAGGAATGAAAGAGAAGGATGTCCAGGAGAGAATTGAGAAAAGAGTAGATTTGTGATCAGTAATCCAGAGTGCAATAGCTGAATTCATCTCTTTTTAATCATGGGACTGAGGTAAGTCATGTCCCTTTTCTGGTTCAATTATAAGTTGGTACATACTCTACAACTTCATAAGATTCTGCAAGCATGAGAGGGGGTATGAAACATGATACTGGACCTCATTTTAACTACCTGAATCAAAAATTAATGAATAAGCATTGAACTAGTACCAAAAAGTTGAAACAATACTAGGCACCATGCTTTGACCATTCCATTCATGCCAAACAACCTGTTCAGCACAGCAACCAAATAATTTATTTCTATTATTTTCTTTTTTTTTTTATTTTTATTTTTTTAATTTAAATTTATTTATTTAAATTAGAGGCTAATTACTTTCTAATTTTATAGATGAGGGATCTGAGGCCAAGTTCATACTGCAAGCAGATGGAATAGCCACCAAATACTGGTATAAAGGTGAAGTTTGGGCAGCATCCTCTGTGTGGGCTTTCCTTGTTGACACAGAATGAAGTAAACAGTGCCAAAAACCCAGTACAAGAGGAGTCACAGAAAGCTGGCTTGGTGCTTCCCGAAAACGGGGTCAGGAACAACAGGCACAAACCATGTCACGTTTATCTCTGTGCCTCTCTCATCTGAAATTATGCAAAGGCAGAATGTTCAGTTCATATTCTTGGAGGGAAAATTATGCAAATTATTTTCAATGAGGGTGCAGTGATGGAAGTAGTTTCAGGGAGATCTCACTGAGTGTAAGAGTGAAAAGTGAGAGTCTCCTGGTCGAGGATGCGGATAAGCTCATGAGGAGGGTGGCACGGAAGAAGGGCTTTGAAGGACAGGAAGGACGTAAGTGGGTAAGAAATGTCAGCAGGAGGGCCCAACATGTCCAAAAGCCAAACGCTGCCTTATCATAACAGAAATTCTGACGAAAATGAGCATCTTCGTTTTTTTAGAACTTGAATGTCACCGGGCTACATCCTGGGTCATCACACACAAAAAAATTCTTACCATCATCAGAAAGACTTTTTCAAGGATTTCTGTTCTTCATGAGTAACGGATACAAATGATATGAGTCATTACAGCTTTAAACATGAATTGTAAAGCAGAGACAGCATACCATCTCTGTACAAAACCAGACGATACATGCTTTAATCTTTCTGGAACACACAGTCTCTGTTACTACTACTCAACTCTGCCTTTGCAATGAGAAAGCACCCATAGATAATGTATACAGTTTCATTTGGGAAAACAGGCACTGGGCCATACTTTACTGGATGGTTTCTCAAGGATCACATGATAAGAAGTAACACAAAATATCAGTCTCAGGACACTCCCAGAGTGGTGTTCAGTTGTGCTCCTGTATGAGTGCTTTATTATCTTTTGTTTCTGGCTAGGAAAAAAAGTCAACACAAAAATGTCCTTCATAAAATGTTTTATCTCAGTTTGAAAGTGAGGTTTTATTGAAAATTTATATAAAATTGGCTTCTCTAAAGGGTTCAATTCAGTGTTTGTTTGTCTTTTGTATTTTCATAAAGTTGTGCAACCCTCACCACTAATTTTTAGCTCCTTTATGACCATAATGGTGATTACAGCCATGAAATTAAAAGACGCTTACTCCTTGGAAGGAAAGTTGTGACCAACCTAGATAGCATATTCAAAAGCAGAGACATTATTTTGCCAACAAAGATCTGTCTAGTCAAGGCTATGGTTTTTCCAGTGGTCATGTATGGATGTGAGAGTTGGACTGTGAAGAAAGCTAAGTGCCGAAAAACTGATGCTTTTGAACTGTGGTGTTGGAGAAGACTTTTGAGAGTTCCTTGGACTGCAAAGAGATCCAACCAATCCATTCTAAAGGAGATCAGTCCTGGGTGTTCATTGGAAGGACTGATGCTTAAGCTGAAACTCCAATACTTTGGCCACCTCATGCGAAGAGTTGACTCATTGGAAAAGACTCTGATGCTGGGAGGGATTGGGGGCAGGAGGAGAAGGGGACGACAGAGGATGAGATGGCTGGATGGCATCACTGACTAGATAGACATGAGTTTGGGTGAACTCCAGGAGTTGGTGATGGACAGGGAGGCCTAGCGTGCTGCAATTCACGGGGTTGCAAAGAGTCGGACATGACTGGGCAACTGAACTGAATGACCATAATTGTTCAACAGATACTTATTGAGCATTTACTATCTGTCTATCCTGGTGGTGGTGGTGGTGGTTGTTTATTCTGCTTTGCTTTGTTTGGCTTGGTTTGACTTGGCTTGACTTGTAGAGGGTGTGGATGGTAGATAGTGGGTAATGGGAAAATATAAGACATGGCATATCTGAAGCAGTCAGCTAACAATATAAGAAAATAATAAAGGAGAAATCTAAGCTAGGCACTATAGAGACCACAGACACAATAATTGTTTTTATAGAAGAGTTGGGTGGAAGGTGCCAAGGACTTGGTGCACAGACCTGGAGAAGGAACTTGTAACTGGATGGATGGCATGCCGCATGAGTAGAGTGGATCTCAGAGACCAGACAGAGCTATGAACAAAGGCCTAAAGATGAGAATTGAGCAGCCCTAACTGGGGGCATGCTGAGAACTGCACATGAAATTGTTTAGGAAAGGTGGCCCCGTGGCTGTAGGACCTCAGGAAACAGTTTAAAAAAGGTAAATTTGGCATCAGGATCCTGAGTTTGAGGATCCTGGGGCTTCTGGAGAAGTACAAGGTTTAATTTAAAGACTGTTTTTGGAAAACTGTCTGATAGATGTGTGTAGGACAGGCTGAAGGCAGAAGCCTGGAAAGCTTTGGGGTACTGATTTTACCCATAAGCGTGTGCCAAGTCACTTCAGGCATGTCTGACTCTTTGTAACGCTATGGACTGTAGGCTACCAGTTTCCTCTGTCCATGGGATTCTCCAGGCAAGAATACTGGAGTGGGTTGCCGTGCCCTCCTCCAGGGGCTCTTCCCAACCCAGGGATTGAACCCTCATCTCTAAAGGCCTTCTGCATTGGCAAGCAGGTACTTTACCACTAGCACCACCTGGGAAGCCCATTACCTATGAAAGTACATTTATTTATTGGACAGTGATTCTTAATCTTGGCTATATGTTACATTTATCTAAGTGCTTCTGAAGATAGAGTTCTAACCTCTGTATTTTTTAAAATAAGCTCCATGGATGATTCTAACATGCAGCTAAGAACTATTAATATTATTGCAGGAAATAGGAGACTTTACATTGTTTGTGAAATTATAGTAGCAACCATGGTTTTCTGCCTCTTTCTAAAATAGCGCATTAATTAAATCAGAATCCCTTAAAATGTTTCTGATGGTTTGTATTTACATAGTAGCAAACAAAGAATGATGATTTGAAAGGCAGAGGGGCTGAATACATCATATAGTGTATTCTGGCAAGGTCTCAAAATATCTCCCTAAAATTAATCCCTAAACCCAGGCATGTTTAGAGATTTCAAACTTTAGACCTACACATGATACCACTTGCTCTGAGTCGCAGGCAATGCACAACCCAAACACCTGTATATGTCAGGTAAATGTTAATGTATTCTGTCAACAACAGATCACCTTACATGGCTAAATTACTCAATGCCATTATCTGTACCAGCCATCTGTAAACCTAATCTCCTCTGTGTTCTAAACTCCCAAGCGCCTGCTACACTATTTTTATTTTACATTCCTGCATAAATCTGTTAAGCTCAATATGTTACTGCAAATTCTCAAAAATCAAAGGCAATCTGCTGGCCTATAAAACACTGGTTACTGAGAATCGAAGGGTATAATATGGTAGCAATTCAAGCAGTCAGTAAGCAATCTTTACAGGGACGGTGTTAAACCACAGGCTGAATGAACCCCTTAGCAAAGTCTTGCTGTAAAATCAGATATGTTTTTTCAATACACACTGCGGGCTTGAACCCATTCATGTCTTTCATATCTAATAAAAATCTGAACAGTTGGCCTGATTGGATTTTAAGTGATGCAAATTTGAAAATCAAATAGGCAAACTCCCTTTAGACTTCATTTATTTAGACCATAATTGTAAAGAATGACAAATTACATTTACCACTCTATTGAATTCTCCTGAGATTCAATATGAAATTTACAGAAAGGGACAAATATTTGCAGGTGTGTTTTTTTTTGTTCACAATGAATGCAATTCATTTTTTCTCATACAGGATGCCTTCTCCTGATGTTGCTACAGTTTCCTTGATACAACCACTAAATCCTATTTTTTTAAAACAAAGTCTTTATTGATCTTAATTAATAATGCTAATACTGACATGTGATACCAAGTTATATTGGATTAGCTAAAAAGTTCATTTGGGGTTTTAGCTAAACTAAAATCTCCTTTACTCAGTAATTATGAAGCATGTATTTGCTTTTTAACTTACATTTTCAGTCACATAACTAAGTCACTTGAAATAAGTCATTCTTAGTCACCTAAGAATCTACCCTCTGAAAGTATTTATGTAAAAATTTAGAAAAATCAACCATCCAACACTTACAAGTAATGCATTAAAAAACATCTGGCTCTTAATTTTAGAATAATCACATAATAAGTGGGAAAACTTGAAAATTCAGCATCTGGAAGTCTTATTTTTTAGCATTATCAGGTATTTTAGAAGTTAAGGGCTCTCTTCATTCTTTATAAATAAACTCTATCCTGAAATCTGAATAAATATCAGTTTTGAAAGTTAAAATAGTCTTTCATATAACTCATGCAAATATAAACATTTTACACATAAAGCAATCAGTCTGTAGCTTTCCTATTTCATTTGAAGTATTTTCAAATATAAAAGAAGTTTACACAATTATAGAGGCAATTAACCCACCCCTAGTATTCCCTTATCAAATCTAAACAAAGCCTTGCGGGGGCATAATATACTTGCAGGTTACAATATGAAGTATAAATGGTATCCTACAGTGACTTCACATGCAAAGCAAAGATTCTTTAATTGTGTGTATCGTTTCCTTCAAATGCACCTGCATTTTAAAGTTTTCATGATACCTTCTTATTCAGATAAAAATCTCCAAATTCAACAGTTCGTATTTATAAACAAGTTGGTAGGGATTGGGCTTAGGTGGTTCAGCAGTAAAAAATCAACCTGCAATGCAGAAGATGCAGGTTTGATTCCTGGGTCAGGAAGATCCCCTGGAAGAGGAAATGGCTACTCACTCCAGTATTCTTGCCTGGAAAATTCCATGAACAGAGGAGCCCGACAGGCTACAGTCCATGGGGTCGCAAAGAGTCAGACACGACTGAGTGACTAAGCACAAACACACAAATTTTGGACAACCTTATCAAAGTGCCTCCTCAAGTCTGTAGCAAATTCTGCTTCTGTCATGAAGTCCTTCTAAACCCTCTTACCTCCTCTCATTTTCCCTCCTTTGGGACATTCATACCACGTCATGGAACAGCCTTTGTGGACTCACCTCCTAGATGCTGCATATACAGCCCACCTGGGCAGAGCCTGACCCTATACCCCTCCCTTCCCCCAGCACTCAGCACATACCAAACACCTGATAAATTCTAATGGTATTAATTTATTTTGGTTGAAATAAACTTGTCTACACTTGAAACCGATCTATGACTTATTTGTTCCATAACAAGGCAAATCCTAAATTTCTGTTATATTTTTGAGGCCACTGCCTTACTAGGGAGACACTGCTTAATAGAAATGTCTGTTCTGTTAGTATTTATTTGAGCTCTTTTAATTATAGGGTATTGCTTTTAAAAACCTTAGAAAACAAGATCTCCAAAACTCCAGTTTCAGAAAAACTAGGAAAGCAAAACCTAGACCAAATCGGATCCTCAATCTATCAAAACTTAACTAGGATGAAAAGTGACCCAGCTGTATAAAAGAGAAATCCTTCCAAACACCATCAGTGAAGGACTGCAGTGAAAAAAGAAAACTCTCATTCAGGATTCAGATTCTCCATTGGAACTGATGATAAATCTTTCCATGAATTGAGGCAGGAGGCAGATGTCCCCAACTTCCACCACAAGGTAAACTGATTGGAGATTCATTCCTTATGGACCGGAACTCTAAGATGAGAATAGCAAGACAATTAAGGGAGGTAAGTGAGCCCTACCCAGACTACATTTCTTTTCTTGAATTCAGGAGACCTCCCGATGACACACATCCACAGAAAAGGCTCCCTGGAGTCCAAAGGAGAATTTTGTCAAGGGATGTTCCCTACCTAGACATCTTTTCAGTAAGATCCTTCTTGGCTAAGAGATGCGTGTTCACACATGTAAGGATTCTGAGACATACAAAATATGAACTGTGAATCAGGTAAATCAAAATGGTCAAAGGAAACCGGAAGAAATGCCCCATAAAAGTAATTTAAACTGCCGCAAGGGTGCAACTCAGCAACTCTCTCACTCCGTGCACCTGTGTATCTATCTGCACATACTGTACTCTTTTTTGCTCTTAATAAATGTTTTGTTTCATCACTTTCCATCTTTTTGGAAATTCTTTTCTGCAAAGCCGAAGTTGCCAGGGCCCTTGTCACTGACCACTGGTCTAGTGGTTAGGACCTGGTGTTTTCATCGCCTTGACCCGGCCTCAGTCTCTGGCTAGGAACACAGGCCCCACCCCGAGCCACTGCAGACCAAGGCCACCCAAAATCAGAATGACTGCAATTTAACATTCCAAATATCATCCCAGAAATCTGAAAGTGACCTCTGCTTGAAGAAGTGAAGTCGCTCAGTCATGTCCGACTCTTTGCGACCCCATGGACTGTAGCCTACCAGGCTTCTCCGTCCATGGGATTCTCCAGGCAAGAATACTGGAGTGGGTTACCATTTCCTTCTCCAGGGGATCTTCCTGACCCAGGGATCGAACCCTGGTCTCCCGCATTGGAGGCAGACGCTTTAACCTCAGCCACCAGGGAAGCCCGACCTCTGCATAGGTAGGATTTAAAATACAAGAGAGTATTTTAAGCCTTGAATAATATAACCAATGAAAGTGAAAGTGTTAGTAACTCAGCCCTGTCAGACTCTTTGTGCTGACCCCATGAACTGTAGCCTGCCAGGCTCCTCTGTCCATGGGGATTCTCTAGGCAAGAGTACTGGAGTTCGTAGCCATGCCCTCCTCCAGGGGATCTTCCCAACCCAGGGATCAAACCCTGCATTGCAGGCAGATTCTTTACCATCTGAGCCACCAAGGGCTCTCTAATACTACCAATGTGAAAGTATATTTTACACATTTAGAAAATGGACACTTCAGAATTCCTAAGGAATAGGGTTCAGATTGTTTGACTGTTTTTACAGGGCTTCTCTGGTAGCTAGGCTGGTAAAGAATCCACCTGCAATGCAGGAGACCCTGGTTCAATTCCTGGGTCAGGCAGATCCACTGAAGAAGGGATAAGCTACCCACTCCAGTATTCTCGGGCTTTCCTGCTGGCTCAGCTGGTCAAGAATCCACCTGCAGCATTGGGAGACCTGGGTTTGATCCCTGGGTTGGGCTATTTATAGTTAAATGAGTGGGCTTACCTGGGGGCTCAGACAGTAAAGAATCTGCCTGCAATGCAGGAGACCTAGGTCCCCCTTCCCTTCGGGTCAGCAAAGCAGAGTATATCTGCCTGTGAAGGTATCTTCCATGCATGAGGGCCACTGATGTAAATATTCTTCCTGGTTTTTCTGCCAAACAATAGATGTCTGGGCTCACGGTGTGCTGACCCTAGAAGTGACTTTCTGAAATAAATTATGATTGATTCACTTCAACTCTATGCTCCCAAAGGGTATTCTTCTTACTAAAAGTAACAAAGAATTCTTAACACAGTGGGGAGCCCATCGCGGGGTTCGGAACACAGGGTCTAGCATGTTAGCAGCTTGTTGTCTGATAACACGCCTCAATTTCCTCTCTGAAAGGAAAAGCAAAATTAAATTATAATGGAGGGCTGCGGGGTTCTGCCCAATTGAAGTTTTGGTGTATTTAATATTGGATTATACCAACTATTTATCTTGATTTCATTGAGATATATATTCTGCTATGTGAATTTAAGAAAAACACTGTTGGAAGAAAATCTCTTTTATTGGTCAAAATAATAGAGTTGGTTTTCAGTTCAATGTGATAGACTCTTAGGTCAGCCCTCAGTCTAATTAATACAGGTGAGTCAAAGGGTCTCGAAATAGTTGTATTATTTAGAAGTGCTCTTGATCATTGCTCTCATTTAGTGTTGCATATGAAATAGAGCAGGAAGGCTTAATTTAGCTTTTATCTCTGGCAACAGCACACGCTCTGATAGGGTGAAGCTTAGAGGCATGGCTCCAGTTCCCATTCGGGCTTTTGCTCGTTATGTGAATTTCAGTACATTAACCTCTCTGCATCTCTGTTCCCATCTGGGAGGAGAAGGCATTAGACTGGATGGATGCAGAAGGCTCTCACCATTCTGATGATGTTTGATTTTTATTCCCTTTCTGTGCCATGGACTTCCCTTTGCCTAGAATATCCTTTCCTACTTTTTTACCTAACAACTCCTTTGAAACTCAGCCCAAGCATCACCTGTCCCTAAACATTTTACCCAGAATGCCTAAGTTTAATGTAGTAGCCCCATTTTCCTGCTTCCCTAGCAACCTATGTGCAGCTCTGTCCTGATATCTATTACACAACAGAGGCATCACTGGATCACTCGTGAGTTTGCCCTGATAGACTGCACTGACCACTGGATTTGTGGTGTCCCGCACTATATGGGAACATAACAGGAACTCGACTAAACATCTCTGAATAAAGGGATTTTTTAAATTCTGAGAGGGCTGAGCTTATGACTTATTTGACTCTTCATCTGCAGGACCTTGCAGGGTACTTGCTGCTAAGTCACTTCAGTCGTGTCCGACTCTGTGCAACCCCATAGACCGCAGCCCACCAGGCTCCCATCCCTGGGATTCTCCAGGCAAGAACACTGGAGTGGGTTGCCATTTCCTTCTCCAATGCTTGAAAGTGAAAAGTGAAAGTGAAGTCGCTCAGTCGTGTCCGACTCTTCGAGACCCCATGGACTGCAGCGCACCAGGCTCCTCCATCCATGGGATTTTCCAGGCAAGAGTACTGGAGTGGGTTGCCATTGCCTTCTCCGCGCAGGGTACTTGGCATATACCAGTTACTCAAAGAAATAAACTGATATAATTTAATAAACAAGTCATTGAGACATCTACTGCTTGCTGATTTAAAGTAGAAAGCTAAACTCTCATAAAGTAAACAATAAGAGAAAGAGATGAATACACCGAACACTGAACATAACAAGATTCCAACTACGTAGAAACTAGAAAAAGAACATTAAAACCTTCAAATGGAAAAATATTGCAAAGATTTACATCATACATTGAAGGCATTTCTGTTGGATGATAAAAATAATATAACATGAGGTTTTTCTGCCCTGGTTAACTTTATATTTTATAATACAAAGGGTATGTATTACTTTGATGATTCAAATGATTTTAGAAACCAATAAACTTATTATCATGAGAAAAGTATTAAGTGACATCATTTGACCTTTGTTCTTCTGAGAATGACAATATACATGCCGACAAGCAAGTGGTAACACATAAAAACACAGTGCCTTGAATAAAATATGTGTTCCTGGGCTGTCTTTAAAGAAGCCTTAAAGAATGAATGAAATGGTTAAAACAAATGCCGTCACTGTGGATGGAGGGTTTTGTCTGAGCCACTTTTCTCCACTTTGCTTATTGAACATGACAGTTTCTTATGATTAATGCATATAATTTGAAGTGTTTTACTCTTCTGCTCAAGAATTTTCTTCACACACTTAAATCATTACCATATTTCAAATGTGGGCTCCTGGACTTCCTTGTTTGGGCCTCTGTTACAATCACTGTCAAGCTTAAGTTTCCAGATTTTCTCTCAGCTGTTCTTTGCAGTCTCTGATTTCTGTATCAGAGAGACTTAGTGGTCTATGTAACCAATGATCAGCTTTTAAAACTGGGAATGAAAAGGGAAGATATCCTATTTAAATAAACACATTGTAGTCCCACATCCCTCTCTGAATATATGTTAGATACTTATGATTTATTGAGTAAATAATGTATCCAATTCCCTGGTTTTACATCATAAGTGAAATACATTTTTCATCCAGAAATACTGGCTAGGTCCAGTGAATAGTTTCAAGGTGTTAAGTCAAGAACTTTGAATGAAGTGACTAAATCAGGTGGTGTTTAAAGGTAAGGTCTGTGTTTGTCTTGTTACCAGTGGCCCCTGCTGTGTCCATCCCAGTGCCCTGG
The DNA here is from genome assembly GCF_029378745.1 of Bos indicus. Lineage (NCBI taxonomy): Eukaryota > Metazoa > Chordata > Mammalia > Artiodactyla > Bovidae > Bos > Bos indicus. The sequence goes on from NC_091770.1 coordinate 55,359,213, forward strand.
CAATGAAAAGGGTTTCAATAAATATTGATTGCAGATGGGAGAATTTAAAAATCTCCCTTTTGTTGATGTCCCTATAAGTTGTTTCCTCTATTTTAAGCAATTCCAGACTATTGCATTCTAACTTAGAAATAGATATATGGAAAGAAAATTGGTACATTATTAGTTAATTGGTGAAACTATTCTCAAAAATATCCGATTCTTAAGCATTTGACACAATAATTAATACAAGCTATATATAATGCACTTTACCATGAATCTTAAACACAGTAATTAAACCAGATTTACCAAATTTTGGTTACTTTTTTTGGACACATCTTTATAATCACCACATGCCTTGTGGCAGAGGCTACCAGTTGCCTAACCAATATCCATTCTCAAGCTCTTCTTCACTTGCAGCGATATACTCCACTAAAAAACTACACCTCTTTATTTTCAGATTTCTTTATAAAAAGGAATGTCCAATGTGCTACAATCTCAAAGAAGGGCAATACCAGTGAATGTTCAAACTACCGTACAATTGCATTCATCTCACCTGCTAGCAAAGTAATGCTCAAAATTCTCCAAGCCAGGCTTCAACAGTACCTGAATTATGAACTTCTGGATGTTCAAACTGGATTTATAAAGGCAGAGGAACCAGAGATCAAATTGCCAACATCCGCTGGATCACTGAAAAAGCAAGAGAGTTCCAGAAAAACATCTACTTCCGCTTTACTGACGATGCCAAAGCCTTTGTGTGGATCACAACAAACTGTGGAAAATTATTCAAGAGATGGAAATACCAGACCACCTGATCTACCTCCTGAGAAATCTGTATGCAGGTCAAGAAGCAACAGTTAGACCTGGACATGGAACAACAGACTAGTTCCAAATAGGGAAAGGAGTACCTCAAAGCTGTATATTGTCACCCTGCTTATTTAACTTATATGCAGAGTACATCATGAGAAACGCTGGGCTGGAGGAAGCACAAGCTGGAATCAAGATTGCCGGGAGAGATATCAATAACCTTAGATATGCAGATGATACCACCCTTATGGCAGAAAGTGAAGAGGAACTAAAGAGGCTCTTGATGAAAGTGAAAGAGGAGAGTGAAAAAGCTGGCTTAAAACTCAACATTCAAAAAACTAAGATCATCTTTCTAAATTCCATATATATGCATTAGTATACTGTATTGGTGTTTTTCCTTCTGGCTTACTTCACTCTGTATAATAGGCTCCAGTTTCATCCACCTCATTAGAACTGATTCAAATGTATTCTTTTTAATGGCTGAGTAATACTCCATTGTGTATATGTACCACTGCTTTCTTATCCATTCATCTGCTGATGGACATCTAGGTTGCTTCCATGTCCTGGCTATTATAAACAGTGCTGCGATGAACTTTGGGGTACACGTGTCTCTTTCCCTTCTGGTTTCCTCAGTGTGTATGCCCAGCAGTGGGATTGCTGGATCATAAGGCAGTTCTATTTCCAGTTTTTTAAGGAATCTCCACACTGTTCTCCATAGTGGCTGTACTAGTTTGCATTCCCACCAACAGTGTAAGAGGGTTCCCTTTTCTCCACACCCTTTCCAGCATTTATTATTTGTAGACTTTTGGATCGCAGCCATTCTGACTGGTGTGAAATGGTACCTCATAGTGGTTTTGATTTGCATTTCTCTGATAATGAGTGATGTTGAGCATCTTTTCATGTGTTTAACCCTGTGTTCGAGACAGCAAAAGAGACAGTGATGTATAGAACAGTCGTATGGACTCTGTGGGAGAGGGAGAGGGTGGGAAGATTTGAGAGAATGGCATTGAAACATGTAAAATATCATGTATGAAACGAGATGCCAGTCAAGGTTCGATGCACGATACTGGATGCTTGGGGCTAATGCACTGGGACGACCCAGAGGGATGGTATGGGGAGGGAGGAGGCAGGAGGGTTCAGGATGGGGAACACATATATACCTGTGGTGGATTCATTTTGATATTTGGCAAAACTAATACAATTATGTAAAGTTTAAAAATTAAATAAAAATTAAAAAACAACAACAACAACAAAAAAACTAAGATCATGGCATCTGGTCCCATCACTTCATGGCAAATAGATGGGGAAACAATGGAAACAGTGACAGACTTAATTTTTGGGGGCTCCAAAATCATTGCAGATGGTGACTGCAGCCATGAAATTAAAAAGATTTTTGCTCCTTGGAAGTAAAACTATGACCAATCTAGACAGCATACTAAAAAGCAGAGACACTACTTTGCCAACAAAGGTCCATCTAGTCAAAGCCATGGTTTTTCCAGTAGTCATATATGGATGTGAGAGTTGGACTGCAAAGAAAACTGAGCACCGAGGAATTGATGCTTTTGAACTGTGGTATTGGAGAAGACTTTTAAGAGTCCCTTGGACTGCAAGGAGATCAAACCAGTCCATACTAAAGGAAATGAATCCTGAATATTCATTGGCAGGACTGATGCCGAAGCTGAAACTCCAATGCTTTGGCCACCTGATACAAAGAACTGACTTCTTGGAAAAGACCCTGATGCCTGGAAAGATTGAAGGCGGGAGGAGAAGGGACAACCGAGGATGAGATGGTTGGATGGCATCACCAACTTGGTGGACATGAGTTTGAGCAAGCTTTTGGAGCTGGTGATGGACAGGGAAGCATGGCATGCTGCAGTCCATGAGATCGCAAAGAGTTAGACACTACTGAGTGACTGAACTGAACTGAACTGAATGTGCCACAAAAACATTAGAGAGTGCTTTGCAGAAACTGTGAAGGTCAGGTACTCAGCTGGGAAGTCCCTTCTGGTTTTTCCTATGTGTAATGTGATTGAGAGGACTAAAGCAAGGTCTCTGAGACCCCCAGAGTACAGAAGTCAGCACAAAAGACAAGCTGAGAGAGGAGAGAAGCCTAGGGACACCAACATCACAAAGTCATCAACAGCATGTCTGTCACTGGACTGCTTTTTTCTGTTTGTTTGTTTTAATTGGGGCATAGTTGCTTTGGGTTTCCCTGGTGGCTCAGTGGTAAAGAATCCACCTGCCAATGCAGGAGATGCAAGAGATTCGGGTTTGCTCCCTGGGTTGGGAAGATCCCCTGGAAAAGGAAATGGCAACTCACTCCAATATTCTTACCTAAGAAATCCCATGGACAGATGAGCCTGGTGGACTACAGTCCTTGGGGTTGCAAAAGAGTTGGACACAACTGAGTACACACACACACACGGTTGCGTTACAAATTTGTATTTATTTCTACAATGAAATGAATCAGTTATACGTAACCCCTCATTCTTGGACCTTCCACCTACCCACCAACCCTATCCATCTAGGTCACCACAGAGCACCGAGCTGAGCTCCTTGTACAGCAGGTACAACCTATACAGCAGGTTCCCATTAGCCATTTCAAATATGGCAGTGCACATACGTCCATCCCAATCTCCCAATTCATCCCCTCCATGTCCACCTGTTACATGAAATACATATAAACATCTAATCTTTTGAAGCCATTGTAATTGGTGTCACCCTTATTAACCCCTGAATGCAATCCTTAATTGATTCTTTTTCTAGGGTCATCTTAGTGAAAAATGCAGATGCTCATTTCAACTTCTTCCTCTAAAAAGGTATTTTAGGAGCTGTGAGCTTTGAGTGACTTCCCCAAAGCCAAGCTTTCATGAAGCCATAGGACCCAAAGTGGAAATCCATGCTCTCAAGGTACAAAATGAACCAGTCCATACAGAGATTTCCTTTCCATATTGCACCTCACAGGATTTTCCTCCAGGCAAGAAAATAATGTAGACTACAAACAGGATTTGTAGCCAGACAGACAGGGATCCTAAGTAATCCTGTAGTACCACTTATTGGGGATAATAACTGTCTCTCTGGGTTGGTGACACAGGCAAAATGTGGCTCAGTGTGTGGGCACAATAAATGGTCAACATGATCAAGGATACTATGCCAGGACCCCTTACTGGACATGTGTTTCCACAACCAAGTATACTTGGCAAAATTAAAGCATTATAGGATTCAGGGCTCATTGCATTCTCTCTCTGATGCTTTCAGTATTACCTTCTACAACCATGCTTTCCCTTTTCTCTGTGAAAACTGAGAACAACTCCTTAACAAAACAAAATCTAGAATTTTACTGGGGGAGGCTTGTACTTAACTTTGGGTCCATGGACCTGATGACTCAGATCAGCGCAGTCACCAACTAGCTCTGAGACCTCTGGGCAAACCACTGCCTTCCTGTGTCTAGGTCTCCTGGTCTGGCAGAGTCTGGATTCAGTCTGCATGGATCTGAACCTTGGCAAAGGCAACTACTAACCACATGACACTGGGCAAGGCAGGGACACGCTCTAACACTCAACGTCCTCAAATGTAAGACTCCATTAACAACAGCTGTTCCTCATACTGTCGAGCTGATGACTACACCAGATAATTGATATAAGAAACTTATGCCCAGAACATTAATACTAAATAAAGATGTTATGGTCTTTGTCATTATTATTTTATTATTAACTCCAACATGAGAAGTTGGATGGTAGGATCTCTAAGAACCACTATAGCTCTTTTGAAAAAGTACTTTTCTCTCCTTTAACTACATTTGTGTGGCTTAAGAACAGGTACCATTCAGCACTCACTGCCTGTCCCCCTCCCCAACGAATCCTTACTCAGTGGGAGTCCTATGACTCATGGACCAATTTCACTAGTGAGATTAAGGTGTCATTTATTATGAAGTAGCAGTCTCAGTGTCTCATGACAGATCCCAGAGGGCAGCCAACAACCCAGAGTACAAGTCATGACTGCTGCTGGACTCTTCTGCCCAGAAGAGCAAAACAGGAACAGCAGAGAGAGTGGCCAGATGCAGGGTGAATGGAACCTGCTTGGAGACGTAGTAATGCGCATACTACCCAGTGCGTAAGGGCTTCCCTGGTGGTTCATAAGGGTTTCCCTGGTAAAGAGTGAGTGAATGATAGTTACTCAGTCGTGTCTAACTCTTTGTGACCCCATGAACTGTAGCCTGCCTGGCTCCACTGTCCATAGAATTTTCCAAGCAAGAAAACTGCAGTGGGTTGCCATGCCCTTCTCCAGGGGATCTTCCCAACCAGGGATTGAACCCAGGTCTCCCATGCTGCAGGCAGATTCTTTACCATTCTGAGTCACCAGGGAACTGCTTGCCAATGTAGGAGACACAGGAGAACACAGGTTCGATCCCTGGACCAGGAAGATCCCTTGTAGAAGGAAATGGCAACCCATTCCTGGTTGGGCCAGGAGAGGAGCCTGGTGGGCTACAGTCCATGGGGTTGCAGAGTCGGACACACTGAGTGTGGATGGGCACACACACACACACACACACATAGCGCATATACACTGAAAGGCCAAGTTTTAAATACAGGTCATGGGTTAACAAATGCAATTATGGAGAAATAGGCTAACCAAAGACAGGATGTTAATTTTCGAATGACGTAGCAAAGAAAAAAATGAGTTTAAAAGTTCTAAAGAGAACAATGCTGGAGTCTGCAGGACCCACATAAAATGGACCTGGCAGTTAGCCAGCTGGTTGGAAACAGAGAAGCTCAAGGTTGCTGGTCCAAATATAGGTCCCTCAGGAGGCTTATTGTGGCTTATGAAATTCTGATAAGGCTCACTCCTTTGGGATAAAGCACTTCGTATAATGCAAATATGCAGCTTAAGGGAAATGCCCTTTAACACATACCAATTTAATATACATTTGTTTATCTCCTCATCACATGCCACCTCAAATGGTAAAGTTCTGAGGACAGAGCAGGGAAATTGAGATTTTGAACAAAGAAAATACAGTGAAGATGGAAGAAAAGGTGAGAGACAGGGACAGAGAATGTTTAAATAGGCAGGTAAGAGCCAGAGGGCTCTAAGTTCCTGTATACATATTCCAGACACAGCTAAAATCCACTCAAAGCACATATGGTCACATACATATTTATATGTATCAGACTTCGTTTCAATTATTCTTGGGACCCTATACAAAGGTTACATGGAGAATTCTGTCCATGTTTGGGGATTAGACCATTGAAAATCCTCATTGCTACTGGAAAAACAAAAAACAAATAAATATTACACTGCCAGTAGATAGGTAATATTAACATGATTAAAAGATAAATGCACACCAAGAAATTTCTGCAGCCATAACCAAGGTTTCAACTCTTTGCAAAGTGCAGATATCCCTGTATTTTAAGGCTTTGAAAGGTAGCATGCTTGTTTGGGGGATCAGCTCAAATAACAGATTCTGCTAAATTTTGCCACTTAATTATCTTATTTTTGTGGCAAGTAATTTGCCTAAAGATCAAAGTTATAGTGATGGAATCAGACTAGTTCAGGGTTATCTGACTTGAAAGTGAATGTGAAAGTCTCTCTGTTGTGTCTGACTCTTTGCGACCCCATGGACTATATGCTGCTGCTGCTGCTGCTGCTAAGTCACTTCAGTCGTGTCCGACTCTGTGCGACCCCATAGACGGCAGCCCACCAGGCTCCCCCGTCCCTGGGATTCTCCAGGCAAGAACACTGGAGTGGGTTGCCATTTCCTTCTCCAATGCATGAAAGGGAAGAGTAAAAGTGAAGTCACTCAGTCGTGTCCGACTCTTAGTGACCCCATGGACTGTAGCCCACCAGGCTCCCCCATCCATGGGATTTTCCAGGCAAGAGTACTGGAGTGCCACTGCCTTCTCTGATGGACTATATAGTCCACAGAATTCTCCAGGCAAGAACACTGGAGTGGGTAGCCTTTCCCTTCTCTGGGGGATCTTCCCAACCCAGGTCTCCCACATTGCAGAAAGATTCTTTACCAGCTGAGCCACCAGGGAAGCCCAAGAATACTGGAGTGGGTAGCCTATCCCTGCTCCAGTGGATCTTCCTGACCCAGGAATCGAACCAGGGTCTCCTGCATTGCAGGCAGATTTTTTACCCACTGAGCTATCAGGGAATCCCTAACTGGCTTAGCAGCTCATCAATAAAGAAGTAAACCCTTTGCGTGAAAGACAGCTGTATCATTCCTCTATGCATTGTCTGTCCATTCACTACTGTGTAGAAATGGGTTTCCTATTAGAACACATTTTGTATGAAAATAACAAGGTGTTCATTTGGGGTCTGGGGACTCAGACATAATGGATATTTATCATGCTGCTAAGATTAATAAGAGTTACCCATGTGCACAGAGCAGGAGATTCTTGCACACAGAGACGTGTGTGTTTGATACTGAGTCCTGTCTTTCAGCACTGTAGAAAGACCTCCTCAGGCTGGAAATTAGTTTTCTCTTCTTTGAACATACTGCTTTATCTTCACTTCTCCTATAGCAGGGTTTTATCAAAACATCTCTTTTTTCCTCTAACAAACTGCAAGCAGCTTGGGTACCAATCTCTGAATGGCTTGCAAAATGTGGGTGCTCAATAGATGAATGAGTACGAGAGACTCATGTAACAGTTAGCTGACCTGGACCACTGCATGTTTCTTCAGAATTGAAAATGAATTTCCTTGCTTTGATTTCAAAACTTGGAGCCTAGGGGTCATAGCCTAGTGAGGTGTTCATTAAAATAAACTGGGATGAATTCTGAACGTTGGCCCACTTGGTAAGGTGCTCCGATGAAGGACACTTGCTTCAAAGACCACTTAAACATATTAACAGAAATCAAAGAGGAGGAAATTTTCCTCTACCCTTCTGGGTTCTTCTGTCTGGTCTAAGAATTCAACTGACATGAGACAATTAACAGGAGATAATCAAAGTTGAGTAACATAGGTACATGGGAGAGAGACCTAGGAAAACTGAATAACTCACCAAGAAATGGCCCAAACTTCCACTTTAAATGCTTTCTTCAAATAAGGACAAAAACAATGTTGAGTGTGTGGGGTGGGGGATTTCCCTGGTAGTCCAGTGGTTAAGAATCCTCTTTCCAAGGCAGGGAACATGGGTTCAAACATCAGTCAAGGCACTAAGATCCCACATGCTGCAGGGCAGCTAAGCGCACATGCTACAATTAGAGAAGCCTACATCCAACAGCCCATGCATTGCAATGAAGACTGAGCACAGCCACAAAAAAATGAAAAAAAGATCCTTTCTCTGCTTCAGTCAGGACCCTCTATGTAATTTGCAGGGGCCAGTGCAACACGAAAACATGGGGCCAGTGCAACAAGAAAACATTTCAATTTTGAAATGATTGTTCAAAAATCATTTTTAAAAAATTTGGAGGCAGAGATTTGGGACTTCAAAAGGGAGGAAGGCAATCCACATGAAGATGGACAAGCAAATATTTGGTAAACAAGTGTTTGCTGCCTGCAGAGATAATGGGACACTGAGCGGATCTGATCTCTAGGCCCACATCTCCCCCACCACCCTAGTCTGTAGTCTTTCCTGATACCTCTGGGGACAGCTCTGTTCCAGAACATGTCCTTTATCTATGATCTTTTAGGTAGTTAGAGGGAAGGTCAAAGTTTCTTCCTGAGTCTTTTGAGCCCTGACTGCTTTTCAGCTCTAAATAGTTTGCATACCAAGTAGACATTCTGGGGTGGCAAATTTTGCTTCCCTACACAGAAACATCTCAGAGGAAGGGAGCATGATCCTGGAGACAGGGAGAATCCTGACAGTCTCACACGTGCTGTGCTACAGATCCTGGTGCCCTGATTGGCTCAGGGTTCTCATGGCAACTGTCACCGCTACCTGCTGTCACTCTAGAGATGCCTGGCTGATTGCCACCTTTTTTCAGGCTGCTAGACTAAGGAAGAACTTGAAGAAAGAAGTTGGCGATGGGTGATGCATTATAATAGGAATAATGACTATTCCCAGGCAAAAGTTATTTCTACATGATCAAATGGGCATTTACTTGCACTTTTACATACATAATAAGAAAGCAAAAAGTGAAAGTGAAGTTCCTCAGTCATGTCCGACTCTTTGTGACCCCATGGACTGTAGCCTAACAGGCTTCTCCATCCATGGGATTTTCCAGGTAAGAGTACTGGAGTGGGTTGCCATTTCCTTCTCCAGGGGATCTTTCCGACCCAGGGACTGAACCTAGGTCTCCTGCATTGCAGGCAGATGCTTTACCCTCTGAGCCACCAGGGAGACTTTCTCAATTATTATTTTTTTTAATCTGTCAGAAAGTTATAGAAATATTCTAGATTGTTTTCCAGAAAAGGTTGCTATTTTCATTAAAATTTTTGCATATATGTTTGCTCTTAGATACTATAAGCTCATGTTCCTAAATACTAAGACATAATGTAATTTCTAATTCAAAGAGAAAAAAAAGTCTTAATATTAACCTTTATTGAGATGTATTATACAATTCAATATGTGCATGTGTTTGTAATAAAAGCATGCCTTTAAAATTATGTAACTAGAAATTATCTTTATATTTTATAACTGATCATTTCTCACATATAATCATTCATTTTTCTATATTTATACTCAGACGTGTTACTAAACTTTTCATTCTAGCAGTTTCCTAATTGAATTTGACAGATGATTAATCATAGAAGAGATAATTAAAATATTAAAAAATATGCAATGCAAACAAGCATAATAAAAATAAAACTCCCAAAGCAATGAGCATATTTTAGGGGGAAGGTTATTAAAGTACGCAAAAGAAGGTTCTATAAATATTAAGAAGGTATATTTTTTTAAAGACCACAGAAAACAAAACAATTTCAGTGGATGTATTTTATAACCATATTAAGAGAACAATCATTTGAGTATATTTATTCCAATGCAAACAGAAGAAAGAGAAAGTGACTGAAAAGGACCAGATTTTCATAGAAAGTTAAACCTTAAAAAGGCATAAGGGTAGATTGGAATCAGATGCTCTAAGTATTTCAACTATGTAGATTCTGCATTCATCAGTCACTCAACAAACTCAGACACAAACAACCTGGTTCTGTGCCTTGAAATTTTGTTTAAAAAAACACTAACAGAAATAATAAATTCTATGTTTAATAAGTCTCATTAGCTTGCTAAAACTCCATTCATTCTGTGTTCAAAATCCTGTGATATAACTAAGAGCTCAGGCTGGGCCTCTGGTTTTTCACTGTTCCAGGTAATATGATTACATCGGACCTTAGTCCTCTCCACCTATCAATGCCAATCTTCTTGAACTGCTCCATGACATCCTGTATCAGTGAGAGACTCTCGGTATTTAGTGCAAAAGCCTAACAGAACCAAAGGCTTTATTACATTAATATGTTTCTGACTAATTCAGCCTTATCTACTTATTCACCTCAGCTTTAAAACCCAATTAAAATCTAATTTATCTAATCTTTGGATGCTGAACACTATTTGGCAATGAACCTAACAGCCTCGTAGTAACTACATTATAAACATTGTACCTTAAAGTGTTCTAGATAATACTTTTAAAAATCGGCAAGAGCCTTTGAAGCTTCAACAATCTCCCGGAGGCTGCCTCCATCTCATTTGAAGAACAGATGCTTTGTCCTTCTGCAAAAAGTACATAGTATGGCTTATACCTGTGACTTTACTCATAATTCATGTGCATAAATGGGAATAGATTATTTCTTTTCTTAAATTTTGACTCACTCGTGTAAAATGTCAGATAACAAAATCTTCTGACAGCTAAAAATTCCTCCAACACATACACACAAAACAGACACACACACACACACACACACAGAATTGTTCTAAAATCTTCCAAACTGTGGATATACTCATACGTATAAACGTTACACAGAAGAAACGCTTTATTTAGAATGTCCAGAAAAATCCACACTACTGTGTTTCTATACTCCATTTTCTTAAGCTGTGAAAAAAAAAATCATATAATGTTGATCCTAATTCAGTTCTTTTAAATCTAGCTCTAAAATATATACTTTTATTCATCTCATTTAATAAATAATAAAATGTATAAAAACAGACAGCTTCTGTTATTTAAGCACTATATACAATGAAACAGATGAGATATATATATATATATATAGTGAATGTGCACAGGAAAATAGATTTATATACACACACTTAAATGCACATATAATGAATATATACAGTGAACATACACAGTGAAATAGATGATATATACCAGTGAATATGCACAGTGAAACAGATGACAGTGAGACAACTCCCCACCCCCTCTTACTTCACAGTTCCGCGTTGGTTGGGAAGAGGAAACACAATGAAGGCACAGCCATTCATGAGAACCAAACACACGATTCCAGGCATTATTGCACAAACATTGATCTTATTCAACACAATAATCCTGGGGATGTTATACCAATAGAAAATTGTTGTATTTTATACCAGTAAAATCTGAGCAAAAAACATGAGAACATATGACTTGAAGACAGAGCATTGAACATATGATTAAAGACAAGGCACTGAGGCATGCTCAATGTCTTATGACTTATAACTCCATCTGGTAATAAGCTACTGTATGAATCTCACAAGACACGAGGAATGCCCACAGCAGAAAATGCAAGGACCTTCTCCATCAGTTCGTCAAAGATGATTTCAGCTGGAATCTGGATGGATCAGTAAGTACCCTGATTCACTCAGAGGAAAATGCAGTCCCCTTTTAATTCTCTTTGAAGCTTCCCTATGAGATTGCGAATAAAGTCTTAGCTTTCCTGATAGCTCAGTTGGTAAAAAGTCTGCCTGTAATGCAGGAGACACCGGTTTATTTCCTGGGTCAGGAAGATCCACTGGAGAATACCCACTCCAGTATTTTTGGGCTTCCATTGTGACTCAGCTGGTAAACAATCTGCCTGCAATGCGGGAGACCTGGGTTTGATTCCTGGGTTGGGAAGATCCCCTGGAGAAGGGAACAAGTACCCACTTCAGTATTCTGGCCTGGAGAATTCCATGAACTACAGTCCATGGGGTCGCAAAGAGTCGGACACGACTGACCGACTTTCATACTTCATACATACATAAAGTCTTAGCTGGGCTTCCCAGCTGGTTCAGTGGTAAAAAATCCATCAGCAACGCAGGAGACACAGGTTCCATTATTGGGTTGGGAAGATATCCTGGAGGGGGAAATGCCAACCTGATTCAGCAAGCTTGCCTGGAAAATCCTATAAACAGAGGAGCCTGGTAGGCAATAGTCCATAGGGTAGCAGAGTCAGACACGACTGGTAACTGAACACACACACACAAAGCCTTAGCTTCTGACTGGTTACTTGAAGCCTCTCTGAACTTTGCTATTCTTTTTTAACAGAGAGAGCAGGCCTCAGTCAGGCTTCAGTATCTGCTTAGTATTTAACTCCATTGTATTTATTTTTGTGGTTACCTCGCACTTGATGACAAATAATGCTGATGTTCTTTTGAAAGCATAGTAACACGCCATTAACCTTGTTATCACTTATGATCTTAAAAGTGGAGAACTTTAGAGAAATATCAAATAATGGGAGGTGTGTGCAGACGGGGCAAGACATTATCAGAGTGAAAACACAGGGCAGCACACAGAAAATTCTGTGACACCAGATTGCCTCCCAGGCCACGGACGCTGGCCCAAGCTTCAAAGCAGCCTGTTTCCTCAAATTTCATTTCTGAGCTTGTTATTTGGAACACTGGTAGTGGCTTCCTTTATAACAGTGCTATATGTGGTCGTGAATTTTTGAAGCCAGGCCAGAAAGCCCTAACAGAGCAGAGTTGAACTGGTTATATATGTGAAATAAAAATTGATTTTTAAAGTAAAATGCAACCTAATACTATGATGATGCTGATAATTAGGCAGAACTGATAACAAAATAAATAAAAAATATCTTTATACTCATTCTGAATGTATGTGTGGGGGGGTCGAGATCCAGTTTAATGGGGGAAGAGGAGAGAGAGAGATCATGAAAACACCTCTAGAGGTCAGGGGCATGATTTGCTTTGTCTAATTTCACCTCAAAATAATACTTTCAGGCCAAGATTTAGCAATTAGTATAATCAGCGTGTCTTTTTAGTGGCTTTTCCTTCTTTTATATAAGGAACAAATGGGTGCATAATATGACAGAAGAGGGAAAAATGTGAGTGTTTTAAGGGTAAGAAACAGATAAATAAAAGTTAATGGAGAAACTTCCCTGGTGGCCGAGTGGCTAAGACTCTGTGCTCCCAAAGCAGGGAGCTAGGGTTCAAACCCTGGTCGGGGAACTAGATGCCCCAACTAAGAGTCTGCATGCCACAACTAAAGATCCTACAGCCACAGCTAAGACCTGGTATGGCCAAACAAATAAATATTAAAAAAAGAAAAACTAATGCATTTTAAGCTTCAGTGCTCTTCACCTGCACAGCCCCCTTAAAAGCTCTGTACCTAATATTTATTCACCTGTATTCTTTCTTTAAACAATGACCACTGCTAAAGTTAACTTCTATATTGTGTGTATGCTAAGTGGCTTTTGTTGTGTCTGATTCATTGTGACCTTATAGACCATAGCCCACCAGGCTCCTCTGTCCATGGGATTTCCCAGGCAAGAATATTGGGTTGCCACTTCCTTCTCCAGGGATTCTTCCCAACCCAGGGATAGAACCCATATCTCTTAAGTTTCTTGCATTGGCAGGTGGGTTCTTTACCACTAGCGCCACCTGGCATTTTCTGTACTGAGAACCACGTAACGGAGGCTGCCCCTGCCGTCCACATCACAAATTCAAACCTAGTTGTACTTACAGGAAACATCCATCAAGGAAACCTAACAGGCACCGATCACAATCCTCCAGCTCATCTTTCTCAAGTTCCCCTTACTCTAGAAAGCAGGACCTGCTCACCTACAAGGAAATCCCCGCCCCACCCTGCTAACTGATCATGACCTGTTTCCTTGTTGCCTGGTCTAACCTCTTAAAACTCTCTCTTTCGCTAATCCCCAGAGAAGAGACTTTACTGCTAATAAGGCACTATACTCTCCCCGTTCATATATCATTCTCCCTTGAATAAAGGACATGAAGCTCATCACTAAATTAGTTTACTTTTGCCACTTGATGCCTCTAAACTGTATGAACTCCCAATATCTACCTTTGGAGATACTGTGAGACTTCTAACACAACAAACCAGAGGTATGGAAATGAATGAAGATGAAACAGCTATGTCAGTGTTCATAAGAAATGTTTCCTAAAGGATGAGCCTGGGACTTAATTCTACTGTGTGTATGGTGGCGAAGGGTGGGAGAGTTGCACACCAAGAAATAAAAACATTCCGAACACCATCTGGACATCCTATAATTCAACTTAATTCTGAAACTCTACTCTCTGCCCAGAGACAGCATTAGATCCCACAGGTTAAGGGTTGAGTCTTGCAAGACTGTTGTCTCCTCTCAACACACACACACTGCTGATGCCAGTTCCAAGGCTAGGTTGCCAGCTGGACTTCTGACCAACTGGCTGTAGATGGAGGTTCCAACAACCACTCCCTTGAGTTCAATTAACTTGCTAAAGTGACTCAAAGAACTAGATTGTCAGTTTTATTATGAAAGAATTTAACTCAGGAACAACCAGATGGAAGAGGTACATAGGGCGGAGGTGGGGAGAATGTGTGGGGAGCTTCCATTTCCTCTCTGAGTGGGTCACTATCCCAGCAACTCCACATCTTCACCGACCCAGAAGCTCTCCAAACCCTATCCTTTTGGGGTTTTCAGCTTTCATTATTTTTTGGGGGGAGGGGGGAGGGGAGTCGATCCCTGGGTTGGGAAATCCCTTGGAGAATGAAATAATGGCAACCCACTCCAGTGTTTTTGCATGGAAATTCCCATGGACAGCGAAGCCTGGCAGGCTAGGCCCATGGGGTTGCAAAGAGTCAGACACGACTGAGCAACTAAGCATGCATGAAGGTGATTAAACTCAATCTCCAGGCCCTTTCCCTAAAATATAGGTGAGGGAGTGGGGGCAGAAAATTCCACCCCTTCAATAATGTGCTGGTTCCTCAGACAACCATCCTTCATCCTAGGTGAGTTTTCAAAATTACCTCATTAACATGACAAAAGACACCTTTGAGGGATCACTTAGGAAATTCCAAGGATTTTAGGAGCTGTTTGTTAGAAACATGGATGAAGAATATATATTTGGTATTATACATCACAATATAATGTTTCCCTAAACAAAATTAATGAAGGATGTTGAAAACTAAGAGATGAAAGATGCTGGGAGATGGCGTTTTGGAGTTCCTGAGATGACCACGAGATGGAGCCAGTTAGCAGGGTCAGCAAAGGTATGAGGTGGGCAGAGGGATGCAGCAGACAGTGGTGCAGAAGGCAGGGGGAGGGAGAGGGAGTGGGTGCTGTATCATTCTGTTCTGATATAGTTCATTTGGAAAGTGGGTTCATAACTGGTGAAGTGAGTGAAAGTCACTCAATAGTGTCTGACTGTTTGCAACCCTATGGACTATACACAGTCCATGAGGCCAGGATACTGGAGTGGGTACTTGTTCCCTACTCCAGGGGATCTTCCCAACCCAGGGATCAAACCCAGGTCTCTCACATTCAGGCAGATTCTTTACCAGCTGAGCCACAAGGGAAGCCTAAGAATACTGGAGTGGGTAGCCTATCCCTTCTCCAGCAGATCTTCAGGACCCAGGAATTGAACCTGAGTCTCCTGCATTACAGGCGGATTCGTTACCAACTGAGCTTTCAGGGAAGCCCCCAGCTGGTATCATAAGTGGTTGGTTTTCATTATTCTTCCTTGTAGCAGCAAAGATAATTAAATAATACTGTAAACTCCAGATCAACTTTGCAAGTTCTCTCTTCAAAAGTATTCACTGCTGAAATCGCTTTATGGTCTATCCAACAGAGGGAAAAACACCCCCAGCATGGTGAATATTTTTTTTTAAAAAACTTTCAGAAATACTGAGGAAACTAGTGTTGCCTTGGGAAGGGAAAAGAATTCTACCAAATATGTTCTTTGCATTTAGAATACAATGAATAGAGTGTATTGTTTTTGTAAGCCTTTTGAATCTGGTGTCTTATTAAAAATCCTGTACCAAATAAAAATAAGCCTTCCATTTTATTTATTATTAAATCTCTCTCCATTGCCACTGTACAGCATCAGCATGCAGATCCCTTAATTATGCAGGGCACAGTTACAGCGTGCAAGTCTGCCCTCTTCTGGACATTTCCTCAGAAAGCCTAAAGAACTGTGACTTGCATTCATTTTTTACTTCAACAATTCTGTATTTAAACCTAAAAAGAAAATAATAATAATAATGCTATTCTGAAAGGAAATCTCTGTAAGGCAAAAGAACCCGAGATAACTTATTTATAACGGTCAGTCGTTTTCACAATCATCTGAAAAATAACCAGCAAAAACAAAAACATTTTAGAAGTGCAATTTTCAAAAAGTGGTCATTTCCCACTCCAGAAAAACTGACATATTAGTCTCATGTGCAGTTTTTGTGTAACTAGTAGGGACACAGAGTCTTTAGTCTTAAAGGTATATAGAGTATTGAACAAGGAGGACCATATTGGGCTGAACAGAAGACCAGCTAAACCCAGGACTCTAAATGATGGACTCTATCTGTGAGAAGGCAGTCTAACAGGAGTGTGTGGGCTCTGAAATGGGATAAAATGGTAACAGGTAAATCTGAGTATACAGAGTTGTTCTTTGTACTTTTTTTTTTTTTTTTTTTGTGCAACATTGTGTACATTTTAAATTATTTGCCAAAGAAAGTAAACAAGATAGTACAGACTCTGGGGGAAAATGAAAGTGAAAGTGTCAGTCACTCAGTCTTTTCAGACTCTGCAACCCCAAGGACGGGCTCCTCTGTCCATGCGATTCTCTAGGTAGGAATACCAGAGTGGGTAGCCATTCTCTTTCCCAGGGGATTTTCCTGACCCAAGGATCAAACCCAGGTCTCCTGCATTATAAGCAGATCATTTACGGTCTGAGCCCCTGGAGAAACCAAAAAGAGATAATACAGACTTGGGAGCAAACCAAAGTCTGAACTGTAGTTCCAACTTCCATGTCACTTTAGGCAAGGCCTTTAACTTCTCTGGACTTCTGCTTTCTCATCTCTAAAACAAAGACAATAAAGGTTTTGCCTAATAGAGCTGCTAGCAAAGTTAAGAGAAGCAAAAGGTGTCAAGCCCCTGACACTATGGCTGGCACAGAGGAGCCTGTCAATAATACAATGGTTGTTATTGTTGTTTATTGCTATTATGAGTTGGGGGAAGAAGATTACTTTCCATCAAGGAGATGTGCTAACTCAGCTTCCAGTCTCTGGCAAACATTAAACAAATACAGAAAGCATCAATTCATGTCCTGTTATGCATATATACAACCCACACTCTCACCCAATAATGCTGGAGACTTTGTATGCATTCATCTCAAAACATGTCTTAGGAAAACAACTTCAAATTTTCTCCTCATCATCTAATGTGAAATGTTGCTGCATATATTCTAAATCTCTCTCTTTTCAGTACCCACATGTACAATTTGGAATATAGGATAGGTTTTAAACCACTGGGCTGGATCCTTCCATTCCACCAAAGGGTCCTGTGTTTCCCTTAGGGGAATGAGGAAGAGCTCTCCTTGCTCCCCTCTATAGGATCACATCTGTTGGCGTCTAGCTCAGAGCTGCAGAGATTGACCAAGGCTTTCATCAGGGAAGCAGCATTCAGCCCCTGAAGCATGTGACCTCCTATGTGGGAAGCTCAATGAACTGTGAGCAGTAGGACCTTCCTCTAAAATGATATAAGGAGAATGGTTTAGAATTCCAGAATATCTGGGTTACAAGTCCCACCTGTAACATATTTTGTGAAAGTAAAAGTCAGTCAGTTGTGTCTGACTCTTTGTGACCCCACGGACTAGATCCTGCTGGGCCCCTTCTGTTCATGGAATTCTCATATGAAAATACTGGAATGGATAGCTGTTCCTTCTCCAGGGGATCTTCCTGACCCACAGATCAAACCCAGGTCTCCCTCATTGCAGGTGGATACTTTACTATCTGAGCCACCAGGGAAGCCCAACATATCTTATTATCCCAATCAAATTAACTTACTTGAGCATCAGTTTCCTCCTCTGTAAAGTGGGACAATGTCTTAGTTTATTTGGGCTGCTTTAATAGGATGGCTTGGAAACCAAGGACCTTTATTTCTCACAGCTCTGAAGGCAATAAGTCTGAGATCAGGGTGACAGCATGGCCAAGCCCTAGGCAGGACCCTCTTCTGGGCTGCAGACTGTGGCCTTCTTGTGTCCTTAAATGGCAGAGAGTGGAGAGAGGAAACAAACCCTCTTCTGTCTCTACAAGGGCACTAATTCTACTCTTTCAGGCTCCATACTCAGGACCTTATCTAATCCTAATTAACTCCCAAAGTCCTCACTTCCAAATATGATCACATTAGGAAGAAAAGTTTCAACATATGAATTTGAGGGTGTCACCAATATTCATTCCATAACAGCGCATGCATGTCCAGTCACTCAGTGGTGTCCCACTCTTTGCAACTCCATGAACCCACCAGGTTCCTCTGTCCATGGGATTATCCAGCCAAGAATACTGGAGTGGGTTGCCATTTCCTCATCCAAGAAGCTCAGTAATTTGGCAGAGATGCAGGGTTAAAGATAACATGCGATTTCTAAAGTCAGCCTAGTGAAATTGTTATTAGTGTATTTTTGCTGTTTATATTATTACAAAATCATGTAATCAGGCCATGTTTATTTTCATCTTCTTAATTCAAATATCTTCTTAATTCAAAGTAAGAAAAGTAGATTTTCTTTAAACAAGGTTTTTGTTTTGTTTTGTTTTGTTTTCCATAATAGGAAAAATGAAAATAGCTCAAGAGTGCTTTTTAGTTTGGGGTATAGATTTATGTAATTTTAAAGTTAGATCTTAGAATTTACATAGCCCTGCTTTCTCATTTTATAGATTAAATAAAATATTTACAGTCAGTTTCACTTGTGAACCTAAAATGGCAAACCTCTTTTTTCATTGTGGTGTGCTTTTTCCTACTTTATGTGATTTCCTTAAATTTTATTTTGTATTTATTATACAAATTTATTTGTATAAATACATATTTATATACATATTTATTATACAAAATAATATAATAAATATTATTTATAATAAATAATAAAATAAATACATATTTATTATACAAAATAAAATTTAAGGAAATCACATAAAGTAGGAAAAAGCACACCACAATGAAAAAAGAGGTTTGCCATTTTAGGTTCACAATATTACTGATCTTTAAATGCTTCTTATATAATGTTATCTGGAGATGGATTTGAGCTGCCATAATTCTCATAAGACATTAAAGATCTAAAACCACATAAAGTGTTAATACAGATAAATACAAAAACATTGTAAACATGCTTAAAAGTCAGTGGGATGGGGGAACATGTAAAGAATAGGTACTCCAGAATCCCAAAACCTGGGTTTGAATTTCAGGCTTATTATTATTTAGGCGAGTGGTTTAACTTCAATGGGATTCAACTTTTTGCATTTAGGAATGAAGATAAAAATCCCAGTCTAAAGTGCTCTCAGGCAGGTAGAGTGTGATAACATGTAACATTCTCAGCACACACCCCAATCCTTTTTTTCTATCTTGCCTATGGATTTTTACACAGAGGTTGTTTTATAAATACTAATGTGGTGATGGTGATGTTGGCCATGATGCTAACATGGAAACCAAAAGCCCTGTTAAGGGAGAAAAGATAGCTAATTACATAGTAAATATAATAATATTTATAGTAAAGATATCCATAAGAAAAAATCTCCAATTAGAGGTAATCAAACATATGCATGAAAATCTCTTTGGCAGAAGAGAACTAACCTGAAATGACAGGTATACATAAAAATAACAAACCAATAACCCATGAAATATACACTCCTCAGAGATCATGGGGACCAGTGTACACTATTAGAGTGGACACAATCAACGCCCACAAATTAAATATAAAGCAAGATGGTAAAAACAATAAGCCAAAGACACAGTGACTTAGCAAGTTTATAACCCTATCAAAATTTTTGTATCTAATGAAAATGTGTATCTAATGAAAATTTTGACAGCTTAGCTTTTCAACTATCAAATAAAAATGGGCATGGACTTGAGTATTCTCAAATCAGCAATTAACATGAAATGCAGGTAACTCACTTTATTTACTCAATATTGAGAATGATTTTCATTAATATTTTAATTTGAGGGGTTCATAATGTCCATAGATAGAGTGTACTTCAATAAGTGGCCCATTTATACCAATAATTCAAGTTGGAATGATATTTTTTGAACAAATATAGGAATTAAAGGTTCAACTCAATTGTTCTAGAATGAATAAAACATGAAAAAGGAAAAAAAGAACCTCACACACATAGACTTCAACACAAGTGGCTGAGAGGTGACCCTGGTTAGAGGCAGTATCTTTAAGGTTTTAAGCTATGGTGTGGACATTCTGAATTCAAATTTCACTTGTTCTCTTTTCCATAGTATATAGTTTGATTTTTCCTCTGTTCCCTTTCCTTTCATCTGTTTTTTTTTTTCTCTTTTCTTTAGTCATGTTCCTTTTCCTTCACTGCAAAACTATGAGTGAGTGAAAGTCACTCAGTCATGTCTGACTCTCTGTGACCCTGTGGATTATACAGTCCATGGAGCTCTCCAGGCCAGAATTCTGGAGTGGGTAGCCTTTCCCTTCTTCAGGGGATCTTCCCAACCTGGGGATGAAACCCAGGTCTTCCACATTGCAGGCGGATTCTTTACCAGCTGAGCCACAAGAGTTTTTTTTCACTGCAAAACTAATTTGTAAATTGGTGCAGCCACTATGGAAAACAGTATGGAGGTTTCTTAAAAACTAAATGTAGAACTACTACATGATCCAGCAGTCACACTCTGGGCATATATCCAGGGAAAAATATAATTTGAAAAGATATATGCACCGCAGTGTTCACTGTAGCACTGTTTACAACAGCCAAGACACAGAAGCAATCTAAATGTCCATCAAAGAATGAATGGAGATGAAGATGTGGTACATATATGCAATGGAATATTACCCAGCCATAAAAAGAGTGAAATAATGCTATTTGCAGCAACACAAATGGACCTAGGGATTATCATACTAAACGAAGTCAGACAAAGACAAATAATATGATATCATCTATATGTAAAATCTTAAAAAAGTGATACAAATGAACATATTTACAAAACTGAAACAGACTCACAGACACAGAAAACAAACTTATACATTACCAAAGGGGAGGGGGAGGAGAGATAAGTTGCGAATTTGGGATTAAAATATATACACTACTATATGTAAGACAGATAACCAACAATGACCTACTGTATAGCACAGGGAACTCTATGCAATAACTTGCAATAACCTATAATGGAAGAGAATGCAAAAAGACTACATATGTATGTGTGTGTGTGTATATATATATATATATATATATATATATATAAACTGAATCATTTTATTGTATAACTGAAACTATCACAACACTATAAATCAACCATGTGTGTGTGTAATACATACTAAGTTGCTTCAGAAGTGTCTCTTTGTGACCCTGTGGACTGTAGTCCACCAGGCTCCTGTTCATGGGATTCTCTAGGCAAGCAAGAATACTGGAGTGGGTTGCTGTGCACCCCTCCGAGGGATCTTCCTGACCCAGGGATCCAACCTGTATCCAACCCCAGTTCTTTACCACTAGCACCATCTGGGATATATACATATATATATATATATATATATATATATATATATATATATATACACACACACACACACACATCTGAATCATTTTACGTACACCTGAAACCATCACAACATTATAAATCAACTGTATTTCAATATTTTTTAAAAAGAAAAATAAAACCTCTAATAAGGCAGTACCTTTCCAGAGCAAGGGGGATTTTTGAAGGTAGACAGTGGAGAAAGAAGGCAGTTCCAGAAGTCTATGTCACCTCACTTTGCTATCTGGGTGTGCAGTGATAGGACTTACTCAAGAAGGATGAGCTCATGCCCTAAGCAGATGAGGCTCATCATCCCAGGGACCTCTGGATCCAAATGCACCTCAGGGGCCTGAGCTCTGTAAGCTAACCTCATGAAAGAATCAGATGAGTGAGGGAGGCTAAACAGGCAATTCTAGACAGCATGCATATTACACAGTGCCTTATGGAGATGGCTGTTCTAATCTGAAAAATTAGCACTGATGAGTCTGGGTGCCATCTGATAGGGTAAAAAGAAAGAGACTCTGATGGCAGATGATCTATACAAGGTCCTCACATCATATTTGGATTAAAAACCTTGTAAAGCATTAAGCTGGTCTTGCTTATCAATGTTGCCTTTGGGAACACCTGTTTACCTTTTTGTAGTGGTCTGCCTCCCTCTCCTCTTTCAGTACTGTCATCTGAAAGAAATAATTAGTACTTCTCAAACTCTGAGAAATTAAAAAAAAAATTTTTTTTTATTTCAATCCATTGTAGATAGATCAGCTTTTTAAAAAGTCAAGAAGGACTTCCCTGGCAGTCCAGTGTTTAAGATTTCTCCTTCTCATGCAGGGGATGTGAGTTCAATTCCTGCTCAGAGAGCTAAGATTTCCACATGGCTTGTAGCCAAAATACAGACATATAAAACAGAAATCATACTGTAACCAATTCAGTAAAGATTTTAAAAATGATCCACATTAAAAAAAAAAAAAACTTTAAAATATTCAATGAAATTGGTGTGGTGATGTAAAAATCCTAAAAAGTTTCTAAATGTTGACAAGCTTTACATTGGTCTTATTATGAACCAGTGAAGTGAAGTGAAAGTTGTTCAGTTATGCCCAGCTCTTTGCAACCCCCCAGACTATACAGACCATGGAATTCTCTAAGCCAGAATACTGGAGTGGGTAGCCTTTCCCTTCTCCAGGGAATCTTCCCAACCCAGGGATCGAACCCAGGTCTCCCGCATTGCAGGCAGATTCTTTACCAGCTGAGCCACAAGGGAAGCCCAAGAATACTGGAGTAGGCAGCCTTTCCCTTCTCCAGGGGATCTTCCCAACCCAGGAATGGAACTGGGGTCTCCTGCATTGCAGGCAGGTTCTTTATCAACTGAGTTATCAGGGAAGCATGAACCAGTCATAAATAGTTTACAGGCTAGTATTGGCCCTCAGATCACACTTTGAGGAGAACTGGTACATACTAATTTTTAAAAAAGAACACACATTTGTCATAATTAAATCTTATATTTTAAAAGTTACCCAATATCTTTAAGATGCAAATAAAATTAATAATGAGACAAAGTAAATTTAAGTTACATAAAATCATCACTTTTTGGAGACTTGGTTAAAGATATAACTACTACTAAACCTATGTACACTGTTAATGAGAGAAATTTTCATATATTGAGGTATGGGGAAGTCATTCTGATTTACACATGAATTTGATATTAAATAAAATAGACCATTTGTCACCTATCAAGCATACATTGTACATCTGCTTTAATTATTAAAGAAAAGGGTGTGCTGACTAGAAATAGAGAATACCCATGTTAAAAGTAAAGATTCAAGGCCTCCCTGACTAGGATGCCAATGCTAGTAGTTCTTCAATGATAAAACTCCCTTCCCAGGGACTTCCCCTGTACATGCTGATTTTTTTTTTTTTTTAACCTTAAAGGAATATGTCCCTGACTTGTCTAATGTACTTTGTTCTGAGAAGACATACAACTGCTGAAACCCATGCTTCTTTGTAGAAGTTCCCCAGAGTTATCTGAAAGGCTGTCTCCTGGGCCATAGGCTTCTGTGTGTATGTGTCCACGCTCAGCTGTGTCCAACTCTTTGAGACTCCATAGCCTTCCAGGTTCCTCTGTCCATGGAATTTTCTAGGCAAGAATATTGGAGCAGGTTGCCATTTCCTTCTCCAGGGGATCTTCCTAACCTAGGCATCGAACCCAAGGTCTCTTGCATCTCCTGCACTGGCAAGTGGGTTCTTGGCTCAAATGAAACATGTCTCTATCCCTATTCAAGACTGTTTATTATTTCCATTGGCATTGCTTAGCATAGCAAAAAGGATATAGAAAAACCCAGCTTAGGTCACCTGGAATCTTCTGTGGACTGGTGCTTGGTAGGAAGCATGGGCCACTTGAGACCCCACCCTCACCCCCCAGCTTCAGGGGCTTAGGTGAGATTTTCCTGATATCTGCATCTCTTTGTATTAAGTGATGGTCCATGAATTTAATTTGAGCTGTTATCTTAAAACTTGGAGTCTTAAAGGTGGGGTGGGGTGGGGTGTGTGAGGCACACTGGTACATTTCCTAAGCGAAAGGGACCTGGGGGGAGTTCCTAGGCTGAGGACCTAAAAGGAATTTCCAGGCAAGAGATCTAGGAAGAATTTCTAGGCAGGAAGGCCTAGAAGGAATTTTGGACTGAACTGGGTTGGCTGACCTCTTTTCTTTAAAGTGGATTAAAATTGGCAAAATTTTATAATAAAGCAAAACTAAAAGTAAGTGAGAACTTTTGTTTCTAAACTCCACCAGTTTCTGGACAGGCAGCAACCCACTAGAGCTTCAGCTGGCTTCATATGTAATTGGTACAGAGTCAATGCTGCAATTACTTATCTAATCCTAAAATGGCCAGGATTGATCTCTCTTGATATTCTCAAACTGATTTTTTTTTTGCATATGCAATTAAAGAAATTTCACTTAATAAAATCATATTTTTCAAAATTCTGACTCTGAGAGAATGTTATAAATACAGACATGTCTTTAGAATCATCAGCACAAAGCATAATGCTTTTATCTAGGTTAACTAAAAGTGGATGTCATTTGATCTCTGTTATAAAATTTGTCAACAAGAAAATTAACTTGGCATGACAATATTTTCATAAGTAATGAAGCAAAGCTAAAAGGAATAAGAGTTTTTGGTGGACTCTTTGAGAATGATTATGTTTTATGGTTGTTGTTGTTAGTCACTAAGATGTGTTCAACGCTTTGCAAATCATGAACTGTAGCCCGCCAGGCTCCTGTGTCCTCCACTATCTCCTGGAGTTTGCTCAAATTCATGTCTGATGTTTTATTGTACCTCTACTTAAAAACATTGTGTCCAAATTATTGGTAGTTCGAAACTTTGGAATTCATTGAATATCCAAATAACTTTCAACGAAGATAAAATGTTGAAACATTTATTGTTAAGTAAGTCTAAGCTTATCTACTTTGTCTTACTAGGAAAAACTAAAAATACATGGGTTTAATAGGTACACATCCTGTACCACATTTAAGGAAAAAGATTTGTTTCTAGAGGTTATGGGGTATGTTCATAAATTTGCCAATCAGGAAATGCTGATATGACAAACACTTCACAACTGTCTGCTTCTTGGTTTTTGCTAGAGATCAGTCTTTTTTATGGGTTAAAAATTATTATAACATATATATATATACACACATATGTATACATATATATACTTTCAAGGCTTTTTACAGGTTAAAAATTATTATTACATATATAGATATGTATTATATAATTAAAGTTACTAGAAATATTAAGGAAAACATTTTGGTATACAAGTAAGATAGGGATTTTCAATTAAAGAATGTATG
Source organism: Bos indicus (assembly GCF_029378745.1). Classification (NCBI taxonomy): domain Eukaryota; kingdom Metazoa; phylum Chordata; class Mammalia; order Artiodactyla; family Bovidae; genus Bos; species Bos indicus. The sequence continues at coordinate 55,384,630 of NC_091770.1, forward strand.
AATAATGGAAATGCATTTTGTTAAGGGAAAAGAGAGTGATTTTGTCCTGAAGAATCTCAAGAGAGATATTAAACTAATTAGGCTTATTTGGTATGTTAAATTATCTGGGAAGTATTATCAAATAAAAGGTAACATTAAGCCATCTTTACATTATTATGTCTACATAAATATATAATATAAATGTTACAGAAAATAGGTAAAATTCCTGGAAATCTTATATAATCCTGATATAAAATATTATCTGCTATCAAAATTGAGGCACACATTAAAAGCACTACACTGAACTCAAGTAGTACAAAAACACCCTACCTGACTTTCATGCAAAGGCAGTAACAGAATCTCTAAGGATTATGGCAAAGGCAGATAGAGTCCATTCTACTACTACAAAAATCAACCCCTCACTGTCAGACTTTTACCATCTTGATATCCTTGTAGACTCCTAAATCAGAGAAATTAAGATGGGTAGACAAGAGCTTTCATTTTCTATTGATGCCACAATTCAAAAAAAAAATTTTTTTAATTGAAGCTTTTGAATCGTGGTGCTGAAAAAGATTCTTTTTTTTCATATTTATTTTTTTAATTTTATTTTTTAACTTTACAATATTGTTGTAATTGGTTTTGCCATATATCAACAAAGATTCTTGAGAGTCCCTTGGACAGCAAGGAGATCAAACCAGTCAATTTGAAAGGAAATCAGTCCTGAATATTCTTTGGAAGGACTGATGCTGAAGCTGAAGCTGCAAAACTTTGGCTACCTGATATGAAGAGCTGACTCATTAGAAAAGTCTCTTATGCTGGGAAGGATGGAAGGCAAAAGGAGAAGGGGTTGGCAGAGGATAAGGTGGTTTGATAGAATCACTGACTCAGTGGATATGAATTTGAGCAAACTCCAGGAGACAGTGGAGGACAGGGGGCCTGGCATGCTGCAGTCCACGGGGTTGCAAAGAGTCAGACACAACTTAGTGACTGAACAGTAACAAAAGCAATAGCTATAAATTCAACAGTCAGAACTATGAGAAATCCAAGATGGGCACTTGTCCCTTCCTGACTCCTTACCACGCCCCTTTTTTTTTTTTTTTTTGGTTTTATGGCTTGAAGCTTTCTCTTGCTATAAGGCTTATGCTCTCTCAATGACAAAAAAAAACCTGTTTGAAAATATGCTTCCACTTGGGGTATACTTTCCACAATCTCCAGTGATCGAGGCACTCATTCTCCTAGGCAAATCATGCACACTTTAACAAAAACCTTACAAATTGCCTGAAATTATCAGTGTCACTATCACCATCAATCATCAAACAAGGTCATGAGAACTAGTAGAAAAACTGGACTCAAGCAAAACAAGAATTAAGTATATGGGACTGAATAAACTGATAAATATGAGTGTAATATTTATGATGTTCATCTGAAATATTACTGGCTTTTAATCTTCATTTTCTGGATATAAGGGAACCCTTCCTGTTAAACTAATTATGACACAGTAATTTGATAAATTATACTTTGGTAAGCAAAATTGAAGCATTTATCTTTTCTCTCTATTTGAAAATTCCAGAATTTGGAAATTAGATATCCCAGTAACCTTTCCAGATGAATAAGGAGGGACAATTTCTGACAGGGCAAGAACCTCAAGATATTTTAGACCTCTAGAAGTGAAAATCCACCTAAACCTCCAGCCACTGTAGGCAGAATGTAATGGCAAATCCTTGGCATGACCTTCTAGGCCTTGAGAGACTTTTTAAAAATTTAATTTGAGATTCTTTATGAAAAGTCCGGACAATGCCAAATTTAAAAGAGCCTTTATGATCAATCACACATATGTAAATAATCAGGCCATGTTTATTGAGACCAGACATATTTCACAAACAAATGAGTCTTAATTTGACAATATTTGGTGAAAATGAGGATATTTTAGAGAGAAAAAATGTTTCAGTAAGATAACTCTACTGATATTTGACGTTTTATATATAGTGATGTCCTATATTTACTATCTACTCTCAAGATGTCTCTCTGTTACTATGCTATATTATTGTAAATTTTAATTTAAATATCAAAAGGGTATTCTAAGTTTGTTTCTAAGGCTGATCACAGAATCTATTTTTGGATGAAGGTCAGATGTCCCATAACTTGCACCCAGATTATGAATACTGAGAACGACGTCACACTTAAAGGACTCTCTTTTCAACATAGATGGATGGACCCTTATCAGGTATTCTTAAGCAGTTCATGCACCGTGAAACTGAAAGAAACTGACTCTTAAATTTTTACTTCTAACTTAAAAAGAGCCTCTGCACCAGACTGGTCTATATGGAGAACCACGAACCTCAACCTCACTGTAAAACAACCATCACCCCAGGACTAGAAGAAAACAACAGTGGTAGACAGCTGACCATGCCTGCAGGACCCATCCGACTAGTTCAGTTGAACTAGTTTAACAAATGCTTGTCTCTCTATCAAAACTGAAAGTTACTCTTTCACTTTCCATCTTGAAAATATTCAAGATGGAAAGAGAATTCTTAATAAAGATGTTACAAAACATAACTCCTAGGATAGGCCTTCATTATACCTAATACTGACTTTTTAGATGTTCCTAGCATTAGCACTCACTCAGACCTACCTCTCTCTGGTCTAACTTTCAGGTTCAAACTCTTCAGCATATTAATATGGCCATCTTTTGCCTGATACTATCTTCAGTCCTTAAAGATCCAGCACAACTTACCCTAGAACTCCCTTGCTCTGTCCCTTATTAAATTGAAAAACACAAGTAACTTATGCCAGCAACTCCCATATGATAAACACTATGACAATGACTTTTGGAAAGGCTACCAGAGAAGTGACCCATTGTTTATACTATGTTGACAAAAATTCCAATTAATGAGACCATCAATGAGCAGCACACTCAGGGAGGTATCACTTTGTGCTCCCCCTAGTTTTGTCTTCATATATGATATGGCAATTGACCCTCTTCCTAAGGATGCTGCTGCTGCTGCTAACTCGCTTCAGTCGTGTCCGACTCCATGCGACCCCACAGACGGCAGCCCACCAGGCTCCCCCATCCATGGGATTCTCCAGGCAAGAACACTGGAGTGGATAGGCAAGCATAAAAATGTCTTCCTAGCTGGCAAGTACAACATCTTGTTTTGAAACCTGGAAAGAATATGTCCCTGACTTGTTTGATAATTCTCTGTTCTGACAACATATGAAATTATACTGAAAACCATACTTTTCTGGACCAGGGTTCCTCAGAGCTATCTGAGAGGTTGTCTTCTAGTCTTTCAGATAAAACTTCTTTCCATTCCTATTATAGATTGTGTATTGATGATTTCTGTACACAATACAGATATTAATGAAATTATCTACTGGATTTCATAATTTAAAAAAGTGTGTGATCAGGGGACTTCCCTGGCAGTCTAGTAGTTGGGACTTTGCCTTTCAATGCATGGGGTATGAGTTCGACCTCTGGTTGAGGAGATAGGATCCCACGAGCCTCATGGCCAAGAAATCGAAACATGAAACAGAAACAATACAGTAGCAAATTCAATAAAGACTTATAAAATGGTCTGCATCAAAAGAAAAAAACATTTAAAAAATTATATGATCAAAGTCACCAGATTTAAAAAATCATATATTATTTTTGTGGTTATTAAGTCAAATCACATGAATGTTGAAAAACAAGACAAATTCCAAGTCTAATTGCTCTTTCACAAAGCACGAGCTGAGATTTGCTTTACATTGTTAAGTGATATTTACTGGTGAGGGAATCTTAACAGGTCAGGGATGTTCCAAAGTCCTGTCTCGTTCTACCTTCAAAAGGAACATACTTCATATATATTTTTAAGTAAACTGCTAGTTTATTTGATGCTTGATAAAGAGTCATATCAGAGTTGACCTCCATAGAAGAATGGACCCACATGAGGATGGTCTTTACAAGATAGAATTGATTTTACTGGTGGCAACCTCAGAAAATATAACTGCCAGTGAAACCTCTGGAGAAAACTTGTCAGGATCAGTTTCGCTCATTGACAATCAAATGGCCTTTCATCTCAAGAAGTCTGAAGTCATGGCCAAACAAGTACATGACAGAAATCCAAAAAGGATGTCCAGGAATGAGGGTTTCACAATAACCAAATGACGAAAGTCCCACGTTCCAACACCTAGCAGTTCTTACTGTTTTCAGGAACAAATGCAAATCTAGGAGAATCCAAGGTTATATCACCAAAGGTGAAGCCCAGTCTTTCCCATGAAGGAGGATGTGGCTAGCATCCATATTATTTCTTATAGCAATGGAGAATAAGCCTGGTCTTTGCTAAATCCTAGTCAAGTTCCCTTTCCCTAAGCCCCTAACTCAGCCAGACTCTAGAGAAGCAGGAACTTTTTTTTTTTTTTTTTCCCTGTCAGGAACAGATGGAAAAGGAGCACAGAGCTGAATATCATTTCCATTCTGATCATTTCATAGCCCCCCTTACATTTTTTAAACTAGTCTCATGTGTAAGAAAAACCAGACAAGTGGCATTCAAGGGACAGATATTTGCCTTGGGGATGGTGGGAACAACCTACGTCCCATAGATGCATTTCTACAAAATTACAAAAGTGAAAACTTCAGGGTTGGAGGAAACTTTGAAGGTCAACCTCACATTTGAATCTCTTGTTACAGTATCACTGCTAAAATGGTCAGTCACATGTTCTAGTTCAAGGGACAATCTCTAGTCTTTGAGACAGCCAATTAGATGTGGTCCCATGCAGAATTGGTTGGTAAGCTCTGGCTACTCAGAAGCTTCTGTCTTGTATTTTACCTGAATATTTCTTTGTTGTCTTTTATATAATTTTGGACTGATACAGAGTAAGTCTTTCTTTTAAGTAATAATTCTTCATATATTTGAAGACAGCTAGCCTTTTCCACTGTCTTTCCTAATCAAAATATCCTCCATCTCACTGTTTGAGTCTCGACCACTGATTACTTTTTGAAGATTCTGCTATAAGTCTTCCTCTAGAATCAGTTTACTAGCCACTTTTCAATTCAATGATTTTATTAGTTGCTAATCTACCAAGATGCCTAGGAAGCTCCTCAGAAAGACATTAAAAATGCTCTAAAGGTTTTGCTGGCATGTCGATACCTACACCAATACTCAGTATATTTCCCTGTCAAAGGAAGAAATGAAGCTATCCTTAGATGATTTGTATTTAGCCAATCCAGGGATATGGTAACTACTACTGTGGTTTTTTTTTCCAGAACTTGCTGGACTGTATCATCTGATAATGTTACCAAGGGAAGAAGTGCACTTCCCAGTGAGATTGCGAATCATACCAAGAGAGGTTGACCCTATAAAGTAAGCCTGCAAATACATGAAGCTGCTTCATAGGACCCATCTCTATCAAACTATTTCACCTATGCAAAATGAAATTGACCTTAGGCTGATTGGAAATTGGCAGATACATCAGTTTTCCTATGAGAGGAAATAGTTCCTTTTTTGGATAATAATGTAACAAATTTCATGTGAATCAGATGCATTTTAATCAACACAATACTTTATTTCCATCATGTCATGAATAAAAACAATGTTCAAAATGTAGCTCTTTGAAATCAGAGATAATGAATAGAGTAGTATATTCCTAGACATTATAAGGTACCATTTCCTTGAAGATTTTCCACACAGTGACTCTTCTACTCAACTTTGTATTCCTCCTGAATACAAAGAAGAGTGATCTGTTCATAATGGGTACCAAATAAATATTTGAACACTGTTGACTAACAAAAATAATCCTCTGTTTAATTCAACAAACTGCATGGTGATTAAAACCACAGCTGTCACATGGCAGAGGACTATCTTAAGGAGGACTTCAGGTAGCAGACCACCCTTAGAGGAGATCCTTGAGTTTCTAAGGGGTATATCCCGAGACCTTTGTGAAATCCCATACACAAAATCCTTCTCCAACGTACAATTTTAGACATACAATTAAAATATATCTAAGAAAGTTAAATCGGAGAAGGCAATGGCACCCTACTCCAGTACTCTTGCCTGGAAAATCCCATGGACGGAGAAGCCTGGTAGGCTGCAGTCCATGGGGTCGCTAAGAGTCAGACATGACTGAGCGACTTCAGTTTTACTTTTCACTTTCATGCATTGGAGAAGGAAATGGCAACCCGATCCAGTGTTCTTGCCTGGAGAATCCCAGGGACAGGGGAGCCTGGTGGGCTGCCGTCTATGGGGTCGCGCAGAGTTGGACACGACTGAAGCAACTTAGCAGCAGCAGCAGCAAGTTAAATGACCCCTTCAGATTCAATAAACCCCAAGACAAACATAAGTATATTCTTTTAAGGCCACTTTTTTTTTTTAAACAAATAAATAATGTTTTTCATTGAGCTGAGAATGACCAGCTGAGTGGCAGATACTGGGTAGTTTGCTATTTGGCTCAGGAGGCCAGTCATTGGCCAATAATAGATCAGCAAATCAACCCTGGGATGTGAGATTGAAACCCAAGACTCACTGGAACCACAACATACTTCACACCATGAACTTTTGGCAGTTGTAAATGTTAAGTCAAAGACTCTAATTGTCTACCATGTTATATAAAAAAGAGTAGGTAAAGACCAGTATTTACCTAGCAACATCTTAGGAGCAAAACCAATACATAGCCAACTTTTAAACACTGTTAAATGTGCTTTTCTTGGGAGGGAGTAAATAATGTCAGTGATTCTGATCATTGCCAACTTAGAGACAGATTAGTCCAATGAAAAAGTAATAAATATGTGAACATAGAAGCAATCTTTTGTTTCCTCCCCCATCCTCTTTTCCAATACAAACAAACAAAAATAGCCATCAAATTCTTTATAATCCTTCTTTCTGAATCTGTTTTTCTCTTTTGCATTCCCTCTATCTTCTCCCTGATTCAGAGTATCATTTTCACTCTGGGCTTTATTAAGAATCCACAAACATGTCTCTGTTTCCATGCCTCCATACCCCAGTGTACACTATCAAAAACCATTCTGTACTGGAGCCATGCAGTGTTTGGTGCCCAACAATGGATATCACTCACATTCACTCACACAGTAAAATCAAACCAAATCAAACCCAAGTAAGCAAACCCCAATAACCAAACCTTCAGTAAGCAATTCCCTACCAAAACAAAGGATGCACATCTTAACCTGGAATTCTAATCCTCTGTAATCTAATCTCAATTTTTTCTGTCCAAAGATTTTTTTCTCTGTTTAAAATCATTTCTTTAATCGTCTTCTTCCCTGATAGCTCAGTTGGTAATGACTCTGCCTGCAATGCAGGAGACCCCAGTTCGATTCCTGGCTCAGGAAGATCTGCTGGAGAAGGGATAGGCTACCCACTCCAGTATTCCTGGGCTTCCCTGGTGGCTCAGCTGGTAAAGAATCTGCCTGCAATGCAGGAGACCTGGGTTCAATCCCTGGGTTGGGAAGATCCCCTGGAGAAGGAAATGGCTACTCACTGCAGTATTCCGACCTGGAGAATTCCATGGGGTCCCAAAGACCCCATGCAACTCTCACTTTTCTTTAATCATATTCAGAATGTGCCATACATATCTGTATAATGCATTTTACATAATATCATTCTTCACACATTCTTCACATAGAGAGGAGCTTCTTTATCTTTGACTTCTCCTCTTCCCATACACCTTCAAGTTCAGGTGCCACCAGTATCATGAATAATTCAGTTTCTCCACCCAGCTGTCTCTCTTTAAACCTGATTCATATCTACCTATGTATATCTTGCAATCCATTTTTATTATTATTTGGAAGTGAATTAATATCCTTACAACACTAAAGAGCTCCCCAAACAATTACCAGTCCTCCTGCACGTGACTCTATGCTCCTGTATCCTAGGATAATTCTTAAAACATAACAAATACTCAAAAATTCTTAAAAATTTGTTTCCAGTTTAGAAGCACAATCTAAATTTTCTTTTTAAAGAAGTAAAATCTCCCTCATGCTTGCCAGTAAGCAGCTCTACAGCAAAATTTTCTGTTATTATAATAACTTTCTATAAATTTAAAATATTAACCTCATGTTTTAATTATTGTTTCCTTTCTGTGTTAAGAGAAGAAACAGATTGATTTATCCAGCAAGTGAGTAAGCATTAGTTCTGCTAAACTGAATTGGTATAATTCAATTTATCATTACAGTGTAAAAATCAGCCTCCAATTCATCTGTAGCTATTATAGAAGAAAATAACACACTATAATGAAAATAAATAAAATGTTTTTTGGAGATGTTTTAGAACATTATAACTTATTTCTGCTGCAGAAGTTTTGTTTATGCTAATCTAAAACCTAAAAATCATGACAGTCTCTAAAGGAAATTATGAAAATGGTGAGGGCCAAGAGTTTTAGTATCATACCTTGTAATTCGCTTGCTGTTCTTGGCTTAAAGGGCATGCCATAGAGTCTGTGCTGAGTCTTGAGGGAAGCTCCATGGAGTGGCAGATTGGACCAGGGGCTGCTAAAAAACTCGGGGCTGAGAGAGAGAGATGGCTCAACCCATTCTCACCTGTTTGGGTAAACGTTATACTGCTCATATAAACACATCCAGAATGTGACAAGGCTCAGAATTTGGACTCATCTGAATGTTTCAGGACATGTCTGCCTACATGAAAAGAGCTGGGCTTACCTATTTCATCATAACCTTTAGATCCATGAATATAATCACAAATTGGTCAGATACCTAAATAATTCATGTCTTACAATGAACTTTCCTGTCAATTACATGGGTTACTTCAGACAAAAGTCTTAGGGGTATAAATAAAGTACATCATTATTCTTCAAAATCTGTCTTACCAATGAGATCTGCTTTTTTTTTTTTTCCAAATTAAACTTTATATGAAAACCAAATATTGAACTCAATTAATATCAGGGCTTCTCAGGAAGAACTAGGCATGGGAGCAGGTAGACTGGAGGTAATTTAGTCATTCTTATTCCTAGCACACCTGATCCTGAACCATCTAGGGCTCTAGGAAATGTATTCTCAGAACTAATAAACCAACTTTTGCTTTTTCTTACTCTTTAAAGATATAAAGTGTTAATTGCTCAGTTATGTACGACTCTTTGTGACCCCACAGACTATAGACCACCAGGCACATCTGTCCATGGAATTCTCTTGGCAAGAATACATATATCAAACTACATATAATTTGTTAGTCAATAATCTTTGGTTGAGTGAGAATCCTTTGGTGGATGTATTTATTTTGCAGGTAAAATTTAATCAGGTGCCAAGCTAATAATCACAATATATTAGGAATAAATCATAAGAACTCCAATGACTGTCTTAGAATATTAAATATCCTATGTTTCTTTCTCACACTATTGTCTTTAGCAGTTGGATATGGTTTTTTATATAATAACATGAATTAATAAAAATATCAATGTTGCTACTTAAAAACTGAATCATTAAGTTGTATCCTATTCAAAGTTCTAAAGATATGAAAATGTGTCAGAATCATGCACAAAATAACATCATAGAGGGGAAAAGCTAATAATATAAAAGATACACTTAAGTGACTTAAAGTAACTCAGAAAACAAAGGAATTTATGACAATACTTTGTTTACAAACATTTCAATGAATAAAGTTTGTGAATAAATATTTTGGGAGATTCTAAAGTAATCAATTCTAAAAATGACAGAGATAATAACACTGGTCTTCATTCAAATAGGATAATAACACTGGTCTTCATTGACATGATGCTGTGGATCATATTAGGGCATCATTTGTGCAACTGCTATCACTCAGTAACTAAGAGGAATGTATCATCAAGCAGACATAAAACAATGAAAGTTTCTGAAGAATTGTTCATCATCATGTGTTAAATGCTCTGCTTCTATAATTACTCTACATTTGCTACAAAGACAGGTATTCACAACCACATTCTCTTCAAAGTCTAAATTGAAACCAATATCTATGATGCTTTTGTTAGGAATAGTATGAAACTGAGATATAGCAGGGGGGCCTGGATGAAATAGATTCCTCTATCTAAGCTTTATTTCAAACATTATACCTCGCATCTACTTTTATCCAAAACTCTCAGCTCACCTTGAAAATGTGCTGTGACCATCTTAGCTGCATTCACTTCCTTGGTCAAGTTAGGGTACAAAATAACATGGACTCCGGATATAGGTATGGAAGAAACCTGTAATCTTCCTTAATGTAAAAGTAAGGTATGGCTGAAGATGGAAGATGTAATACACACATTTATCACTGCTCTTTTCTGAAACTCCATTACAATGACCATAGAGCAATTTTCTTTGAAAGGCATCAACCCGAAGGACAAAGACAACAGGAGAAAATAGACACAGCAATATTCTAACAGTGGATATTGGACAGAAATGTGCTAACTCACTCAACAGGTCTGAGAAAGCTGAATTATAAGCCAGCAAATAGGAAAAGGTCAGAACAACCCAATTTGTGCTACAAACCCCTCAAAGACAGATTATTTGAGGCTTTAGCTTCTTTTGGAGGAAAGGAGTGAAACTGGTGAGGTGAAAAATAAGACGATTGTTTGAAACTCCACTTAAAAAGCAGCTAGAGGAACTTCCCTGGCAGTCCAGTGGTTAAAACTCCACCTTCCAATGCAGGGGGTACGGATTCAATTCCTGGTCAGGGAGCTGAGATTCCACATGCCTCCTGGCCAAAAAAAAATTAAAAAACAAAACCTAAAACAGAAGCAATACTGTAACAAATTCAATAAAGACTTTTAAAATGATCCACATTAAAAAAAAAAAAAATTAAAAAACAAGAGCAGTTAGAGCCTTGGATCCTCTCCTAATCCAAGCCGCAGGCAACTAGAAGTTTATTTTCAGGAAAAGGTAAAAGGCAGATCTTAGGACAGACATGGCTAATCAAGAACAGAGCCATCATACTGACCACCTGGGAAGTTATGGGCAAATGGACTTGCCAATGCTGGCTTGTCTGGTCATTGCCTCTACTGTTGTCTCAAACAAAGTTCACAACCTCTATCTAGAGACTGAAGCCAGGAGAAGTTGTTCTGTTGAAAAAATCAGATTCAACTGTTTATTCCATTAATAACTTATTCCTACCAACAAAAGCTCCTTTTTGCTCTTCTGTGAGGAATTCTGGTGGCTATCCCACAAAGCTGCTATTGTCTACTTTCTATTTGGGGTTCTGATAGGGTTCTGGTAGGATCTATAGATGCTTGGAAAAGGAAGATTTGCTTAGAGTCTACTGTCCAACTAACCCTGAGAAATCAAAGGGAATGTTAGGAAAACGATGAGTCAAACATGGTATAGGACTTTAAATGGATGAAAGAAGACTATTAAAAATCCAATGTTATGTCTATGTTGACTAGTATATAAAACATGAAATAATGAATCAAAGAATGGCCAAAAAGAAGCCAGAAGACTTGAATTCCAATTTGAGTTCTATGTTTCCTTGAAAATGTCCCTAACCATTTGATTTTTTGCATATATTTTGTTGCTTATTTTCATCTAAATGGCCTGAAATCAGAAACAGGGGCTTTAAGAAAGTGGATGGGAATCCTCCGAGATTCCTTTAAAAAGACTAAAGAAAAAAAAGTAAGGAAGGATGTGATTTTACACATTTTACAAGTGGTGGAAGGAAAACTAATAGAGGAGGGAATGAGAGCACACTGAAAAGATAACAAGCATAAAATGAGGCCAATAATGAGAAAAGATGCAATATATGTGATAAGATGAAGTATGGAGAATTGTTTTACTTGTAAATGTCTCACGAATACAGAGAAGAAAAAACACCTTTCCCATAGGATTTGTGTGTCTATTTTGCAGGGATCAGAAGTGTGAAATCAGCCACCAGACTGCAGGACACTTAGCTGATTCCTTCTAACCCTCAAGTATGCAGACTGAATGATAAAAAGGCCAGTGTTGTCTTCTTTCCATTGCAATGAAATCCTCGTAACATGCCAATGCTGTTCTTGAGGCACTTTAGGGGGAAAGAGTAAGGAAATGCAGATGTTTGCAAAGTTGTGCACCAGTCCCAAGGCGCGGGAGGGGAAGAATTTGGGGCGGGGGCAGTGAAGATTAATAATAATAAATAACACTTTGAAACCATCGAGAAAACTAAGGAAAAGGAAAATTACGGTATCCACCTCTGGGTATCTATCTCTGAATCTAATGATGTTGATTAAGTTGGGTGATTCCACCATGCTGGCCTAGTCCAAGAGCTAGAGGCATGAGAATCCCCTGGGAAATTTGCTAAAATATAGTCTCAAGCTCCATCCCTAGACATTCTATTGTTTTCAAACTGGTAGAGCCCTGGAATATGTGTTTTTCAAAATCTCCCTATGTGGTTTGATATGTAGATAGACAGAAGGATTGCTAGAGCCGTCAGGGAAAAATGTGGCTTCACTCATCGAAACACTGCCCTAGAAAAGTCATCGAAACAACCCAGAGCAAAAGTCCAATTCAGTGTGTGAACCGAACTGGCAGAGGCAAAGCTCAGAGCTGACGCTATACATCTGTCAGCTGCAGCCCAAACTGCAGAGTTACTAGAAACTGAGGTCAGCGATTAAGTCATTAAGAAAGAAGACTTTGAATAATCTGTGAGACTGCAGATTTTACTTCTGGCTGTTACTGAGAGCTGAGTCTTTCCAAGGATGATAAATTATCTTTTTTACAAATAGGGGAGTAAATGTGTTGGAAGAGGTATGTTTGAGAAAAAGTGTACTTTGGGATAAAAAAACAACAGCTATCCTTCAATCAATAGCTCACAGGTGAGAGGCAGGCTCAGCTTTGCCTGTCTGTTGCTAAGGAATTCAAAGATTAGCCACCCAGATTCTCAAGTCTCCTCTGAGATCCTGAATGTCCAGGCTGAATAGTATATAGCTCCCTAAGACTACCCAGGAGATATTTTTCACTTGCTGCTTTCTTACAAAAGTATTTATCCTCATTCACAAAAAGAAAGCCCATTTTAAACCATTGACTCTTGACTTAATCCACTAACTTACTACATCAGGGCTTCCCTAATTTGCCTGTTCATAGAAATAACTTGGGGTACCTGCTCGAGGTAGAGATTATCAAGCTTCTCTATAGGAAACTGTGATTCTGTAAGTCTGGGCTGGGCATCTGGAGACAAGATGTCTCATTTTTAACAGCTGAATTATGATGCTTTTTTTTCTGTTGATTTCCCTCTTAGCTACATATACAAACTCCTTGTGCCTGATAGGTGGTGATGAGTTCAGTAATTTCCAAAGTTCCTAGTCCAGCCTGTGGAATTCTACAGAACTGAAAACAACCCAGCTCCACCTAGCTCCTCACATTCATCTGCAACAACTTATGCCCAAACACGTCACCCTGAAGAACACGCTTAAAATCGCAGAATTAAGAGTAAGCTGCTTCAGGAAGCTCTTTGAGAAGCAAGTGACATGCTTTGTATCATTTTTGTCTCTCATGATAGTCAACAGAAACATCTTTAGGCCTTTCTATAAAGAATTGATGGTGGCCTTAAGTATACCTCTGACTATAAGGAAATGTCTGGACACCTTAAAGTGAGTCATGAAGAAGTCAAGGCTAGTTAACCTTAGCTCATTTACTTATAGGTTTATGCACGATGGTATGATGACTGACCTAGAGCCAGACATCCTGGAATGTGAAGTCAAGTGGGCCTTAGAGAGCATCACTACGAACAAAGCTAGTGGAGGTGATGGAATTCCAGTTGAGCTATTCCAAATCCTGAAAGATGATGCTGTGAAAGTGCTGCACTCAATATGCCAGCAAATTTGGAAAACTCAGCAGTGGCCACAGGACTGGAAAAGGTCAATTTTCATTCCAATGCCAAAGAAAGGCAATGCCAAAGAATGCTCAAACTACCACACAATTGCACTCATCTCACACGCTAGTAAAGTAATGCTCAAAATTCCCCAAGCCAGGCTTCAGTAATACATGAACCGTGAACTTTCTGATGTTTAAGCTGGTTTTAGAAAAGGCAGAGGAACCAGAGATCAAATTGCCAACATCCACTGGATCATGGAAAAAGCAAGAGAGTTCCAGAAAAACATCTATTTCTGCTTTATTGACTATGCCAAAGCCTTTGACTGTGTGGATCACAATCAACTGTGGAAAATTCTGAAAGAGATGGGAATACCAGAACACTTGATCTGCCTCTTGAGAAATTTGTATGCAGGTCAGGAAGCAACAGTTAGAACTGAACATGGAACAACAGACTTGTTCCAAATAGGAAAAGGAGTTTGTCAAGGCTGTATATTGTCACCCTGTTTATTTAACTTATATGCAGAGTACATCATGAGAAACGCTGGACTGGAAGAAACACAAGCTGGAATCAAGATTGCCGGGAGAAATATCAATAACCTCAGATATGCAGATGACACCACCATTATGGCAGAAAGTGAAGAGGAACTCAAAAGCCTCTTGATAAAAGTGAAAGTGGAGAGTGAAAAAGTTGGCTTAAAGCTCAACATTCAGAAAACGAAGATCATGGCATCCGGTCCCACCCCTTCATGAGAAATAGATGGGGAAACAGTGGAAACAGTGTCAGACTTTATTTTTCTGGGCTCCAAAATCACTACAGATGGTGACTGCAGCCATGAAATTAAAAGATGCTTACTCCTTGGAAGGAAAGTTATGACCAACCTAAATAGCATATTCAAAAGCAGAGACATTACTTTGCCAACAAAGGTTCGTCTAGTCAAGGCTATGGTTTTTCCAGTGGTCATGTATGGATGTGAGAGTTGGACTGTGAAGAAGGCTGAGGGCCAAAGAATCAATGCTTTTGAACTGTGGTGTTGGAGAAGACTCTTGAGAGTCCCTTGGACTGCAAGGAGATCCAATCAGTCCATTCTGAAGGAGATCAGCCCTGGGATTTCTTTGGAAGGAATGATGCTAAAGCTGAAACTGCAGTACTTTGGCCACCTCATGCGAAGAGTTGACTCATTGGAAAAGACTCTGATGCTGGGAGGGATTGGGGGCAGGAGGAGAAGGGGACGACAGAGGATGAGATGGCTGGATGGCATCACTGACTCGACAGACATGAGTCTCAGTGAACTCTGGGAGTTGGTGATGGACAGGGAGGCCTGGCGTGCTGCGATTCATGGGGTCGCAAAGAGTGGGACACGACTGAGCAACTGATCTGATCTGATCTGATCTTATACAGGAGGTAGAGCAGAGGAGAAGGCAATGGCACCCCACTCCAGTACTCTTGCCTGGAAAATCCCATGGATAGAGGAACCTGGCAGGCTGCAGTCCATGGGGTCGCTAAGAGTCGGGCACAACTGAGCAACTTCACTTTCACTTTTCACTTTCATGCATTGGAGAAGGAAATGGCAACCCACTCCAGTGTTCTTGCCTGGAGAATCCCAGGGACAGAGGAGCCTAGTGGGCTGCTGTCTACGGGGTCGCACAGAGTCGGACACGACTGAAGCGATTTAGCAGCAGCAGCAGCAGAGCAGAGGAAACAGGTGAATAATTTTGTTCCAAACAGGGGATTCAAAAGACTCAGAATGTCTTCAATCTGTTGCTAATGCTCTGCTGCTTCTCCCTCTCTGCCCCTACCCCTCCTCCTCCTTCTTATTCTCTTTCTTCCTCTGACGAGAATTATGATTGTGACTATGATTATCACAAAAGAAGAGGATACAGGGTTGTCATTTACCCATTCCAAAAATACTTATTCACTATTCTAGGCAAGATTCTCTAGAGCCTAAGGTTTGTGAATAAGACAACATTCTTCTTATGGGAGCTTAAAAATTCCAGTGGAATAGCAGACAGTAACCACACAAAGAGATGCTGTAATTTCAGAGGCTGGCAGGTGCTATAACAGAAATTAATAACTGAGATGACTAATAACAATATTTGTCATTGTTGTTTAGTCACTAAGTCATGTCTGACTCTTTGTGACCCCATGGACATAGCCCGCCAGACTCCACTGTCCATGGGATCTGGAGTGGCTTGTCATTTCCTTCTCCAGGGGATCTTCTCAACCCAGGGATTAAACCCTCATCTCCTGCATTGGCAGGCAGGTTCTTTACCACTCATCCACCAGAGAAGCCCAAGAATAACCTAATCTACCTGAAATTTGAAAGAAGGGCATGTATACAAAGCTGGAGGAAGAACTTTCCAGGGGGTGGTATGTACAAAGTTGACAAAGCAGCAGAGTCTGGTGTGTCTGAAGTACAGGGAGGCATCACACTCTTGAAACACTTAGTTCTTAGAGTGTAACAGTTTCCTAAAGGAATCAAGAGAAACTTTTCAGCATAGGCTCAAGGCAGCATTAAGCTCAAGCATGGAGGTCCAGGGAGCTTATCTTTGAAAGGTTTCCCATGTCTTTTGGAAACAAAGGAAAGGCTTATTATCTAGGCTTTTGGTGGTATACAGCCTGCTGCTCTCCTGACAGTTGTGTGAGGTCTTTCTTGAAATACCCAAAAGGCTCTCCCAAGAAGATCAATTGATGGATTGTGCTGTCTAGGCTGTCTGAACTGGGACAGCCAAATCTGATGACTTGGCAGGCAACTCTGTCAACAATCTTTGCTCGTTGACTGAGTCAGAGACAGCCCCTTCCTGTCTCATGATGTTACTTGGTCTTCCTCATCATATTGACTGACCTTGTAAGATTCAGAACCAACTTTCAAGTGCTCTGATAAGGAGTGAAGCTAGCTAGAATTTTAAGCATGGGACTTAATTTTGCTGTTAACACAGATTTTTGTTTTCACCTCATGTTTCATTTTAGATTTTCTATTCTTTCTGACACCAAGAGGAGCTCCTTATAGAAATCCACTGTAGATAAGGTGACTGACATCTATCCAGGGAGACTGCTGCAACAGACAACCTGCTCCTACTCCAGAAGGGCTTCCCAAGTGGCGCAATGGTAAAGAACCCACCTGCCAATGCAAGAGACGTGGGTTCAATCCCTGGGTCGCGAAGATCCCTTGGAGAAAGCAATGGCAACTCACCCCAGTATTTTTGTCGGGGAAATCCCATGGACAGGTGAGCCTAGCAGGCTATATACTACAGGGTCACAAAGAATCAGACACGAGTTGGCAATAAAACAACTCCAGAATTTATCAGCAGCACCACTCTAGACACGCTCAATGACCATGTCTTTTTCTTCATTATCTGAGGCTGGTGACAAGTAGGAATTTCCTGTCTGAGCCCTTCAAATAACTGTGTTTCTCCACCACACAACCCCTAGTCCTGCCTTCCAAGGCTGTCCCGTCCACTCTCTTGTTCCATGGTCACATTTGCACTGTTCTCTTTAAATTCTTCAAAGATACTTTATAACAAGTGTCTAATGATTGCAAATCTTCACCCTTGTAGTTCTGATCTTACTGGTTGCTTTTGCCAACTGTCAGTCATAGCAGCGTGTTTCACTTTGTTTTCATTGACTCTGGAATGCCAATTTCTGTTCCTTGTAACTTTATCTGTGGAAATTCTTTGAGGGCTGTGTTTAAAGTGTATTCCTCTAGAGAGAGTTGGTATTTGCTTCTGCAAGGTACCTGACAACTCACCACCTAGAATGACTTAAACTTTTGAGAAAGTAATAGAGATTCTGATCTCAAAACTGAGTGATTTTGAGTTTGTGGTTAGAAATTCTTGGTGGCAGAGGAGGGGTTCTTCTTTCCTTCTTTGAAAAAGCCAAGACAGCATATATTTCTATTGTTTCTCTCTACATGAAAGTTTTATTTTCTTAGCCCCTGCCCTCAAAGTGTCACCACCTGAGAACCCAGGCTTTACACTGAGGTCCCTAATCTGCCTGGCCATCCAGCTGGGTCACAGACTCTGCCTCCTGTTCTTTGCAATTTGTGCCATTGAGAACTCAAGTCTAGGCCTGAGGAATCTGCAAACCTATCTCTAGACTATTGTATTCCTGTCAATTCTTACCTCTCAGTAACTCCTTTATATTCTTGTGAGTTTATCCATGCATTGAAAAGACTTTTAAGAAAATATACCACCAGGCACACAGGTGTAAAAGGAAGAAAGGGAAGGGGCTGGAGGAGAGAGAGCGAGACCGATTGCTCAGAACTGCTCTTCCTCCACAGTGAAGTCACCAGTAAGCTCCGGGAGTTGATATGACCTCTGTTGCTCAGACTTAACTCATTATAGAACTAAGACTGGAGGCCTCATTTTGATGGCAAGGCTACCTGTTTAAACTCTGCTAAACTACCCACAGTAGAGAACAAAGGAATGTTTCCTGTAAGAAGTACTATTCCTGGCCAGGGAGATTGTATGTGATACTGCACAGAGAATTGACCTTAATGATTCAAGTGAAACAGAGCTAGTTAGACCCATCTGTCCAAGGATCCTGTAAGCCATTTAATTGTATGTATGAGCTAATGACACATAATAGCAAATACGTATGCCATACTGTACATTTCAAAGGGTTTAAGTTCCCCACCATGACAACTGCCTCATACCATGAGTCCTTTAAAACCAAGGAGATCCACCATGCCCCCACAGCGTGGATGTTACATGCAACTGTGCCCCACAGCCACAGTGAGACTGTGCCCACGTCACCCTAGTGTCAGTCAGCAACCTTCCAGTCTGGCTCTCCTCCTGAGGCCTCTTGGAACATTGTTATGCTCTATGGGATGCCTGAATCCAGCACAATATCTCTTACACTCTCACCTGCATCATTTCCTTCTAAGGAACATGTTACCACCAAGGTTGGACATGCTCCCACCACCTGTGCCTGAGTGAGTGCCGGCCAGCATGACCCCCATAATATTTCCTTGGCTTTCTGAGATCCCATTCCAGCAAAGGAATACAGTAAAATATATGAAGAAGGACTCAAAAAAAGAATAAAAAATTGCAAGACACTGTACTAGTCCCAGTGTACCCCTAGGAGTCACACTGAAAACTGCTCAGAAACAGGCAAATAGGATTGCAAATGCCATAAGTCAAAGACAGAAGCCTCATAAGCTATCCAGATGACTCCCCATCCCAAGCATATTTCATTGGAAGAGTAGGTTCAAAGGATAGTTTTAGACCTGAGAGAAAGGGCTGGTAAACTAGATTTACTCTTTCAATGTCTGAGCAAGAACCTTCAACTGAAAAGGAATTTTAAAGCTGTCTCTTCATGGAAGCAGATTTTACATGAAAAGCATAATAGCATAGATGAATTTCAGCCTCAAAATTAATAAAGATGTGGGCACTGAACATATTTGAAGGCAGAAAGAAGAAAAGAAAGTGAATGTGACAGTCGCTCAGTCATGTCCGACTCTTTCTGGCCTGAATTCTCCAGGCCAGAATACTGGAGTGGGTAGCCGGTCCCTTCTCCAGGGGATCTTCCCAACCCCGGGATCAAACCCAGGTCTTCCACATTGCAGGTGTATTCTTTACCAGCTGAGCCACAAGAGAAGCCCAGGAAGAAGAAAGGAGGGGAAAAGAAAAGTTTCAAATAAGGGAAAGGCAAGGAAAACCTTCTCACTGAAGACACCAAATTTGGGATATCAGGACTCTTTCCCTCGAATGAAGATATCAGTCTTATTAAGATAATTCTTAATTTCCCCTTAAAATGGAGGGCCATTATGGGGCAAATGGGCAACTTTAGGTCATATATGACCCACAAACATTTTTTAAACATTACTTTCTACTTTATTTTTAAGCCAAACCTTTTAGTAGAAAAATTCAGAATCAGCCAAATTGACTTTCATGAATTTCATCCTCTCTCTTACATGATTACGTAAGGAAGAGAAATGAGAAGGCCTAGATAATACTGGAAACAAATTTTATGTTTAATCAGCAATTACTCTTATTCTTATGTAATAACAACTATTCCATCTTTCTCCTAGATTCCTATTCAGGAGAAATCCAACATTATAACAATTTCTATGACAAAATTATCTTTCTATGATGTTTCTTTCAGAAGCTTTTAGTGCCTTCTCTGGATCTGGGTCAAATCTAACTATTGAACTTGCCCAATAGCTGTCCTACACATTGCCAACTTACAGAAATTCTGATAAATGAAAATCAAATCTATAGAGAAAATCAAGCACAGAAAAACACTCCTAGACACTTTTAAACCTCAGAGGCATTTAACTTTTCTTTAGCTATAAAATGATAATTGCACAAAATTTTCAGGGAACCCCTTAAGCACAAGAACCGAGAAGCCATGCTCTCCACGTCTTCTTACTCTGTTCCTCAGTCACGCTTGGGATCTCAGTCACTCGTCTCTCCTGGCAGCCCCAGAAGCCTTGCCTACTTATCTTTTCCATAATTCTTCTGTAAAACCACTCTCAAAATGAATTGCTTCTAAATGAAATATTGCATATTTATATGATAAAATACTATGCAGTCAGTCAACATAAGGTTTGAGAATGTTTATTGTTATGGTAATGTAGTCATAATATATTAGGTAAAGAAAATAGATTACAAATCACCATTTACAAAGAGTCCACTTTTAAAACTCCAGGCAAAACATATGTATGTCTCTGTATGTATAAATATATCACTCATATAAGTTTAAAAACATTGGAAAGACACGTACAAAATTATCAATGATGATTATCTTTAGAGGGTGAGCTTGTGAATACATTTTTGTCTTCCATCTTTTTTTGTTTTTTAATGAACATATATTTCTTTTGCACTATTAAAAAGCAGTGTAAAGCCCATTCTTTTCAGAGCTCCCCAGGCCCTGGATATCACTCTACATGTTCCTCATGTTCTTCTGTATGCTGAAGCCTTGGTGGGGTATGGTTGGAAGCTGGTTGGAAATGACAATTTTGAGGTCTCATGTCAGACCTCAACCCTTCACAAATAGGTTCCATCTGGAACTCCCTTTACATTAAATGACATTCTATAGCAAAAGCTATGACAATCTACTATAAGGCACTTACAGTAAGTATATATGGCCACATGCACTTTTCATATGTGTATTACATTTGTGGTTTACACACTGTCCCCAGGGATTCACTTAGGTGATTCAAGAAGTTTGAAAAAAGTTAACTCAAATATTTTGTAAAAATATAGAACTTTAATTATTCATAAAAATAAAATAAAAAATTACCTGCCACACTTTAATACTGATGATACCACAAAGTCATTCCTTTATGCCACCTGAGTCTCTGCTATCATTATGCAAAAAAACTTTAATTGTGCAATTGTTTAAGAAATTGTAGCTGTGGATTAATTTTCAATGAATAATCTAGAGCAACACACAGTGTTTTTGTCTGTGTAATTGAAGCAAGCAGTTCAGCATCACAAGGCACGAGGTCCAGACATATCTACTTACCACCTTTCCTCACCAAAGCTGAAGAGTATACAGGGAAGTATTGGATTACCACATCTCCATATAGTTCTGCATTCATGTTTTAGCAATTAAAATAAGCATTATATATTTTACATTTATAAGAATGTGAATCATATTTGGATAGTTTGGTGATACAACTTGGAAATGAAATGTTTCCATTGAACTCCTTTTTCAAATTGAATCAGTCCTAGCAGACTGTCCAGACATTAAAAAGTGAGCTGTTTACAAAGTTTGCTATATCTGAGGAAATCAGAATTTTCTGTGTAACTAAAACAAGACAAGATATCAAAACTGAAGAGATCGTATTAGGGTGGCTATACAAGTGCAGCGGTCATTCACACTGCCTGAGGTCCATTCTAAGGCCATAAATAGTAACAATCTGAGCACTTCGATACCTCTTGGCACAAGCCACCATCCTGAATGACTCAAGTGCTCCTCATCTGTTCTCCTGCTTTGTTACCCTTTGAACTCCTATGGCCTGTCCTCAACATCTAATTCAAGGCATTTTCTGCCCAATACGCTCCAAAGGCCTCCCATTTCATTCAAATAAAAGCCAAATTCTGAATAATGGTTTGCAAGGTGCTTCAGAGTCTGACACCTTGTCCCCTGGAAGACTCCATCTCCTGCTACCCCTCACTGACTTAGAACAGCCACATGAGCCTCCCCAGGAAGGTTCCTCAAGAGCCTGGCATGAAGGGGCATCCACCAGGACCACTGCTACCAGTGTCCCCATTCCCACATTGAACCACTGGTGACCCATGCCTCTACGGGAGACCCTCCAACACTAACAGGACCAGAAGCAACTTTTTGTGGGTGTAGCTGGACACTGTCATGCTTTCCACCCAGGCAAATCTATAACTGAAGATAGATTCAAGTGCTCCTGGGGCCCAGTCCAGTGAAAGTGACCAGATCACGCCTGTCCATCAAAGGCACAAGCTCTCTTCATCTCCACCCCATTGGTGCCAAGTGAGAACGTGGGTCCTAAATTTTTGGACCGTTTCATTGTATAAGGGAAACAGAAAGTTCTGACTTTTAATGGAATCTCCCACAATTAAAATTTTGGCAATTCAAAAATTTAAAAAAACAAGAGCCAAAAAAAAGAGTTTGGCACCTTTCCACATAAGTTCAAAGAGGATTAGACCTTGCTGCTCCTACCAACTCAAGTGCAGTCTGCTCCCTCATCTCTAGAATATCTTTAACCATGTGTCATCTTAGTGAACTTTTTCCAGGTCATCCTTACAACTACACTCCATGCTGCTGTTTCCTAGGTTTTATTTCCATGTTTCACTAATCACCATCTGAGATAACTCTTGCTCAAATGACTGACTGGTTGATGGTCTGTCTCCCCCACCTTGAGTGTAAACTCAATAAAAGCTGAGAATTGTGTCTATGTTTTTCCCTTCTATAACCCCAGAATCCTAGAACAGTGTCTGGTACAAAGTACCAGGCACACAGCACATATTCATTAAATAAATAGAGTACTCTAAATTCAAATCCATCACCAAATTCTTATCAATAAAATACCCTCTTTAATTGTTTCCTATCATGGGGCCACTTCTTAAGATTTTTTTATGAAAGGGAGTTTTACTGCCACCAAAAAAAGCTGCATAAAATTATAAGTTTCAGATGCAAAATTATATATTCATTATAATTTGAATCTATTTATAGTACTTAGCATAACACTGCAACAACCACCCTGATGGCAATAATCCAAAGGTCACACATCCTTTTGAACAAGAGTCTCTCTCTACCCATTAGTCTCCACATATGTACAATAATGTTGTTCTATTTAAAGGGACACTATTTTTAAGACTCTTTTTGGGATTACATCATAAACTTAATTAAAAAATCATTAAGGCCACCAAGGGCTTTCTTAAAACCATTCCAATAGACTCCAGTGTTCTTGCCTGGAGAATCCCAGGGACGAGGGAGCCTGGTGGGCTTCCGTCTATGGGGTCACACAGTCGGACACAACTGAAGCGACTTAGCAGCAGCAGACTTTTCTAACATTGTCACACTCTGTAATCATAAACTTTACCACATGCATCTGTACTTTCAGTCCTTTTTTTTCTTTTTCAAAACACTGTTTCTTTTACATGCATGATTTTGTTATATCTTCAAATCACACACATTCATTACCTTGAATATACCTTTAGGAAACATTTAACAAACAACCGATACCCTTTTGCACTCAGTATATCCACATATATGAGTGGATATACAGCCATATACATATACACTCATATACATATACAGCCACACATATGGCTCATGCCCCATGCAGATGACTTTCTCCTAATCATTTAGTGTACAT
Source organism: Bos indicus (assembly GCF_029378745.1). Classification (NCBI taxonomy): domain Eukaryota; kingdom Metazoa; phylum Chordata; class Mammalia; order Artiodactyla; family Bovidae; genus Bos; species Bos indicus. The sequence goes on from NC_091770.1 coordinate 55,408,144, forward strand.
CTTCAGTGTTCATCTCCCTCCATTTCATACCACTTGGCATGTATGTGTACGATTTTAGAACACCTTCACCTTGATGAGTTAAATTTTCATCAAGAACTGATCAGGAGATTTTTAAAACCCAGAAGTGTCAGTTCTGTCTATAGCCATACCACCCTGAATATGTTGAATTTCATCAGAAGTATCAGTTATGCCAGTTTTAAAATCTCTTCTTCTCAACATAATTATTTCTTCATCCTAATGATATTGCCTAGCATGTTAAGATGAAAATCTGCAGTCATAATATGATCATACCTTCATTTCCAGAGCTAACAAAATTGCAAAAGAAATATAACAGCATAGTCACAACTGACTAATTTTTTGGTTGCCATTAACTACAGTAGACTTTTTAGCCAAGGCATATAGATATATAGTGGTTTTATATTAATATATGCTATATAAAAAGAAATATAAATTGAAACTGTGGCAGTAGAAATGAGTGCACTAGACATGGATTATGAAGCTGGTTTAGATGCATTCAATTTTACCTTGAAATCACCAAAGAAGTGTGAAGGCAAAGTAAATTTTATGCACTTTATATAAAAGTCAATAGTAGGTGTTTTATTTCAGGCTTTGATCCTGGTGATTCAAAGTGAATAGAATTTGCACACTTTAAAATTTAAGCACTATACCCACCTATGTATTATCTATAACTGTATCAAAGTAGAAATCAAATTTTCAATAAAAATACAAAACATTCCTTCATCACAAGGTTGTGAACAGAAAAACAAGCACCTGGAGTCAATAAAACACAAAAAAATCCATCAACTCTGCTGAACTACGTGAGTTTATACTAAAAAAAAAAAAACTTGTACTTGACAGGATTCTAGACAACAAACTGAAAATTACATGTCACATCTCGATCAATTCTTCTTCAATCACATTCTGTGATTAAAAGAGCACAGAAACATACTTCTTGTTCTGATATATTTATATTGAGATCTTAACCATCACTCCTGATCTCTGCAGTTTCTAATTCTGTCTCTGGCAGTAATTCTCCATTGCTAGAAATACCAGCATGCCTTCATATAAAATCAAATTCCACATATAAATCATTAGCCTGTTGCCTTTCTGTTAAAAACAAACAAACAGAATCCCAGATTTTATAAGCCCTCTTTTTTTTGTTATTCAAGATTCTCACAGGATGGGAGCCACTGATCAGCATTTCTAGCTGTACTCTGCATAGCACCTGTAGCCCCAAATCCCAAAAGTGTTGGCCATCCTGATCCAAGAGAGGAGTCCTCATAAGCAGCTGGGTACCACGTGAGTCATCCACATCTTATTCTTTGTGTGCTGAAAATGGGCAAGTCTTCAATATCAAAGAATCTGAAGGTGTATGGAAAGGAAACAGATTTGGGTTTTCATAGGGCATTTGGCACTTTTTGTTTTTCAGATCAAAGTTCTCCAGAGGGTCTGGCAGCAGTAGCTCTGTGCCTGTCATCACTGACTCCTGGCTTGACCCAGGGGCCTACACGTTGGTTAGGGATGGGAGTGGTAAGGAGGGAAGGACACGGGTTGGCTGCTCTGTCTCAGTCTTGCCTGGGGTTGTTTCAACAGGGCCCAGAGTGAGTTTCAAAAGATGGGAGCAGATTTTCAGACTCCCCATTCTCTACCTGACAACTACACAGGCCATTCCTTCAATATGTAATGGCAAGGCCTCGCTACATTTTCCCACTTTATGCTGAATTCTTCCCAACTCAGGAGTCCAGAACATGAGGAATGCAGATCATTCACAGTTACAAGACCTGGGCATCAACAACATCACCTCTGCTGAATACATAATTCAGTGCTTTTCAAAACAAAGAATATGATTTCATCTCCTTCATCTATTTACCAGTCTACAGGAACTACCTCATTTTACACCTGTAGGAGAGAACAGCTGCTGTCGCTGCTGCCATATGAATAGGTTTTACTAATATCCACTTGAAAACTTGAAGACTCATTCTCATAACAATTTCTAAATGCACAGTGAATCAATAAAGTTCCCCCAGATTCTATTACAGTTAGAAGTTTCCACCTTAACCAACTCAGTCCAAACATTGAGAATCTGTATTTTCTAATGCCTCTTAGGGGTGAAGATTAGCCATCCACTGCTGCCCGTGATTTTGACATTACTCTGAGCAAAGGACTTCAGAATATCCTGTTATTTCCAACCACCATCTACTTTTACCAACAGAAAACTTTCCTCAATCAAAGGCAAACCACTAAAACGACCCAGAAATCACTCAAGTAAATAGCCAAAGTATTCCTCTGAAACCTGTTCCACCAATCTCGTTCCTTCTTCCAACGCATTCTGAGAAATCAAGACAGAGCTCTCCCAAAGCGGCTCTTGGATTTCACCTGACCGACTCTCTCAGGGCATCTCCTGTCCTGGAGCCACCTGATCGCGCACCAGAATCTTCCACAGCGGTCGGCACGGGCCCGAGAGCCTGGGACTTACGTTGTTCATGTACTCGCTAAGCAGGTCCTGGAGCGCTTGGCGCACCGCGTTGCACTCGGCCACGATCCGCTCGCGCCGGTCATCGCGGGTGCACGAAGAGTCAGCCATGAGCGCTGCGCCGCTAATGATGCTCTCCAGGCGCTCCTCCAGGGACGGGCGGAACCGGGCCTCGCTGAATGTCATGGGGTCCAGGATGATCTTGTTCTGAAAGGAGCACAGTGTGAAAGAAATCAGCAGAGAAGAGGCGGCTACCTTTGTACCCTGATCTCAAAAACAGAAATTTCTGAGACAAGGACTAGACTCTCCCTGGAGAATAAACCAACTACTTAAATAAAGGCTAAAGTGGCCTTGACACAGTCTCAACTTTCTGTAAGATACTTTGTCCTGAATCTAATCTTCAGGGAGAAAATGTCACGTTTTGTTTTAGAATGTGTTCTTGGGAAAGGCTGTATCAATGGAAGGGTTTTCCAAAGAGACTGTGACACTTGACTTTTTTTTTTTTTTTTTTAATTTGTAGGCATCTAGGAAAACACATTTCAGTGTAGCACTTTGGGAGACTATGAGAAGATTTTAAAGCCCTAGACTAGAACACACTATGTAGTAGACAACTTAAGGATGCATTAGTGGTGACTTGTGTACCAACTGTGTCCCCTCATTAGAAGCAAAGGGTCTCATGGCAGGATGCTGCTTGAAACCTGAGTAAATAGCATCCAACAGGCACATACATTACAAGTTACAATACCTCCCACTAGGAACTAATGCTTAGCTACCTAATGCGAAGGACTGACTCACTGGAAAAGACCCTGATGTTGGGAAAGATTGAAGGCAGGAGAAGGGGGCCTCAGAGGATGAGATGGTTGGATGGCATCACTGACTCACTGGACATGAGTTTGAGCAAGCTTCCGGAGTCAGTGATGGACAGGGAAGCCTGGAGTGCTACAGTCCACGGGGTCACAAAGAGTTGGACATGACTGAACAACTGAACTGAATTGAGGAACCAATGTGTTGTATAAAAACTAGATTTCTAGAAAAGGATTCATAATGTGTGTGCATGTATCTGTGTGTGATTGAGATGCACAGAAATATGCATCCAGAATTCAACAGATATATCAGCCTGTGTGAAGATCTGAGAATCATCAGGTCTATGTGAATGCAAGGTAGTGAATGGTATACTAGCAAAGTGAACAGAATAAGAGCAGACCTAAGAAGGCCCAATTAATCTCAACTTACAAAGGTTTACAGAAAGACAAGAATTAAAAAGAAGACTGAAACTATAGTCAGATAGAAAGAGCAGAATCTGAAGAACAATAATTCTAGCAAGTCAAGGGAGCAGAAACACTGATGAGGTGTGTGGTGACCAACTGCAGGAAACAAAAGAGACAATACTGACTTTGTCCAATGGTTGGTTTCTACTGGGAACCCCTTTTCTGCTCCGAACAAGGAAGACATTCCAGCAACATTAATCCAAGTGAAATGAGCAGCTGCAGGAAATGGTTTCCTCATCTTCACTGGTGGTACACACTCAGACATCCAAGGACCACCATGGTGGTGATGGAGTAAATGATCTTCCAACTCTAGGATCCTTTGGCAGGACTGCCTTGCCATCCTTTGATGTCATATATACATATATCTAAGAAAACACAATTTATCATATCTACAAATCTAATCGGAGAAGGCAATGGCACCCCACTCCAGTACTCTTGCCTGGAAAATCCCATGGATGGAGGAGCCTGGTGGGCTGCAGTCCATGGGGTTGCGAAGAGTCGGACATTACTGAGCGACTTCACTTTCACTTTTCACTTTCCTGCATTGGAGAAGGAAATGGCAACCCACTCCAGTGTTCTTGCCTGGAAAATCCCAGGGATGGGGGAGCCTGGTGGCTGCCGTCTATGGGGTCACACAGAGTCGGACACGACTGAGGTGACTTAGCAGTAGCAGCAGCAACAAATATAATAAAGAAAGCAAATGAGAGTAGGTAGTTATAGCATTGCCCACCTGCCACCTGCTGATACACAGTATGTGCCTACTAGATTGCTTAGTGCTAAAAAGAGGGTGAAGATCATAAAAAAATAAAAATAAAAAACCTTGGGTAGAATTTTTTCCTAATAGGGATATAAAATAGCTACTTAGTTATTACAAAATAGATTCAGGTATGCACTCTGGGAAAGCCTGTCCTAACTCTCCAAAGCATCCTAAGGTATTTGAGGAGGGGGGCACTTCCCTGGTGGCTCAGCCAGTAAAGAATCTGCCTGCGATGCAGGACACCTGGCTTCAATTCCTGGATCGGGAAGATCCCCTGGAGTAGGGAATGGGAACCCACGCCAGTATTCTTGCCTGGAAAATTCCATGGATAGAGAAGTCTGGCAGGCTACAGTCCATGGGGTCCCAAAGAGTTGGATATGACTGAGCAACTAAGCACGTATGCATGCACATGCTCAAATGATCCATGGCTCTGATTCTCTGATTCCTGTTAAAATGCAGAACTCCATGACAGGGAGATCCTTTGAGCACAAAAGTATGACATCCTGAGGAATGAATGAAGCAAGTGATGACTTACAAGGAAGCACTCACTAAACACAGACCAGGTCTGAGGTCCACTGGAATCGTGGATTTCCTAGAAATTTACTCATTGGTCAAAGTTCTCTCTTCAGTTTAGAGGATGAACAGGAGATATGCTATTCTGTGATAGGTTTTGGCATAAAGACTACCTTCACATTTGCATTTTCTTAGGTCTTAGAAAAAGGACAATCTTTACTTAACTCAGAATAGTGTTACTCAAATCCTGTCCCTTGTGCCCAAGCAGCCTCTCAAACAGTGTCAAAAAATCACATGGAAGCCTCAGTACAGTGGATGGCTTTGCAGCTAGAGGTGTCCTGCCCCATTTGCCATCTGTTCTAGAGCTGTGTCTGCAAGGACTCTTCCCAATGGGATCCATATGTGTTCTCTCTCCCTTTCTACTGCTTTTCAGATGATGCATTTATATATATATTTTTACCATGTAACATGCATTAAGTACTGATACTCTAATTAAAGAAATAACTAATCAAAATATAATTAGGCTATTATCCTTTATAAGGATTACTGATTTTTGAAGTACTCTTTTATAGAAATTCCTGTTAACATAATACAGTGAAAAGTATTTGTTCTGCTTTGAGGTTTCAGGAGACTCTTCAGAGTTATATATTGGCTTGAGGATAGATTTTTACTAAATTTTTGGACTAAAAAATATAAAGAAATGCCAACTTGATAGAAATATACTGAGGTAAATTTGAACTCAATAAAGGCAACTGTAAAAGTTTCTCTGCAGAACAAGGAAAATGTTCTATTACCATTATACTATTACTTCTTAAAGTATTTTCCATGGAATCTGAGCCTAGAGATGTAATGTTTTGATAAAAAATTAAGTTTTCCTGGCCAGATATTTTTTGGAAATACTGCATGGCCCAGGATACATTAACACATGAAATGCTTTGGGGAATTCTGCATTAAAGAAGTCAGTTTACGGCAGCATTCCTCAAACCTATTTGAGCCTAGAAGGGGTGCCCTTTTAAAATACATGTATTATCTATGAGAACCTAAGGAACACACTTTGGGGATCGTAGCAAGAGAAAATTTACAGCGGCAGCGGAATGAGCTCCAAACCTCCATGGCCCAGGGCTGTCATGAAAGTAAATGCACTGAAACATTGAGCTTGAAAAACTCTGCATAAAAGTTACACTATTCATCATATTTCTAATGGAATTATTCATTACTTATAGATCACAGGGGAAAGGCTTTAAAAAAAATCTCCCTGGAGAAGAAACAATAAATTTACAGTATTTCTGTCTATATCCATGGTGGAGATGGGGAGCACCATGATGGATATGAAAAGCTAGAGGGGAGAAGCCTCTGAGGGGAAAGAAAAGGCCTAAAGGGCAGTACACATGTGCGTGTGCCCCTGTGTGCATGCGTGTTGGAGGGAGGGGTTGGCTGTGTGTGTCTTATGTATGAGGGGTGGGTTCGGGTTGTGGGTAATGGGTATGGGGATAAACTGGGGGCAGAAGGTATGGGTTGTTGGGGTGTGTGTGTGTGCGCATGTGTTTATTTTCAGAAAACTGGAGAGCTCTCAAACAGGCTTTAGGAAATCAGAAAAGAATATGAAAAAAAGAAGAACCAGATGAAGTCAGTGGCTTAAGGACTAAAGGATAAGACCATCTACTGTTGCTAAAGTGATAGGAAAAAACAAACTCCTAGAGCTGGATCCTGAGCAAGAAATTCAGAGAATGAAAGTCTAAGATGAATGTAGGAGTGCTGCTTCTGAATTATTTGGGAATTACTTTAAAAAGAAACACTTAGGCAAGTTCTCTTTGCTAGCACACTTGGGGGTCATTTCACATCAGTATATACATCTTATTTTCTAGCATCAGCTCAGCAGGTCTTCGGCTCTCTATGCGGCTGCCCTCTACTGGCCAGATGGCGCTCAGCAGCAGCAGCACCCAGGATCAAACCCAGCTCCCTGGTCACTGAGGGAACATTTCACGGGTAACATGCAAGCATCAAACAGAGAAAAAGGAAGGCCAAGGATTCCTGGCTCTCCCTTTATGACAAACATGTGCTTCCACAAGAGGATTTTATGCTGTTTCCAAGTGTACAGGCTTATTTCTTTTAGTCCACTGAGATTTTACATTTTAAATATCTAAGTCCCTTGTTTGCATTCTTAAAGCTCATTTAATCTTTTTATCCTTTTGATATTTTAGCTCATCTTATATTGTCATTTTAGTTCATTTTAAAATTGTGGGACTGCATGTTTTTTATCTTTTTCTTCTTTTTTTAAAATAAGGCTTAATTTCTTTTTATCTTGTCTATTTTCAGACCCTTTATAATAACTGAACTGCATATCTTGCATAATATTTTGTGCGTTGTGATTTTTACTTATTTTTATTAACATCTTTACTTTAAAAATCACTGTTTTCATTCTGACAGTTTATAGAGTGGTAACTGGAAAACATGACCACAAAGACAGAAGCCACAATAATTCACTCCCAAGAAAAGGGGGCTAGAATCCTCTTCTACCATCAAGTTGGTGCTGTAATAGTCTCTCTCATCCTACATAACTGATTTCCCATTTTTTTCCCAGTGTTGAACTGTATAAAAGTTTTAACTTGAAATAATTCAGGGAACCATATATTTTGAAACTACTTCCCAGAATAATACATTCACCTGTACTCAACCCACATACAACTGTTACAAGAGCACTGTTTTTAAATCACCCCTATCATCCATTCTCTTTACAAGGACTCACATGATCTAAAATTTCAGGAATATACCCAGATGCTGAGTTATACTTGCTGCAAGCTCTGACACCACAGGGTGCAGCAGAGAGACCAAAGCAAGAAGCTGAATGCATTTCAAATGGTTTGATAGGTCCACAATTCTGTGCCCCTGATATTACCACCTCCATCTTATTAAAGAGGAAGATGGTGACAGATATGTTTCTCCCTGGACATCCAGCTAGGAGACAAAGACACCTGGCTTTGAGCACAGGGCTTTAGACTTTAAGTTTAGTGTTCCTTCCACTGTTTCAGACTGCCCATATTAAGTTAAATTGAGTCTAACAAATCATAATTATAAAAGTATATTTCTTATTTAAAAATAAATAAGTTCTCTGAAACCAAATATAATGGCATAAGTATCATCCATCATACTATCTTCTTTTATGGAATTTGGGTTAACTTGCCCTTCCCATGGGTAGTTGAAAGTATAGCTATTAATTCAAGAAACAGGTGCCAGTTACTTCGGCCCAGATCAAAGAATCCTTTATTTCAAGAGGTTCACTGTCTAGTCAAATATTAAAAAACAAAAACATGTTGAACCAACTGTAATTTGAAAAATATACCCATGTTAAGGAATGACTGAGTGATGGGAATCTGCACAGTTCAGAGGTTGAAGGTAGACACAGAGATCTTCCTGGAGATTATTCCTTAATGGAGACATAAAGAGTGACAAGCAGTTGACCAAGCAAAATTAGAGGCAATGGAGACAGAATAGGAAGTGGGAACAAATGCACAATATACAAAGTGTATCACAGTATACCAAGTGTATCAGAAGCAATTTACTGAAGCTGAAGTGTTAAGTCTGAAATCACAGGTGTGGTGTGCCATGAAGGGGCCCTAAGCAACTCTCATTTAAGAGAAACTTTTGCGTAAACATAGTTAACTGACCATATCCACCTGCTGCAACTATAGATCCACCAGTTTCACAAGGAGTCACATTTGACCCCAGCAGCCCCCGTCAATCACAGAGCCATTTCCTGTCCAGTGGGGACTTCTTGGGCAGGCAACCTCTGCTCTCGCTCTAGCCTCCTTACTGGCCCGGGTGAGACCCGCTCAAAACTGTGCCAAGGCTCTTCCTACACTGTCCTCTCTTTCCTGCTAATTTCACAGGCAGTTGACCTGCATAGCAGTTAAAAAGCTCTCTTGGCCTATTTCTGCTGGTTCTCTCCCACCTAATCCTCCACAGACAATTCCTTTATTACACATCTAATCCCATCTGTTTTGGGATTTGTCTGTCTCCAAGGACCCGAAAGGACAAAAAAGGAGACAAAGTTGGTGAAGTGAGCAACAGCCAGATCTGAGGAGCCTTCTCTGCTCTATTAGGATGCTTTCACTCTGTAAATGCCCCTTCAGACACTGGAGAGTCATCAAGAGTTTGAAACATAAGAGTGACATAATCCTGTTTGGCTTTAGAAAGTTTTCCCCAGCAGTCAGGGAAGGCAGCTTTGGCAGAAGGAGAAGGCAGGGAGCAATTATCAAGCCTTCAGAACCCAGAAGAAAGATGGGCTGAGTACAAGATTGTGTTTGTATAAAAAAGATTAAGGACATTGTATTGGGACACATTGAGAATGTGAATCTACAAAATTTGGAGATATATTGGCTATAAGAATGTAGAAGGAGTCAAGGATAAAACCTAAATTTCTGGCATGAGTAACATCAAAATGCACATATCAACCAGTTCTATCCTGGGTGTCAGCATCCTGTTTTGTAAGTAAAGTTTTATTAGAACAGTCAGGCCCATTCATTTACATACTGTCTATGGCTATTTTCACACTGCAGTGGAACAGTTTAAAAGTTAGGACAGAAACTGTATGGGTTGCAAAGTTTGGGATATTTCCTGTTGACTCTTTAAGAAAACATTTGCTGATTTTGAACAACTGTTAACAGGTAACAGATAAAGAAGAGCAGGTCTAGAATGTCTATGATTTATTTAAGTAGAAAAGTCTGGTGGAAAGTTGATTATAAGTACTGATATATGAAAATGGGCCAGCTATAAAGTGGAGTAGCCTTAGAATAAAGGCTGGAGTGGCAGCCATGAGAATGGATGTCCTATCCCAAGGCGATGGAACAGAATGAGAAGATCAGTGAATCCCAGACAGACTGGGAAACCCTCAATATATCACAGAAAAAAAAGTCCACAAATGACATGATAAAGAATGGTCAGAGAGATCTGATCAGACCTAGGAATGATTTTATTGCCGTAGTTTACAAGGAAGGATACTAGGGAATTTTATAAAAAGGGTAAATAAGCTCAAGACTGAAAATGTTCAGTGAAACTAAGAGGTAAGAAGTTACCAGTGGCAAATTGTGTGCTTACATGTGTATATCTGTGTGAATGCAATATTTATTTATTTATTTTTATTTATTTATTTTTTTGCAACCCTGCTTTAGTTCTGTTTTACAATTTGTGCTTTTGTTAGTTTTATTCTTAACTGGTAAATATAATTTTTGATTTCCTTTGTTTGCTGGGTCACTCTACTGTACTTTATTTTTGTTGGACTGTTTTGACATTGCTTATGGGTGTATATCAGAGAAGGCAATGGCAAACCACTCCAGTACTCTTGCCTGGAAAATCCCCTGGACGGAGGAGCCTGGTAGGCTGCAGTCCATGGAGTCCTGAAGAGTCGGATACAACTCGCAATATTTATTTATAAATATTTTAATCCAAAAGCCACATCAGGCTCAATGGAAAGTAGTAGAAGCAATTTATTTAACTAAATAAATTGGAGATGAAACAAAAATATTTTCAAATTCATAAAAAAACTTTCAAATTCATAAAAATATTTAACATTTTCCAGAAGGTTCTAAAAACAACTAGAAAACAGAAAGAACTAAATGATATCAAATTAGGAAGGAATAGATAAAACTACATATGTCTGATTGCAGATGTTATAACTGCTCACTTAGAACAAATGGGAATCAACCAAAAATTTATTGCAAATTAAAATTTTCAAAAACTCATGAAAGTATTTATATTTATATGTAAAGTCAATTGCCTCTATACATACAAGAACTATCCAATTGGGAAGAGCAAATTTATAAGGACAAGAATTACAAAACAACATACACAGAAAAACACACTAAGATGTCAACTAGATACAACAAGAAATGTGCTGAAGAAAGGTGAATGGTGTAGGCACACACTTCAAGCACAGGGCAGAGGCAGAACTGGGACACACACCCTCTAGCTCTGGAGTCAAGTTCAATGGAATGTCCATTTCTCCATCTTAGACACTAAAGTAGTGTCTAGTAGGAGTGTAATGTAGCACATGATTCTTTCTACTTTCAGAAGGTATGGAAAACAGTGAATAATGATCAGAGGTCAAAACTCACAAGATGCTTTTTGTTGTTGTTGTTCAGCTGCTCAGTCGTGTCCAACTCTTTGCAAGCCCATGGACTACAGCATGCCGGGCTTCCCTTCCATCACCATCTCCCGGAGTTTGCTCAAACTCATGTTCATTGAGTTGGTGATGCCACCCAACCATCTCATCCTCCATCATCCCCTTCTTCTCCTCCTGCCTTCAATCTTTCCAGCATCAGGGTCTTTTCTAATGAGTCGGCTCTTTGCATCAAGTGGCCAAAGTATTGGAACTTCAGCTTCAGCATCTGCTACTTTGTTGTTCAGTCGCTGGGTGGTATCCGGCTCTTTTGCAATGCCATGGAATGCACTGCACCAGGCCTTTGTCCATGGGATTTCCCAGGCAAGAATATTGGAGTGCTTTGCCATTTTCTCCTCCAGGGGATCTTCCCAACCCAGGGACTGAATCTGAGACTCTCACATTGGCAGGTGGATTCTTTGTACTAAACCACCTGGGAAGCCCACAAAGCTACTTTAATCTACTTTTAGTTATCTATCTCCAACCGCACAGCAGGCATTATAACATACTTCTTCTACCAAGAAGGTAAACAAATATTTCTTAGTCTTTCCTGAGCTATGAATTAACAACCATCTTAAAGCTGAGTTCTTACCTAATGGCACTTATGAGCATGACTGGTGTAGGTGGTAAGATCAAGAACATAAAAGTAATATATTTAATTACAATTATGTCAGTAGAAAAGCTCCAGCACACACATAACCCTAATGGAGTGGTTTTATACCCACAGATTATGTTCCCAAGATTTTTAATGCACAGCTGAGGAAAGACAAGGCCTGGCGTGCTGCAATTCATGGGGTCGCAAAGAGTCGGACACAACTGAGTGACTGAACTGAACTGAGGAAAGTGAAGGTTTTTTTTTTTTTTTTTTTCCTTTACTAGCCAAGAAATTACTTGCTAAAGACTGGGAGAAAAATCTTATTTATTATCTTTACATCTTTCAGGCTTTCACTCTTAATTAAACTCTTTATCTCAAATGCGTACAGAATTTTCAAAATGCCAGAAAAGACAACAACAAGAAGATGATTTAATCAATTGTTTTCCTAGCTCTAATCTTATAAACATGGAAAAAGCCAAAGCTAGTGGTATGAGTAAGTTCTGTGTTTCTTTGTTGTTTGTGACAACCCTGTGAGATAAATGTGCCCTGGGTTTTTACTACCTACATAGTTCAAGGTAGCAACTAACGAAAAATAATAAATTGTGCTGTTCTACCTCATAAACACCAGACCTTCACCACCTACTGTCCAACATAACTATTTCAAATCAAACAAGCAGAAGAAAGAATAAATGTCAACATGCCCTTCTCCAACCATTCACTTTCATTTTTTAAAGATGTCGGAAAAAAAGTCTCACAAAGGAAGGTAACATTAGTCAAAGTCATTCTTCTAAAGGAATATGTCATTCTGGTCTGGAGTAATTAAAGCAATGCAAATCAGAAAACTTAAATGACAACGAATGTTTAAGGGAGGGAATATTTCTCCTTTAAATATTCTGAGACTTTTCCTGGAATTGGCAACAATGTACATGTCTTCACCTCCCTTTTTTTTTTTTTTTGCAGATGGCACCCCACTCCAGTACTTTTGCCTAGAAAATCCCATGGAAGGAAGAGTCTGGTAGGCTGCGGTCCATGGGGTCAGAAGAGTCAGATACCACTGAGCAACTTCACTTTCACTTCCATGCATTGGAGAAGGAAATGGCAACCCACTCCAGTGTTCTTGCCTCGAGAATCCCAGGGACGGGGGAGCCTGGTGGGCTGCCGTCTGTGGGGTCGCACAGAGTCGGACATGACTGAAGCGACTTAGCAGCAGCAGCAGCATCCTATTTACCTCTGTGTATTTAAACTGTGTTCTTTGTCTTGTCTTGGGGTATAACCGGGTAGGTTTTTTGGTTTCATTGATAAAATAGCCTTTCCTTCCTTCCTTCTTTTTCTCAAGTACGAAGTTCAGGAGTTTTTCTGTTTCTTGATGCACGAAGAAGTACAAAGCCCTGTGGTCTGGAGTGAAGGGTTCCGTAGCCTGGGTAAAACATCAAAATGACTGAGCCTTCCCAGAAAAATGGAAACTTTGGTTCAGTTCAGAGCTTTCTGTGGCTTTGGTCTGTCAAAGTCATCCAGGACATAGAAGTCACAGAGAATTTCAGAGTTGTCAATATTTGTTAAGGCATTTAATTTTATTCACTGTATTATTTTGCTGCTGAAATAATTCCAAACAAAGCATACAAATGAACAAGTCCCAGCAGTATCTATCAGCCAGTCATTCACTAGATGGTAAGACAGCATCACGACTCAATATACATGAATCTGAGCACACCCCAGGAGATAGTGAAGTACAGGGAAGACAGCATGCTGCTGTCCATGGGATCACAAAGAGTTGAATATGACTTTGCTACTGAACAACAACAAAGTATTATTTTTTAAATGTCTATCATGTGTTTGTGTGCTCAGTCCTTTCTGACTCTTTGCGACCCTATGGACTGTAGCCCACCAGGCTCTTCTGTCCATGGAATTCTCCAGGCAAGAATATTGGAGCTGGTTGCCATTTGCTCCTCCAGGGGAATCTTCCCGACCCAGGGGTTTAATTGGCATCTCCTGTGTCTCCTGCATTGGCAGGTGAATTCTTTTACCACTAAGCCACCTGGGAAGCCCAAAATGTCAGTTGTCAGTTTAAAATCTAATAATCCTTCAGGCAGTCTCTTCCAGTCTCCCATTACAGTGTCTATAGATAGAGGGAGGAAAGGAATTTTATAGCCCCGAAAACTGAGAATGACAGACATCTACTGATAATGAAGCATGGTCCTAATTCCGATTCTGAATGCTTTAAATCCTTCTATTAAGATTGACGTCTGAGATAAAAGCATAAATCAAGACCATTTTAATAAATTAACCGAGGTGTCTAAATCAAAAGTGTGTTATTTGTTTAGTTTTAAACACTAATTCTCCCTGTGGTGTATCAATAATTAACACAGATTCATTTTCATCTTTTTCATTCTTTCCCAAGCTTCTCTCCCAGTGTGAATCTTTCTATCTCTAAATACAAAGTTGTTCATAGTGCAACTGGGGTAACATTTGAAATGGAAAATACTATAGGTACTGAGTTTTAATCACCTAATTATTTTTATTAAGCTACAGAGAAACTCTAAGCTTCATTTCTGGATTTGCCTTAATTTTTAAGATTGCATTTTAAAATATATTTCTTAACACTTTCTTCTCAGGCATATACTTAAACTAATTATACCATTTATAATATACCTAAGATATTATTTATAATTAAACAGTTCAGTTTAATTGGAACTAAATGACAAAGATAATGACTTGATAATTATATAGCACTTTTTATTCTTAGATATCTAATGTTTTTTGAAAGAGAAATCTAAGACCACATTAATTTCAATTTCATTTGAGAAGAGAGTCTGCTATTTAGCAAGATGGAGTTATATATTTACCAAAGGCAATAGATTAAAAAAGCTGGGTGAGGAAGTCCAGCTGTGGACTCTTCCTCCTGGATGTTTTGATCTTAGGGAAACCGGTTTCATTTTGCCTAATTCCATCATCTGTGTATGTTGCTGAGTTGTTGCAAGCAATTCACGAGCACAGTCTCAAGCTCTGACAAGAACAGTAGTTAACAAATCACAGTAAAGCAAGGCAGAGGTATTATCCTCTGCTTTACATTATGGACTGATCAGAAAGCAAGTGTCTAAACTGTCTTTAATCAAATTGAGCCTTTAGAGGGTTGAAGAAAAAAAAAAAAACACTGATTTTACTCTTTGGCTGAAAACACAGCATATTATCGCTTCAATCCCCATAACTCTCTACATTGTTGACCCTCTTTTTAAACCAGTCTTCATCCTCTTTGACTTCTGTGTGAAGTGTTAGTTGCTCAGTCCTATCTGACTCTTTGCGACCCCATGGATTGTAGCCAGCTAGGGTTCTCTGTCCGTGGAATTCTCTTGACAAGAATACTGGAGTGGGTAGCCATTCCCTTCTCTAGGGGATCTTCCTGAGCCAGGGATCGAACGCAGGTTTCCTGCATTGTAGTCAGACTCTTTACAGTCGGAGCCACTTCTGGTGGACTTCTGTGTAGTATTTAATACAATTTACCATCCACTCCTTAAATTAAGCCTCACCTGTGCTAAAGGGCTTCCCTGGTGGCTCAGAGGGTAAAGTGCCTACAATGCGTGAGACCCAGGTTCGATCCCTGGATCGGGAAGATCCCCTGGAGAAGGAAATGGCAACTCACTCCAATATTCTTGCCTTTAGAACGCCATGGATGGAGGGTGGTGCAAAGAGTCACACATGACTGAGTGACTTCACTTCTTGTGCTAAAGGAAACCATGCTTTAATGTGGGTCTCCTTGTACCTCTCCGACAGCTCCTTCTCTCATTCCTTCCCTAGTTCTCCCTTGATCTACATGAGCAGCTGGCATATCTCAAGGTCCTGCTCCTTGTCCTCAGAAGTCTTCTCAATGCCCTCTTTCCTGGAGAGATCTCCTATCCAGGCCTTAGCCATTATTTAGTCATGAACAAGAACTCAGATCCCATGTCCAGTCTTGTCTCGCGAGGCCCAGGCCCTTCCCTATAGCTACACACTGACCATTGCCAACTAGATGTCCAATCGTCACCCCAAGTATAAAGGAACTCTTCATCTTCCTCCAAAGCTTAGCACCCTCAGTCCTATAAAGGAACAAGCAGGAGAGAAAAACAGGAACCTAAACTCTCACTTCATCCTCCTGGTTCGCTAGTGAGAAATTAGAACCCACAAGAAACCCTCGCTTGACAAAGAAATGAAGTGTTGCTCCCACAGGCTAGGTGCTTGCTGAGACCACGCAGTAAAAACCTGAGGAGTCATTCTGGCTCTGAAGTCCATGTGCTTGCAGCCTCATTCTCTCAGGCACTTCTATTTAAAGATCAAGCATTCTCGTAATATATGCTGTTGTTCAGCTGTTCAGTCATGTCTGATTCTGCAAGCCCATGGACTGCAGCATGCCAGGCGTCCCTGCCCTTCACTATTTCCCAGAGTTTGCTCAAACTCATGTTCTTTGAGTCAATGATGCCATCCAACCATTTCATCCTCTGTCACTCCCCTTCTCCTCCTGCCCTCAGTCTTTCCCACCAGGAGTAAAGTGGTAGAGAGGTGGACAGTTTGGATTAAAATCTTGACTCCAATTCCTTCTAGCTGTGACTTCTAACTGAGCAGGTTGCATAAATGATGAGGGTCTTAGTTTCCTTATTTATAAAACAGCAGCAGTATCAACAGCAGAACAACAGCAGTAAAATACTTTGTGTGTGCTTAGTTGCTCAGTCATGTCCAACTCTTTGCAACCCCATGGACTGTAGCCCATCAGGCTCCTCTGTCCGTGGGGATTCTCCAGACAAAATGCTGGAGTGCACTCCCATGACCTCCAGGGATCTTCCCAACCCAGGGATCTAACCCAGGTTTCCTGCATTACAGAAGGATTCTGTAGTTCCACTGTTACTCCACCCTCTACCCCATACTCAGGCCATTGTTGTCTCTCATTTGCTCCATCATCAAACTCTAAATTAACCTCCTTTCTTCTACAGCTTATTTTTCCCTAACAGATCATTCTTAAAATTCTTCTCAGTCCTTCTGCTCCACTGGTCCAAAACCTTCAATGGCTGTCAAACTACCTCTAATTACCAACTACTTGACAACATAGAGATACCGCTTATCTTACCTGGTGGTTCTCCAATTCTATTTTCATCATTCCTTTTGTAAAATTTGTCAAAGTCATCAATAGAACTAAACAATGGCTTGCATTTTTTCATGCAACCCTCAGAACTGGGATGTCATTTTCAGCAAGCACAACTTAAAGAAATGTAACTTCATATCCATTCACTTCAAGTCTCAGTTCAGTTCAGTTCAGTTCAGTCGCTCAGTCATGTCCGACTCTTTGCGACCCCAGCACACCAGGCCTCCCTGTCCATCACCAACTCCCAGAGTTCACTCAAACTCACGTCCATCGAGTCGGTGATGCCATCCAGCCATCTCATCCTCTGTCGTCCCCTTCTCCTCCTGCCCCCAATCCCTCCCAGCATCAGAGTCTTTTCCAATGAGTCAACACTTCTCATGAGGTGGCCAAAGTACTGGAGTTTCAGCTTTAGCATCATTCCTTCCAAAGAATACCCAGGGCTGATCTTCTTTAGAATTGACTGGTTGGATCTCCTTGCAGTCCAAAGGACTCTCAAGTCTCAGTGACCTTCAAAATTCTCTCCAGTCTAATGGCAGTATCTGCCTCTCAATGTCATCTCCCAGGACTCTCCCTAGAAACTCTTGGTTTGAGACAAAGTGGTGCCTGAGTACCACATTCCACCTCCATATGCTTTCATGGGCACTATGATATTAATTCTCTTTTGAAAATTGTGGGCCTCCCTGGTGGCTCAGCAGTAAAGAATCCTCCTGCAATGCAGGAGACTCAGGTTCTATCTATGAGTCGGGAAAGTCCCCTGGAGAGGAAATGATAACACACTCTATATTCTTTCCTGGGAATTCCCACTGACAGAGGAGCCTGGCAGCCTACTGTCCATGGAGTCGCAAAGAGTCAGACATGACTTAGTGACTAAACAACAGCACTGAATATTTTAGTACCTTCCTCCCTGTTGCTTGTCTGAAGCCCATGTTGACCCTATGCAGGGCAGACTATCTTCAACTCTCTGTGTACAAGACTCTCTTCTTAAGTCCCATTATTTAATTCCTTGTCATTTATCATCCAGCTTACCCATTTGGTTCTTGTCTTCTTGTCTGACATTACTATGCATCATTAGTGGGAGGTGTGTGTGTGTGTGTGTGTAGTCTCTCTCTTGTGTGTTTGTATGTGTGTTTAACACAGAGAGAGAAACAGAGGGTTAGGAAGAGACCACCAATTAGGACGTTTTTCCCCCACATTTTTGTATCTTCTACTACACCCAGCTGAATGCTTTGCACATAAGTAGTTGATAAATATTTGCCAATTAACAGATTGAGAATTCCACAGACAGAGGAGCCTAGCAGGCTACAGCCCACTGGATCGCAAAGATCTGGATATGACTGAGCAACTTTCACTTTAATCACTTACAAGAACAATGTTTTTAAATAATTTAAAAAAAAACTAGGGCTTATCCACATGTTATGTTTCTGTCTAAAATCCTCTCCTCCATATATCCTTAAATAGTAAAAATGGCAAGCAACCTGAGAAAAGAATCAAGAAGTGACATGAACCCAATAATCCAGCAACCAAATAATTAGTTACTGGATTGTCAATGGTTTAAATTTTTCTAAGTTTAATAATAGGAAAAACAAACATCTTATCCCTCAAATTAGTTACACTCTATGTCTGTGATTTGGAATGTTAAATTATCCACTTAACACAGAAAGTCAATTTATATTTCTCAGAAGCAATTATGACTTAATTGCTGTTATCAACCTAATAAATTACTAGGTGATTTCCACAAACCGGTTATACACTCAGATTTCATGTCTGATGAAAGAATAATTGTATCAATATTCTGCAAATATGAAAAGGAAATTGGTTCATTGGCCACGAGGGAAATGCATACACCTTGAGTGTAAACTCATCTATCTTTTTCTGTCTACTTTTAAGTACGCAAATTAAGATGAGAAAGATACATTTTGCCTCTCACAGGAATAATGTGCAATACGTTAATTGCTTTTCAAGAAACACAGCATGGCCTGACAAATATTCTTTGTACTTAATGAGGATGTTATGTTCTCCTTTGAAGTCTGGATTTTGATGTGCATCCGTTGATAATACTTTAAATCATACAGAGTCTTTGTATAACACTGGAACACAGACATCCAAAAAGGGTTAACCTAACTGAGAAGATAATGGATGCCCTTTGGAACACAATAGAATGTTTATGAAGGAGTGTCATATCTCCTCTGGGGAAATTGATATGGCCACAGTGCAGGAGGCTAAGAAGAAATTATTGGAGGATAATCTAGTGAGCCACTAAGATCAAAACAGTAAGCATTTTCATTTGTGAATCCTTTCAACAAACGTTTATGCTCACCATACTGATGAAAGTATTAATGAGACCTGGTCTCTGTCCTTCTGGTGTTCACATCTGTAGACACAGAACTGGGAACAGAATAATACACTTACTACTAGTATACTCAATGTCTAGTAGTAACATAAAAGGGACAGTGGTTTAGTTAAAAGGAAAATTAGAGACAGTTTCAAAGAATAAAGCACCCGGGCTGGTGCAATGGGATGACCCAGAGGGATGGTATGGGGAGGGAAGTGGGAGTGGGGTTCAGGATGGGGAACACGTGTACACCCGTGGCGGGTGCGTATTGATGTATGGCAAAACCAATACAATATTGTAAAGTAAATAATAATAATAAAAAAATTTTTAAGAAAATAATAAAGAGATACTGATTATCAAAAAAATAAATAAATAAAAATACCTTTTGAGAATAGTTTAAAGCCTATACGTACACACTATTATGTCTGAAACAGATAACCAACAAAATATTGGATAGCACATGAAACTCTGCTCAGAATGGATACATGTTTATGTATGGCTGAGTAGCATTGCTGTACACCTAAAACTATAACAACATTCTTAATTGCCTATACTTCAGTATAAAATACAAAATTAACTAATAAAAAAAGGCAAAGATTTCAAAGAAAGCGTCACAAGAGGGAACACGTGAAAGAAAGAGCAATTGTACATCTGAAAAATAACAAACATTAATTATGACAGGACATGGAACAGAAGGTGAGAAAAAAGAGAATCTGAGATAAACGAGGTAGTCGGGGTCCTAGTGAAATGATCTGATGCCATGCTAAGAACTTTAAACTACATTCCAGAGATGGAATTTCACTGGTAAAGAAAACATAATATCTGATTTGCATTTTGGTAAAGCTAGACCATCAGAGGTAATGGGATGGAAGGTGAGCAGGCAGAACAACCAGTGAGCAGGTTATTTCAATGGTTCAGGCCAAAACATGGACCTGAATAAACTGTGGTCATAAAACATGAAGGAGAGAGTGTCCAGCCAAAAATTGTAAAAGGAACTGAATTTACAAGAGTTTAAGATTAACTGGAGAGGAAAGCAGGTAAGACTCTCAGCTTTCTAGATTGAATAACCACATTTATAAAGGTCACTTCTGCTGCTGCTGTGGCCGCTAAGTCGCTTCAGTCAAGTCCGACTCTGTGCAACCCCATAGACGGCAGCCCAACAGGCTCCCGCATCCCCGGGATTCTCCAGGCAAGAACACTGGAGTGGGTTGCCATTTCCTTCTCCAATGCATGAAAGTGAAAAGTGAAAGTGAAGTCGCTCAGTCGTGTCTGACTTTTAGCGACCCCATGGACTATAGCCTACCAGGCTCCTCCGTCCATGGGATTCTCCAGGCAAGAGTACTGGAGTGGGGTGCCATTGCCTTCAGTCGTGTCCAACTCTGTGCAACCCCATAGATGGTAGCCACCAGGCTCCTCTGTCCCTGGGATTCTCCAGGCAAGAACACTGGAGTGGGTTGTCATTTCCTTCTCTAATGCATGAAAGTGAGAAGTGAAAGTGAAGTCGCTCAGTCGTGTCCGACTCTTTGCCATCCCATGGACTACAGCCTACCAGGCTCCTCCGTCCATAGGATTTTCAAGTCAAGAGTATTGGAGTGGGGTGCCAGTACCTTCACTGCATAAAGGTCACACTTTAAAATAAGAACTACTAAAAGCAAGGCTAGGCTTGACAGGGGAAAAACATTATGTTTAGTTTGAGAGCATTTGGATGCTTAGATGTTATCCAGATTAACATGTCACACAACCAGATGGACACCGGTCTGGAGCTCCAGAGAGAAGCTGGGACCAGAGAAACAGGCTTGAAGCGCATGGGACCCCAACCAGCCAAGCCTGGAGGTTCTTTAGTGAAAACTGAACAGAGTAAAGATAGAACTCTAGAGGGAAAAACACACTTAAGTGGCTGGAAAGAGAAGCAAGCCCAGGAGATGGGAGATGTGAGCGTCAAAGAGGCAAGGGGAAAAAAAGTCAATAGAGTCATTCTAGAAAGTTAAAGGAAATGTTACCTGGAGGAAGAATCAGTTTAAGGAAAGAGATGCCTCAGCATGAAAACAGTTACCTGGGCAGTTAAACCTCCACAAGTGGCAGGCTTCTAAGGCAGGTGGCTTGATGACTTGATGACTTTTAAATCTATCAAAATCTAAGATATATTGATTTAAACCCAAAGCACATGGTAAGGTCAAATACACATTTTTGTTTTTGTTGTTACTGTCAGCAATTTTGCACCATCAATACTTTCTCTCCTTCTTAAATGTAAATAGGTTTGAACAGTAAGTATTAATATAACCCTTTCAACTAAACTGACATACTCATTTTGCCTCCTCTGGTCTCCTGCAGATAGGTCACACATTCCTTCTTTCTCTCATTCAACAAACGTTTCTTGAGAGCCAACTATGCACAAGACCATGTTAAGTATCAGCAGTAAAATTGCTACCACAATTTTTTTTTAATGGGATACCTTTTAAAAGAACATGAATTAAAACACGTGATAACAAATGCACTACTTCTTTTTACTGTTCATGTAAATGCGTGGATTTACATGTGGATGCATAAAATAGAGAGCTAGTGGGGAGCTGCTGTATAGCACAGGGAGCTCAGCTTAGTGCTCTGGGATGACCTAGATGGGTGGGATGGAGGGGGTGAGGTGGGAGGGAGGCTCAAAAGGGAAGGGGATATATCTATACATATAGCTGATTTAGGACTTCCCTGGTAGCTCACCTGGTGAAGAATTTGTCTGCAATGCAGGAGACCCTGGTTTGACTCCTGAGGGAAGATCTGTCATGTAACTCAGGATTTCCACAAGCTGTGTCAGCAAGATTTCCTGGAGAAGGGATAGGCTACCCATTCCAGTATTCTTGGGCTTCCCTGGTGGCTCAGACAGAATCTGTCTGCAATGTGGGAGACCTGGGTTCGATCCCTGAGTTTGGAAGATCCCCTGGTTGAGGGCATGGCAACCCACTCTAGTATTCTTGCCTGGAGAATCCCCATGGACAGAAGAGCCTTTCCGGCTACAGTCCATGGGGTGGCAAAGAGTCAGACACACCTGAGCAGCTAAACACAGCGCAGCGTAACTGATTCCTGTTATTGTACAGTAGAGGCTAACACAACATTGTAAAGTAATCATACTCCAATTAGTAAAATAAAATAAAACAGTAACTACAAAAAAACCTTCATGTGGAGAGTCATGAAAGATGGAAGCCCTATTACTTCTGAGCAATCTGCCATTTAAGAAAGTGCAGCTCTGTTAGCTTTCTTGCCTGAATAAATGCTATCTACCTATGTTTGCACTCCATGTAGTTGGTATGTTCCTCTTGGTCTCAGTTCTTTTAGGCTCTTTCACTCTTATCTATATTTGCTATGTTCTTTTCACTGCTAAGACTCCTTGTTCTACTCTGTACCTCCTAATCTCCACCCTCACCAGCATTCAGCAATATACAAATTACTGGCCATGTCTTCCACCACTTATCTCTATTCCGCACACACAGCCTGTGGAAAGCCCGAGTTACACGGCAGAGGGTCTGAACTGCTTGAGTTTAAACCAGTCAAAATGTGCATGGTTTTACCATAGTTATTTGCATCCTAGAATTCTCTATTCTGCTCTAGTCTGGCACCACTTAACTGATAAGAAAATTAGCCTTTCTTTACTATAACATACAAGGCTGTGCAAAGCAATTAAGTAGAGCACAGAGATGGAAAGTTGCTAATGAATTACAAAGGATCTCTCCCCACTTCCCCTAGCCCATCCCTGTACACAGACATTGACTCTGAGTGCTGGTTTTAAATTAATTACTCCTTACTTAGGAAAGTAAATAGTGGTCACTAGGGAGTGACGATTTTATAACATACAGCAATTATTCTCTGAGAAAATGTATCTATGTACAACTGGTTTTTGCATAATTATAAATGTATAACCATAAACAAAAAGCATAATGAGCTGAAAATGACAACAAAGAACAAACTGCAGAATTGGGATTGCTGTTGACATTAGCAAAAGATATAGATGGTAAATCAAAGTTACTGGCAATGATTTAGAAAACAGTTTGTTTGAAGTTTCTGGGCCAAAGACACACAGGTGGCTTATATCTTATTTCCCAGCACATGATTCACCAGTAATGAGGCTTGTATTTACATTTTCAAGTATGTGGCAGTCTGACCATTATTTAGTTTTGATTGTAAATATATAAAATTTTTAGAGTCTACTTTGAGGACTAGGTCCATATTAACTAGATTTACAATATAAACTTTGTTAAAATAACACATTTTGAAACATTTTTAACTTACAACCAAATAGGTAAATTTAGATCATTTTCAAAAAAAACAAATTAAAATTAAATTATTTTTATACTGCGAAAGATAATAATACAAAGGCATCCATTTCTCACCAGCACCATAACTAGTATTTATTTAGTGTTTATGTCAGCCAGTCTACAAAGTGTTTTTGTATGTTTTATTAATTCTCGCAGCAAACCACCATGGCCTCATTAGACCCATGGGAAATGAAAGCTTCAGTTCAGTTCAGTTCAGTCGCTTTCAGTCTGAAAGCTTACAGACCTGCTTAACCATCAGGGAAGGCCAGGAGGCAATCAAAACAGTCCCACCTGAAACATGAAAACCAATGGCTTCTTTTACTTCCAGGCCAATCAAAAGCAGCTGTTTGACATGTAGTGAGTGGGAACTCTCAAACTCTCCTGTGTCAGTAGACCAGAAAAAAGACAGGGAAGCTTCCGGTTTTTCGAAAGACAACTTAGTGGCAATGTGAGAAAATGGGCTGAAGAAGATTGGAAGACTGGAAAGGAAATCACTTAAAAGGTCTTTGTCAAGATGAGACACAAAATTCTGGCAGACTCAAGTATCCCAAAATATTTATTAACTACGGATCTCATGTGAAAACTGGTAAGCAGGGACATAGGAATTCCCAGCCACCTAATGGAGGAAATAAGACTTTATGACCATAGTGAAATATGGTAAAGCCTAGCAATCATGATAGGTTAAGTGCTTTGGACATTTGCTCTGGAAATTTCAGTTTGAGACAGAACTCTCGTCTTTAACATTCAGCGCTTTCCAAAAACAGAACAAGAAATGGCCACCAATGATTTCCTCCCAGCAATGCCCTCCAAAGGCAGAAGGCACTGCCAGGCGTGTGGAGTAGAGACTTCAGAACTCATGATAAATGAAACTGGATGACATTGAATACCCTTTCCAACTTCAAAGTTTTATAGAGTGATGAAGAAAAGAAAATCTTAGTAGGAAATTAGTTTCAAAATGAATGGACTCTGTGGGTCTCTCCCTGTCTCTCTATCAAGGATAAATAGATAGTGTTCTATCATTAAAATGTCAAGTTTTTTTAATACTGACCTAATTGAAAAGCACTTTTTATTTTTTTAGCATTTTAAATAACGTTTCTAAAATCAAACTTTATAAAATGATTAAAAGAATGTATTCAATATTATACCATGACCCACCGGGAACAAAATTTATTTAGTATTTTTTAAACACTAAAATTGAGAATATGTGGGCATGAATTAGTCAGACTTAAGTAAGTGATTACTTTATGTAACCATCTAGTTTCAAGGACACAGTTTTTCCTGGTAATTACTGTGAAAAGTCAATATCTGGGGAGACTTTGTTGGAACTACAACCCTTCAATAAAGTAATAATTTTTGAACTAGGCAAACTAGCAAATGTACAGGTACTCTGGGGGCACCCCTTTTATAAATCTGTAATTCTTAATGGAAATAATTTAGGAAAGACTCTCTGCTGTTTGTGTGTGCACATGTATATGTGTGCATGTGTAAAATAAGATTGGTTTTAACCTTTCAAAAATAAAGATTTTGTGTGCCTAAGTGAGAGAAAGATGACAAGGACACAGCAAATGGAGTAAAATGTTAAGAATAGGTGAATCTAAGTAGAGAATATGTGGTATCCTTTATACTTGCAATATGTCTGTAAATAGTTTCACTTTTTTTCAAGCAAAATATTTTTTTAATTAAGGAATATTAGTGAGAAAAAGTTTTGGAAATAAATACAGGGGGTAAAAATTCATAGCACACACACACCCATATATGTATATTCAGATGTATATATGTGTGTATGTGTGTGTGTGTATATATATATATATATATATGAACCACTTTGCTGTAGAGCAGAGATTAACACAGCATTGTAAAATAACTATACTTCAATAAAAAACACTAATACAATTTTTTTAAGATTGCTTATGCTTTGGCCAAGCCTTGTTTGGAAGTTGCTGTGCGTGACAGTGTGGATATGGCTGCAGGAAAGTGAACAATATTATTGTATCTACCATCTGAGCCACCAAGGAAGTCTACTGTATCTATAGCTACTGTCAATTAATTAACAACTTTTCAATCAGGCCCTGATTCCTAAGGCTTTTCTAGGCATCAGGTTTAGCACTAACTTTGGTTAGAAGATGTCTGGCTGACATTTCTGTTAAGAGAAGTAGGGTTAAGAGGAAAAAGTTATTAACCTACCATGGATTGGGCACCTATGAATGTTCATACCATAAAATTACTGTCACACTTTTGAGGAGTCAACATTATTACTCCCTGTATAGACCCAGAAGCAGAGGCACAGAGGGAAGAGTTTTCGTGTCTGGATTCAAACATAAGTTTGTTTCATTCACCCTGCACCATGCTGTTCCATGATGCATGAGGGAAGCCAGCATGACCAGAAGATAAGCAGGGCCTCAGTTACGCTCTCACTACCTCAGCCACCTTCCCGTCTTACTGTCATGTACATCTGCGGGTAACCATTTCCCTACAGCCTTCGCTCAATGCATGTGTATAATCAGAACAAAACAGGGCATCAGAGAACATGTGGAGAAATGAGCAATGGGACTCAACAGGTTATAGCGAAGCTTCCCAGATACGCTGCAGGAGAAGTTCCAGAAGTGTGTTAAGGAATTTGGTTGGTGAAAAATCCAAATGAGTGTTTTTAGGGGCAGGAGGGGTGTGTGTGTGTATGTGTGTACGTGTGTGTGTGTGTGTGTGTGTGTGTGTGTGTGTGTGTTTACTTCACCACAGAATCAAATTAAATCTTATCCATGAGTACCAAGCACATTGTCATTACTGTATCATAGGAAGCACACGAGAAGGGGGAGGTATAAATCTGGAGGGCTAAGTATAGACAAGCACTTCTAACATAAGAAATCATAAAGAAAAATAAGACTAAGGAAGTAAACATTTTAAATTGATCACACTTTTCACCATTTAAGAGTTCACTAGATAAAAAGACTTGCTTGGTTCCCAAATTTTACAGTATGATTAATAAATAAATGATAATCAAAATATTTGCCATCATACATTTAGACAGTTTAGAATATGATAATCAATTACATTAGTATTCACTATTAGATTTAGTGCTAATTATTTGAAATAAAGATGAGCTCAGATCCAGAGAATCAATGTTCCTAATAGAGAAAATCATTATCCTGGGGAAAATACAGATTCTCCCATTTCCCCTTGTGAAAAGAAATAAAACCAGATTGGAAACATAACACTTTTGATTAAAGACGTCAGGGAGGCAAATAAATGAGAATTTGAACCGAAATTTTCAAGAAGGGTATTTCAAATCTCATTCTGTTATTTGCTCAGTGACTTTTTGCAGCTCTATGTTTGCTAATTGAAATGTAGAAGAGAAAATTTAATTGCCTTGGGATATTTCCTTGTTGTAATTATAATAAGACATACTATAAAAGCAAATGATGCTATCAGGAAATACTCTTAGGCTTATTACACCTTAAAAAAGTTAAATTTTCTTGGAAGCAAGAGGATATGAGAGGTATCAATATTCCGGAATAAGATTTCTCAATGATAAATGATGAAGCCAGATAAATGGGTCTCTGCTTTCTTGCTCAGGAAGAATACCTTGTCCCAGATGCTGGCTGACTGCCTCATGCTCTGCCAACAGAACCACCCCAAACTCTCCACCTGCCCTGAGCATCTCTTGTTATAATCTGCATCTGTATCTATCTTTACTGCCACCCCAGAGTTACAAACTTCAAAAACGGATTAATGCAACATCCATTGCATAAAGTTAGTGTACAGAAAGGTGTCACAAGCAGACTAACAATTCTCTGAGGGCCAACTGCACCTTCTTGCATCCCCTGAGTTTGGACCATGTAGGATGGATTTAGTTTGTGCTACACTTACAGGTAGAAAGAAACTCACTGGAGTATGACTTAATATTCTATTTGACCACCAGATGTCAGTGCATAGTAAAGAATGCTAAAAACACCACTGCTTGTTTCTGGGTAGCAAGGCTATTTTGGTGAGTTTAGTTTCCAGAGTGAAACCAGGGCAGATAAATTCAGAGATAGTCCATAGGGAGAAGATATGAGACTTGCTGGGTCTTCTACCTTGTAGTTACTGATATTATGTCCTAACACATAGGAAAAGTTCTCCACTTTAATAGTTCTCCACTGTAATAGTTCTCCACTGTAATAGTCTGTTGTTGCTTTTTAAAAGTAAAATAAACACTAATAAACGCATGCTAATTTGGAGCTCTGGTGGCTCAGATGGTAAAGCATCTGCCTACAATGCAGGAGACCCAGGGTCAATCTCTGGGTCAGGAAGATCCCCTGGAGAAGGAAATGGCAACCTACTCCAGTACTATTGCCTGGAAAATCCCATAGATGGAGGAGCCTGGTAGGCTACAGTCCATGGGGTCGCAAAGAGTCGGACACAACTGAGCGACTTCACTTTCACTTAAACCTAAATAGCTTAAACTAAATTAGAAAAATCCTAGATGTTGTAGAATTTGGATTAAAAATATTCAAAATATATATCCATAAATTACTAGGCATTTAATAGTCATATTGGTGGGACTGTAAATTAAAAGCCAGGGAAAAAAAGAAATCAATGCAAGAAAGTTATATTATATAAAAAATCAAATATCCCACAAAGGGCTGAAAGTTCTCAAGATGTCCCAGTTGGAATTATAAAAATGTTTGCTTGTTTGTTTGTTTGAATAATTAAATCTTACATTAATTATTTGGATATATGAAAATAAGAAGTATGGTTCTCAAGGTCTATTGATTATGCTCCTTCAACATGGTTCAGATACATACACTTCTTCCCATTTCTGCTCCCACAATGTACTGACATGCATAACCTCTCACTCTAATCACTCTCATATACTGCAGCTTTGCCCTTTTCAAATCCATTCTCCACCTTGCAGCCAAAAGCAAAAGTGAAGTCGCTCAGTTGCGTCCGACTCTTTGTAACCCCACAGACTGACTATAGCCTACCAGGCTCCTCGGTCCATGGGATTTTCCAGGCAAGAATACTGGAGCGGGCTGCCATCTCCTTTTCCAGGAGACCTTCCCAACCCAAGGATTGAACTTACGTCTCCCGCATTGCAGGCAGACGCTTTACTGTCTTAGCCACCAAGGAAGTCCTGCTGCTGCTGCTGCTGCTGCTGCTAAGTCACTTCAGTCATGTCTGACTCTGTGCGACCCCATAGATGGCAGCCCACCAAGCTTCCCTGTCCCTGGGATTCTCCAGGCAAGAACACTGGAGTGGGTTGCCATTTCCTTCTCCAATGCATGAAAGTGAAAAGTGAAAGTGAAGTCGCTCAATCATGTCTGACTCTTAGCAGCCCAATGGACTGCAGCCTACCAGGCTCCTCCATCCATGGGATTTTCCAGGCAAGAGTACTGGAGTGGGGTGCCATTGCCTTCTCTGAGGAAGTCCTGAGGGATATGTGAAAACAGAAATCTGACCAGGCGTCCCTCTGCTTAGATCACCAGCCACTCCCTAATGCCTCCAGTTTGAAGCCCAGCCCCCTGCATGGTCTACAGGGCCCCAGAAGCTTCCTCCAGCTTCTGGAGCCCTGTAGGGAGCTTCCTCCAGCTCCCTCTCAGATTTCTCCCTGGGCTCCAGAAGCAAATAGCTTACACATACTTTACCCACCATGCCTCTGCATGCAAGGATGTTCTTTCTGTCTGAGAAACCTTCTCATTCACATTCATCATGTTAATTCCTGCTCATGCACCACCTCTTCCAGGAATTCTTGGATTTCACTCTTCCTAATCTTATCTCTGTCACACACACAGGTTAGGTGCCTACTATGCATGTAGGTGTATATGATATGGCAGCATTTAACACTGCAGTAACTATAGCTGTTCAGTAAGCATTTCTCCTTTACACCTTCATGACCTCTCTTAGCTCTCCTATACTGAAACCGTATTCCAAGGCCTAGAGTTGCTATCTCAGTAACTTAAGTTCACATATTCTTAGTTACTTACAGGGTTTGAAGTAGTAGCCAGATACCTGAATCCAAGTTCTGAGCTCTTACCAAAATCCTAGGCTACTTCCAATAGCCATTAAGTGGGAATCACCTCATAGGAATACAGTAGAGGGCATTTTTAAGTATTAAGCACTTAGTACTTAAAAAAAGCATTAAAAATTAACACATATAACTGTACAGACATTAAGCCTTCAAAAATATTGGCATGAACTCAGAGAAGCAGAAAATTGCCGAGCTTGTCTGCCCTATCTTATTAGTACCTGAATTAGAAATCTGAAATTGCTTTCCAAAAGCTAAGCGGTCATGCTTACTGGCTTTCATTTTTACGCATTTGGCGTCCACCTTGCTAATCCTTTCCTGCCAGTGTGTTTATAGTATTCTGATGGGGTCTGTTCCTCTTCTCTCTCCACCCTCACTCTCATGTAAAGAAATACACAGAAAACTTTTTATCTTCTTAGCCAAACATGAAGGTTCCCAGATTTCAGTAGGAATGACTATACACAACATCAGAGAAGGAGAGGAGGCCTGGGGTAAGCCTTTCTGATAAATAACTATGTTGATTTCCACAGCAAAAGGGAGGGTTAGAACTGGGAAGGGACTGAACAAGACACTTAGTAAAATGTCTTTTTCATGGTGGCCTCCCTGCTTACCTGATGTTGTAGAAATCATGAAGCAATAAAACCCTTTGAGAATCCATGAGCCAGTCATAATTTTGGTTCATGAGTCCTTAAGGGACCCATACTTGCCCAGGAGCATCTATCTGGGCCTAGTAATAATAATAACAAATAATTTCCTATTCTAAAAGACAAAGAATGATATTTGGAGAAGGGGGTCAAAAGAGAAACTACTTCTTCAGATTCATTCAACACAGATCTCTGAAGTCAGGTATGTGGGCCTCTGACTTAAGTGATCTAATAACCCTCCAGCTCTCCACTGGAGCTATATTCCAACTGGATCCCAAACCCAAATCCAGGGTTGCTATTACTATCAGATACCCAGAAACTTTTTCTCCATGACCCCATTTCAGGAGCTGGTGTCCTGAAATGACTGCTGCCACCTGGAATCCTTCTGCTTCACCTCCTTCTTTGGACTAGACATTCTGGAATATGAGTGCACCCCCTGAGACCAGCACACAGTTGAAGTCACTCTAGGGAGTGAACACTGGAGCACTGGCTCCCTGGGGAGTGACAATTCTCTCCCACTCAGTCCCTTCACCATGTCGGATTACATTCCCTTGCCACCCTCATCCACCTGTAATATAGGCGTCACATCATTTCTCACTTTCACATTCCAACATTTCCATCCACTGAACACCAGATCAGTGAGAAAACCGAAACTAGATCAAGAAAAGAAAATACATTTAAATAGAAGGAGGAAAAAAAGAAGAAAACATGAGAAAGTAGATGGGAGGTATGAAAAATTAGGCAGAAATACAAGTGACAGCTCACATAGAGTATGTATGTCATGATGACATTTCAGCTCAACGTGGTTGTGACCAGACTGTCCTACTTCTCAGGCACAGATTTAAATCTTGCAAATGAGAAGTAATACAATGAAAGGGAAAGTATAGTTAATACTATTCAACACCTTCCTCCCTCCAAAGTTGAAGCAGTCAAGAACTAGAGAATAAGAGTGCAAAGGTTCCATGAATGCAGGGTCCCCCGAGATCCTCAGACATAGTGGACATATGAGGACATAGAGGAGAGACAGGAGCAGATGACAAGCTGAAAGAGGTAATAGCCAGTAAGCAGCAAGTAGATTGGAATCACTCCTTAACACTAAGCCAAAAAAAAAAGGGGGGGGGAAATATGAGAATATGGTTAATTATGGTAGTCAATTTTATTTCATTTTCTTTTTTGGTTATAGAATACATTTTCCTACAGGCTGAGGGGACTGAACAAGTGCAGAAGAAGAAACTGAACATGAAAGAAAAATAGAATTACTAATCAAGCAAATTCTCAAGTGAAATGGGAGAAGAAAGAAGCAAAAACACAACCAGAACATTTAAGATGAGAGGAATCTGAAATTAATATTAGAGGAATTGTCTGATTTAAAAGAAAATAAAAGAGAAATAGCTATTGA
This sequence comes from Bos indicus, assembly GCF_029378745.1. Taxonomy (NCBI): domain Eukaryota; kingdom Metazoa; phylum Chordata; class Mammalia; order Artiodactyla; family Bovidae; genus Bos; species Bos indicus. The sequence continues at coordinate 55,439,688 of NC_091770.1, forward strand.
TTTTAAAGACTAGGTCATGAATGGTGTGAATTTCCATATTTGGAAAGCATCTTTATCTATAAAAGAAAGTTTCAGAAAATAAGATATGGTACGTTCTCTTTTCTTTTAAGGAAATTCTGTAGGAATAATTTTTCATTCTCCTCTCTCCCATTCTTGAAAGTTTTCCAGTAGTCAGCATTGACATTATAACATGATTTACTTCTGAGCAGTCATTACATTTTTCTAAGCTCTTTCCAGTATCCCCCAGTAGATAGTTTCACTAGATAAAATTAACTACCTCAAACTGCCACGTTTTAAATAGAGGCTGATAGTGCCACTGATTAGCAGTCATTTTACTTTTTGCTGTTGTATCATTAGAGACTGTCTTAACAGTTTCAAGTTGTTAAAATACCAGGTTTCTTACTTCAGTCTTTTATTGGATAAATCACTACAGCAACTATTCATGTAGACAGGATAACAGCACCAGAAAATCAATCACCAATCATTGAGATCTAATTATAACTACCCAGGTAAAAATCAATCCTATAATTTTAGATGAAGGCAAAAATACTAATTTTTCCCTTGTACTTAATTTACTAAGAAACTCAAAGCCACTTCTGCATCCTACCTCTTGAAAAACTGTTTGACACAATGATGACTATTATTATGAAATGGACTTCAACATCAGGAGACGACTGAAAATGTATTTTCTATTTATATGGTTCCTTTTACTTCAGAATCTCAAAGTTGTTTGACTTTTTCAAATTCCTATTACCTTGGCAAGCATTAAACCAAGCATCAGGAAGGAATGTTACCAGAAAAGTAAATCACAGGAAGTCTGAGTGAGTTTCTCATCCAATGTAATATCAATTTGTTTAATATCTGAGAATAGCATTTAGAATTCAAGACAGATGCCTGTGAATTCTAAATCAATTCCAAGCCAATATGCCTGGGAAATAAAAAATGCTAAAATATTCATTATGTAAATATGGAAGAGAAATGTGTAATTTTGTTACAAAGTAAAGAGCAATAGAACATTATTTTTAGTGAGAAAATTTCAAATATCGTTAAGTGCTATCCAGATTTTTTGGTGTAGCATTACACCAGTGGTAGCATTATTACTTTTGAGAAGGTACTGAAATTAATTGCATTTATTAAATAACTGTTTTTAGGGATCCACACCAAATGGAGTTAGTATCTAATTCTACTGCTAATTGAGACAGTTCCACATGTTGATTTTTGTCAACATCTGAGAAACAAAATTTTAGACATTAAATAATGCTTTATGCAATTTACATAGCTTGGGAACTAATAGTCATTTAATAATAGAATATTATTTGGTTAATACACGTAGCTAATAGAATATACAATGACTTAGTTTACATATACTTAATGTAAGAATAAACCACCTAGTTAATATGTATAATGATATATAAAGTTAACAAAATATAATTAGTGAATTAGTTAATTTTTTAGACAGTTTTTATTTTTAAAAATAACTTCAATTATTATATTCATGTGTTAATTTCCCAAAGCCTTACTTGTCCAGCATGAGAAGATGCCACCCTATTAGAACAGGTGGAAAGTATATCAACATATTTTACTAATAGATTTTCCCCATATGGCCTTAAGTTTTTATCTTCTGAGTCTAAAGATATAATACCCAGTGATGCCTCGATTGTTAAATTCACTGTGGCTAAAGACTCCTTTTTGGAGAAGGCAATGGCACCCCACTCCAGTACTCTTGCCTGGAGGATCCCATGGACGGAGGAGCCTGGTGGGCTGCAGTCCATAGGGTCGCTAAGAGTCGGACATGACTGAGCAACTTCACTTTCACTTTTCACTTTCATGCATTGGAGAAGGAAATGGCAACCCACTCCAGTATTCTTGCCTGGAGAATCCCAGGCACTCTGGAGTCGGACACGACTGAAGCGACTTAGCAGCAGCAGCAGCAGCAGCAAAGGCTCCTTTTAATGAAAATCATCGAGATAGAATGAGAACGGGAAGCTGCAGGCATCATGTTCTTGGGAAGAAGGTGGCAGCTACTAAAGTGTCTGGACTGTCCTTCAAGAGAGTCCTCTGTATGTGCACCTCTACATTATTACCAGGTCCTCACTTAGGTTTTACTGTTTACTTTTTTATTATAAAATAAACTATGATTATACTGCAATTGATCAAAATCTAAATAATCTACCTATTCTTAATTTTAAAAAGCACCATTTCCAAAAAAAAGCATCATTTCATGAAATAATTTTGTATTTGACACTGTAATTTTCTATTCTGTTTAACTGATGAGACATTTTTTGTCTAATGTACTCACTAAAAATATGGCATTACAATGTGTTAATATCTAAGTGCATGACCTACTCACTTTTGTTTCCTTAAATTGTGGGTTCATCCATTCATATTCCAGAAAAACAAACCAACAAAAAACCCTTATCATCACTCTATCAAGTTCCAAAAAAACACCCTCCTAGAATTCTTATAAGGACTGTATGAATCTTACAAAAATTGATATGGTCAATAGTTTTTCCTACCTCTGATCCTGACATCTTTTACCAAAAAGGAAAACTTCCCCCTGGTAAAGGTTTCCCTAGTGGCTCTGATGGTAAAGAATCTGCCTGCAATGTGGGATACCTAGGTTCTACCCCTGGATCAGGAAGATCCCCCAGAGAAGGGAATGGCAACGCACTACAGTATTCCCACCTGGAGAATTTTACGGCCAGAGGAGCCTGGCAGGCTACCATCCATGGGGTCACAGAGTCGGACACAAGTAAGCGACTTTCACTCACTCATTCACCCCTTAGTAGAGTAATTCAATTTCCTCTCTTATGTCCTCTATATCTGTATCAGGATTATTTCTAGCATCTATAAATAAATAAAATTAAGTATTAAAATAATAATTTTGTAAATTTAGTAAAATAAAAGTATTGTTTTTATTGTTCACTTTGTAAACAGGATCTCTTTTCCATTATTTCATTTTTTTTTTTACAGTATGGAAATCTAGTGACTTTTATATGTTTATTTTAAAACTGATAAACTTATTGAAGTGTCTTATTAGTTCTAATGAATTTTATGTTGTCTCCTAAACCTTTGTGAATACACTACATATTAAGGCCCAATTTCTGGTAAATACTTGAAATTTATTACAATTAATCCTTATAAAATATTTTGGAAATAATACATAGTCTGAGTTCAATATGTATATATATATTTCTTTGACTAACTTAAAAAAATAAGGGAAAAAGGAGAGCCGTCTGTGAAAACAGGGAAGAATTATCTGTGTATGCCTATTATCTGGGCATGTGTGCATGCTTAGTCACTCAGTCATGTCCGACTCTTTGCCATCCCATGGACTTCAGGCTCCTCTATCCATGGGATTCTCCAGGCAAGAACACTAGAATGGGTAGCATTTCCCTTCTCCAGGGGATCTTCCACACCCAGGGATCAAACCTGGGTCTCCTACATCGCAGGAGAATTCTTTACTGAGCCACTAGGGAAGCCCTTATCTGTATATAAAGTGTTATAATTATCTCTCCTTTGTATCATCCATTTCCATGCCTTTAATTATCATTTTCTCCTGGTCCTCTTTTCTAACATGCAGTCAATCATCTCCTGCCAAAAATTCATGTCTACATATCCAAGAGCAAAATCATCATTTTTTTACACAGCTGTTAAATAACTGATTTTTCTCCTGTGAATTTCTGATACATTGTATTTTATCATTTAGAGTCTTGGTTCATTCTTTGTCCTTTTTCTCCTCTATAGGAAAGCATAACTCTTAAAAGCAGATGCTAATTATTTACAAATGTCTGTAGCTCACAACACATATAGGCTCTCACTGAAAATGGGATAAACTCAACTGAATTCCAACTTTTCACAGATGGGCCATATCCTGACCCAGAGAGTGGTGAGAGCTGTTAGCCTGGACCGTTGATGACAGACATCCTTCCAGCTCATTTTGTTGCCTCGAATATACCCAGGCTCACTGAGCCCTCCTTCCACTGCTTCCCTCATTGGGACACACCCCTAGAAACAGCAGGTTCAGAATGTGAGTCATTCAGGGGACTAGCAGAGGTGCCACCTGGGGCGCGGTGAGGCAGTCCTGATGCAAGGAAGAACGGGATTCTGGATAGGATGAGAGAACAATGGAGTTTGACCGCCAGGGACTGAAAAATCAAGAAACTGAGAGCAATCCTTTACTCAGACACAACATACGGGTACTGTACACCTACACTGCCTAGGACATTTGCCTCTTCAATAATGAAGTGCTGTGTGCTTAGTTGCTCAGTCGTGTCTGGTTCTTTGGGACCCTTTGGACTGTAGCCTGCTGGGTTGCTCCCCCAGGGGATCTTCCTGACCTGACCCAGGGATCAAAGCTGCATGTCTCCTGCATTGTAGGTGGATTCTTTACTTACTGAGCCATAGCAGAAACCCTTAATAATGAAGATAAACTTGCAAATTAAAAACTGTCCTTACTATAACAGTAAGGAAAGTTACAGTATTCAGGGTTTCTGCTTGAATACAATCAGATTCTTAAATATAATTGTCAGTTCCTTCAAAGACCAGTACTAGGTTTCTACCAAGATGTCAGATTCCTAGTAAGAGTGACATATCTTACTATTATAAGCCTCCAAAAGAGGTAAATCAATACTATCTTGGTATCCCTTCATCCCTAATACGTTTTCTCAGTGAAAACATACTCCCTTCTGGATACATCACCCAGATGCTTACATCAAACTCGTTCAGAGCCGCAGCCAGCTCCCCAATGCCCGTGTGGCCTTTGGCTTCATCGGTGGGAGAGGTAGCTTGAGCAGCATTGGAGATGCCGGCAATGGCCTCCTGGACTTGTTTGAACACGTAATCTCGGTTGGCTCTGGTGGCAGCAACGTCTGGGTGGCGGAGAAAAGCTTGGGAGGCTGTGTATAGCATTGTGGCATTCTTCTTCAGAGCCCCTCGAGCGGCTGCCATCTCATCTCGACAGTGAGGGTCCTTCAGCTCCTGTGTGTGCAAAACACAAATGTGAAGCTTGCCATGAAAGTATCTGTAACAGAGCTTAGAGCCACAGACTTCTAGGACCACATCAATTTTATTTGTATTCAGTTAATATTTTACTTTGTTTATAAGATGCTGTGTAATGACTACATGTGGTATTGGTATGTCACTAAATCTAATTTGTATTGATCAATACAAAGGTAAAAAAGTAGAACTATAAGACATGAGTTTGAGCAAACTCCAGGAGATGGTGAAGGACAGGGAAGCATAGCGTACTGCAGTCCATGGGGTCACAGAGTTGGACACAACTTAGCAACTGAACAACAATATAAAATATTTATACTCTCCGAATTCCAAGTCGAGATGCTCATTTCATGACATACATTATTTAAGTTACCAACCTAAAATCATAACGTAAAATAATTTTGTGCCTGGGAAATTCCATATGACCCAACAATCCCACTACTGGGCATATATACCCCGAGAAAACTGCAATTCTAAAAGACATGTACACCCCAATGTTCACTGCAGCACTATTTACAGTAGCAAGGGCATGAATGCAACCTAGATGTCCATCGACAGATGAACGGATAAAGGAATTGTGGTAGATTTAGTCAATGGAGCATTACTCAGCCATTAAAAGGCACAAATTTGAGTCAGTTGTAATGAGGTGGATGAAACTAGAGCCTCTTATACAGGCTGAAAGAAGTCAGGAAGAGAAAAACAAGTATTCTATATTAATGCATATATATGGAATTTAGAAAAATGCTACTGATGAACTTAGTTGAGAGTTGTGTTGTGGACACAGTGGGGGAAGGTGAGGGTGGGACGACTTGAGAAAGTAGTATATATATATATGATGACTTGACATATATATACTATCATGTGTAAAGCAGATAGTGGGAAGTTGCTAAATAACAAAGGGAGCCAAGCCTGGTGCTCTGTGATGACCTAGGAGGGGGGAATGGGGGGAAGGGGAGAGAGGCTTAATAGGAAGGGGATATGATGTCAAAATAGTACCCACTGGGGAGTTTCTTTATTTTCAGCTTTAAAGAGTATTATAATTATGAACGATTATATTATGATTATGAATGATTCACATTGTTGAACAGCACAAACCAACACAAAATTTTAATTTAATCCACCAATTAAAAGTAAATAAAGCTTTTTAAAAATGCAATACGAATTTAAGAATTACATGTCAGTGTAGGAAAACAAGTGAAGAAATATTTTTTCTACATATATTTTAGAAACTATCTCCTCTCTCTAGCTGCCAAGAATTTGTACATACTGCTCTTCCCATGTGAAATATCTGAGCTTCCCTATTCCAGCCTATCCTTTCCCTTGATGGGGTCCATCTCCTGAAAACCCACTCTCCATCCAACTCTCTAAGCTACCTCTCCTTCTAGCTGCTCCCACAAGGCCCTCTTCCCTCCAATCATTAAAATGCATCATGTTTTACTGCATTTATATAAGTATATGTCTTTCTCCTAAACTGTAAGTGTAATGAGAGCAAAGAGCCCTAGCTATCTTGTTCAGTGGTTCTTCAGTCAATAGCACAATGTCTGGCTCATAAAAATGCATCCAATAAATAATGCTGCAAGACTGTAAAACCTGAGCCACCAACAAAATAAGTGGCTTGCATGGATCAGTTAGTTATCAGCAGATGGAAAACCCAATCTTCAATCTTATGACACTGCGCCTGCCTCCATAATCAATTACAATTACAAACATGGGAAATCAAACTGGTCTGATTTTGCTTACTGCATCACTGGCACTTCATTATCATTTTCAGAATGGGGTTCAGTTTAAAAAAAAAAAACGCTCTTGATGGCAGATCTATCATTTTAGTTTAGGGAATAATAAAGAAAATAGATCACAGATGATTTGCTTTCTAAGTTTTGGATGTCAAAATAGTACCACTGGGGAATCTCTTTATTTTCAGCTTTAAAGAGTATTGTTAAGAAAATGTTCACAGTATTTTTAGAAATATTAAAGGCAATACTGTTCTCTCAGAGCCATGCAGGACTGCCAGCTGAGCATGTCTGGGAGAAAATTTCTCTAGTTTCAAAATGTATCATTAGAGGGTATTTGAACCACTGGGGTTCTATTCCTATTTGCTCAGTTGGTGCATAATAGATGGATGACCCGGAAACAGTAAATCTCATCCTCTCTTTTTTTCCATCAAAATAATTCCGAGACAAGCACATTATATTTGATATCTAGGATTGGTAAGACAAACTGACAATAAGAAGTAAACAATCAGACTTCCCTGGTGGCCCCGTGGAAAGGAATCTGGCTGCCAATGCAGGGGCCATGAGTGCGATCCCCCATCCAGGAAGATTCCACATGATGTGGGGCAACTGAGCCCATGTGTGACAACTTTTGAGCTTGTGTGCCACAACTACTGAAGCCCACATATCCTAGAGCCCCAGGGCTGCAACTACCAAAGCCCATGTGCCTAAAGCCTGTGCTCTGCAACAAGAGAAGTCACCGGAATGAGAAGCCTGTGAACTGCAACAAAGAGTAGCCCCTGCTCACAACAACTAGAGAAAGTCCCCAAGCAGCAACAAACACTCAAATAATTAAAAATAATGAAATATATAAATTTATTTTAAAAAAGCAGTAAACAATTGAGCAATCTATCCCCTTCTGCTTAGGGACTAATGGATCAATGCCAGTCAACAACATTTCTAAACCGAGGCAACTTATTTTTAGCCCTAAAGCTCAACACAGATAAATAGGGAACCAACATGTGAGGGAATCCTTTACACTGGACAATCTAGGCAGTGCCATTGGAAGTTATAAAGGGTCTTAATTAACTTCCAGAATGCCTGGCCAGAAATTTTATAGTCCATTCTGGGATATCTACACTAATAAGAAAATCTAAATATGAAAGTGAGAAATAGAAGTTAGGAAATTCTTTCCATAAAGATATTTTTAGAAACACTTTTAATCACATGGAAGAAAACTGTAAACAATGTAAATGCTGAGTTATGAAGAACTGGTTAAGTAAACTACTGAAGGTCTCATGTGATGGACTCTTTATGAAGTGAAAGTGTTAGTTGTTCATTCATGTCTGATTCTTTGCGACCCCATGGACTGTAGCCCCCCAGGCTCCTCTGTCTAGGGATTTCTCTAAGCAAGGATACTGGAGTTGGTAGACATTCCCTTCTCCATAGGATCGTCCCGACCCAAGGATTGAACCCATATCTCCTGTATTGCAGGCAGATTGTTTACCACCTAGCCACCAAGGAAGTCCCCGGACTCTTTATGTAGATATTAAAAGAAGTTTCCATAAACTAATAAAATGGGTAATATAAGTAAAAAGAAGAATACAACATGCATACTTATATGTATAGCATGAATATAAATGTCAAAATATGAAGATAAGCAATTGAAAGGCAATCTACCAAAATATTAGTACCACGTTTTTGTGGCTGATAGATGGCCATGTGCCTTTTTTTCCCTTCTTTTCTAAATTTTCTTGAAAGAGTTTGAAACAGCAACTAGTTAAAATGATGTTAATGAGATAAAAATAAATCATATGTATGGGCCTTCTGAGATGAATATCTCATAGTATTCCCATGGATTTTAATATCAGTTACATGCTGATGATTTGATGAGGTTTGATCTCCCCTCATCTCTCTGCTATTTGACAGTTCTACATGGATATCTTATAAGAATCTCAAAATCAATGTATTTAACTATGATATCTTGATACCACTTGATACTGCTAGAAGACTGGCCGCTTTCCAGTCTTCATCCATCTCAGTAAATTCACCACCATGTACATATTTGCTGAGACAGGACCTCAGATGTGAACCGGTCACATCACTCCCTAAGCTCCCATAGCCAATTCCACAGCAGGTCCTGAGTGTTCTATTTTCAATGTAAATTTGGACTCCCTAGGCTTTTCTCCATCTTTACTGCTGCCATGCTAAAGGAGACCATCTCTGTGGCAGGAAGGACAGGGCGGGGCCCCGGGATGGCCTCATCAAGTGTAGGCATTAGGCAGAAGACAAAGTCACCTCCTTTTTTTTAATTTAAATTTATTTATTTTAATTGGAGGCTAATTAATTTACAATATTACATTGGTTTTGCCATATATCAACATGAATCCGCCACGGGTGTACACATGTTCCCAGTCCTGAACCCCTCTCCCACCTCCCTCCCCATACCATCCCTCTGGGTCATCCCAGTGCACCAGCCCCAAGCATCCTGTATCCTGCATCAAAAACCTGGACTGGCGATTCGTTTCATATATGATATTATACATGTTTCAATGCCATTCTCCCAAATCATCCCCGCTTCCCTCTCCCACAGAGTCCAAAAGACTGTTCTATACATCTGTGTTTCTTTCACTGTCTCGCATACAGAGTTATCATTACCATCTTTCTAGATTCCATATATATGCGTTAGTATACTGTATTGGTGTTTTTCTTTCTGGCTTACTTCATTCTGTATAATCGGCTCCAGTTTCATCCACCTCATTAGAACTGATTCCAAAGTATTCTTTTTGATGGCTGAGTAATACACTTTTTTTTTTCTCTTAATGAGACCACAATGCATGAAGGAATGGCAACTAAAACAGAAACTCTGCAGCATCTGAGCAAGAAACTCTGAGCATGAAAACCATGGAGCAGGTACAATATAAATGCAGGACCTTCCACGTGTGGTGCCTGACGCGGGAGAATTTAAAGGGAAAAAACAGCTCTTAGAATACCTGTAGCGTGGCTTCAGGAGAAAAATGCCAGGACCAGGAGCTGATGCATGCTGGTGCAATCCAGGACATACATCAGCTCTTCCCTCAGTGAATGTTCAATCCCTAATCAAAAAGACCCCTACCCATTCAAAGGGCTACAAGATAAATGGCAAATCAACAACCCTGTGGGGCATCACTGGGTCCAAAGGACTCCCACACTCCTCTCCTTAACTTTTGCTTCTGCCCTGAATAAACTGCTACTTTGTTCTCTTTACTTCTCAGCCTCAGAATGTGTGTTTATTTTTCCTTTGCACTTTTGTGTTCCTAACCCAGCTAACTTTCGGATGAGTTGAACAAGAGCCTGGACTTTTGACAAAGTTTTTTCAAAAACTGTCACTCATCTAGTGGACTTCAGTCCCACCCATCCCCAACTAGTCTCTCCTCTTTGACACTACCCCTTCTTTGCAACATATCTAGAAAAATATGAAAATGTACATCTGAGACTTTGATACCAAACTCTGAACTGTTCAACCACTTGCTACTTACTTACAATAAAATCAGAACACTCAAGACTCTGAGTGTTCTGGCGCCCACCTTTCTCCACAGCCTCCTGCTAAGTTCACTGAAATTAAAAGTCAATGTAATTTTTTGTTTGGTCAGGTATTGAAACAAGCTAAATAAATAGCTTCTGGGCCTTAAAGCTTTGCTTCAGAGTGACTTCACTCCTAACCCCACTACACATCATGGGCTACCAAGCAAGACTCCACCTGAACAAAGGATTCTGTTGATAACAAAATACCTGAAAGTAATCGCATGAACTAAAATCATACAAACTCAGGGAAATAGTGGAAGACAGGGAAGCCTGGTGTGCTGTAGTCCATGGGGTCGCAAAGAGTCAGACACAACTGAGCAACCGAACAACAACAAAATCATGCCTGTGTGCCCATCACAAAGCAGTAGAAGCTCTTTGGGGAAAGGGACTAGATCTTGGTCAGATTTGTAACCCAGGTATTACTTCTGTTTGGTACAGATGAACACTCAAAATGTTGGCTAGAACTTTCCTGCTGGTCATAGAGAACATTAGAAAAAAATCACTGGAAGTTGCCAGAAATCCTGGGAGCAGTCAAGAGGGCAGGTGAAGAGGATTTTAACAAATCTCCCCATATTTAAATATGCTATTTGCTAAGAAGAAAGAAAAAGATACACTCTTTGGAACACACAATTCTAATGGTACCTATAGAACAAACAGAGCTGGCCAAATGGAGGTGCGATCTTGGGACAATGGGAGGCAGAGAAAACCCAGGCCACCCACCTTCCTCGGCGTGACTCAATACCTGTGCTCTCCTTCTCTCTTCCTTTCTCTTCCTTCACTCTCTCTCTCTCTCTGCCTTTCCTCTATTTTTCCTCATGTTTTCTTAATCTCTTTCATAAAATTTTACTCTGCATGCTGCACACTTGGGAGAGAGGTGTTGTATATATATGGTGCTGTCCACAGGGTGGGGAGGTAAAAACTGAAGCCCAAGAGCCCAGGGAGTGGCCACAGTGCCATACCAGTCTGACATTTTTTATTTTAATCAGGTCAGACATCGAGAACAGACCCGTGGTGTGAAGGGGGAGAGGTATAGGGAGGGATGGATTAGGAGTCTGGGGTCAGTAGATGCAACCCTTACATACAGAATGGATAAACAATAGGGTCCTGCTGTTTAGCACTGGGAATTATGTTCAATATCCAGAGTTAAAGCATAATGGAAAAGAATATTTTTGAAAACTGTATCTATATGTATAACTCAATAACTTTGCTGTACAGCAAAAATTCACACAACATATTATTCTAGATATCTTGCAAAATGGGGGAGTGTCAAATTACAATTTTTAATGCAATTTCTTACATTAAAAAATAAATAAAGGTTAAAAAAAAGAGAGAAAGGTTAGAGTCTGGTGGGGTTGGCAGGGTGGTCCCCACCAGTAAGGCAGGTGGCCTGTGATCAACTGTAAGTCCCCAGGGGGACTGGGAGCACCAGCAGTGTACAGTGGGACCAGATGTGACCCAAGTAGGAAACTGCCTTTGTGATCATAGGTCCTAGGGTATTTGATGATCTGACAAGTGGTTGATGCAGTCGATGATGAATTGTCCAGGTCTACAAAACTGCAAGATTATGCAAACTCACTCGCTTTCTCCCCTTGTTGTTGTTGTTCAGTCGCTCAGTTGTGTCCGACTTTTTGCAGCCCCATGAACTGCAGCACGCCAGGCATCCCCATCCTTCACTATCTCTGGGAGTTTGCACAAACTCATGTCCACCGAGTCAGTGATGCCATCCAACCATCTCATCCTCTGCTCCCCCTTCTTCTCCTGCCCTCAGTCTTTCTCAGCATCAAAGTCTTCTCCCCGAGGTTTCCAAAATTTTTCCTACCTGTTGTCTTCTCGCAGCTACGTAGTTAAGTTTCACCATCTCTTTTCCAAATTCTTTAAATCGATTTGCAAGGTCTTGCTCATTTGTAGCATTTTTGACAGCTTCCAAGGCCTCCTCCACCTGAAACAGACAAACAAAAAAATCCAATATATTTATAACTGGATAGTATTTCAATACTGGACTTCACTGGTGGCTTAGTGATACAGAATCTATCTGCAGCACAGAAGATGCTGGTTTGATTCCTGGGTGGTGAAGATCCCCCTAGAGAAGGAAGTAGCAACCCACTCCAGTATTCTTGCCTGGGAAATCCCATGCAGAGAGGAGCCTGGTGGGCTACAGTCCAAGGGTTGCAAAAGATTCGGACATGACTTAGTAAATAAACAACAACAAATTTCAACATTGCTAAACATGTTAGAAACACTATTTGTTAAAAAAAAATATGCATTAATATTTAAATAAAATAATAGGAAAAAAGTACCCCAACAAGCATTTATAATCAGAAAATTACATACTATTTTTTATACAAAAGATGTATGCATGCTGTCACTTCAGTCATGTCCTACTCTTTGCGACTCTATGGACTGTAGAGAGGCAGGCTCCTCTGTCCATGGGAATCTCTAGGCAACAATATTGGAGTGGGTCACCATGTCCTTCTCCAGGGGATCTTCTGACCCTGGAATGGAACCTGTGTCTTATGTCTCTTGCATTGACAGGAGGGTTCTTTACCACTAACACCACCTGGGAATTGTTATATAAAAGATAATAATTGCTAAATTTCTAAATCATATAAAACACTACATTGTTTGTATTTTGAGCTGTGATTTACATAAGGAATACAGACTTTTACTTTCAAGTAGAAAGATAAAGAAAAATAAACTTAAGAAGACATATGGATTTAAAAACAAATACCAGAAATCGTCACAGGAGGAAATGTTTTGTAAACAAAAACTGGAGGAACTCCTGGGCTGCAAAAAAGCTTGAGATGGCTTAAATCTGCATCTTGGCATCACCTCCAAATCTGCAGCAAAGGGATTGTAATTTTATTTTTATTTCATTTATTTATTTACTTATAGCTATGCTGGGAGAAGGAAATGGCACCCCACTCCAGTACTCTTGCCTGAAAAATCCCATGGACGGAGGGGCCTGGTAGGCTACAGTCCATGGGGTCGCAAAGAGTCAGACACGACTAAGCGACTTCACTTTCATTTTTCACTTTTACTTTTCACTTTTATGCATTGGAGCAGGAAATGGCAACCCACTCCAGTATTCTTGCCTGGAGAATCCCAGGGACGGGGCAGCCTGGTAGGCTGCCATCTATGGGGTCGCACAGAGTCAGACACGACTGAAGCGACTTAGCAGCAGCAGCATGCTGAGTCTTGGTTGTGGCACACAGGCTCCTCAATGCTGCCGGCAAGACTTCTCTTGTTATGCTGAGCAGCGTCTACTCTCTAGTTGCGGCTCTTGGGCTCTAAAATGTGGGCTCAGTACTTGTGGCAGATGGGCTTAGCTGCTTCAAGGAATGTGGAATCTTAGTTCTCAGACCAGGGATTGAACCCATGTTCCCTATATTGGTTGGAAGATTCTTAAGCATTGGATCACTAAGGAAGTCCTAGGGATTGTAATTTTAAGCTGTGATTATGCGTTGCCATTCCATGAAGGAGAAAACACTTAGCCTCAAGAAGTAAGTGAATTTGAAGTTTTATTGCCATTTTAGGAGGCATCAACTAGGGTGAACAGAGTAACAGCCACTGGAAATAACCAAGAACATAATCTTGAATGAACAAGGCACAAGATGGAAACCATATTTGCAAAATCACAAGTTCTTAGTTTTGAAGGGAGTTTGGTGGGGAGGTCTCAACTAGTACAGGCTTTTGAGAAAGGCAGCAGGAAAAGAGAGAGAGAGAGATGGTAGCTCTGAGAGTTGGACCATAAAGAAGGCTGAGCGCCAAAGAATTGATGCTTTCAAATTGTGGTTTGGAGAAGACTCTTTAGAGTTCCTTGGACAGCAAGGAGATCACACTGATCAATCCTAAAGGAAATCAACCCTGAATATTCATGACTGACACTAAAGATCTAATATTTTGGCCACCTGATGCTAACAGCCTAACTCATTGGGAAAGACCCTGATGCAGGGAAACATTGAAGGCAAAAGGAGAAGGAGATGGCAGAGGACAAAATGATTCCATAGCATCACTGACACAATGGACATGAATTTGAGCAAACTCTGAGAGATAGTGGAGGACAGAGCAGCCTGGCATGCTGCAGTCCATGAAGTTACAAAGAGTCGGACGCAACTTAGTGACTGAACAACAACAAAGCTCTGAAAGAGTAATAAAAATACAGAGAATGTATGGCCTACTTGCAGAATTCCAATTGCCTCTTGTAGTTTAGACCGAATCAAAAGACAACCTACAGACAGTTCATAGTTGAGAATGTGGGGATCCAAATGACCACTAAAGTGGCTAGAAAAAGTCATAGATTAACACAGTACCAAGTGATAGAGATACACAATTTGTTTAAATTGGACACAATCACAAAGGTTGCTAATCCAACTTCCTCACCAAGTTTCACTGGGTGGAGGAAGAAAACGGTGTATATAAACAAGTGATAATGGATATCATCACATCCTTTCCTCCATAGATATTATAATACCATTCAGTTTTCCCAACAGACTAACATTTCATTAAGGAAAGAGTCACAGCCAGAATGGAGGTTATTTTTAAAAATGGTGAAAGGAGCTCAATCTAGACTCCAGATAAAATTGTTTCCATTCTCATCAGCTATGGAGATTCTTCATCTTTTTTTTTTTCCTTTCTATTTGTAAAAACACAAAATGATTTCATTCACCAATTTTAGTCTTTTCCAATTCCTATGCAGGCTTTAATTATACTCAAGGAAAAGAGAAGTATAATTGAAAACAGAACTGTTGTGTGTTAGGATGTCTTTTAGGCACTTGAGTCAAAGGGCATTTTATAGTATGAAATGGCTCATTTAAACATTTTCATGGATTAATGAGAATCTCATATCTCAAACTTTTAAAACAACACATCAGTGATGTCTCCCTTACTAATAGATTTATAATCATTTTACCGTGGCTATCAACAGCATCACTGAGAGGAAGCTCTTGGCAGTTAATTTGTTCCTACTGCTTATTTGAGTTGTAAATCTTTTCTTAGGACATAAAACCTGGCCCCAGGGAAGACCAAAATAATTATCTCAGAAGGAACTAAATCTTGGATTTGTCTTATTTTATATATATATTTATATAAAACAGGCTTCTTGTTGGTTTTTAATCAGGCCAATTTGGAGTATTTATTTTGCTTTGTTACACATCACTTATTTTCTTATTGTTTTTCTCTGAAGAATCCAGATGCTCGTCTGAATTTCTGTTTCTAATTCAGTGAAGTTCCTTGGAAGAGCAACACCAGTGAGAGTGTCTGTCTGCGTAAAGGTAGACTTCGTCATACTCAGAGTTCCAGAGTGACAGGTATCTACTGAGAAGCTCTCATATCGAAACACACTTCCGAACCTATCCACTACCCCACAGAAATGGAGAGAATGGAATTAACATCTAGGATTTAGGATACTATCACCGGCCCAGTACACTGCTATTAAAGAGATAAATGATACACAGAGAGAGCAGGAGAGAGAGAAAGAGAGAATAAATACAAAGTGGAAGGGACCCAGATGAGGAAGAAGAAGAAAAAAAACAAAAAACAGGGCAGGGGGAGAGACGGGCAGTGTCCAGGCACTTCTGAAAAGTCAAAGTCAATATGAAGATCAAGTTTTTGCTTTTGAACAGAGCCAATGTTCTTTTGTTATTTTCAGGTGTCTGGAGAAAGCAAATTGACTCCTACATGCCAAGCAACAAATCCTCCTGCCAATGCAGGAGACACCAGAAACTCAGGTTCAATCCCTGGATTGGGAGGATACCCTGGAGTGGGGAATGGCAATCTACTCCAGTATTCTTGCCTGGAAAATTCCATGGACAGAGGAGCCTGGTGGGCTATAGTCCATGGGGTTGCAAAGAGTTGGTCACAACTGAGAAACTGAGCATACACACACAAAAATGAAGCTAACATCTTAAAAGGTAATCCTTATGGAGAAAAGGAACCCAGGACACTTTGTCTACCTACCTGCCCCACAGGGACACCTATAGGTCAGCACGTGTAGGGAGGGCTATGGACTCAGACTGGCCTGTCTTTGAGCCCCAGCTCTGTTATTTGTTAGCTCTGTGATCCAGGGCATGTCACTTAACCTTTCTAAATTCCAACTCCAATGTCTTCATTAATAATACAAAGGCAATAGAGTCCAGATACTACAAAAGGTTGTTCTAAGAATAATATTAGATACAAAATGAAGAAAAGAAGAAATAAAAATGGAAAATATAAAATAAGGTGGCCAACTAAGTTCTAATATAAAATAAATATAAATGGGCTAAATGCTTTAATTAGAAAACAGAAATTATCAGATGGGGCCTTTAAAAAGATCCTGCAATGTCACCTATAAGAGACAATTTGAATAAAAAGATATAAAATATTGAAAATTAAAAAAATGAAACCTTCTACACTAATGAATTTAAAAACCTACTTGAAATTGATAAATAGGAAAAATGCTAATATAGATTTTAGAAAGAAGTAACAGAACTCGAATAGGCCAAAAAATGTTATAGAAATGGACATGGCAGCCAAAGATGACTTTTCTACTCTTTTC
Organism: Bos indicus; assembly: GCF_029378745.1. Classification (NCBI taxonomy): domain Eukaryota; kingdom Metazoa; phylum Chordata; class Mammalia; order Artiodactyla; family Bovidae; genus Bos; species Bos indicus. The sequence goes on from NC_091770.1 coordinate 55,456,491, forward strand.
CCAAACAAACCAGGCACAGTAGGTGGGTGAAAAATGAAATGTAAAACAGCAAATACATAGCGGAATGCCTGTCAAGAATTAGGAGCTCCTTTCACAGACATGGGCTTCCCAGGTAGTGCAGTGGGTAAGAATCGCTTGCAGTGCAAGAGATGCAGGTTCGATCCCTGGGTAGGGAAGATCCCCTGGAGGAGGGCATGCAACCCACTCCAGTATTCTTACCTGGATAACCCCATGGACAGTGAAGCCTGACAGGCTATATAGTTCATGGGGTCACAAAGAGCCAGACAGGACTGAAGCGACTGAGTCCGCATGCACACACACACACACACACACACACACACACACAGATACTGACTTGCTGTATAATCTACCTAAGGGTAAACACTGTTTCTGAACGACTGTAAAAAGGAAAGACTCCATCTTGCTTTTGGACTATCTGCAGGTGACATGAAATCTGGGAAGAGTAGAAGGACACGGTGGTCTCATGGGGGAGGTGTTATAAGGGGAGTTTGCTGTGGCTCTGTGTGCCAAGCTGAAGTGGGAAATCACTTCCAACAAGCTGATAAAGAGGGCCCTCAGAGCAGCTGCCACATCCTTCCTTGTAATGAATACCCTCCTGACCTTGGGCACTACTGACAGCTGTTCTCACAAAAGCCAATCTGGGCTGAAGAACACCAGTGCAAGAACCCTCAGCTCTGGCAGCTCTGTCTGTCCTTAATACTGGGAGCCTGTGCATGGGAACAGCTGAGAAAAGTGAAAATTCTAGACAGGATATCACAGTGTCCTCTATCTTTACTGGATTTAGATATTATTTTCAAGCCTGTTTTTCACAACTCTTGAAATCTTTGATCTTCTCACAGAGTCTGCTCAATATAGCCCTTACCCCCATTTCCAGAGCAAACCTACTTGCCACTATTATTGACTCCACAATTGTGGCAATTTGTTTGAGACAGACTCTTTAAATCTAGTCTCCAACTTTCCTGATTGAAATTTCACTCATTTACTTTGACATCATAAAAGTAGACTGAGAATTCATAAGCTAACTCAATATTTTTTAAGCACCATCTGGGGCTAGGCCGACATACAGGGATGGGCACAGCATTGGACACAGGAGTCTGACCCTCCTCCTGGACTGTGTGATATGTTTCTTCTGTGCACACTCACTGTCCATGTTGTTACAATCAACATCTCTGTTTGGACAGACTGACTTCATTCCAGGGTCCTAATCTTGATTCTCAGTTGATTGGATTTTAAGTGACACCCAATAAAACAATTTAAAACAATAAGGCCGTATGTACAAACTTTCAAGTTGTGAACTTTCAAAGATGCCAACATGCATTCCCTAAATTGAGTGAAATTGCAGCTTGCCCTCCATCTCCTGTTGCTAATGATCCTTCAGCTTTACCATCTCCCACCTCCCCTTCCTCCCCCAGTCAGTAGCTCTTCTTGTCTGTTCACTCAATGCTAGCCCCTGTACACCAGCTGTTGTACTGGACTACTGTAGTTTTCAAGGCATTGTATCATAAGATGAAAATGTTTTATTTTTTTGTTTAATTGTTTTATATGTATTATTTGTGTGAAAAGTATCATAAACCTATTATGGTACAGTACTATAGAGCTGACCATGTTCGTTGAATACCTATGCTAATTTTGTTGGACTCATAAACAAATTGGACTTACAAACACACTCTTAGAACTGAACTTGTGTGTACATAGTGGACTCATGATATGTCATACGAAGTTCTCTTGTTAGGATCTGGATTTATAGCAATATTTTAAACTCTTAGGTTGGAGGAAAAACAACTGCAGTTTTGGACTCTGAATTTTAAATCATTATAACTATGCTCAAGTACATATTTATTAATCAAAATAGGAACCATTACAATCAACACTTTTTTGTCAATGAAAAAAAAAGCTTGTTTATTCCTGTAGCATAAAAATCCATGCTTCATGATTTGACAAACTCTTGGAAAGCACTGTCTGAGTCCTGCTAGTTGTGGAAGCATTTTCGCTGCAAAAGTTGTCAAGATTCTTGAAAAAGTGGTAGTTGGCTGGCAAGACGTCAGGTGAATATAGCAGATGAGGCAAAACTTTGTAGCCCAATTCATTCAACTTTTGAAGCATCAGTTGTGTGACATGCAGTCTGGAGTTGTCTTCGAGAACTGGGCCCTTCCTGTTGACCAATGCTGGCTACAGGCACTGCAGTTTTCAGTGTATCTCATCGATTTGCTGAGCATACTTCTTAGATGTAACGGTTTCTCTGGGATTCAGAAATCTGTACTGGATCAGAGGGGCAGCAGACCACCAAACATTGACCATGACCCTTTTTTTGGTGGAAGTTTGGCTTTGGGAAGTGCTTTCAAGCTTCTTCTTCATCCAACCACTGAGCTGGTTGTCACTGGTTGTAGAAAACCCATTTTTTGTCATGTATCACAATCCAATAAGGAAATGGTTCATTGTTATCTCCCAGAATGAGAAGATGGTACTTCAAAATGACATTTTTTTTTAAATTTTTAGTCAGATCATGAGGCACCCACTTATCAAGCTTTTTCACCTTTCCAATTGGCTTCAAATGCCACATGATCACAGAATGGTTGACCCAGTTCTTGGGCAACTCCTAGTGTAGCTGTAAGAGCTCCAGTGATGGCCCTTAATTGGTTGCTGTCTGCTTTCGACGGCTGGCCATCCTCCTCCTCATCTTCAAGGCTCACATCTCCTTCGTAAAATTTCGTGAAGCACCAGTGCCCTGTATGTTCATTAGCAGTTTCTGGGCCGAAGTGTAGTTGATGTTGCAAGCTGTTTCCACTGCTTTATGATCCATTTTAAACTTGAACAAGAAAATTACTAGAATTTGCTTTCTAACATAATTTCCACAGTCTAAAATACACATAAAATAAGCAGCAAGCAACAATTCATTAACAAAAAATGTAAAGCAAGAAATATGTATTAAAACGATGTGTAACACTGTTACCAAAAGAATATGTGCATGGAGTCTGGCTGCTTGCTGCTCAAAAGCCAATAAGCAGGCCAGGTAGGTAGAAAGGAAACTTTGCTTTATTTCAGATGTCAGCAACTGCAGGGTAGGGGGAGGGTGGCAGACATCAGTCCAAAGGCTGACATCTGTCCAAAGCAGGGGGTGAGAGCTTTTTATAGACAGAGACAAGGGAGGGGTTACATGCAGAAACAGCACATTCATCTCTAACACTCATATTCAATTTGGTCATCAGTGGTCTGACTAGCATCATTTTGGTTGTTTTAGCTACAGCTTATCTTCAGTTCCAGGGGGCAGTTGTTCCCATTTCTTTACAGTCATTCTCAGAACTGTGGCAGCCCAAGCCAACTTATATGCAGAGTACATCACGAGAAACACCGGGCTGGATGAAGCACAAGCTGGAATCAAGATTGCCGGGAGAAATATCAATAACCTCAGATATGCAGATAACACCACCCTTATGGGAGAAAGTGAGGAAGAACTAAAAAGCCTCTTGATGAAAGTGAAACAAGAGAGTGAAAAAGTTGGCTTAAAGCTCAACATTCAGAAAACTAAGATCATGGCATCCAGTCCCATCACTTACGGCAAATAGATGGGGAAACTGTGGCTGACTTTATTTTTGGGGACTCCAAAATCACTGCAGATGGTGACTGCAGCCATGAAATTAAAAGACACTTACTCCTTGGAAGGAAAGTTATGAGCAACCTAGACAGCATATTAAAAAGCAGAGACATTACTTTGCCAACAAAGGTCCGACTAGTCAAGGCTATGGTTTTTCCAGTAGTCATGTATGGATGTGAGAGTTGGACTGTAAAGAAAGCTGAGTGCCAAAGAATTGATGCTTTTGAACTGTGGTGTTGGAGAAGACTCTTGAGAGTCCATTGGACTGCAAGGAGATCCAACCAGCCCATCCTAAAGGAGATTAGTCCGGAGTGTTCATTGGAAGGACTGATGTTGAAGCTGAAACTCCAATACTTTGGCCATCTGATATAAGAAGAGCTGATCATCTGAAAAGACCCTGATGCTGGGAAAGATTGAGGGCAGGAGGAGAAGGATGACAGAGGATGAGATGGTTGGATGGCATCACCGACTCAATGGACATGAGTTTGGATAAACTCCGGGAGCTGGTGATGGACAGGGAGGCCTGGTATGCTGCAGTCCGTGGGGTTGAAAAGAGTCAGACACAACTAAGCAACTTAACTGAACTGAACTGAAGTCCTGGGTAGAGTCTGTCTGTAGTTTACTTCTCCACCTGGGGTTTGGTATCTATAAGACAGCTCACAGGATATGGCTCAGAATATTATCTATAGCCCTTGAGAAAGAACCTTGAGAAGGTCCTTGACAATGCTTAATGACTAAATTATTATTATTTAGTCTCCTTTGACTGTTGTCCTTTCTTTCAACATTTCTCATTTCTCTGATTAAACTTATTCTTTGACTAAGTTTCCACAGGCAGAAGGCATGCAGACAACATGGTGTGGTGGTAAGGACCACAGCCTTCTGCTCCATTTCAACATAACCATATTTATGTAAGAATATATTTCAATATCAAATGGCAAAGTTCAACAATGCAAAACCGCAATTACTTTTGCACCAACCTAAATAGCTTGGAATTGGGAGTTGGCCAAGTCAATGAATGAACAAATATAGAATTCTATATTTAACTACTTGTTGAATCATATAATCTGGTTTGACATTGATATCTCAGCATCATCATACTTTATCTCTCTGCCTCCTAAAAATAAGCTGCCTTCTTGATTAAATTTTCTGTTTCCCTGTGAGCAAGTGAAGAAAATGATTTGATCAGAAAGCAAGAATGATTAAATGCTAGTGTCACTGATTCATAATGTGCCATGTTTTACAAAACACAACAATAATACAGCTTGATACATTTCCCAAGTTATTTTCAGCTTGTGCAAGAAAAACGACAATAGTCAGTTTCATTGATTACTTATTGATGCATCAGTTCAGTTCAGTTCAGTCACTCAGTCGTGTTTTACTCCTTGCAACCCCATGAATCACAGCACGCCAGGTCTCCCTGTCCATCACCAACTCCCAGAGTTCATTGAGACTCATGTCCATTGAGTCAGTGATGCCATCCAGCCATCTCATCCTCTGTCGTCCCCTTCTCCTCATGCCCCAAATCCCTCCCAGCATCAGGGTCTTTTCCAATGAGTCAACTCTTTGCATAAGGTGGCCAAAGTATTCGAGTTTCAGCTTCAGCATCAGTCCTGCCAATGAATACCCAGGACTGATCTCCCTTAGGATGGACTGGTTGGGTCTCCTTGCAGTCCAAGGGACTCTCAAGAGTCTTCTCCAACACCACAGTTCAAAAGCATCAATTCTTTGGCACTCAGCTTTCTTCACAGTCCAACTCTCACATCCATACATGATGACTGGAAAAACCATAGCCTTGACTAGATGGACCTTTGTTGGCAAAGTTAGTATCTCTGCTTTTCAATATGCTATCTAGGTTGGTCATATCTTTCCTTCCAAGGAGTAAGCGTCTTTTAATTTCATAGTTGCAGTCACCATCTGCAGTGATTTTGGAGCCCAAAAAAATAAAGTCTGACACTGTTTCCCCATCTATTTCCCATGAAGTGATGGGACCAGATGCCATGATCTTAGTTTTCTGAATGTTGAGCTTTAAGCCAACTTTTTCACTCTCCTCTTCCACTTTCATCAAGAGGCTTTGTAATTCCTCTTCACTTTCTGCCATAAGGGTGGTGTCATCTGCATATCTGAGGTTATTGATATTTCTCCCGGCAATCTTGATTCCAGCTTGTGCCTCTTCCAGCTCAGCGTTTTTCATGATGTACTCTGCAAATAATTTAAATAAGCAGGGTGACAATATACAGCCTTGATGTACTCCTTTTCCTATTTGGAACCAGTCCGTTGTTCCATGTCCAATTCTAACTGTTGCTTCCTGACCTGCATATAGGTTTCTCAAGAGATAGGTCAGGTGGTCTGCTATTCCCATCTTTTTCCGAATTTTCTACAGTTTCTTGTGATCCACACAGTCAAAGGCTCTGGCATAGTCAATAAAGCAGAAATAGATGTTTTTCTGGAACGCTCTTGCTTTTTCCATTAATGCACCAGACAATGTTCCAAATGGTTTACATGTACCTAATTTAGTCCCCCAAAATAGGTCTTTGAAGTTAATACTTCTCTTGTTTCTGCTTTACAAAGGAGAACTGAGGCCAGAGGGGTGACATAGCCAGCCTGATCAGTCTCATAGCAAATCTCAGGTAATCTGGGTTTGAACCCAGGTACTTTGCTCCAGAACACATTCTTTGAACTCCTGAGTTGGGCCACCTCAATTTCCCAGAAAGGATGGGTTCATAAAGCTGCTGGAGTCTGGGTCTGGATCATACTGATAATGAAGATTCTTTAAGAGTCCTGCCCCATCTGATCAGTCTCCAGGTTCTAATGCTTCTATCTCTTTAATTTCTATAAAATCTATCCCCTTACTGTTCACACAGCCACTGTCTGCACTCAGCTTTCCTTGCATTCACTGGCCTGGGTCAGGTAAAACATCTCTCAATCTGTCTCCTTGATTGGGCTCACCCTTCTAATTTCTTCTCCATACTGCTACCAAAAGTATTTGTCTAAATCAGGAATTTGATTTTATTGTATAGGACTACTCAATTGCTCCCCATAATCTATAAACAGAATCTAAACAAATTTGTTGTTCAGTCACTAAGCCATGTCCGACTTCTTGTGACCCCATGAACTGTAGCATGCCAGGCTTCCCTGTCCATCACCATCTCCCAGAGCTTGCTCAAACTCATGTCCATTGAGTCGGTGATGCCATCCAACCATCTCATCTTCTGCCACTCCCTTCTCCTCTTGCCCTCAATTTTGGCAGATTCCAAACTAATTACGATAATCAAGAGGCTCCCCACCCTACATCTCTCTCTGACTGCCCCTCCCACCTAACCCTCTCTGCTCCAACTACGAATCAACCCTATTCTTGTGAATACTCCAAATTTTTGCCTCACTCTCATGTCTTTGTTCTGCCCTCGGTTTGTGAAGCTCTGTGTAGGTAAAACTTTTTGCCCCACCTGAATCCATCTCCCCTCTTATGTAAGAACACCCCAGCTGTGAGCAGTAAACCACTCTCTTCTTGGGCTGGTTATCAAATCCCAATTCATGCTTTCTGCCTGCTCTGTGAACACATGGCTGAGCCCTTTAATAATTGTTCCTTTGTTAAGTTTTGTAGGGAGAACGTGCCAGATAGGCGACAGAGGAGAAAGGGGTTTTGTTTGCTGGTCCTGGAGGGCTCCCTGGACAGAGGCAGCAGCAGGGGCAGCATCTCCAACACCAGGTGCCCCCAGGGGTGATTCTGTAGTACAGTGTCTCCAGAAAGACATCTCTTCATGAGCAGTTTTTTTCTTGACTCCCTAAAGGGCAGATTTCTAGCAAGTTTCATTGGCTTGTGTGGCACCTCAGTATCCCTTCTATAATCCAGTGATCCAGGAACATCTGGATCCTGGTCCTGATGTGGGTGGGCTCTCTCTCAAGGGCTCCTTCCATCTGCCATTCCTATACTCCTAAGCATTCTTCCTAGTCAATCCCTTGTTACTCTATCAGAGCTAATAACTATTCACGTTAAACTTTCCGTGCTCAAATTACTGTGATGCTTCACTCTCACTATTGGACAGAATGATGCCTCCTCTACTCTTTGATGTGGGCCAACCTCTTTCCAGGGGGTTCCCTGGTGGCCCAGGTGGTAAAGAATCTGCCTGCAATGAAGGAGACCCAGGTTTGATGCCTGGGTTAGGAAGATCCCCTGGAGAAGGAAATGGCAACGCACTCCGGTATTCTTGCCTGGAGAATTTCATGGACAGAAGAGCCTGATGGGCGACAGTCCATGGGTTCACAAACAGTCAGACATGTCTGAGCGACTGACACTTTCATTTCCACTCTTCACAGCCTCTTTCCATACTCTCAACTCCTAGCTCTCAGCTTCAAGCTTGGGCTTGTGACCCCAGCCTGTTCAATCTGGTTCAAGCAGCTGATTCAGGAAAACACAAGTCTCATTCTGTTCACTGCGACCCATTCCTAAGTCCTGTCTTTCCCAACCACATTGCCCTTCTTCATATTATCCTGAATTTCCCAACAATACATTTGGTTGAACTGATCTCATCCTTGGCTTGTGGGTATGGTGAGGGAAAGGAACAGTGTTGACCAAACTCAGAAATCAGCATGTCCCGTTTCCCCTCTAAATAATTAACTCAGAGATATGTATCTGATTTAGAGGCCGACAGAACCAACAAGCTTGTGGAACCTTTATTAGAGCTTCTAAGGAACAGAATTTCTTCTTTTTTGCTACCTCTAGTCTAGAAGCATGTAATCGTGAGAATGTTTTATAGCTACCTTGAGATCATGAGAAAAGGGCCTACAGAGAAGAGTGTTCTTCCTGAGAAAACATAGAAACTAGTCCTTGTCACATGTTTATACCTTGATCAAGCTCTGCCTGAAGCCAACTGCCTCTGGATTTTTAGTTTGGTGAGTCAATATATTTCCTTTTTGAAAGACTAAGTTGGGTTGGGTTTATGTTTTAAAAATGGAAAACTTCCTAATTATTGTATTTTCCTTCCAGATGAGACCATAGCAATATGCACAATTTTCCCAACATGCACTGTACTCTTTCTTACTGTCTCCCCCACCACCAGCCTATAAAGTTTTAAAGGCAGGAGCTGAGTCTTATTTACCTTGGAAGTTATGTATTGTGGCACAATGTTCTGCACACAGTAGGCATCCAATAAGTATCTCTCGAAAGGATAACTAAATAAATAAATTCTAAACAACCCAGCTATATGAAGTTAATGCTATGACAGCTCTGATGAAAAAGGTATGCTAAGAATATGGGCAGTAATTTCTACATTTATAATTAGAGACAAGGATATTTTATACTAATTGCTTGCTGTTATTCAAACATAAGAGCCACATTATGTGCAGCATAAATTACTGCAACATTGTAAATCAACCATACTATAATCAAAAAAAATTGTAAACCATATGAGAACTGCAGAAAGAAACATAAGACTATTGAGAAATAATGTTATTGGGGATTCTCTAGTCCATTTGATGATAATGTTACAAAAAGTATAGGTAATATTAAACCTACCCCCAAAACAACTGGGCGGCAGCATTATATTTGGCCCCTGGTAGTCTCAAAGATAACCTGAATTTTCTGAGAAGTTGACTAAAGGGTTGTGTATTCTATATTGCTGTTGGCTTTCCAGGGAGAAGTTCTGAGACAATTGAGAACATCATTATTCAAGGACTCAGCTCGAGTACAGAAAAAAGCGATTGTCTCCTCTGACATATACATGTCTAGGTGAGTCTGTGTGTAATGTCACCACCAACGCCAAGAACCGAACAATAGAATCTGATTACATTCATTCGGAGACTAGGGAAAATAAATATCGCTCTTCTGGATCACTGATTGAAATGCGAAACTCCTTTCCAAGTGTGAAGTGTCACGTCTCAGCCTAACACACTGACAATATCAGCTGATTACAGGATACACCAGGTGTCTGCAGGGAATCACTCACCAGCAACTTCAACAATACAAGTGATTATAGTTCAGTAGTTTTTAATGATGTCTGATGTGCAAATGATTCTTTTAGCTTCACTCAGGAACATCAAATTCCCACTTTGGCGGTAACTCCGCTTTGAACTCTATGTCACTCACTATTTCATCGGTAACTTCTTGAATTCAAAATAACTACAGTAGCAAAAACCTTTGACAGCCCTATCGAATCTTTTATAAAGTATATTCAAGAGAGCTCAATATTAAAGCACACATGAATACTTACAAAATAAAGCAACTAGCTTCATATCTGAGCAGTTAGAATGCCTATGTGTGTGTGCTAAGCTGCTTCACAGTCATGTCTGACTCTGCAACCCCATGGACTGTAGCCCGCCAGGCTCCTCTGTCCATGGGACTTTCCAGACAAGAATACTGGAGAGGGTTGCCAGGCCCTCCTCCAGGGGATCTTTCTGACCCAGGGATCGAACCCGTGTCTCTGATGTCTCCTTCATTGGCAGGCGGGTTCTTTATCATTAGTGCCACCAGGGAGGCCCGGTTATATGAAAAGATGAACTATACCAGAATAAAAACTTAAGTTTACAAATGTAATTTTAAGGCAGCAGAATGTAAAAACCTATACTCTGCCAATCACACCGTCTCTGTAGAATTCCCAGTTCTTTACTTGATTTGAATGATTTACTCAGGATTACTCAATTTGCCAACAATTACCTACAGGGTATGGGACAGAAAATGAAGGCAGGCATTTTAGGAGAATAAATGGACTCTCTTTCATCTACTCAGTGAATTATTGATGCAAAAACATGGAAATATGTTTCTGATAACAAGGCAATTCTGTCCATGTTCCTGTAAGTTCCTCAGAAACAAGAAAATAAATCAATATCTGGAAAGAACAGCAATAAAGTTTTGGCACATGGCCTAAAAGATAAAAAGTAAAATATTATCTGTAATGCTCAAAGGTAAAATAGCTATGCAGTGGTTAACATGGCAGGAAGCTACAGGACTCCCTATAGCATAGTAATTAATCTTAAGATCCAACAGAAAATCAGCTTACTACTTTATTATCATTAGGAATCATCTGACACTCTTTTGCCCATCTATGTTCTATCATCCATTTGGTAAAGAAATTCACTTTTGTTTGGAGGAAACCTTGATAACATTATAAATGATCATTTCTAACCTGCTCCATCAAAATAGGTAATGCTATTTCCTTCATCTCACGTGGGTGCTCAGTCGCTCAGTCATGTCTGACTCTCTGCGACTCCATGGACTGCAGCCCACCAGGCTCCTCTGTCCATGAGGATTTCCCAGACAAGAATACTGGAATGGGTTGCCTTTTTCTTCTCTAGGAGATCTTCTCAACCCAGGGATCAAACCCACATCTTCTGTGTCTCCTGCATTTGCAAGTGTGTTCTTTACCACTTAAGACACCTGGGAAGACCCTCATCTAAGTTAAAAAAAAATAAATAGATGCTAGCAGACAAATTTGTTTATGAGAGGATGTGCTTCTATGGAAAAAACAAAAATGCTAAGTAGAATTGTATACTATGTCTATTTGCAATTAATTGTTGACACATTGTCTTTTTTACCTGGTTGGAGCACTAGTCCCATCATATGACAACAGTGAGAACACCAGAATCTGCAGTTCCCCAAGGACGCCACAAGAGGGCACCATTCCACCACTACTGTCCCCTGCAGAGGTTATACTCTGAGTACAACAAATGTGTTATTTAGTCTTACAATCATTTTTAATTTTATTGCTGACAGTCTGACAGGACTACTTAATATTGCTGGGTTGACCTTTCCATATTTTGTGCTAAATCTTTTTTTTTTTTTTTTTTTTAACTTCTCTTAATCTGCTGTGTTGGGAAGAGGATATAATTGACTCTACATTAGGACAGGCTGCAGTGTGATACTACCAGCGACAGCACTGGTCAAAACAGATGGATGAAAGGCAGTATTCCAGGCATCAACTGGTGCCATGCAGCACTCTACAGACCCAGACTTCATGAGCACCAGCCACGTGTGGGCCGTTCAAGGAGAGTATATTTTTTAGCTTTCATCACTCCCCAGAAGGGGCAGAAATGGCTTTCCACAGAACGTGCATGCATGCGTGTTCAGTCTTGTTCAACTCTTTGCGACTCCATGGATTATAGCCTGCCAGGCTCCTCTGTCCATAAGACTTTCCAGGAAAGAATACTGGAGTGGACCCTCCTCCAGGGGATCCTCCCAAGCCAGGAATTAAATCCATGTCTCCTGCATCCCCTGCACTGGCAGGCAGGTTTTTTACCATTGAACCACCTGGGAATCCCAGCACAGAGAATGCTAACATATAAGATGTAAAGTTAATTTCCTTAGGTCCAGTCCTGTTCTTGTAAAAGAAGACGGTCCCTCTGGGGAAAGATTCTTCTTACAATGTGGCTTTTGAAGACTAGGCAGGTTGTAAGAGAAAGGTAAGAAAATTTTTTCTTCAACACATTTGAGAACAAAGTCATCTGTAGCCTAACAGATGACTAAAAGCCCCACATAACTCAGGTGGGGCTGCAGGAATAGGGCCTGAGAGTGGTTCTGGAATCTGACAGTGGTGACAGGCGCCACTGACCAGACACTTACTTTGCACCAGACTCTGTGATAAATGCATCACAGGAATTTCTCTGTTGAGAGCTCCCCGCGGCTCTGAGGGCTGCACTGTCATTAGCCCTCATATCAACAGATGAGGTGTTTGAAACCTGAGGTTTTATTTTTTACATTATATATACACATAGGCTTCAGTTGGTAAAGAATCGCCTGCAATGCAGGAGACCCCGGTTCAATTCCTGGGTCGGGAAGATCTCCTGGAGAAGGGATAGGCTACCCACTCCACTATTCTTGGACTTCCCTGGTGGCTCAGCTGATAAAGAATCTGCCTGCCTGGGTTCAGTTCCTGCATTGGGAAGAATCCTGACAAGCAAGGAACATATGATGGGGTTGGTGGGGCACATGTGCACACAGAGACCCAGTCCAGGTGTGTGAGATGAAAACTGATGCAGCAAGATTGACTTTAGTAAACAGTGGCTTCTTTGTATTGCCAGACTAAGGGAGGTTCAAAGTACATAATTCTATAAAAGGGCAATGATAGAGCAGTTAACAAAATAGAATGTAACAGGATCTATATTAAGGTGGGCAGAAGTGGTCAAGTGGCCAGCTGCCTAGAAGAGCTGCGTGTGTGTCCCATCACTCAGTCATGTCCGACTCTCTGCAGCCCCACAGACTGTAGCCCACCAGGCTCCTCTGCCCATGGAATTGTCCAGGCACAGATACTGGAGTGGATTGCCTTTTCCTCCCCCAGGGGAACTTCCTGACCCAGGGATCGAACACCAGTCTCCTGTGTTTTCCACACTGGCAGGCAGGTTCTTTACCACTGTGCCATCAGGGAAGCCCCTAGAAGGGCTGGCCTGGCCTGAATTACTACAGGGACCAGCACCGCTCTGAATCTCAAGACAAGACCAAGGTGGGCACCCTACACAAGGCCTCTGAAGCCTGAAAGATGCACAGTTTTGTACTCCAGGAAGTAAGGGGAGATTTAAACTCCATGTTTTGAGAGAAGACAATTCAAGTGAATAATCTGTATCTTTGAAAAATATATTATTGAGTATAAATTGAGTATTAGAAAAATTAAGGGCATACCACTTGGGTGAGTAACCAAGTGACCCTGTGAGCAGTGATTGTCAGTCCAGGTCAGCACAGTACTACCCACGGTCAACACCACCATCCACATAAAGCGTATTTTGATAAGTTCTACATACGTACAATTTTCAGATGAGACAAAAGCCTCATGACGTCCGCCATGTCCGCCAGGATGAGCAAGCGGGTCACAGCAGACAGCAGAGCCCGTGCCGCCCGTACCATGGTTCCGCGCTTCACCGACGAGCAGGGGTCATCTGCAAATTCCGAAGAAGCGATGCGCATGGTCTCACCTGGAAGACAGACACGGAGACACACGTGGGTAGACAGGAAGCTCAGAGGCCGGCAGTCACTAAGATCTGTGGAGGGGTAATCAGAGCTCTCACTGCAAAACCACCCTGGCCAGGTGGTACCAGCTCCCTCAGTGAAGCTGAGATTTTCAAGTCAGACCCCTTAGTGCCCCCAGACAGGTGCTGTGAACAAGACCCAAGTGTGAAATTATGTTTTTAGCATCAATAAGGAATATGTTTGATTCAGTTTGTCTAAGAGTTGAGATGAATTTGCCCGACCTGAATCATTCTCACTCTCCAAGTCCCTTGAAACCAGTGGTATTTACTAGGCTAGTTGGTTTCTGACAGCTGAAGAATAAAGCTAACAGCTCCAGAGGGGAATGAAACTAAAGACTTTGACCTAATGAACTCGGTTCTCTTAATTGAGTTAAATAGACAATAACAGACTACAGAGATAGTCCATGCATGCATGCTCAGTCACTCAGTTGTGTCCGACTCTTTGCAACCCTAGGGATACAAGCCTGTCAGGCTCCTCTGTCCATGGGATTCCCCAGGCAAGAATACTGGAGTAGGTTGCCATGCCCCCCTCCAGGGGATCTTCCCGACTCCAGGGATCTAACCCAAGTCTCCTGCATTGGCAGGTGGATGTCATTCTATAATACAGAGAACACTTATGAGACAATTGAACCAATTCAGCAAATATTTATTAGGCACACGCTGGTAAAAATTCTCTACCAGAGTCTGGAAATGCAAAGGTGACTAAGAATGCCCTGGGCCCAGGGAGTTCACAGTCTAACCAGGACACACATTGTAAATACATTAAAATACAGAGATTACATGCCATCATAGACATATGACTAAGAACAAAGGCAGAAAAGGAGGAGGAAGCGATTAACTCATGTAGTGTGAGGCTGGGGGAAAAGCTGTCAATACTAATGGCCTTTGAAAAGCCAAGATGTGTTCACCTGGAAGATGAAGGTGGGCAGGGCGCCTAAGGCACTGTGAACACCAGGAGGCTCCAGGACTTGGAGGAGGGCGCTGAGCCCAGGGAAACGCAATCACCTGAAGCTCACAGTGAGTGAGGGCTGTAGGCAAGAGAGGCGCCAGGGCCTGGGACACTGGGCAAGAGATTTGGACTGTGGCCTCAGGAGGAGATGACTTCACAGATTTTTATTTTGGCCGCATTATGTAAAATAAGCTGGAGGGGTCAAGACTTGTGCAGATAAAATAGGCAAATACAGTTACAATCTGAGAGAGCAGATGAGGACATAGACCAGAAAAATAGGAATGGGATCCAGAGATAAGATCTGTATCAACGAGATGATGAAGGGAAACAGGAAGAGACAAGGGAGAGAATCAAGGATTTGGGAATTAATTATATATGGAAGAGTTTCCCTGATGGCTCAAAGGTAGTATTTACCAGCAATGCAGGATATGCAGGAGATGAAAGTTTGATCCCTGGGTCAGGAAGATTCCCTGGAGGAGAAAACGGCAACCCACTCCAGTTTTCTTGCCTGGAAAATTCCATGGTCAGGGGAGCCTGACAGTATACAGTGTAGGATCCCAAAGAATAGGACACGACCGAGCACACACATGTGATATGTACGGAAACCATTGAGGAGTTGGAGGTAGTGGTGAATACAGACCCACCACAATGGACTGGTACATATTTGCACAAAGGGACTCCAGGAGTGGGAAACAAAGGGAGGTCATTAACTACATGAGACAGGCCCCATGATCATGGGGTAGATATCTACCTATGGTACAGAGAACTAGGAAAAAACATAATGGAGCTTTACACAGCAGAGCATACACAGGGGTACCAATGTTTTGATAAACCAGAAGAGTTCATATGACCAATGATTCAACTTAGGATGACACAATACAGTCAATATTTTATTTACAAAATGATTAATTATCATCTGCCCATCAAAACTAAGCTCAAATAGTCAATTATTTCAATGAAATTCTGTGCCTCCTAGCATTTATCCCAAGATATGAGGGAAAATAAGATATACTTCTCATAATTTTAGGGCTTCTCTGATAGCTCAGTTGGTAAATAATTGCCTGGAATGCAGGAGACCCCGGATCGATTCTTGGGTCAGGAAGATCCCCTGGAGAAGGAAATAGCTACCAACTCCAGTATTCTTGGGCTACCCTTGTGACTCAGCTGGTAAAGAATCCGCCTGCAATGCGGGAGACCTGGGTTCAGTCCCTGGGTTGGGAAGATCCCCTGGCAAAGGGAACTGCTACCCACTCCAGTATTATGGCCTGGAGAATTCCATGGACTGTATAGTCCATGGGGTCGCAAAGAGTCAGACACGACTGAGCAACTTTCATTTCACTCCCTCTCATCATTTTACAGGCAGATCAAAAGATAATATAATTCCCTCAGTGTTGTAGTTATTTAAACCCTCCTTTTTGTACTTAGGAAATGTGGGTGTGTAAGGAAATATGTTGTGTGGCTGGATCTTTTAAAGAGGCTACCATCTATGATATGTATATGACACAGTGGCACAGCTTAGTCTTTATGCCTAGGCACAAATAGCTTGAAATATAACAACAACATGGGAGAAGATTAAAAATGTTTTATTATGATACTGGTGAATTGTCAAGATGTATGACGCCGAAGAATTGATGCTTTGAACTTTGGTGTTGGAGAAGATTCTTGAGAGTTCCTTGGACTGCAAGTAGATCCAACCAGTCCATTCTAAAGGAGATCAGGCCTGGGTGTTCATTGGAAGGACTGACGCTAAAGCTGAAACTCCAATACTTTGGCCACCTCATGCAAAGAGTTGACTCATTGGAAAATATCCTGATGCTGGGAGGGATTGGGGGCAGGAAGAGAAGGGGATGGCAAGAGGAAGAGATGGCTGGATGGCTTCGCCGACTCGATGGACATGAGTTTGAGTAAACTCCAGAAGTTGGTGATGGACAGGGAGGCCTGGCATTCTGCGATTCAGGGGGTCGCAAAGAGTCGGACACAACTGAGCGGCTGAACTGAACTGAACTGATGGCTCTAGTAGGCCTAAATAAACTTTAAGGTAGAGGTTGGCAATTAAGAGATACATATTCATTGCTTTTCTGCCTTTTGGCTAACATCAAGTGAAGAGATACATATTCAATCCAATGGTCCACATGCTTACATAAATATCCTCTAGGGCTATTCCTTGTCCCTAAAAAAAGACTAAGCAGATATCTGTGTGGTGGGGAGAAAGCTACTTCATTCTCACTCTGTAGAGCGCAGCCAGAAAAAAACATTGTATACCAAGGTGAATCTACTGAAATGTTGAGAAGGTCACCCTAAAGACCTGTCTGACTCTTTCCGACCCTATGGACCACAGCTTGCCAGGCTCCTCTGTCCATGAGATTCTCCAGGCAAGAATACTAGAGTGGATTGCCATGCCCTCCTCCAGGGGATCCTCCCAACACAGGGATTGAACCCTCATCTCATTATGTCTCCTGCACTGGCAGGCAGGTTCTTTACCCACTGAGCCACCTGGGAATCCTAAAGATTCCAAGGATGACCAGAAAACATCAAAAGTGGGTGGTGGCCCAATTTCTGGAAAGTCCCACTCTTTCCCAAAACAATGGAATTCTCTTCCTACTCATTAGCCTATGAAATTGCATTGCATGCATGCTCAGTCATGTCTGACTGTTTGTAACTCCATGGACTACACAGTCCATGGCATTCTCCAGGCCAGAATACGGGAGTGGGTAGCCTTTCCCTTCTCCAGGGGATCTTCCCAACCCAGGGATCAAACCCAGGTCTCCTTCATTGCAGGCGGATTCTTCACCAAGTGGACCACAAGCTGCACCTGGGAAGCCCACTTAGTCTGTGAAATTACCCACCCCTATAAAAACTGGCAATCCCGTATTCTGGGGCCTCTCGTTAACCTTTTTCAATCTGAGATGGCCCACATTCTGTCTATAGAGTATGTTTCCTCCCTGAGTAGACCTTCTTTCTCTTTACTATGGCTCACTCTTGAATTCTTTCCTGTATAAAGTCAAGAACCCACACATGGAGGCTGTCCCAAGGACTCAGATGTGACCTGGGATGTGACCAGCCTTTAGCTCCCCACTCTCTTTTCTACAACAACTCACTTCATCCAGATGCTGACTGGCCAGAAATACTGTCTCAAAGCCCAGGGGATAACACTCAGCAGTATGGAGCTTTCAGGCAGAGCTAATTAGTGTGGGGGCCACAGCAGGTCCTCCTGGGAGAAGCTTGGGAGATGTCCATGAGAGAAAAAATGAGACCCAGAGACAAGAGACAGGAAGAATCCACATTCGTAAATGTGACTCTGCAAATGGAAATGCCATGCTAAATTCTGAGATTATCCTCAAATAAATAATAGACCATTTAATCCAATCTAAATTAAAACTAAAAACACAGTTGAAGCAGATAAAAATGAGTTCATGATTTTAAAGGTTTCAAAAGAAAGGCAAACTGAAGTCAGCTATAAATTTAATTCATTTTACATCCCTGTAGTTTTAGGATTACTAAAAGAAAACGGAAATCTATATTACAAAATGATAAGAGAGTTTATCAGAATTAAATCAGCTATTCACTTGGGAACTGCTTTTTCTATACAACTAAAATATTTAGCTGAGAAATAGCATGTGTGTGTAGGAGCAGGAAGGGAGCAATTAGGGGAGGGCACCAGAGCTGCCTGTTTCTTTTATATACACTCTTGTATTCAAGCTCATTAACTTGATTATAGACCTAAGGTCAGAGCAGGGCTTCTATGATCAAGCTTCTGATCCTCTAAAGCTACTACTACCTGCTGGAAAGAAGAAAAAAATAACATCTTCAAATAAGCGACTTAGGGGAAATAGTAATTAATATGAATACAGTGCTTCTATATAAAGGGCTATTTTGTAAGCATTATTCTAAAAGCTTTATATATATATTGTCATGAATTAAAAGAGAATCTCTCTCTCTCTCTCTCTCTCTCTCTCTCTCTCTCTCTCTCTCTCTCTCTCTCCCCCTTCACATGCTTGCAGGCAGATTCTTTATCACTAGCACCACCTGGGTCTTTAAAGTAACAAAGACTAAGGTCACATTCTGACATCTCTCCAACCATTCCAAAGTTTGTAAGACCAGCAATTATTCAATTTCTGTGTTTTAGTCCCCTCAGCTGTAAAACAGGGGTGAAAGTAATAATAGCTACCTTGTAAGACTGTCATTAAAGATAATCCATTCAAAGCACCCAGCATAAGACCTTACCAGTAATGGGCACTTACTCATTATTGGATAGCAAGGAGATCAAACCATCAATCCTAAACAAACCATCAATACTAAAGGAAGTCAACTCTGAATATTCACTGGAAAGACTGATGCTGAAGCTGAAGCTCCAGTACTTTGACAACCTGATGCAAAGAGGCTACTTATTGGAAAAGACCCCAATGCTGGCAAAGATTGAGGGAAGGAGGAGAAGGGGCAATGGAGGATGAGATGGTTGGATGGATGGCATCACCAACTCAATGCACATGAGTTTGAGCAAATTCCAGAGATACTGAAGGACAGGGAAACCTGGTGTGCTTCAGTTCTTGGGGTTTCAAAGACTGGGACACAACTTAGTGACTGAACAACCACCACAATAACTCATTAATACCATAAATACCATAGCTACCACTCTCACTGTGATTCTCTCCAATAAAACAAGAATAGTTGGCAAACTCCTGGTTAAAGATTTGGAAGTGCCTTTTGTGGCTGATTTCACTGCTTGTGTACACAGTAATATACAAGCAAGAAAATATCTGCCTGATAAAATTATATTACATTGAGGCAGACTATACACCTTCCTGCCCACCCTCAAAGATGGTATTGGTGCTCAGTTTTCAAATTGGTGCTTGTTTTGCTTCTTATGCTACCCAACTGGAGGAAATGGGAATGTTGCAAAGCTCCTATAAAGCAATAGTCACAGTCCAAAAAATGGTGATTACTCTTTTGCCCAAATGCAGTAGAAGACTATACTCTTGAAAACAGTAAACAGTGATGTGCTAAGCTTAAAAAAAAAATGGAGTGCAGAGAATCAACACTGAATTCAGTATCATTTAATATTTTTATAAAGTAAAGAGAAAGGAAATTAAACACGGTCAATTTAAATGTCATTGTGCAGTGAAAGTGTTTTGAAATAACTGCACTATTAAAATGTATAATTAAACTAAACCTATTGTAAGTAAACAAAACCTACTGTAAGCAAACAAAACTAATATAAGTAAAGCAAGTAAGCATGCAATAAATTGTTTTTTTATAAATCCCAAATTTCAATAACCCTCTCTATATAAGGCAAATCTCTTTATAAGTAGCATACTGATGACTTCTTTATATTAAGTCAATCAATATTTACATTGATCAGTGTCTTTATTGTCCTACAACCATGATTACAAATCAAAATCCACTGAGATGTCAGTAGACTGATACATAGTACTTGTTAGTTGAAATGTAAGTTCAAAAACATCTTTTAATGTGATGAGGAAGGAAAAACAATACCACAACATGCATCCTGACTGAACAGCAGAAATAATATTATTATAAAAAATGCTACCATCTAATCCTGAATGAAAATGGTAGGCTCACCATTCCAACATGAAAATGTACAGGACACAGGTCTATTCTTGCTAAATAAGATTTCTGTTGTTCAATCACTAAGTAATGTCCAACTCTTTGCAACCCCATGGAATGCAGCACATCAAGATTCCTTGTCCTTCACCATCTCCCAGAGTTTGCTCAAACTAATGTCCATTGAGTCAGTGACACCATCCAACCATCTCACCCTCCATCACCCACTTCTCTTCCTGCCCTCATTCTTTCCCAGAATCAGGGTTTTTTTCCAATAATTTGGCTCTTTGCATCAGGTGGTCAAAGTATTGGAGCTTCAGCTTCAGCATCAGTCCTTCCAATGCATATTCAGAGTTGGTTTCCTTTAGGATTGACTGGTTTGACTTCCTGTCCAAGGGACTCTCAAAAGAGTCTTTACCAGCACCACAGTTTAACAATATCGATTTTTGGTGCTTGGCCTTCATTATGTTATAACTCTCACATCCATGCATGATACTGGAAAAACCATAGCTTTGAGTATATGACCTTTGTTGGCAAAGTGATGTCTCAGCTTTTAAATACACTGTCTTGGTTTGTCGTAGCTTTTCTTCCAAGGAGCAAGTGTCTTTTAATTTCGTGGCTGCAATCACCATCTGCAGTGATTTTAGAGCCCAAGAAAATAAAAAATCTATCTGTCACCATTTTCACTTTCTCCCCATTTATTTGCCATGAAATGATGGTACCGGATACCATGATCTTAGTTTTCTTGAATGTTGAGCTTTAAACAAGCTTTTTCACTCTCCTCTTTCACCCTCAAGAGGCTCTTTAGTACCTCCTCTCTTTCTGCCATTAGAGTGGAATTATCTACATATTTGAGGTTGTTGATATTTCTCCTGGCAAACTTGATTCCAGCTTGTGTTTCATCCAGCCTGGCATTTGCATGATGTACGCTGCATAGAATTTAAATAAGCAGGGTGACAATATACATCCTTGATGTACTCCTTTCCTAATTTGGAGCCACTCCATTGTTCCATGTCTGGTTCTAATTGTTGTTTCTTGACCTTCAAACAGGTTTCTCAAGACGCAGGTAAGGTGGTCTAGTATTCCCATCTCTAAGAATTTTCCACAGTTTGCTGTGATCCACACAGTCAAAGGCTTTAGCGCAGTCAATGAAGCAGATGTTTTTCTGCAATTCCCTTGCTTTTTCTATGATCCAGCAGACATTGACAATTTGATCTCTGGTTCCTCCGCCTTTTCTATATCCAACTTGAGGTCTGGGAATTCTCAGTATACGTACTGTTGAAGCTGGCTTGAAGGGCTTTTGAGCATGACCTTGTTAGTGTGTAAAGTTAGCACAACTGTGTGGTAGTTTGAACATTCTTTAGCATTATCTTTATTTGGGATTGGAATGAAAACTGATCTTTTCCAGTCCTGTGGCCATTGCTGAGTTTTCCAAATTTGCTGGCATATTGAGTGCAGCACTTTAATAGCATTATCTATCAGGATTTTCAATAGCTCAGGTGGAAATCCATCACCTCCACTAGCTTTCTTTGTAGTAATGCTTCCTAAGGCCCACTTAACTTATTAAGATACTGTTTTTCTTTTACTTTTTTAAAAAAGGTAGGGTGGGGATTTAATGTCCAAATTCAAGAATTTAAGAGTATATTGGAGGACATCATACAACCTAAATCTTAGCAGGTATGACCTAAAAGACAAGACCTTCTGCCTCCCTAAGAAACCATTCCAATTTGAAAGACGTCTAACTGCTCATTTTTTTTCTTCAATTATTTTGATCTTCACTATGTTCTTCTGAACCACACAGAAAAATCTAGTCCTCTTTCCAAATCTATAAATCTTGAGAGAATTTTTTGCAATGTCCTTCATGGAGAAATGAAATGTCAAAACACACAGCAGCCATTGCCTAAGAATTAACACTGCATCTAGATTATGAAAATGACAGCTTGCATAAAGAAGTGAACAAACAACTCCCCTTAGTTTTCCAAATGTTAAGTACATACTAACTAATCATTCAAGTTGGGGTGATTAGTTTGCTTTTATACAAACTTTTATGCGAGTTAATAGAGTAAACATAAAAGGCACTGTCAACTAGCTTTGGAGGGAACAAATCTGGTTTCTGGCATGTTGTGAAAACAAATGATAAGACAGATAACAATTGACAAGTCACTGGAGAAGGAAGCGGCAACCCACTCTAGTAATCTTGCCTGGGAAATTTAATGGAAAGAGGAGCCTGGCAGGCTACAGTCCATGGGGTTGCAAAGAGTTGGATGTGACTGAACACGCACACACCACTCTGGTCTTTTTCATGACCTAAATTACTACCTACATTTGAGAGATATTAAATGTTAGCTCATTAGTGGAGTCCTCCAATTTCTTAATTTCAGAGCAGAAAAAACAAGTATCAAGAACCTTATATGGCTCACGTGAAGTCAAACAGCCAATTAATGGCAGAGTTCAGACCAGAAGCTGGGTGTTTTGACTCTTAAACTTGCTACAATTTACTACAAAAGTCTTTTTCCTCGAAAAACTATTTTTGTATGGTTTCATAGATTCACAACTGTGTATTTAGTCCACATAACTTATAATTTAGTCTATATAAGTCTTTTTATACCAGTTTGGATGTCTTGATTCTATGATTAGGTGCAACTATATTTGTAAGTTCCTATGGTTTCTCATTAAATACTTGTGTCACTGATTTCAATCAGCTTAGATATAAACACAAAGAAAATGAAGTATAAAAGAAGCACATTGTATAATTTGATTTTTAGAGGCTGCAGATGAATAAACCATATTTGAAACTGTTATACTGTAGAATAACAAGTCAACTTAACTTTTTCTAAAGTAGTATTTGGCTAAACAAAGCACAGGAACAATTCTTATAATGAGAAAAGTTGATTAAGGATAGAAAACTCTACCACACATTTCAAAATTAGAAACAAAACAAAAAAATGTTCCAAGTGATTGCTATCATGAACGTGGTAAATGCTGCTTTAAAATTACAACTTAATTAAGTTATATTTTTAAAATACCTCGTGGAGAAGACTGATTTTCTTCACTAGTTTGAGGATGGAAAAAAAAAAAAAAAAAAAACACGAATGATTGGATTCTAGGATTTAAATGGCACAGTCTATGCTTTATTTTCTGAACTGCCATTGATTTTCCAGTCATAACAGAGAAATGGCAGATTCTTAAATGTGATTATAGCCATGTGTCTTCTTTATTATAGCCACATGACTAGAGGCTTCCTTGTCACCATCACTCTGCCTCCTATATTAAGAGAGCTCACAGAAGGACCACATCTAAATCAACATCAGGATATCAATTACAATAAAGCCCAGCTAACAAAAATATATTTGTGGGAGGATCTGGCAACAGGCAATGAACGAAATTGATTTAAAATAATTCAAAATCCTAAATTCAAAAAGACAGACTGCCAAAATGTGCTAATCAAAGCTTTCTTCACTTCTGTGATCAATAGTTTTTCATGTGGGTCAAGACAGATCTCAGACTGCCTTCTCTCCTTCCAGCTCAAAAGTACATTTTAAACATAAGTGAAATAAGGTTATAACAAACATAAACCTTGAGAGGGAAAAATGTCCCTACAGGGTGACATGCAGTTTTAAGGGTGAGGGAAATTTGGAGAGTTAGAGAGTAACCGTCCAGTCTGTACAGGGCTTCCCTGGTGTCAGTTGGTAGAGATTCTGCCTGTGATGCAACAGATGGCCTGCAATGTAGGAGATGGGGATTCAGTCCCTGGGTTGAGAAGAACCCCTGCAGAAGGAAATGGCAACCCACTTCAGTATTCTTTCCTGGGAGATCCTTAAGTTTGTAAGGGTGATTACATAAGCATATCTGTAAATGTATGCAAAGTGTAGAAAGAGTCATATATCATTTCATTCATCCTTTTATTCATTCACTAAGCATTTATTAAGCTAGGTGGTCGCTATTTGCTAGGTTCTAGATATTCAAGATGAAGTCACAGTTCCTGCCCTCTCCTTACTAGCATCCTGATCTTTCTGACAGATTCACTAATAAAGATCATCTGTAGAACATTTGTAGAGAAACACCCACTGATCAGGCATTTGGGAATTCTAGACAGAATTCACATTTTGGGGAGCTGGGATTCATGAGTATGTAGAGGATGCTTAGTCAGCTATTATAATAAGAAAGCATGGTCAAAAACTATGTATGTATATGTGCACATGTATCTATACCTACATCTAGAGAGAAGGATTAAGTTTTTCATGCTTTATCCCTGCAGTGTGTAGCTTTAAGCCATGACTCTGAGAGATGGCAGACAAGCCACACACCGATGACTTCTCTTCTCCTCCAAATCACTGTTAGATTTCTAAAAAACAAAGAGTGTGGGTGAGAATGACATGGACATATATACTCTTCATCATTAGTTAGCTTCTCAGCCCTATATTTGTTTCCTTTGTGGCTCAGCTGGTAAAGAATCAGCTGCGATGTGGGAGACCTGAGTTCGATCTCTGGGTTGGGAAGATTCCCCTGGAGAAATGAAAAGGCTACCCACTCCAGTATTCTGGCTTAGAGAATTCCAAGGACTGTAAAGTCCATTGGGCTGCAAAGAGTCGGACATGACTGAGCGACTTTCAGCCCTATATTGAGCAGGTTTTGGTGAACAGAAACATTTCAGGGTGCCTCTAATCTCTTAACTTCAAACTCTAAATGAAAAGTGGGTCTGAGGGAACTAGGACTCAAGCTCCGGGAACTGGTAATGGACAGGGAAGCCTGGCGTGCTGCAGTCCGTGGGACTGCAGAGTCGGACACGACTGAGCAACTGAACTGAATGGAACTGAATTCATTTTTCAACTAGTATTTCCAAAGGAAAGAGATCCCATCTGATCACACTAGTTTCATGAAATTGAAGATAAATATAGAAAGAGAGATGAAAGGATGAAAATTATAGGAAGTCAATGAATATTAATTTTTTCTCTCCTTCCACTGATAGAATAATGTAGGATCTCCAATTTGTCAGGAAACATAAGACAAATTATTTTTTTAATTTGCTAGTTAATCTTTCAAATAAAATTCTCAAATTTTTTTTTCTTAAATCCTCAGAACATTGTTTCCTATAAAAGACAAGGTTCCAACTGTTATACTGAAAAAAATCAACTAAATATACCCTTTTCCCTGTATTCCCAGGTTTTGTGGATACTCTTTTGTTGTGGACACATTCTCAGATCCTCTTGCCAGTCCCAGGGTCCTTCTGCCTTTGCAGGCTGCTCTCAAGCAAAGGGAGCCCCATTCTGTGCTCTCTAGTGGTTATTTCATTCAAAGTTAATGGAAAATAGTGATAAATTACACTGTATACACTGGCCAGTGAATGCAGGTGCCCAGTTCCTTGGTAAATATATTTCTCACTACAAATTAATAAACTCACACTGGGAGTATAATTTAACGTCCCCTGTAGATCTGCCTATATGAATATAATATTCTGGTCATGCTGAAATTAGTATTTCACTCTGTATGACAGCATACTAAAGATTAATACAGTAATACAGATTTTTAAAGCAAATACACACGGTTGTTTAATTCTCACATCATTTACATAGTATGAAGATGGAAGGATGAACCAGCAATTGCTGTGGGGCATCACTGGGAGGTGTCTGATTTGTGATAAGTATGGGAACTGGTTTTGAACATTGAACAGGAGTTCATTTTCAATTCCTATTCTGAACAGCAAGTAGCTTTTCGCACCACAAAGAGTGTGCAGTAAAAATTGGGGAAGGAAATGTCAAAGAACCTATAGATGTGAAGAACTTATTTTATGAGACAGAGAATGGAAGCATTACTAAGCAAACCCAGACATAAAAAGCAAAATTCTAAGCCACTGCCAGATGGTATTGAAGGCTATGAAATAAGAAGCAGGCAACCTGGCACACTGGACAGGGGGCAATGGCAGCCAAGCACACTCAGAGTTCACCATCTAGTCACACTTGTCCGGGGCTGGGCAGAGACAAAGGCCTGTATGACTCAACGTGCAGCCCTTATAGGAGGCCCTATGGGTTCAATGATTTTTAATACACCCATTTGTTAGCTTCACACAATTCCATGCTAAAGAACCTTTTCAGGTATAAATGCATGAGGACACACAAACATAGATGCCCACCGAGTGTGCCCTATTTAAATACTTTAGTCAAGCTTTGGCACAGAGAGCTGGCAAAACCAGAAGATGCAAACATTTATAGAGTTTAGCCTTAAGGCTGCTTCTGCTTCATGGGCTACACATTACAATCACATTTGTGAATCCCCAAACCTAATATTTTCAATAATCAACAGATGCAACTAGAGATCATGTCCAAAAATGGAAGCATTATAAAGATCTATTTTGCCCAACTCTGGGTGGATCTGTTCAATGTTAATTAATGTTGCCTCCTCATTTCCAGTTAGCTTTAACTCATCTCCCTCTTACCTGCTGCTGCTGCTAAGTTGCTTCAGTCGTGTCCGACTCTGTGTGACCCCATAGACCGCAGGCCACCAGGCTCCCCGTCCCTGGGATTCTCCAGGCAAGAACACTGGAGGGAGGGGGGCCATTGCCTTCTCCACCCTCTTCTCTAGAAATTAAGACTACATGACTAAATGATCCCAAGAACTCCTTCCAATTTTGTATACTATGATGCAAAAAGTAATAATAGCTATTTATAGAATACTATGTACTGGGCACAATGTTAAACACTTTACATTTATGATCTCACAATGAGGTGAACAACATTATCTTCATTTCAAAGACTATAAAATCATTAGCTTAATAAAGTTTATTAATTTTTCCAAGGTCAGCTTAACACTAGGAATTGAATCTGAGGCTAATGAACAGAGACGTCTGTGATCTTAGTAACCTGGAAGCTCTAAGTTAGGAGTCTGTTGATGAAAAGTGAAAGTGTAAAAGTGTTAGTTGCTCAGTCGTGTCTGACTCTTTGTGACTGTAAGGGCTGTAGCTCACCAGGCTTCTCTGTCCATGGAATTCTCCAGGCAAGAATACTGGAGTGAATTGCTAGTCCTTTCTCCAGGGGGTCTTCCTGACTCAAGGATCAAACTCAGGTCTCCCACATTGCAGGCAGATTCTTAACCATCTGAACCAACCTAAAACAATCTAATGATGATGATGAGATTAATAATTATAGCTAATCCTGACATGGTGCTTATTCAGTGTCAGATACCATTCTAAGCACTGCATCTTACTCATTTAATCTTCATTAAAATCCTACAAGGTAGGTACTATTCCCATTTTATAGATGAGGAAACTGAATTACATAAAAATTAATTTGCCAAAGACGAGAAAACTTTGGATAATGGAATAAAGTTTTTAACCTAGAAAGTCTGGCTACAGTGGTCTAGGATTTAACCACTTCTAAGATAATGCCCATATCAAGCAAAAAAATAAAACAATAAAAAACAATAACAAAATGTTCTTAGCACCAACAATAGTGGTAAATTATTTTGTGGTTAATATTTTTTAAATTGATCTTTTAAATAATATCTAGACTCTAAAATGATGTCCTCATGCATTATAATTTTAAGGAGCTGGGACAAGAATTTGAGCAAACTCCAGGAGATGGTAAAGGACAGGGACATCTGGTGTCCTGCAGTCCAAGGGGTCACAAAGAGTCTAACACGGCTCAGTGACTGAACAGCATCCAAGAGGCAACATAAATTATGATAGGATGTATACAATAGGAGCTGCCATGGAAGAGGAAGGCCCTTGTCTCTCACTATAAAATTAGACACCTTAGCTCTTGTGCTTGTCTTGATTCACAGATGTCCAACTAACAATACTGTTTTGTTGTGATCAGACTCTACTCCTTTTTTTGCTAATTAGAGACAATTTTAGAACATTCCTTAACTTGAAACTAGAACTGTCCAAGAGTAAGCAAAAACATCATACTTTTCTTTTAGACTGTAGAATGCTTTACATTGTGATGAAGCCCAATGCTTCTGCATTAAGAACTGGAGACATGTTTAAAGGTCTGCTAAATGTGCATGCAAAGATCACATATTATTTTTCAAATGCAACCCACATTAAAACAGAATGAGAAACCAATAATAATCATCTATGAAAATTAGGCTGTTTTCCAGCTTTTATGCATTATATATGCCAAGTCATTACAGACTAAAAGAAAGAAAAAAAAAGGAACTAATAGTTCAATACATAACAGATTTGGTTAGTCTTTTTTGAATTACCACCATCTTGAAAAGTAAAGATTTAATATTTCCCACTATTAGTTGGATGGAGAAGGCAATGGCAACCCACTCCAGTACTCTTGCCTGGAAAATCCCATGGACGGAGGAGCCTGGGAGGCTGTAGTCCATGGGGTCGAGAAGAGTCGGACATGACTGAGCGACTTCACTTTCACTTTTCACTTTCATGCATTGGAGAAGGAAATGGCAACCCACTCCAGTGTTCTTGCCTGGAGAATCCCAGGGACGGCAGGGCCTGGTGCGCTGCCGTCTATGGGGTTGCACAGAGTCAGACACGACTGAAGCAACTTAGCAGCAGCATTAATTGGATATCAACTACCAGCTCTTTTCAGTTAGAATTAGGGGCACCTCTTAATTTTAGGCTTATTAACCTTCACACATGAAATCTAAGAATAAAGTAAAAATGTTAATAGTATTATTATAGCAAAATATTAAGTAACAAACTTAGCAGTAGGATAAATTTTTAAAATAATTGTATTATTCTTTGACAGCACACCAGTAAAGAACCTTGGCTCAGACTTCTTGAATTTAAGTCCTAGTTCTCCATTTTTTTCTTTGTGTAACCTTAGGCAAATTACTTAACCTTTCTAGGACTCAGTAGTAAAATTAATAAAATAGCACCCCACGTCACAGATATATGTAAAAATTAAATGAGAGCATATAAGAGACTGAATACCAAGAAATGTATCTCATGACACCCAGCAAATATCTTTATAAATGGAAAAGCAATCTCTGAGCCAAAAAAAGAAAAAAAAAAGAAACAGAAATTAGCAATCTTGAAACAAAAATGTTAAATTAATTCTGAAGCACTGACAACCTTAGAATCATTAAAAGTTATTTAGAAGCTAGATTTTAATTGCCACAGATGGGACGTAAGAATGTTTTGACCCTCAACAGGAATAGATCTGTCATGTTTTCTACCTAAAATAAAATTTCGAAACTTAAAATGCTGCTGCTAAGTCGCTTCAGTTGGGTCCAACTCTGTGCGACCCCATAGACGGCAGCCCACCAGGCTCCACAGTCCCTGGGATTCTCCAGGCAAGAACACTGGAGTGGGTTGCCATGTCCTTCTCCAATGTATGAATGTGGAAAGTGAAAGTGAAGTCACTCAGTTGTGTCCGACTCTTCGTGACCGCATGGACTGCAGCCTACCAGGCTCCTCTGTCCATGGGATTTTCCAGGCAAGAGTACTGGAGTGGGTTGCCATTGCCTTGCTGGCTTAAAATGCTATATCAGTGAAAATATTAACTAGAAAATAAATGTGTTCTCTGGCAAAGAGAAATCATACAGAAATGTGTCTGTCTCTATTCAGGAAAAAATCATATAGTTTCATTTATATTTGATAATCATAGTTTATAATCAGTGTTTGTAAGAAACTCATTTATACTACATACATAGAGTAGGAACAGAGATGTTATTTTAAAAATCAGTTTCAGATTGGTGGTGTGTGGTGTTCTTGTCAGAAGCAAAAGCAAATGTTTTTTGGAAGGAAGCAGAGGAATCTTTCAAATAAGACTTCATTAAAAAGTGAGTATACAGTTCAAAATTATAGAACATTGTAGCTGTGCTGAGTGGCAGGATTAATTATCTTAAAGAACTTAATAATTAAACTAAAGAAATTAATGATTAAAGAACTTCAGATAATAGAAGCAGAGGGAAATTATATATGTAATAAATATTTAAAAATACTTATGGTACTAGAACAAGAATTTGAAAGCATGAATTAAGGACTATGATTCTCTGAACCAAATAGATATTAAATCTCAAAAACAAAGAATAAATAAAAATTTATATAGAACTAAGAAGAAGGGCTTATTCATTAGGCCTTCCCAGGTGGCTCAGAGGTTAAAGCATCTGTCTGCAATGTGGGAGACCTGGGTTCGATCCCTGGGTTGGGAAGATCCCCTGGAGAAGGAAATGGCAACCCACTCCAGTATTCTTGCCTGGAGAATCCCATGGACGGAGGAGCCTGGTGGGCTACAGTCCATGGGGTCGCAAAGAGTCGGACACGACCGAGCAACTTCACTGAGAAGAAAATCTGTGAACTGGAAGACTGCTAAAAAAGTTAACCAAAAAAGGGGCACAAAATCTAGAGAAACAGAAGATAAGAAAAAGAAATATATAGAGAATATAGAGAAATTTTCTAACATGTCTTCTTAGTTGTATATTGCGTGTTTGGCTTCCTGAATCAGGTGATAAACGGAGCGTAAAAAAGTCAGTATTTGTAAGATAATGGCTAAGAATTTTCCAGAGTTGAATAATACATGAATACTCTGATTCAGGAAGCCAAACATATATCAACCAAGATAAGCAAAAAGAAGTCTACATTTGATCCCTTCATAGTAAAACTGAAGGAAATAAATGTCATAGCAAAGATTTTAGTTTAGCTACAAATAAAAAAAGAACAGCTACAAGATAATGACAAATTATTCTGACAGCATCGTATTCAGTGGCAAAATGGAAGCAAAAAGACAGTGGTAATATATGCTGAGAAAAAAAAATAATAGGCAAACTAGAATTTTATGCCTAGCCAAAGTATTATTTAAAACAAGATTAGGACTTCCCTGTGGTCCAGTGGTTAAGACTCGATGCTTCCACTGGAGGGGGCACAGGTTCCATCCCTGCTCAGGGAACTAAGATCCCCACACGCCATGCAGTGTGGCCAAAAGTTATTTTTAAAAATAAAATGAGAGCAAAAAAATGACATTTCCAGAAAAATATGAGAAAGCTTACTGCCAAGCACCTTTACAAACTAAAGGAATCATTAAATGTACATATCATGAAGAACTAGGATTCACAATAGAATAAATTTTAAAGATTAATGAAATAACATGCATGAAAATCTTAAAATAACCTAATTTGTAACTAACTAGCCCAAAGGAAAAAAAATTTAATGGTGTCAAACAGTAATATTAACCAGTGATGATTGTAATAGTGTATTTTCTAATAAAGGTGTCCAATAGTGTTTTATGACCTCTAGTTCTTAACTTTCATCTTTTATTATGATATCAGTGATAACCCATCTTTCTAACATATATATGATTTCAATATCTCACTTTGTGTCTTTATCTAAATGTAATTCATGACAAAGTACTACTAATTTGATCTTATCACTAATTTGATCTCATCAGTATTTTAAACAATTACACAGTCTTCTCCATTGCCAGAGCCACTGAAAAAGTGGAAAGTGAAAGTGTTAGTAGCTCAGTTGTGTCCAACTGTTTGTGACCCCTTGGGCTGTAACCTGCCAGGCTCCTCTGTCCATGAAATTCTCCAGGCAAGAATACTGGAGTGGGTAGCCATTCTCTTCTCCAGAGAATCTTCCTGATCCAGGCAGGCAGATTCTTTACTGTCTGAGCCACAACGGAAGCCCCAGGAATCCTAATCAAATTCTCATCTCACTACCTATGATCTTATGGACATAGTTTGAGCAAACTTTGGGAGATGGTGAGGGACAGGTAAGCCTGGGGTGCTGCAGTCCATGGGGTCACAGAGAGTCGGACACAACTTGATCCATCCAAGTCCCACAACAACCAACAACCTATTATCTTAAAAGAGAGGGCCCAATCAGTCCCCCAATTTTTAGGCACATTTTCTTCTTATTCACTCCATGCTCAGAAGAAAAAGCTGTCAAGTTAATCAAATCATTAGAACCAAGACCTATAATGACAGTTAATCAGAGTATGCTATTACATTAAGTCACAAACTCAAATATACAGTTTTAAAGAATTCTACCAATTATGCCTTTTTATTTCTTAATCAGACATAGCCTCTTAGTGCATTAGCTTATACTACAATCAGACATAGAAAATCTTCTAGCCTTTACTAAAGAATAGTATTCTCTTTTCTGCTTCTGAATTTTGCTCTGCTTTCTCTACCCATCACTTCTCTATATTCTTTCTTCCATGGTTAGTATACACTCCTCTGACCTAAACTGATTTTACATTTCCTTTACCTGTAGAATCTTGGCTTACATAATTCTAGTTACTCCAAAAAATACTCAGTCTTTTAAATTCTCAGTGGAATATTAAACTGAGCTCAATAAATATAATTTTAATACAAAATTTTGTCCTTTTCTAATATTTTAAAAGTAGAAACCACTTACTGAGTTAAGGAAAGCTCTATTAAATAGAGTCTCATTTTTTTTTCTCCATTCTGGGCAGCACAGAAAGGATAAATCGATACAGAGTTAGGCTCACTATTATCATAATAAATATTCACAATCAGCCCTAATCACAAATATCTTAGAATAACAGCTTGCATAACACTATTATTTTTTGCTTGAACTTGGCAACTTTAAAAAAATAAAATCAACCACCTATGGAAATTACAAAAGTCTAAATAATAAGAGTACAGAACTCCTGGAAGAGCTGAGTTATTTCCTCATAGACTAAAATTATTTATAAACTGCATTTCTAGTACTTGATTTTTTAAACATCTCTTCCCAGTTCCCAACAATAAATTATGAAGAGAAAGAGTGTGTTGGGAACCAGGGAATAAGAAAACAATAAATGAGCTATGAGAGGAGAAAGAAAACTTTTCCCTGACATTCCCCCACATACACCTAAAAAGAATCACAGAATGCATCTCTAACCTACATTCCTATACTCTCATGCTCACTTAAAGAATCTATTAGTAAATTATACCATGGGTTATATTGCACCCCTCCCCTCCCCTCCACAAAAGATATATCAAATTTCTAACCTCAAGGACCTTGTTTCTGACCTTATTTGGAAAGAAAAACTCTTTGCAGATGTAATCAAGTTAGGATGATGTCATACTGAATTAGACAGAGTGTGCTCTAACTCCACATGACTGGTGTCCTTATAAGAAGAGGTAAGGAACTGACATACGAGAGAAAATTGCATGAGGATGAAGGCTGAGATGGAAGTACTAAAGATGCAAGTCAAAAAAATTTAAAAAAAATAAAAATAAATAAAGATAAATAAATAAATAAAAATAAATAAAGCAAGTCAAGGAACACCAAACACTATCAACAAACCAACCACCAGAGCCAGGAAGGGGTAAGGAAGGATTCTCATCTTCAAGTTTCAGAAGAACCATGGCCCTGCTGACACCTTGATTTTGGACAGAAGTATAAGAGAATAAACTTTTACTGTCTGCAGTCACCCAGTTTGTGGTACCTTATTATAGCATCCCAAGGAAACTGATACAAAAGGAGACATGTGTACCCACTGTGTGAGATATTTTTTGCACTTAAAAAATATTTTACAATGTATTCTGCATTTCAATTTTGCTCGTTAGATTACTGAAAAATTATTCAACCCCTAGACATCCCACAAGAGTTCGAACTGAAGTCACTAAAATTCACACTCACAGTAAAATTTTAGTTATCCAAGGACCAGCCTTTTGGAATACCAAGCTTCTCTAATGACTGCTGACCTCACAGGAGGTAGGATTACAATGTCACCAATATAAGGTGCAAAAAAACAGCCTCCATGAGTGCCAAGGAAGAGACATCTACTGCCAAGAGGATTTGATGCTCCAAAGACTGAACTCAGTGAACTTTGAATGGTTGTCATGTTCTGATTGACAGGAATTGTCTGTGAAAAGCCATCCCTTCCATGCAAGGCAGGAAGCAGAACCAGAAGTAGCAGGAAGATTTAAAAAAAAAAAAAAAAAGGAGAAATAGGAAAACTGGAGATGCTCAGTGGCAGCGTTTAGAAGCAATGCTGGGGCAGTAAGCAATGCATACTGCACTGTGCCATTCAATGATGAGAGAGTCCAGGAGCATAGGCAGTTAGTTCTACAGTATCAAGTATCCCTCTTAGCAGTCTCATCTCTTACAGCCTTATTTTCCCTGGGACATGTATGTAGAAAACACAGATTCCTCCTGCAGCAGATGTAGCAGATACACTGGGTTCGTGCATGCTCAGTCATGTCTGACTCTGCAACTCTATGGACTGTAGCCAGCCAGGCTATTCTGTCCATGGGATATTTCCCCGCAAGAAATACACAGGGTAATACAGCTCTAAAGCCAGTAGAATCTCAGTTGCTTACTGAGCAACGCATCCTAAGGGTATATCAAACACCCAGTAGTTCATTGTACTTGGAAACTCTGGTAGTCACCCGGAGGACTTAATAATGACTGAAACATTTGGTAATTTTCTTACCTACATTAGTGGATTGATTCTATGTACAAATTCCATTGCTATTGCAAATATAAAATTGTATTAGAAAACTGTTTTAATGAAAATAAAATATACACAGGATTTGGTGTGTAAGACTTTTGAACAAATAACTTAAAGATGGTATTTTTAATGTGATTTTGCCTAGAATTCCAGTAAACATCAAACAATAAGTGTTTGGTAAAGAGAGCAAGGTCTACTGTAATGTTTGTACTTATCTTGAATAATCCAGTGATAACATCACTGATATTTGTTGAAAGATATTCTCACTGGGTATCCATTATATGTCATGTTCTGTGCTAAGTGATAATGACAATATCAGTATTACTAAAGTATGTACTAAAGTATGTCTATCTCCAAAAACCCAAAGGTCTGATGAGTGCTTCATTGAAGTCATCCCTGAGTCCACTGATGAAACTGAAAAAAAAATAATATTAAGAAAGATATTAAGTCAAAGGTGTGCATGCATGTCAAGTTGCTTCATTTGTGCACAACTCTTTGGGACCCTATGGACTGTAGCCCACCAGGCTGCTCTGTCCATGGGATTCTCCAGGCAAGAATACTGGAGTGGATTGTTATTTCCTTTGCCATGAGATCTTCCCAACCCAGGGATCGAACCTGTGTCTCCTGGGGCTCCTACATTCCAGGAGGACTCATTACTGCTGAGCCACCAGGGAAGCCTAAGTCAAAAGCTGATGATTGTAAATATGACAAAGTGATTTTCCAAAGACAGAAAATATCATTAAAGAAGGAGAGTTTCTACAGTATTTGAGTTGCTGTTCAGGAAAAACACATGACTACACTCTACTTGCAACCCATCTGTATGAAAAAAAAGAAAAATCCGAAAGTTATTTCCTAGCGGTCATTGTCCCAGGAAAACAAATTCTAAGGCAACCACCAGAGCTACTAGATTAGGTTTTTAGATATGCAACCAAAGTCCAAACATGGCATGATAGTTCATATTTATGGTCATATCCCTGAGGCATTAAGCAAATGTTTAAATAGATATTTAACAATAAAGATAACCATTAAAAACTCTGTAATCATAATAGCCATTTAAAAATAAAACAAACCAAACAAAAACCATAAGTCCTTAAGAATAAAACTAAGAAAAATGTTAAAGGTTCTTAAGAAGGAAAGTATAAAACCACTGAAATTCATAAAACATGAAATATAGAGATATGCCTTAATGATAATCGTCTCAATAAAGATGGAAATTCTCTCTGAATTGATGTATAAATTCTATGCAACTATAATGCAACTAAATTTTAACAGAGTTCCCTTGTAGAGAAATTAACAAGATGATACTACAATTCAGACTGAGGAACAAAGGGCCAATAAAGAATAGCCAAGACAATGTTAAAAAACAACAGAAAAGAGATGAGGACTTGTCCTGCCAGATAATCAATATTTATTAATAAGCCATGTAATTGAGTCAAAGAGGTATGCATGCAAAAACCAACCAATGGGATAACAGAATAAAGCACCTCGCCACAGCCTAAATTTTTTGTGTAAATATGACCTATGACAAAGGGGGATAGATTGCTTAATAAATGATGCTAATTACTGGCTATGACTGAGATAAATACTGAACTACGTCTTAATCCACAAAATAAAAATCAAAGAAAATGAATACTGTAAACACAAAAATTTCAAACATTTATAAAAATATGTAGGAATACATATTTATGATTTGGGGTTAGAAAATAATTTCTTAAGGACACACAAAACATCCAACAAAGATCAATAAAATTATGTTTTAAAAAAATTCTATGTAAAAAATAAGGAATGAACAAAATGAAAACATTAGTTACAGACAAGGAGTGCATATTTGCAAAAAATACATAAAATACAAAGTTTTTGTTTTTAATTGAAGTATGGTTGATTTACAATGTTGTGTTCACTTCAGCTGTACAGCAAAATGATTCAGTTATACATACATCTATTTTTTTCAGATTCTTTTCTCTTATGTGTGTATATATATATATATATATATATATATATATCTTATACACACATATATAGAGAGAGAGAATATTCTTTTCTCTTATATATATAAAATATTGTGTATAGTTCCCTGTGCTATACGCTAGGTCCTTGTTGGTTATCTATTTTATAAATCATAGCATTTATATTTTAATCCCAAACTCCTAATCTATCCCTTCCCTCCCCTGTTCCTTTTGGTAACTGTAGTTATATCTTCTATGTCTGTGGGCCTGTTTTGATTTTATATCTTTTTTTTTATTTTAAGATTCCATGTATAAGTGATATCAAACGATATTTGTTTGAGTATCCAAAGTTTCAGTATCCAAAATATAATTATAGCTAATTTACATGAAGAAGAACAAACAACCTAAAGGAAAATTAAGCAAAGGAATCAAAAGACTAACATGCCCAATGGCTGATAAATAGACGAAAAACCCAGCAACTGAAAAAAATGGAAACTGAAATAACAGTAAGATACAGTTTTACATCCAAAAGACTGGGGGAAAAAATGCTAAAAATCATGATAAAATTTAGCAAGGATGTTGGAAACAGGAAATCTCACATATAGCCAGGAGGAGTACAAATTGTTACAGCTACTTTAGAGATTATTTTCAAAATATCCAGTGAAGGTGAACTGTAGATTACCAAAGGTCTCCAAAATTCAACTTTCAGTCAGCATAAAGAGAAAACAGACAGATCTAACAACAAATCACTGTCAGTTATTTTCCCAAGAAAGCAAGTTCCAAGACAACTGTTGGACGTTATACCTGTTTATGGGCTGCCTTATTTAACAATGCTACTTGTAGCTATATTCCCACAAGACACTCCTGTACTTGTTCACAAGAACAGGC
The DNA here is from genome assembly GCF_029378745.1 of Bos indicus. Taxonomy (NCBI): domain Eukaryota; kingdom Metazoa; phylum Chordata; class Mammalia; order Artiodactyla; family Bovidae; genus Bos; species Bos indicus. Next base: position 55,493,766 of record NC_091770.1, read on the forward strand.
ACAGAAAGACTGGTTTACTTCAGCTCTGGGTGTTATAGGCAGACATTAGAAAAGCTCCAAAAGCCCAACAGTAAGAAAATAATCTGTGCAACTAGTGGAATAATATAAGGAACTGACTATGTTCTTTCAGTAAAGATAACAAATTCAATGGTAAATGTAATTTGCAATACAATATAATATAAATATTAGAGAGATTACAAGTCATCATATAAATTATTTATAACTGAAGATATCTATTGCAAGAGGACTTCATTAAAATGATTTCAAAAAAAGAAATCAAAGAAGAATCTTCATTGTCAATCTTCAATGTCAAGACTATTCTGTGATAGGTGTTAAGACAGAGAACTAGATCCCTTCCAAGAATATTTTGTTTGTATTGTATTACTGGCTCATACTTGACAATAAAAGGATGACATAGGGCACCTCAATTTGAATAGACTAGTTGTTCTGGGTGACATGCAATAAAGAGCAAGAAATCAAGATTTAAGTACATGGAGTGCTTTTTCCCACCAGCCTCTGGACCACTATTTTGGCTAAAGGATACCTTGTCTAGAAGAGGTCACGATTCCTGAAATGAGTTTTTAACAGACAATTTTCACCAAAATTCACTCTCTCTGAAGAGAGAGGCATGGTGAGAGCATTGCTTTTGATGGGCAAGGAGTCTGAGAAAGGCAGGATTTCAGTGTAGTTAAATGAGAGAAAAAAAGGCCCTGATTCCTATGATTGTCCCCAAAGGAATCAGAGGCCAGGAATAGAGCCGAGGGCAATGACACTGGAAGACAATCATTTTCTGCTTTGCAATTTTGCCTAGGGCCAGCCCACCTTTCTAACATAACTGTTTTCAGCCAAGTATAAACCCTCTTGTGAGCCATGGAACTGGGTTCTACCTATTAAGCTTTGAGAAAATTCTCAAAATCTAAGGCCTAAAGACAGTCCAGTAACCATAGAGTCTAAATTCTTTCTGTTTGGCAAACTTTCTTTTCTTACTTTATTTTAAAATTAATTTTTATAAAAGTATAGTTGCTTTACAATGGTGTGTTTGTTTCTACTGTAAAGCAAAATGAATTAGCCATATGTATACAGATATTCCTTCCTTTCTGGACTTCTTCTTCATCCAGGTCACCACAGTTCACTAAATAGAGTTCCCTGTCCCAAGTTCTCATTGGTTATCTCATTGGTTATACAGAGTATCAACAGTGCATATGTGTCCATCCCAATCTCTAATTCCTCCCAACTTGGTATCCAAATATGTGCTCTCTATTTCTGTTTGCAAATATGATAGTCTATACCATCTTTCTAGATTCCTCATATATGCGTTAATATACAATATTTGTTTTTCCAACCTACTTCACTCTATATGACAGTCTCTAGGTCCATCCACATCTCAACAAATGACCCAATTTCATTCTGATTTATACATACATTAATATGTTTACAAATATACCATTTGTAAGGGTTTAATGTTGGCTGGCATTTGAATCAGTTTCATTTCCTAAGGAAAAAAACAAGTAAAAAGAAGTAACTACAATCAGCAGCAATATAAGACAGAGTAAGATTTTAAAATTCGTTAAGACTGTGAAAACATAATGGTTGGTGGAGAAATGGCTGGATATACAGTAGACACTGTCACATTTGGTACCAGCATCACTAAATAACCACATCAAGGCCTTGTGCAGGCACACAAGGAGCCTTCAACAAATGTTCAACCCATTTAATATTCATTGATTCAGGAACGCAAGTACTGTGACTGAATGCCGAAATGAAATTACAGACAGGCCTGCTTTTGTTTGGATGCCCATGAAGACAAAGGACCGAGGCTCCGTCTGGTCTCTTCCAGCAAAACAAAGCTTGACTGAACAATCTATATAAACATAATGGCCAGAAACAGCATACCAGAAAACTGACAGGTTCACCGAAGGTAAAGACAGACGAAACCCAGACCACGTCAATGTAAACGGAGTAATACTGAAAGAGAAAGCACATTCGGCATTTAGCTGCCATAGAAATAACTTCTCAGGTAGAAGTTTAAGGTAAAAGCATAGGCAACTCCGTGTTAATGTAACAAATCTGCCAGGGCAACTGAAAGCACTTGATCAGTAAATGCGTTATAAAAATCGGGGAGGCCTAGACCCAAGTCAGAACATTCACCACAGGGATTAATCATGCATTGTTTCAGATAATAGCTAGGCAACAGTTCCCCTAGGTCCTTTAGGAGTGTTTTCTTTCTCACTATGTTGCATATTGAACTTGGCCATAGGCAATGCAGGCCATACATTTTAGAAATGCAATATGATAAATGAGACTGAAGTTAAGGGTATATCACAGGGCAAGTGAAAATCTTAACAGGAAAATGACTACAGGTACTTAATTTTAGAGCCAAAACTTGAGGGGAAAGCCAAATGCTTTAAGGAATGAGTGAACTACAACTTGATATCATATCCCTGAGAAGATTATTGGGAAAAAAATTTTTAAAAATATCAAACACCAGAAAGAAAATCAAAGAAAATGCAGGAATTATTAATCATTTGCATGAAATTTACTCTAATATTTGTAAGGAATTAGAGGCTACTATAAATAAGTAGGGAATGAAAAGAAATATTAGAATGAGAACTTTTTTTAAATCGAAGGGTAGAAGATTGAAATTGCTCTGGTAAGGATTTTAAAAACGTGTATTTTCAGTGAATGAACAGTGAGAACAAAAGAATCCATCTAGTAAAATGACAGTAGGAATTGGAAATGAGGCATGAGGAAATAGCTGAATTACCAATTACCTTGCAACAATCTTTACAGAGGAAAAGCTGGAGTGCCATCCAAATGAGTTATCATATTTCCCAGTATGATTTTGAGTCACATTGTATTAAGAGGAAAATGTGGAAAGAATTCAGTGCTTCTCAAGCTATGTGAAGCAACACAGACAGAAAATAACTTGTTTATCTAAAAGCACTAAAAAATGATGACATTTAAAGCCATGGACAGTAAATAAAAACAGAGAAGAGAGGAGGATCTAGTACTAAGCTCTAATCTAAAAGAGTAAGAAAATCCAGCCACAAAATGAGAAAGGAATAGTGAATGACAAAGGGGATAACTGGTGTTCTCAAAGTCAATTTGTTGCAGCAAAACCACAAATGAGCAAATGGTCTTTGGTGCCAACCAGCCAAAGAGGGCTTTAAAATTAAGTAATCCTGCTTATTCTTTAGGAGAAGGCAATGGCACCCCACTCCAGGACTCTTGCCTGGAAAATCCCATGGATGGAGAAGCCTGGTAGGCTGCAGTCCATGGGGTCCCTAAGAGTCCGACATGACTGAGTGACTTCACTTTCGCTTTTCACTTTCATGCATTGGAGAAGGAAATGGCAACCCACTCCAGTGTTCTTGCCTGGAGAATCCCAGGGACAGGGGAGCCTGGTGGGCTGCCATCGATGGGTTCACACAGAGTGGGGCACAACTGAAGTGACTTAGCAGCAGCAGTTACTCTTTAGCTGTTACAACTAAGAAACACTTGGAGCTAGACTTGTCCTTCATAAAACTAATTACTCTCTGACTCCAAATGAATTATACTCTGTACCTGGCATTCTTATCCCCTGCACTTCCTTGCAGCATTCTTCATTTCAGAAAGGAGGTCATAGGCCGATAGCCTCAGAGACACCAGATCTGGTTACTGAGCCGCCTGACACCAGGTTTGGCCATAAATTTTGCAGAGGAATGCAGGACTTTTCCCACTCTAATCCTTTTCACCTTCCCCAGACTACAAGCACTGTCTATAAAACTTTGCCCTGATAGCTCAGTTGGTAAAGAATCCACCTGCAATGCAGAAGATCCAGGTTCAATTCCTAGGTCAGGAAGATTCGCTGAAGAAGGGATAGGCTACCTACTCCAGTATTCTTGGGCTTCCCTTGTGGCCCAGCTGGTAAAGAATCTGCCTGCAATGCAGGACACCTGGGTTCGATCCCTAAGTTAGGAAGTTCCCATGGAGAAGGGAAAGGAAATTCTCCAAGCCAGGCTTCAGCAATACGTGAACTTCCAGATGTTCAAGCTGGTTTTAGAAAAGGCAGAGGAACCAGAGATCAAATTGCCAACATTCACTGGATCATCGAAAAAGCAAGAGAGTTCCAGAAAAACATCTATTGGGAATACCAGTCCACCTGATCTGCCTCTTGAGAAACCTGTATGTAGGTCAGGAAGCAAGTTAGAACTGGACATGGAACAATAGACTGGTTCCAAATAGGAAAAGGAGTACCTCAAGGCTGTATATTGTCACCCTGCTTATTTAACTTATATGCAGGGTACATCATGAGAAACGCTGGGCTGGAAGAAGCACAAGCTGGAATCAAGATTGCTGGGAGAAATATCAATAACCTCAGATATGCAAATGACATCACCCTTGTGGCAGAAAGTGCAGAAGAACTAAAGAGCCTCTTGATGAAAGTGAAAGAGGAAAGTGAAAAAGTTGGCTTAAAGCTCAACATTCAGAAAACGAAGATCATGGCATCTGGTCCCATTACTTCATGGCAAATAGATGGAGAAACAGTGAAAACAGTGTCAGACTTTATTTTGGGGGGCTCCAAAATCACTGCAGATCGTAACTGCAGCCATGATATTAAAAGATGCTTACTCCTTGGAAGGAAAGTCATGACCAACCTAGAGAGCATATTAAAAAGCAGAGAATAATAAAAATACAATTTTAAAAATAATAAAAATACAATTGAGTCTTAAAAAAAAATAAATAAATAAATAAATAAAAAGCAGAGACTACTTTGCCAACAAAGGTCTGTCTAGTCAAAGCTATGAATTTTCCAGTAGTCTTGTATGGATGTGAGAGTTGGACTGTGAAGAAAGCTGAGTGCTGAAGAATTGATGCTTTTGAACTGTGGTGTTGGAGAAGACTCTTGAGAGTCCCTTGGACTGCAAGGAGATCCAATCCATCCATTCTAAAGGAGATCAGTCCTGGGTGTTCACTGGAAGGACTGATGTTGAAGCTGAAACTCCAATACTTTGGCCACCTGCTGTGAAGAGCTGACTCATTGGAAAAGACTCTGATGCTGGGAGGGATTGGGGACAGGAGGAGAAGAGGGCAACAGAGGAAGAGATGATTGGATGGCATCACCGACTCAATGGATATGAGTTTGCATGAACTCTGGGAGTTGGTGATGGACAGGGAAGCCTGGTGTGCTGTGGTTCATGGGGTCGCAAAGAGTCAGACACAACTAAGCTACTGAACTGAACTAACTGTACCCACTCCAGTATTCTGGCCTGGAGAATCCATGGACCATACAGTCCATGGGGTCCCAAAAAGTTGGACACTACCACAGGACTTTCAATTTTCACTTATTCCCCAGAGAAGGAGGCACAGTTCCTGAGGCTCTAGCCTTCTATGTTCCCTCTTTGCCTGGCAAAGAAATAAAGCTACTCTATCTCTTTCCTCCAAAACATTTTCCATATTTCTATTCGGCATTGGTGCACAGAGGGCCAATATTTTGGCAACCAACTGAATCAAGTTAGAACATGGCAAGAGCGATTTCATTGGGGTGAGGAATCGTACTTCTGATCGGTGAGGGTCAAAAATAGATGAGAGGAGAGAGAGATGAGGAGAACAGATAAACACTTTGAAGAAAGTTCACTATAAAGGACAGTGGAGAAATTGGGCAGAACTTGAAAAAGCATGTGTGAGTTTGGGGGAAGGAAAGTTTTTGGTTTTCCAAGCAGGGAAAAGTCACAGAAATTTCTTACTGGTGGCAATAACACAGTAAACAGAACTTTGATAATGAAGGAAAGCGAGAGGTAAGTAAAGTCCTTGAGTAGCAGGTGCTAAGATGTGGGATCTAGGACATAAAGGAAAGGACTGATATTAGGGGCAAGGACAGAACCCTATTATAATAAATGGGGGAAAATACACGTGGCTACAAGCGCTGGAAGATTGATAGATTTGCCAGTGGAAGCAACGGGAGTTCTCTCCTGATTGTTCCTATTTTCTCACTGAAATAAAAAGCAGGATCCTAAGATGTAAGTGGATGGTGAAGGGAACATACCAAAAGCTTAAAGAGAAATGAGAGAGTTTGAAGTGGATCTCTTAGAAAATGAGAGAGCAGGCTGACCAGGAAAATATAATAGAATTGCCAGGCATTGCCAAGGGCCCACTTGAGGTTTATAGTCCTATTTCTGGATTTTGCCTTCATTATCTGACAGGCTTAATCCTGTTTGTGCCATGATGGATACCTGCTTCTTTTTGTTTTCAACCTAACACCTTAGCAAATCCAATGGAAAGAAACAGCCTTTTTACCAAGAGAATGCCAATAAAAATCTGTGTGAGCTCTCACATATGGGACCTCAGTCCTTGTTCAGGCTTTATCTCATTGCTGTGTTTGGGAGGATTCTGTCCTCTAATTAGCTGGCCTGTATGTCCTCCCAGGAGCTTGGGGTTGCAGTGGATTCAGCTCCGTTAAACACAAGGATATGATTGGGGAGGGTGGCTTCCTATAGAAAATCACAGTACATGTTACCATATCTATCCTTATGAAGGTGGAAAACGAACTGAGCAATACAGCCAATATCCACGGTGCTCATTATTGGCATGTAATTTACTGAAAAACTTGCCAGGGTGAGTCAAATGTCATAAATGACCTCTATGAACATTTCCATTTTCTTGTTATTCAGTTTTTTAGTCATGTCCGGGTCTTTGCGATCCCATGGACTGCAGCATGCCAGGCTTTCCTGTCCTTCACTATCTCCAGGGCTTGCTCAAACTCATGTCCATCAAGTTGGTGATGCCATCCACCCATCTCATCCTCTATCATCCCCTTCTCCTCCTGCCTTCAATCTTTCCCAGTATCGGGTCTTTTCTAATGGAAAGTCAGCTCTTTGCATCAGGTAGCCAAAGTACTGGTTTCAGCTTCAGCATCAATCCTTCCACAGGACTGATTTCCTTTACAATTAACTGGTTTGATCTCCTTGCAGTCCAAGGGACTCTCAAGAGTATTCTCCAACACCACAGTTCAAAAGCATTAATTCTTCAGTGCTCAGTCTTCTTTACAGTATAACTCTCATATCCTTACATGACTATTGGAAAAACCATAATTTTAACTACAGGGATCTTTGTTGGCAAAGTAATGTCTCTGCTTTTTAATATGCTGTCTATATTTGTCATAGCTTTTCTCTGAAGGAGCAAGTGTCTTTTAATTTCATGGCTGCAGTCACCATCTGCAGAGATTTTGGAGTCCAGGAAAATAAAGTCTGTCACTGTTTCCTTCCCAGTCTATTTACCATGAAGTGATGGGACCGGATGCCATTTTTTGAATGTCGAATTTTAAGACAACTTTTTTACTCTCCTCTTTCACTTTCATGAAGAGTTTAGTTCCTCTTTGCTTTCTGCCATAAGGGTGGTGCCGTCTGCATATCTGAGGTTATTGATATTTCTCCCAGCAATATTGATTCCAGTTTGTGCTTCATCCAGCCCAGCATTTCACATGATGTACTCTGCATGTAAGTTAAATAGCAGGGTGACAGTATATAGCCTTGACATACTCCTTTCCCAATTTGGAACCAGTCCGTTGTTCCATGTCCATTTCTACCTGTTGCTTCCTGACCTGCATACAGATTTCTCAGGAGGCAGATAAGGTGCTCTGGTAGTCCCATTTATTGAAGAATTTTCCACAGTTTGTTGTGATCCACACAGGCAAAGGCTTTAAGGTAGTCAATGAAGCAGAAATAGATGTCTTTCTGGAACTCTCTTGCTTTTTGTATGATCCAATGGATATTGGCAATTTGATCTCTGTTTCCTCTGCCTTTTCTATACCTAGCTTGAACATCTGGAAGTTCTTGGTTCACATACTGTTGAAGCCGAGCTTGAAAAATTTTGAGCATTACTTTGCTAGTGTGTGAAATGAGTGCAGTTGTGAGGTAGTTTGAACATTCTTTGGCATTGCCTTTCTTTGGGACTGGAACAAAAACTGACCTTTCCATTTTAACACTCTTAAATTCTCTAGCTTTGAAACTCCCAAACTGGGCACCTTTGGCTGGGAACAAGAATGATCCTACAGTAACATGATTGATGATCATCATCTGTCTTCTGAAATATTCACCAGGTATATCTATTCAATATATTAAAAAATAAAGTTAAAAACACTAAAAGAGAGAGACGGAAGAGAGGTTGGGAAAGGAATTCTGGGCTATTAGTGTTAAGAATCTAAATAATGCAAAGCTTTACAAGGAAAACCCTGTAAATATGAGTATATTGGAAGTGGCTTAAGAGTTGAAAAAATGAAAAACAGTTTAAAAGTAACTATAATATACTTCAATGAGAAAAATAATCACTTTTCTTATTTTACTTATTTCCAAATTTATTTAAACACTTTTTAGTCTACCAACTAAAACCAAAGTTTACAACTCTTACAAAAATCTAATATACTGTGAGAACCTTGCACATTTGTTTGTAAGAAGGATATGGAGTTAATTTTTTTGTAAAATGATTAAGTAAAGTATAGTCATTTGGCCTGTTAGGTTCACATGGATCAGAAAGACAGTGTGATTTATGGTTTTCAACTTTATACACTTAACAGAGCAAGAAGAGAAGTGGGAATGGGAATAACAATAGGTCACATTTGGAACTGAAAGCAATAAAAGACAAACCAGTTACCACAGGCACCTTTTTCAATTACCATGAATTAATAATTGTAACATTTCATAAAAATACACATCCAACATTACACCAAGCATGGTGTTCTGGCAGGGCAGAATACCAAAATACCTTTGGAAACTCACAGGGTAACTTTCTGGGAAGTGTCAGCACATGGTAATAGGAATGGGCATCAGATCAAACCCAGGCAGGTTGCATTTAATTTGTTGCCTCTGTAAACACCAGGGTCTTCCTTTTTACAGCCTACATTTGTCATTTTGAACAGAAGCCTGGAGCTCTAGTTTTCTGCCTCCTGCCTCCAGACCAGCTTGTCAAATGCCTCAAGCCAGGAGCCATTTTGCTTTCATTATCTTCCTGGGGTGGATCACAATGTCAAGTGCAGGTGAACATTAAATAAATGCTCCTGGATGCCTGAAGCCAGATCATACCTGGACAGCACTGTGAAGCAGACAGAGTCTCCCTTTGAGAGTCCCAGGAGCCCTTTTTAGGTTTTGATTTGGAGTTTTTTGAGCATCTACTCCACTTCCTCTTTTAGGGGGCTGGCCTACCACCTGCTCTTCACCAGTTCTACTGCTCAGCAGATGAGGCTGCATCCAGTCCACGTCTTCTCAGAACTTCTTTTCGATCCATGGACTACTTCAAAGTCAGCATAAGGACTCTTCCCTTGGGCTTTCTCTGAATTCCAGAGTAACACGGCAGGCCATAGGGCCAACTTCTACCAACCCCAAACCAATGACAGACAGCAGCTGATAATATCCTGGATAAATACTCCATTTTCCTTAGACCTTCCAGCAGGATCTCTGAGATGGGTTTTACATTGCATCCCATAGGTTCCCAGTAACAATAGGAACTGTTGCTAGCTCCCTGATCTGTCTCAAGCATCTCTATGGATGCTTCTTGGGATTATCTCTTAAAAGAACCCAGGTCTCCTACACTGCAGGCATATTGTTTCTGAGCCACCAGGGAAACCCCTAAATAAATTACTGTACTGGAATCCTTTACTCAAAGTCAGTTTCTGGGGTCACTGAAGGAGATGTGTGTGTGTGTGTGTGCACACAATCATGTCTGACTCTTTGAGACCCTATGGACTGTAGCCCGCCAGGCTCCTCTTTCCATGGGATTTTCTGGGCAAGAATACCAGAGTGGGTTGCCATTTCCTTCTCTAGGGGATTTTCCTGGCTCAGGGATTGAACCTAAGTCTCCCGTGTCTCCTGCATTGCAGGCAGATTCTGTACCGCTAAGCCATCCGGGAAGCCCATGAAATAGATATACTCCAGTCAAAATCTCCTATCATTAAATAGTGTAAGCAGGTCAATTATACTCTGCCATGCATTTAAGCCAACATATTTTACCTAATGTTGAATAATTTGTATCTTTAGACATCTGTCTACAGGAATACAAACTGCCCTTTTAAAAAACAGACATGTGTAAACAGGTGAATGTAGGGCATTTTATAGAAGTAAGTTTGCTCACAAGGAGTAAGCAGCTTCCCAGTGTATTCTTCCTACAGATCTCTGATCATCATCAAACATAAGAGTCAGTTCCTTCAAAAATGTTTTACTTTTGAAGTGCTCAGATATCAACAGTTTCTTCAAGTAGAAAATGGATCCTTTCAAATAATTCATTGGGGCAGGGGTCCTAAACATTTCACTTATGTATATCAATAAGTCCATTAAGGAAGATTCAATTCATGCTGAAGCTTTCTGACAGTTCTTCAGTCAATCTAATTAATGTGGGCCATTCATTTGGGCAATTGTGGCAAATATCCCAGTTCAGACCAGTGGTTCTTGGTTTCAGGTGTGCATCAGAATGACCCCTGCTTGTGAAAACAAACTTTCTGATTTACTAGGACTGGACTGAGGGAGAGAATTTGCGTTTCTAACAAGTTCTCAGGTGACTGAGATGTTGTTAGTTGATCACACATTGAAAACCACAGCTGTAGACAACTCTTATATTCTCCTTCCACACACTGCATCTTTAAATTCAATAGAGTCTTCTGCATCTCCTTCAGTAAACACAGCCCAACAGCAGACACTTTTCCTAGGACTTGTCTCTCTTGCTTTACTGGCTGCCTGAAAGGAAAGGCCATTACTTTACAATTGATCCTTAATATAGCTTTTTCAGTATTCTTTCTTGCTTGTTAAAGTCACCTTCTCCTTTAAGCCATCACTCTGCACAGTAAAAGGAAATTCTCTACATTCACTCAACAATGAAGGTAATTTTCTGCCAGGCAGTGAATAAGAAAGACATGGTTCCCATACTAAGTTGTATTTGCATTGTTTTGCACTGTTCTAGCTTATAAATGCACAAAAACAAAATACCACAGTAATCATAAGGCTTGTATCTCAAAAATGTTGCATCTTAGATTTAGTTGGCAAAGACAGTATTTGGCAATCTGTTGAAAGTGCTGTCTTTCATATAGAAATGAAATGCCAAAAATAAAAGACCTATTTTAATATAACAACTTGAAGGAAAAATTATCAAATGCACAAGATCTTTAATAAAAAGAACAGATGCAGGTGGTGATTAACTTTCATAGCTTGCCTTTAACTTCATATTTAAGTTATTCTAATGTAACAATATATAGAACTTAATATATATATTATATATATATATAACTTGACATTACTTTGCCAACAAATGTTCGTCTAGTCAAGGCTATGGTTTTTCCTGTGGTCATGTATGGATGTGAGAGTTGTACTGTGAAGAAGGCTGAGAGCCGAAGAATTGATGCTTTTGAACAACTGTGGTGTTGGAGAAGACTCTTGACAGTCCCTTGGACTGCAAGGAGATCCAACCAGTCCATTCTGAAGGAGATCAGCCCTGGGATTTCTTTGGAAGGAATGATGCTAAAGCTGAAACTCCAGTACTTTGGCCACCTCATGTGAAGAGTTGACTCATTGGAAAAGACTAATCCTGGGAGGGATTGGGGGCAGGAGGAGAAGAGGACAACAGAGGATGAGATGGCTGGATGGCATCACTGACTCGATGGACATGAGTCTCAGTGAACTCCTGGAGTTGGTGATGGATAGGGAGGCCTGGCGTGCTGCAATTCATGGGGTCGCAAAGAGTCGGACACAACTGAGCGACGGATCTGATCTGATAAAAAGTAATTACCTGGGACAAGTAATCAAAGAAATAATAGGATAGACAAAAGGTATCATTTTGAAGATTCAGGAACATAATAGATTTTCCACAGACCAGATAAAAATGTGACTTTGTCTTCAGAAAATAAAACAGTAGACTAATGCGAATTCAACTCTGATTTTTAGATATCTTGTATAGAATTGTTTGTGTTCACAATGCAATGCTTTTTTCATAATTGCATGAAAGTGTGGTTATCATTGTCACTTATTACAGATCCTGTTTTTCCTTTCCTCAAGTTTATGTAATTTTATTTCATTCCATTTTTATTGAGATATAATTGACATACAACACTATGTAAGTTTAAGATGTACAGCATAATTATTTGACTTACATACTTTATGAAATGTTTACCAAAATAACCTGAATGAACATCCATCATCTCATACAGATTCAAAATTTAAAAAACAGACAAAAAGCTTTTGCCATGTGATGAGAACTCTTAGGATTTACTCACGTAACAAATTTCATATACAACATAAGGAAGTGTTAATTATATTTATCATGGTTTATGTTATCCCTGATACTTATTTACATTTTATAATTGGAATTTTGTACCTTTTGACCATCTTTATCCAATTCCACTGCCCATACCCTACCTCTGGTAACCACAAGTCTGATCTCTTTTTCTATAACTTTTTTTGGTCTGTTTTTGAAGACACTTTTCCAAAGAATATACGCAGATGGCCACAGGCACATTACCACTCAAAAGATGCTTGACATCATTAATCATCAGGGAAATACAAATCAACACCACAGTGAGCTATCACTTCACACCTGTCAGAATGGCTATTATCAGAAAAGACAACATACAAGAATTGAGGAAGATCTGGAGGAATGGGAACTCTCCTGCATTGTTGGTGGGAATATAAATTGGTATAGCCAGTATAGAAAACAGTATGAAGATACTTTCCCTCTGTCTAATTTCTTTGATTCTACAAAGTTTTATTTCTCTTGTTAAAAGATAAGACTCAAAAAAAAAAAAATCATACAATTATTCCCAAGGATATGGAACAATACGGGACTGCCTAGAAGGCAATGGCACCCCACTCCAGTACTCTTGCCTGGAAAATCCCATGGATGGAGAAGACTGGTAGGCTGCAGTCCATGCTGAGGGTTGGACATGACTGAGTGAGTTCACTTTCACTTTTCACTTTCATGCATTGAAGAAGGAAATGGCAACCCACTCCAGTGTTCTTGCCTGGAGAATCCCAGGGATGGGGGAGCCTGGTAAGCTGCCATCTATGGGGTCTCACAGAGTCGGACACAACTGAAGTGACTTAGCAGCACCAGTTGCTTACTGGTAAAGAATCCAGCAGCCAATGCAGGAAGTGTGGGCTTGATCTCCTGGTTGGGAAGATCCCCTGGAGAAGGAGATGACAACGCACTCCAGTATTTTTTCCTGGGGAATACCATGGACAGAGGAACCTGGCGGGCTACAGTCTATAGGGTTGCAAAAAAGAGTTGGACATGACTTAGCAACTAAACAATAGTAACAACATAGGAAAAATTCCCTTTTCCTATGTAAACAGTTGTAAATGTAAACAGTTGCTTCTATAGCAAGAGTATCTCTGTGATTGCTGATTGCAAAACCCATTCTAATTCTAGCTGTTTCTTCAGGTACACAGTAGGGCATTCGACCTGGGACACTTGGATGATGTGTCATCCTTGGTCACCATCCATGTGCAAGTTTACTGCTTCTTATATTAAAGGTTTGCTAGTTTGCATTTTGGTATAAAGAAGGCTGAACATTTACAAATCGATGCTTTCAAAGTGTGGTGATGAAGAAGACTCTTGAGAGCTCCTTGGATAGCATGGAGATCAAACCAGTCAATCCTAAAGGAAATTAACCCTGAATATTCATTGGAAGGACAGATGATGAAGCTGAAACTCCAATATTTGGCCACCTGATGAGAATATCTGACTCCTTAGAAAAGACCCTGATGCTGGGAAAGATTAAGATAGGAGGAAAAGAGGGTGACAGAGGATGAGATAGCTGGATGGCACCATCGACTCAATGGACATGAGTTTGAGCAAACTGCAAGAGATAGTGAAGGACAGGGAGACCTGGTATGCTGCAGTCCATGGTGCCACAAAGAGACAAGACTGAGTTACTGAACAACAAAAATAATTTGGTATCAAAGAAATGGTTCCCCACATTCCTATGCCTGCTAATCTCCTGACTGACTCCTTCCTGATTTTCTAGTTGTGTTCAACAAAACATCCTGATTATTTGCCTTTTTAAACAATTAAAATCTATTTGTCATGTGGATAATTTTGTTTTGGCTAAATATTTTAAAGCCACCAGAGCAGCCTGAACTTTAGACATTCTTTGATAATCAAAAATAGTAATTTCCTTGAAAAACTCCACATGGCTTTATGCCATAAGCCTGAATGTATTTAATAAAGTGAACAGTGTCTCTGAAGTCAATTTAATGACTCCTCATTGTCTTCCTGTGTCTGGATATGATCAGATTACCTCCTTTCATTGAATTATGCCACTCTTTAAGCCCAACTCAAAGCTTGTTCCATTACACCTCTATTCTCTTTCCTTGATGATTGTGTTTAAAGGTGATCATACTTGTGAAATCAGAAAGAAGTCTATACACAGAGCCCGTACTGAAAGGCAACAGAAGAAGCTGAATTAGTCTAATACACCTCTCACAGAAGTGCACACACATGCATATTTTCCTGTTCCTTGGCATTACAATTTGTGACAGCAAGGGAGACCTTGACTCCCTTGTTCAGTCCCAGAAGACACCTGGGTAGAAAGATGATGATGGCCCCAGATGCTCCAGGAGGCCTTGAGTACTTGGTTTGGTTGAGACCAAACGTCCATTGTCTTCAGATCCCTGTAATGCCCCCCTACTCCAATTACCAGGACTGTGGGGGGTTTAAGTCATAAGAAACGACAAATACTTTCTCACTACATCATCTCTGACAAAATTCAGACTCATGTCTCGGATCCAGTACATCCTTTCTCTTTTTGCATTCAGGTAATTTTATCTGGGTATTATGAAATTTTCCTATGGACATGAATGTCCCTTAGTTTTCAATGCTTTATTTCTCAAAATAGTACTTATGAAAGAAAAAATATACCAAATATACCATGTAAGTGGTCACCTGTAGAATCTGTATGTCTCAATGAATTACCAAGTTATTTTTCCTTTTTCCTTTATAGTGGAAAGGACTAATATTCAGAGTAACATACAAACTGATGTTTCTAACATCTATTTATTGTATTTACTATGACATGTCACTTTTGTATATGTGTCTAGGATATATTTCATTAATACTCTTTTTATATTTTGGGAAAGTGAATTCCATCCAGAGACCTAAACAAAGCAATGAAAAAGGAGGGAATAGCATTTATAGTTCTTCCATGTTAGCACAATGTCACAATATCACATACTATACAGCGTCACTATATTGTCTAGCAATATACTGGTATTTACAGGATTGCAAAGTGACAATGCAATCATTCTCAAATGGTAAAGAATCTGCCTACAATGTGGGAGACCCAGGTTCGATTCCTGGTCAGGAAGATCCCCTGGAGAAAGAAATAGCTATCCACTCTAGAATTCTTGCCTGGAGAATTCCATGGACAGAGGAGACTGGCAGGCTACAGTCCATGAGGTCACAAAGAGTCAGGCAAGACTGAGTGACTAACACTTTCATTTCATGTACCCAAGGTAATGAGAAATGGATATTTGTATCTTCCTCTAAATGCTGGAGACACTTGGGAGTAAGTTCCTAGCATCCTCATTTTTTTCTCTACATTTCTTTCGTAGATCAATCTGGCCATCCCTAAGGCTCTAAATATCATCTATATCATATCTCCTAAGTTTCTAACTCCATCCCTTACCTTGTCTATAATTTCAAATTCTTATTTCCAATTATACTTTTATAACATTATTTTTGTCAGAATCTTAATCTTAATCCCAAACTGAGTTCTCTATTCCATCCTCTCCCCTACTGCTCAAGTTTAATCCACACCTTGTCTTTTTTCAGTAATGGCACAACTATCTCCCTGGCTACTCAAGCCAGATAAATGGGAAACATCTTTCATTTGTCTTTCCCTCCTTACTTCCATGTTCCATATATATCAGCCTTCTCTTAATCACCACTGCCAACATTTTGAACCATTTCCTCTCTCACTAAAACCATTCAAAAACTCAAACTGGTGCTTCACCATTTCACCCCCAATACACTTTTCAATGTGGCAGACAATAATCTTCTAGAATTTTAAAGCCTGTGATGACTGTAATACCTTCTGTTGAACTTAAGGCTGAACTCTTGCTGAGTTCAGCAAGCTTACTGAAGGCTTGCTGACTCCATGATTCGGCTCCTGTTGCCTCCTTCCACCTCACTTTGTTTCTCTCCATCTTGCTCTAACTCGAGCTATAATGGCCCAATTTCATTTACTAGAGCTCAGCAAAGGCCTTCTTCCTTAAGACTCTTAGTCCTCAGGCTTTTTTTCTGCCTGAAAAGCAACTCTGTCCCTCTTCTTACCATAATCAGCTCTCTTTCAGTCTAGAAATGACATATGAAAATACAACTCAGGCTGGCCATCCTTGGTCATCCTCTCTGAAATAGTTCTCTCCTCTTATCCAAAACCATAGTACCTTATTCATTCTGTTTACTCTAGATATTACCTTATTTTTGTTTACTTGCTTCAAATCTGTCTCTGCCCACTGGATTCATGCTCTTGGAGGGTAGAAGCTAATTCTGCAGGTTAGTCACTATCACCCCTTCCCAGCAAAATGGTCTGCATATAGTAGGCATTCTAATAAAAACAATAAGAATGTTATACAGTAACGAATATGATGATTATAATATCAGTATATTTGCTCTTACTAAGATATTAACACTGTTATCAGTGTTTTGTGTGTATTAACTCATTTAAAGAGATAAGTACATTGATTATTCCTCTGTGAGCACAGAGTAGTTAAGTACTGGCTAAGTCATAAAGTACTGTCTTAGCCACTGGCTAAGCAAGTGGCAGAACAGGGATTCAAATGTTTGTGTTTTGACCCCAAACACCCAAGCTCGTAACTATCCTACTAGGCTACCTATTGAAACATGAGGTCAAACAACAATCAAGGAATCCAAGGATAGTAGAACATATTTAATGAAATATATAAATACAAGACACAAGGTTTAACAAAGGTCAAGGAATTTAAAGCCAAAATACATTTAATAGTAATATTTTTTTTTTAAATGGTGAACTTTTTTGATGATTCAGAAGGTGTACATGGGTCATGAAGCATCTCAGCATATCATAATGATTATTAGGCTAAAGAATGTATAATACAAGCCCAGTCTTACTTGATCCTGTGGAATATCCTTTATTTTTAAAATATCTTGTTCAAGATCCTTCAGTCTGATTTTTACATTGTGCTAAGTTGCTTAAGTTGTGTCCAACTCTTTGTGACTATGGACTGTAGCCCAACAGGCTCCTCTGTCCATGAGATTCTTCAGGCAAGAATACTGGAATGGGTTGTCAGGCCCTCCTTCAGGGAATCTTCCCAATCCAGGGATTGAAACCATGTCTCTTATGTCTCCTGTGTTGGCTGGCAGGTTCTTTACCACTAGCACCACCCAGAAAGCCCATTTTCATTTTATATGAGTTCAAAAGACAGTGCCAGGTATTTGACCAAACTAGGCTAAATTTGGAGAAAACAGGAGCATTATTACTCCTGAATAGTTGCAGACTCACAAGCATTAGGACAGCAGGCCTGTTCCCTCAAAAGCAATCTGGAAAGATACAACATGGTTTTCCATGTCCTCAAACTGATGTCTAATCCTCGGACTCATTGTGGCACTCTTAAAAAACACTATATGACCCCCAAAGTAGCCATGGATACACTCATCTACTGGCTCATATAGCTACTAAAAGTTATTCCCAACCAGGGTGACCCATGCTTGAGGTATGATAATTTCAAAATCAATTAGAAAAAGAAAAAGAAAAAAAAAGGAGGATTGTATTTGTCCTCTGAGTAATTCAGAGAAACCATATTTGGCAACAGCAAGTTGTGAAAACAACATTTATCAGCATCAAAACCAGGCTCCAGAGGAGATCTGACTTGGGCTCTCAGATGCTCAGAAGTTGAAGCATGGCAGGTTGTTTGAAAAGATAAAGACTGGACTCTGCCTGTTTTCATTTCTCCCTACAAACTTTTTCAAGATCTTATCTCATTTCCTTTCCCTCTTTAAAGTGTGGTTTCGATCTTCTTTCCAAAAGAGACACAGCTCCCTGGATTTATCACTATTTTTGGCTTCTTAAAAGGTCTTTATGTTTAATCCTCGGGAGTAAACAAACTTCTTCAATCTCTCTAACTAAGACTAAATATAGAACCAGATCTTAGGTTGTTATCTACCCAGAGCACCTGATGGCATTTGGGAGGTGGGGACGGAAAAGGGGACTTAAAAATGATAAACAGCTTAGTTTTCCATGTCATTTTCTATAACTAACAATATCATATACAACAATATCCCAAGGAAACATGATTAATCTGTGGTTAAATATTTTAAAATTATTTAGAGTTACAATTGAATAGGAGTTTGACCCCATCCATAATCTAGGGACATTTAAGCTTCTATCCCTTTTCCTCTGATTATAAGAGATACTCCATTATAAACTCCATGAAATGGGTTGGTTCTGTCTTTTAAATAGCTCATATTCATAAGATTTAAAATGTAAAGTATTTTTATTGTTCACAGACTTAATAAATTTTTATTGACTGCCTATTATTCTTCTTATTAGGTCCTATGTTGTTGTTGTTTAGTTGCTAAGTCATGTCCAACTCTCTTTTGTGACTCATGAACTATAGTCCACCAGGTTGCTCTGTCCATGGGATTTTCCAGCAAGAATACTGGAGTGGGTTGCCATTTCCTTCTCCAAGAGATCTTCCCAATCTAGGGATCGAACCCACATCTCCTTTGGCAGGTGGATTCTTTACCACTAAGCCACCAGTGAGGCCCATACTCAGCAATAAAATAATCAACAGTCATGGCTCAAGCTCTGACTAACAAAACATTTCAGTGAGGACAAGTCACCCTGCTCTGATTCTTTAGTGGAAGAACCTGACAAGGGTCATCAAGAAAGTCATCTCTGAAGAAATTATTTTTTTACTGACATCTAAAACATGAGAGGACTTCCCTGGTGGTCCAGTGGTGAAGACTCCACACTTTCATTGCAGGGAGCACACAGGTTCAATCCTTGATCTGGAAGCTAAGATTCCAAACGCTGCATCAAAAGGTCAATAAACAAATAAATACATAAAAACATTAGGAGAAAAAAATATATATCAGGAAAAAGATCAGCATATGACAGGAAAGAGCCTATGGAGGTCAAAGGATTGAAGATGAGTATGATTGCAATCTGATCAGGGAAGGTGGTGGGCAAAGTGGAGAGGGAGGGTATAAAGTGTGTCCTAAGGATCTGGGAGGACATGAGCCACATGTGGCTTTATAGGCCACACTCAAGAGTTCTGTCTTTATTCTAAAAATACAGAGAGCCCCCTGACATGTTTTAAATTGGAAGCCCAAGTTAACAAGGAATGTGCCCTGGAAAGAGCCCTCTACAGACCAGAGAAGAGACTACAGGGATCCACATACGGGTGAGCAGGGGTGTGAGAAGACACTGCAGTGACAAGTGAGGAAACAATGATTTGGGCTAGGAGGTGGGAGGATGGACAAAAGCATAATTAGTTGAGGGATATTAAGAGGCAACGTGAGCCAGACTTGGGAGCAAACTAGACATCAGGGTAAAGGGAGAAGTGTGGAGAATGACTCCTGTGTTATTATGTACTTCATACCATTTAACATGAATTCCACTCAAATAGATAAAGGTGGTTAACACAGTCAGTACTATACTATGAGAAGTGAAATGAAAGCATTAGTAGCTCAGTTGTGTCCGACTCTTTAAGACCCCAGAGACTTCAACCTGCCAGGCTCCTCTGTCCATTGAATTCTCCAGGTAAGAATATTGGAGTGGGTAGCTATTCCTTTCTCCAGGGGATCTTCTCAACCCAGAGATCAAACCCGGGTCTCCTGATTGCAGGAAGCCTTTTTACCACCATGGGCTTCCCTTGTAGCTCAGTTGGTAAAGAATCTGCCTGCAGTGAAGGAGACCCAGGTTCGATCCCTGGGTTGGAAGATCCCCTGGAGAAGCAAATGGCAACCCACTCCAGTATCCTTGCCTGGAAAATCTCATGGACAGAGGAGCCTGGTGGGCTGCAGTCCATGGGGTTGCAAAGAGTAGGGCACAACTGAGCGACTCACACTTACTTACTTTTTACTGTCTAAGCCAACAGAAAAGCCCATACTATGAGATGCTGGTACTAAATGTAAATGCTTATATTTGCATATTGGGATGAAGTACTCTATTAGGCTTAAATTCATTTATCCTAAATAAAGAAGAGTTTCCAATTAATAAAAAATTGTCCACTAAACTACATTAGCAGCAAAAATTATAATGAGTTTCATTGCAATAACTTTGGGAAGAACAAAAAGCAATGAATTTCTATTATATGTAGGGAATTAATTAGTCTAATATTAGTTTCCTAAAGATGGAATTTTAAAAAATTAATCACAGATCATGAAGAAACACTGGAGTCAAATATCAATACCCAGGTAATTAACTGACAAAAGACTTTTCATTAGTGTAACTGTAATTTTAAAAAATAAAGCTACCAAAGGACAGGCAGATAATTTGTTTTGAAGTATAATATCTGAGCAGTTACACTAGCAAAAACATCCTATTCTTTTATGCAGAATAAATTATAAACAAAATAATAAATGGAAAAAGGTAAAGAAAAGCATTCTGTTTCAAGATTTTAGTAAATCTTTGCTGTATTTTTCTTAACTTTTAGTTTGCAAAATACATATAAAGCTGAAAAACAGCTCTAGACTTCAAAGTCTAGTAGACATCAATTCAATACACTCTCTAATGTGGCAGATGTGGAAAAAATACCAATTAAACAATGCTCAAACCAGGCTTTTGTTCTGTAATTTCTGTACAGAACAAATCCACTGATTTCCTATCTGTCCATCATATCCCTTACTTATTTCAAAAACTGAATTCATATAATTCACTTTTTTCAGGAAGATGACATATATTGCTTTCTTCCTCAACATTTGGTACACAGTATAGAATGTATCTTATACTTTCCTTTATTCTTTAATTTTCATATATCTCCTGTTCAACTAATTTTTGTTGTTGTTGTTTTATTTATTTTTTTTCTCTAATTTTATTTTATTTTTAAACTTTACATAATTGTATTAGTTTTGCCAAATATCAAAATGAATCCGCCACAGGTATACATGTGTTGTTGTTTTAAATATTTATTATTTATTTATTTGACTGCACCACATCTTAGTTGCAACACATGCAGTCTTCAGTCTTCACTGCAGCAGGCAGCATATGGGATCTTCACTTTGGCATGCAGGATCTAGTTCCCTGACCAGGGATCAAACCTGGGCCCCCTGTATTGGAAGCATGAAGTCTTACCACTCAATCACTAAGGAAGTTCCCCGTTCAACTAGTTTTATGTACTCAAGATAACTTTGTTTTTTCCTGATCATTTAAGTGTTCAGCATCTAAAAACAATTAAAGCGTAATAGCTGAATGATTGAATACATTTTATCTTGTGTGTGTGTGTGTGTGTGTATGTGTGTGCTGTGCTCAGTCATGTATGACTCTTGGCAACCGCATGGACTGGAGCCCACAAGGCTCCTCTGTCCATGTAATTTTCCAGGCAAGAATACTGGAGTGGGTTGTCATTTCCTACTCCAGGGGATCATCCTGATCCAGGGATTGAACCCACATGTCTTGCATCTCCTGCATTGGCAGGCTGATTCTTTACCACTGAGTCACTTGGGATCTTACAGAGGAGTTAACAGTTCACACCAGCTTGTATTTGTGTTTTGTTTTTCCTCTTAATGTGACAAAATGAAGAAAAGTTTGCAGTATCCTTAAAAGGTTCAGTTTTCAGTTTTTATGTAATTTCTATGATATTTATTTTGCTCATGTTATATTAGTATTATGAAACCCTAGGAAGACATAAACATATTAATTGAAATAAAACCAATCATTCTAGGAAATACATGAAAGATAAAAATACTATTAACAGTTTTCTGTGGAATTGCCATTTGCAAAACTCCATCCTCATATAATATTTCAACTGATACTGGGAAAATAAATACTGAGTGGAGAGCAGAGGTTTGGTGTTTAAACTGGAGCTGTGCAGCTAAGCAATATTTCCCAGTAGCTCGTGCTCATGATCAGTCACTTCAGTCATGTCCAATTCTTTGTAACCCTGTGAACTGTGGGCCACCAGGCTCCTCTGTCCATGGGATTCTCCAGTAAATAGCCATGCCCTCCTCCAGGGGATCTTCTCAACCCAGTGGCCAAACCCAGGTCTCCTGCATTGCAAGCAGATACTCTACCCACAGAGCCATGTGGGAAGCCTCTTATTTCCCAGTATAAGTCATCTCATTTTGAAGAACTTGAGAGGAAATGAAGTTAAAAGAGAAATGAATGTAAACTTTTCAGAAATGTTTCACAACAAATATGGTGAATTTCAGACATTTACTTTCTCCCCCTTTCCTTTATAATAAGTTATGTGAACAATTAACAACTTTATTGAGTGTGTGTGTGTGTGTAGGTGTGTGTTCAGTTGCTCAATTGGGTCCAACTGTTTGTGGTCCCATGGCCTGTAGCTGGCCAGGCTCCTCCGTCCATGGGATCTCCCAGGCAAGAATACTAGAATGGGTAGCCATTCCCTTCCCAACCCAGGTTTTGAAACCGAGTCTTTTGTGTCACCTGCAGGTGGATTCTTCACCATTGTGCCAAATTTAAATTGAACACAACACTTTAAATCCAGGGAAGCCAGGACTAAAGGATTCCCTATGTTTTCAACTATTGAGAATGAGTAGAAAGATTTTCCAAAGTTACGGACTTCACCCAAGTGGGAAATCTGCAGCTTCCATCTGTCATGTATGGGTCTATGCTTGCTACTTCATTGTATTTCCTGGTAAATAACTGCCATTTTCAAAAATAAACCTTGTTTGTGTGCTACACGTGAATTGGGATGAAAATTCCAGATGTGGTGAAGAAAGGGAAATTGTGCATGATAATATATGAATCAAATTTCCCAGAGATTTCACAGAAGTTGGGCATTACACAGGTAAGAAAGAATATAATAAAACAACCATGGGCTAACAACATCAGCCTTTATTGTTGTAAACAATAAATGACCCTTGAAAAATTATATGGCATTTTCATCATTTTCCAACTGAATTCCATTTTAGTTTTGGGGACATTTTCTTTTTTTTTAATATAAATTTATTTATTTTAATTGGAGGTTAATTACAATATTATATTGGTTTTGCCATACATCAACATGAATCTGCCACAGGTATACACGTGTTCCCCATCCTGAACCCCCCTCCCACCTCCCTCCCCGTACCATCCCTCTGGGTCATTTGAAGTTCTTCAAACATCAAAGGAAGCTGTTACTTTTTCTGATGTTCTTAACTCACATGTAGATAAAGTAGTTATGATGTTCACAAGGTAGGGAGAACTCCTGGCATACATTCAGTCAGGTGAGTGATATTCCTGAGTACAGTGCTAAGGATGTACAAAAATGTAAGTGGTCTCTATATGCTAGGAGTTATGAAGACTGGAAGAGACAGAGAAGGAAGTAATTAAGTAAATAATTATAAAGACTGTATGTACTGGTGTAACTACAGTACATACAGTAAGTCATAGAACACAGAGGATGGAGTTCTGTGACATTTTAAAGATAGAGAACAAATAATAAATAGGGCCAAAGTACTACTTACTTTTTATTTTGTTTTGTTTGAATCCACCTGCAATGCAGGAGACCCCAGTTTTATTCCTGGGTCAGGAAGATCCCCTGGAGGAGGGAATGGCAACCAACTCCAGTATTCTTGCCTGGAAAATCCCCATGGACAGAGAAGCCTGGGGGGCTACAGTCCATGGGGTCGCAAAGAGTGGTACATGAGTGACTGACTAAGTACAGCACAGCACAGTGCTTTGTTTATTGAGTTTGCCTGAAACGCAATTATAACCTATCTTTATCTGTCTCTGCATTTAAAAGGATGTGACATAAAATCTACAGGGAAGCTGTTAACAAAATCTAAAAAGCAAACAAACAAAATATCTTTTATATAACTTGACTAAAAGAGAAACTGGCCATAAAGGCAGTAAAATTTTCAAGATTCTAGGGTTTAGGGGTCCTTGGTTTTATCTAAAATGACATAATTAACAGTCTTTTAGAAAAAACTCACAAAATCCATTTAAGAAAAACATCAAATATGCTAACTGTGATATTTACACTCCATCTTAAGTAATATCAAATTATGAAAAATGAAAAATATAAAAGTGAACAAAAAGTAAACTTTTTAATGTAATCTGTTGTCATCTGATTTGGTTATATAATTGAAGGCATTATTTTCAAGGTAATAAGCACTCAGAAAAATAAATGCTTAAGGGTAGATAAGAACTATATAAATAACCCAGGAGCTAATGAGGCTTACTGAAAAGAGCAGATTAAAAACAGAAGCTAAATACGCAAGAGGGTAAATGTGACATTAGCAGAACAGCATAAAGTTCTTCACCACATATCTTCAAAAGCTCTGTTTTTGACAGGTAGGTATATGGTTTTAAGTGAATGGCCCTCTAGCAAGATGCTTTATCTCCTTCTTCAAATTCTGTAACAATTTGTTGTCAGAATCATTCTCTTCTTTATTCAAGTTACCCATTTCCTGTCCCTTTCACATTCTCAGACCTCAATAAAATTAAATGCATGTTAAAGGCAAAGCTCATGTCCTCTTTACTTTGGCTTTGCCTTTGGTAATTCACACAAGACTTCATAAAAGGTCTCATAAGAGAATGTGACTGTGAGTTGGGTGCTTAAATACTAACAGAGGTCACCAGTCGCCAAGAGGAAAAGCCATTACAGACAGAGCAAAGGGAAGAGGGAAGACACAGGACATGGTTCAGTGTGGTTATGGTACTGCTGGAGAAAGAGTATGCCACAAAGAACATCTTAGGAGATGAGGCTGAAAATGTGGACAAGAGCCCAATCAAAGCTTTATTATCCTAAGGGCCATGCAGAACCACTGGCAGGGTTAGACAAGAGATTAACATTTGGTTACTGATTTAATTTTGAAAAAGGCGAGAGAGATAGATGAGTACATATTCTAGTCTAGATGATCAGGAAAATGAATCTATTTCATCCATGAAATGAGATGAAGAGATGAGCTAATTTGGTTAAAAAACAAAAAATCAGTGATTTGGGGATTTACTTAATGACTGAAATGGAGAAGAATGGGGAGGTACAGGGCTTTCCTGATGGCTCAAGCAGTAAAGAATCCACCTGCAATGCAGGAGATACAGGAGATGCGGGTTCAATTCTGGGGTTGGGAAGATTCCCTGAAGGAAATGGCAACATACTTCAGTATTCTTGCCTGGAAAATCCTATGGACATAGGACTCTGGCAGGCTACAGTCCATAGGTTTGCAAAGAATTGGACACAGCTGAGCATGCAGGCATGGGGAGGTACAGACAGGGAGAACCAACAGTTTTGGTTTAAATATTGTGAAGGTTTGAGATGTCTTTCACCTGCCAGTTTTATCACTATAAAGAAGCTATTAATATTTTAACTCCCTAGTTTCCTCATTTATAATATGGGGATAATAATAAAGTTACTGTAAGTAAATGAAAAGTGCTTAGATAAAGTGCCAAACATCCATCAAAGCCAAAAATGTTAGCATTTACTACTATCATTAAGCATCAACAGCAGCACTCTGTGGACCTGCCTTTGGGAAAGAAGATACACTCTTCTGGTTTCCAGGAAAACCTTTTGAGAACTTTGCATGACCTCTGTGTTGATTTCTTTTTCCCCAGCCTTCTTGAAATAGGACACAAGCTTCTGCTCTTTCTGTTCCTCTTCATTCACTCTGCCCTGGTCTCTTCCTGTGCACATCCTCCAAATGTTGGTGAGTTCCTTTGTTATATTTTTGGAGGTTGGGCTTCAAGCAATTTTTGAATCCTTACAATGGGCTGAAGTTGTTATGGGTTAAATCATGTATCACACACACAAAAAAATGTATGTTGAAGTCCAAACTACTTCATCACGTGACCTTACTAAAAAAAGTTATTGCAGATGTAACTGACCAAGATGAGGTCATATCAGAGTAAGTTCAGTTGCTCAGTCGCGTCCGACTCTTTGCAACCCCATGAATCGCAGCACGCCAGGCCTCCCTGTCCATTACCAACTCCCGGAGTTCACCCAGACTCACGTCCATCAAGTCAGTGATGCCATCCAGCCATCTCATCCTCTGTCGTCCCCTTCTCCTCGTGCCCCCAATCCCTCCTAGCATGACAGTTTTTTCCAATGAGTCAACTCTTCACATGAGGTGGCCAAAGTACTGGAGTTTCAGCTTTAGCATCATTCCTTCCAAAGAAATTCCAGGGCTGATCTCGTTCAGAATGGACTGGTTGGATCTCCTTGCAGTCCAAGGGACTCTCAAGAGTCTTCTCCAACACCACAGTTCAAAAGCATCAATTCTTCGGCGCTCAGCCTTCTTCACAGTCCAACTCTCACAGCCATACATGACCAGAGGAAAACCACAGCCTTGACTAGATGGACCTTTGTTGGAAAAGTAATGTCTCTGCTTTTCAATATGCTATCTAGGTTGGTCATAACTTTCCTTTCGAGGAGTAAGCATCTTTTAATTTCATGGCTGCAGTCACCATCTGCAGTAATTTTGGAGCCCCAAAAAATAAAGTCTGACACTGTTTCCACTGTTTCACCGTCTATTTCCTATGAAGTGATCGGACCGGATGCCATGATCTTCGTTTTCTGAATGTTGAGCTTTAAGCCAACTTTTTCACTCTCCATTTTCACTTTCATCAAGAGGCTTTTTAGTTCTTCTTCACTTTCTGCCATAAGGGTGGTGTCATCTGCATATCTGAGGTTATTGATATTTCTCCCGGCAATCTTGATTCCAGCTTGTGTTTCTTCCAGTCCAGCATTTCTCATGATGTACTCTGCATAGAAGTTAAATAAGCAGGGTGACAATATACAGCCTTGACGTACTCCCTTTTCCTATTTGGAACCAGTCTGTTGTTCCATGTCCAGTTCTAACTGTTGCTTCCTGACCTGCATACAAATTTCTCAAGAGGCAGATCAGGTGGTCTGGTATTCCCATCTCTTTCAGAATTTTCCACAGTTTATTGTGATCCACACAGTCAAAGGCTTTGGCATAGTCAATAAAGCAGAAATAGATGCTTTTCTGGAACTCTCTTGCTTTTTGCATGATCCAGCGGATGTTGGTAATTTGATCTCTGGTTCCTCTGCCTTTTCTAAAACCAGCTTGAACATCAGGAAGTTCACTGTTCACGTATTGTTGAAGCCTGGCTTGGAGAATTTTGAGCATTACTTTACTAGCGTGTGAGATGAATGCAGTTGTGCGGTAGTTTGAGCATTCTTTGGCATTGCCTTTCTTTGGGACTGGAATGAAAATTGACCTTTTCCAGTCCTGTGGCCACTGCTGAGTTTTCCAAATTAGCTGGCATATTGAGTGCAGCACTTTCATAGCAGCATCTTTCAGGATTTGAAATAGCTCAACTGGAATTCCATCACCTCCATAGCTTTGTTTGTAGTGATGCTTTCTAAGGCCCACTTGACTTCACATTCCAGGATGTCTGGCTCTAGGTCAGTGATCACACCATCGTGATTATCTGGGTCATGAAGATCTTTTTGTACAGTTCTTCTGTGTATTCTTGCCATCTCTTCTTAATATCTTCTGCTTCTGTTAGGTCCATACCATTTCTGTCCTTTATCGAGCCCATCTTTACATGAAATGTTCCCTTGGTCTCTCTAATTTTCTTGAAGAGATCTCTAGTCTTTCCCATTCTGTTGTTTTCCTCTATTTCTTTGCTGAAGAAGGCTTTCTTATCTCTTCTTGCTATTCTTTGGAACTCTGCATTCAGATGCTTATATCTTTCCTTTTCTCCTTTGCTTTTCGCTTCTCTTCTTTTCACAGCCATTTGTAAGGCCTCCCCAGACAGCCATTTTGCTTTTTTTTGCATTTCTTTTCTATGGGAATGGTCTTGATCCCTGTCTCCTGTACAGTGTCACGAACCTCATTCCATAGTTCATCAGGTACTCTATCTATCAGATCTATGCCCTTAAATCTATTTCTCACTTCTACTGTATAATCATAAGGGATTTGATTTAGGTCATACCTGAATAGTCTAGTGGTTTTCCCTACTTTCTTCAATTTAAGTCTGAATTTGGCAATAAGGAGTTCATGATCTGAGCCACAGTCAGCTCCTGGTCTTGTTTTTGCTGACTGTATAGAGCTTCTCCATCTTTGGCTGCAAAGAATATAATCAGTCTGATTTCAGTGTTGAGCATCTGGTGATGTCCGTGTATAGAGTCTTCTCTTATGTTGTTGGAAGAGGGTGTTTGTTATGACCAGTGCATTTTCTTGGCAAAACTCTATTACTCTTTGCCCTGCTTCATTCCATATTCCAAGGCCAAATTTGCCTGTTACTCCAGGTGTTTCTTGAGTAAGGTGGGCTCTTAATCAGTATGATTGATATCCAATACTTTAGAAGAAAAGGGCAGAGAAACAGAGAGCAGAGGCACGAATGGCATCTGAGGCAGAGACTGGAGTGATGCAACTGCCAGTCAAAGGATGCCCAGGCCTGACAGCCACTACAAGAGAGGAAGAGACCAGGAAGAAGCTTCTGTTACAGATTTCAGAGGGACCATGGCCCTGCCAACACATTGATTTTGGATTGCTAGCCTCTAGAACCATGAGACAAGATATCTCTGTTGTTTTAAGACACCCATTTTTCTTAGGACTCCTTTGTTACATGAGCCTTGAGAAACTAATATATAAATAGATATAAGAATGTGCTATTTTTCTAAAACGAGAGTTCTCAGCTTTTCATCAGATTCTCAGAAGGACTTGAAACCCCCAGGAAAACTTCAGCACCAACTGTTTCTTACACTCTCCTTTGGCGATCCCATGCACTCCTTTGACATTAACTGGAACCTGGGTATCTCTGCTTACCAAATCTATACACTAAGCTATACTTTTCTGGAGCACTGGAACTCTATGCCCACTTGAAATCTCTTCTCACATATCCACCATTGAGTGGAGGACATGCTGAGCTATCATTACCTTCCTCATTTCACTAAACAATGCCACAATTCACTTAACTGTTCAAACTCAACACAGAAAAGGCCTCATAATCCATAATCTCATCCATCATTAAGAGCGGTTAGCCTAATATCTAAAATAAATCACAAATATGTCCATTTCTCTTCCCCCTTTGCTCCCATTACTCTAGGCTGCCAATCTCACATCTCTCATGGAGTAAAACAATTGCCTCCCCAGCTGGCTTCCTCACTTCCTCTTTTGTCTTCCTCTTATTCATTGTTTTGGTGAGATGCCAGGACAGAGATTAACATGAAGTTAAGCAATGAGTGTTCCCCTGTGGAGGAAAGGAGTGAAAAATGGGATTTTGGAGACAGAGGAGTTGGGTTGTAAAGATTAGGGTGACCAATTCATCCTTTTTTTTGCCTAGGACAACAGATTGACTGCTTTGCCCCTAACACCAGGAATCAAGAAAGGATGACCTCAGATGTTACTCCTATTCACCATAATAAAAGAAATCTTAGACAGTGCAATAAGGCAAGAAAAAGAAAGGAAAGAAATATAGAATAAAGAATAATGAAGAAGCATTAATAAAATTTTCTCTATCCAAATAAAATACAGTTGTCTGCTAGAACTAATAAATGAGTTTAGTAAGTCATAGGATATAAAATCAATCACACACACACATAACTATATAATAGCAATGAGCAACTGGAAATCGAATTTTTTAGAAGTATCATTTAAAATAATATGAAATAATACTTATATATACATATAATGAAATATATACAAGATCTATATGTTAAACACTGATTAGAAATTTTAAAACATCTAAATAAACTGAGAAAAATACTGTTTGCATAGACTGGAAATCTCAATAATGTTAAGATGACAGTTCTCCCTAAGTAAATCCATTGATTCAACCCATCCCAATCTGAAACCCAGTGAAACATATTTAATTTAAAAAGCTGATTGGGAGAATGGCATTGAAACATGTATAATATCATATAAGAAACAAATCGCCAGTCCAGGTTCGATGCAGGATACAGGATGCTTGGAGCTGGTGCACTGGGATGACCCAGAGGGATGGTATGGGGAGGGAGGTGGGAGGGGGGTTCAGGATGGGGAGCACGTGTACACCCGTGGTGGATTCATGTTGATGTATGGCAAAACCAATACAATATTGTAAAGTAATTAACTTCCAATTAAAATAATTTTTTTTTTAATGGTCAAAATGGTGGGGGAGGTTTAAGAGGGAGGTGACATAGGTATACCTATGGCTGATTCATGTTGATATTTGACAGAAACCAACATAACACTGTAAAACAGTTATCCTCCAAATATCCTCCTTTTTATTTATATCTACAATTGTTCTCCTTTTTATTTATTTAAAAATAAATCTCATTAAAAAATAAATAAAAAGCTGATTCAAAAAACTATGCAGAAAACAAAGGAATTTGAATATCTAAAACAAATTTGAAAAAAATCAAGTTGGAAAACTCATACTGATTTCAAGATTTATTACAAAGATACAATATAGTGTAGTAGCAACAATAGACACGTAGATGATAAACACATTTTTGTCAAAGGTGCAAAAGTAATTCAATGGCAAAGGATAACCTTTTTAAGAAAGCCTATTTAAGATGCTAGTAGTACAAACGGGCATTCATATACTACATAAATAAATGTGTGCATGTTAAGTCACTTCAGTTGTGTCTGACTCTTTGCAATCCTATGGACTGTAGCCTGCCAGACTCCTCTGTAAGATTCTCTAGGCAAGAATACTAGAGTAGGTGGCCATACCCTGCTCCAGGGGATCTTCCTGACCCAGGGATTGAACCCACGTCTTCTGTGGTTCCTGCATTGCAGGCGGATTCTTTACCACTAAGCCACTGGGATTTCTTTGGAGGGAATGATGCTAAAGCTGAAACTCCAGTACTTTGGCCACCTCATGCGAAAAGTTGACTCATTGGAAAAGACTCTGATGCT
Organism: Bos indicus; assembly: GCF_029378745.1. Classification (NCBI taxonomy): domain Eukaryota; kingdom Metazoa; phylum Chordata; class Mammalia; order Artiodactyla; family Bovidae; genus Bos; species Bos indicus. The sequence goes on from NC_091770.1 coordinate 55,524,735, forward strand.
GGGAGGGATTGGGGGCAGGAGGAGAAGGGGACAACAGAGGATGAGATGGCTGGATGGCATCACTGACTCGATGGACCTGAGTGTGAGTGAACTCCAAGAGTTGGTGATGAACAGGGAGGCCTGGCGTGCTGCGATTCATGAGGTTGCAAAGAGTCAGACACGACTGAGCGACTGAACTGAACTGAACTGTGAAGCCCAAATAAATATATACATAAAAAAATAAATGACTTTGACCACTACCTCATCCATACACGAAAATTATCTCAAAGTGAATGAAAAACTCAAATGTAGAGCTGGAAACTATAAAATTCTAGAAAAAAGAGAGGATAAAATTGATGTGACCTTGGGTTAAGTAAAAATTTCTTAAATACAAAACAAAAATCATGCTCCATAATACAATGAAAATTTACAAACTGGAATTTATAAAAATAAAAATGTCTCTGATTTGAAATATCCTATAAAGAAAATGAAAAGATGAGGCAGAAACAGGTGACACGGTCCACTGCAGAAGCTTTGGGTTCCACCTCATCTTTCAAGCCAAAGATATGCTTTCCCCAAGCAGTTTAACCAGTGACTGGGACCTGATCATTTCTGCTTGATGAATAATTCCTCCAAAGTGTCACCAGAATTCCCCACTGGCCATGCCAAGATGTTTTCAGAGCTGCAACACAGTCTGAGGGTTTTATTACCCATTCTCCTTTCCTTCTACTCCTACTCCTGGTTCCTCTCTCTTTATCTTTCATATATACCTTTCATACATACATGCAACTTTTAATTTTTTTTCTTTTTTTTTTTTGGTATTTCTAACTCCAGAGGATGCAAAACTGGCACAGTAAGTAAGGTCTCAATCATTTAGGGCATTGAAAACCATGGCAAGAATTTGGAAACTTATCCACTAAAGAGAAAGTGTTTTGAATTACTTTAAAGCACAACCATCAGCATTTCAATTATATGCATTAAATTTCACAACTTAAGTGCCTCGTAAAAAACAATTTTTTAAAGAAGATTTATATCATAGATCATAGTGAATCCTTAAAGGAAAATAACAGTAGCAATCGGGTACTTTAAAAACCTGAAAAGTGCTGCTGTTTTGCAAGTTTGGGTTATCTACTTATAAACTCATAATATCAAAGTAAGAAATTTCATAAATGCAAAAGAACCGGAAATCTGCTACCATACCAGAAAAGCACAATTTCCTACCAACATTCTTAGCTTTCTTTTTCCCAGAACAATATCTTGGTATTTACAATTCACATAATAGCATTGTATTTTTTTAAAAAATCCAAGAGGAGCAGTTGTAACTTAAATAAAAGATTTTAACACATCAGCACTTTTCTTCCTTAAATGAGTAATGTAACTGCTGTTCATTCAATGTCAGCACTTTAACTCATTTTTAGAAAAGAAACTTTAGCAACTTTCAAGGAACTAATATATTATTTGAACACTGAGTGAAATAAAATAAATGCAGCAAGTCTGGGAGAATTAACATTGCATTAACTCAAGTGAAATTTGATAGAGCATGTTTTCCTTTCAGTCACTAGGAACAATTTAAATTATAGAGAATTATGATGCTTAACAGAGAAGGCAATGGCACCCCACTCCCGTACTCTTGCCTGGAAAATCCCATGGACAGAGGAGCCTGGTAGGCTCCAGTTCATGGGGTTGCTAAGAGTCGGACGCGACTGAGCAACTTCACTTTCACTTTTCACTTTCATGCATTGGAGCAGGAAATGGCAACCCACTCCAGTATTCTTGCCTGGAGAACCCCAGGGACAGAGGAGCCTAGTGGGCTGCTGTCAGTGGGGTCGCACAGAGTCGGACACAACTGAAGCGACTTAGCAGCAGCATGACACTTAAAATTAAGATGAGAAAAGTGTTTTTAATACACAATTATTTAATGCAGATTATGGCAAAAGGCTGACTTAGCAACGATTCAGAGAAACCATAAGCTTAATTTTAACCTTCCATAAATATCTTTTTAGAAAGGGGATGGTAAGAACATTAAAGAATAAAAGCCATGTATCTGCAGAAAATAGGATAAAGAAGAAATGTACGAGGAAAAGAATTCCAAGTCTATCAAAATGGATGAACAAATCAATAAATATTTATGTAACAATGTGTTATTTAGTGATGAAAGTGAGAGCAAGTTTCATTAAAATGATGGCAAAGGCAGATATGCTGCAGGGATAAGAGTGAGGGTGACTGTGTGGAGACGGTAAATATATGAGACTCTCCAAGGTAAATATATGAGACTTGCTACAGAGGGGAAGAGATTGAGCTGGAAAGGGATGAGATAGGACCCCTAGTAGGGGTTTTGTTCTAAGACGAAGAATGCTTAAGCGTATCAGCTGCTAGAAGCAAGGATACAGATGAGAAGGTTACTTGGCAGTTATCATGGTTCAGTCCTTAATGTGTACCTATTATATGGTGCACATGAAGTATGACAAATGACAACACAATCTAGTCTATCCCAGAGACACTATAACTTTCAAGCAAGAGGAAGAGATAGGATTTAGAAAAGAGTCAGCCCAGGGAGGCAGCTGGTTTCCAGCTAAAGGCTCACCCTGGGGAGAAGGCAGGCATGGGAGGCTGGGATAGTCACAAGGGTCCTGAGATAAGGACAGGCAGTGTGAGTATGGCGCCCTCTGTTTTCTCAGGTGGACACTTTCTCAAAGTGTCCATGGACAGAGAGGGGACAGGAAGGGGGTAGGGCAGGGGCTTCATGGGTTCCAGACACAGTCCTCTCCCATTTCGCCCAGCTAGTAATATTCCAAACTATCACCTCCCTCCCTATCCCTTCACTTTTAGCAGATATTTTCCTCATCCATTTTATTAACATCATAGTAACCACTTCTTTCCTACTTGGATGCTTGTTATTGTTGTTGTTTAGTGTCTAGATCATGTCTGATGCTTTTGAGACCCAGTGGACTGTAGCCCTTCAGGCTCCTTTGTCCGTAGGATTTCCCAGGCAAGACTACTGGAGTGGGTTGCCATTCCCTCCTCCAGGGGATCTTCCCAACCCAGGGATCAAACCCATGTCTCCTGTCTCCTGCATTGGCAGGCAGATTCTTTACCACTGAGCCACCAGGAAAGTCCAGTAGAGAGTAATATATAGGAACAAAATTTACCACCTTCTAATGTGTTTCTTTGACATGAGGATTAATTTGGACTGATTATTTATAAGAAACAGAAGAGTCATAAAGTGTTAATCTGTCTTATGCGTCTTCCTACTTAATTGCCTGAAAAAATTTAGATAAAGGGCCAGTGCCTGGACTAGAGCTGTTACCAGAGATATCTGCAAAGAACAGGGGCTGGGGAGGTGGGGAATGCAGAGAGGCTTAGAGACCAGAGTCTACTGTGTGTCTCATTGTCTCTTCAGGGCCCTTTTTTATCTCTGTGTAAATTGCCTTCCTCCCATTTGAAGCCCCAAACCAGGACCCTCGACATCTTCTTTTGTCTTTAGCTGAAGACAGAATCTGTTGTGAGGGTTTCAGCCATTTTGGCAAGTTACTTAAGTTTCCTGGGTCTCTTCCCTGCATACATGCTATTGAACTTCCATTTTTTTTTTTTTTTTTCCTGTTAATCTGTCTCATGTCAATTTACTTCTTAGACCAGCCAGAAGAATTCAGAAGGGAATTTTTTTTCTTTTCTGACATGTGTATAACTAACAAAAGATTTTCAGAGGAGCAGGAGAATTTATTGAATATACTGACACTACATGGAAAACTGATAAGGAAAAGACAGATCCAAATGATAATTTTTTTAATCTACTGTTCTCTGAAAATGATGGACTAATCATTCTTTTCTTATCACTTAAATTTTTTTTTTTTTTTACTGTTGGAAAAATGAAGGACTCTGCAAAACAGAACTTGTAGCTAAAATTAATATTCTGACAAAGGAGCTCACTAATATGCTATTTTCCTCAACTATACTACTTGATGGAAGAGGGGATCTCATTCTTAGATTTATCAATCAGCAACAGAATAGGTCTCCTCCTAGTTACAATTTATCCTTCCACCTTAAAAAATATATACACAGAAGCCTCAATTAAATAAAATCCCTTCTCCAGAGGATCGTCCCAACCCAAGGATTGAACCCAGGTCTCCCACGTTGCAGGTAGATTCTTTACCAGCTGAGCCACAACAGAAGCCAAATAATATTGGAGTGGGTAGTCTATCCCTTCTCCAGAGGATCTTCCCAACCCAGGAATGGAACCAGGGTTTCTTGCACTTCAGACAGACTCTTTACCAACTGAGCTATCAGGGAAGCCCAATTAAATAGAGTTGAGAGACCAGAAGTGGAAGTTGTCACACTGGTGACAAGAGCAGAGTCTGGCAGGAAGAAGGCAAGGACTCAGCTAATTAAAAACAATAGACTTTTGTTTATTACAGCCCTCCTACTTCCTTTTCCCCTATAAAAGAGTTCTCCTTCCCTTGCCATGCAGAGACATCACAGGGCATTCCATGGTTTCAGACCCTGAGTTGCAATTCTCTGCTGCTCTGGAATAAATCCATCTTTGTTGGAGAAATATGTGATAGTCTATTGGTTTTAGGGTGCCATTTTTGTGGCCCATATGAGGACTATGGGCTTCTCTGGTGGCTCAGATGGTAAAGTTAACCTGCAGTGCAGGGGACCCGGATTCAATCAAAGTATGTCAAAGCTATGGTTTTTCCAGTAGTCATGTATGGATGTGAGACTTGGACCATAAAGAAGACTGAGCACTGAAGAATTGATACTTTCAAACAGTGGTGCTGGAGAAGACTCTTGAGAGGCCCTTGGAAAGCAAGGAGATCAAACCAGTCAATCCTAAAGGAAATCAACCCTGAATATTCACTGTAAGGACCGATGCTGTTCTAATATTTTGGCCACCTGATGCTAAAAGCTGACTCATTGGTAAAGACCCTGATGCTGGGAAATATTGAGGGCAGGAGGAAAAGGGCGGGGACAGAGGATGAGATTGAGAGGGTAACAGGCAGGAAGGCTGCAGGGAGGTGGGGGGTGGTCTTCAAAGGGAGGAAATAGGCAGCAAGTGTCAGACATTTTTTTTTATCTCTTCCTTAAGTGGCAGGAGGAAACAAACTGCAAGTGTCAGATTTTTTTCCTTCTCCATACAGAATTAAAAGGAGGTTTCTCTAAGGAAATGTTTTCCTTAAGCTATGTTAATAAAACTATGTATTTGCTTTGGAATTTGCCTTTCTTCAAAATGGGTCCACCTAAGACTAACTTTTTTCTTTTCTCAAACCCTGGGCTGAAAATGGCTCAACAAACCAGTATTCATATCAATTGTTTTACAGCTGGGGGATGACACACCTCATGCCATCCTCTCTCAAAAATGCATATTGTGGGAGAGGGGCCTGGTGAAACTCCATCAGCCTCAAGGTGTCTCTCTTATCTGATTAATAGCTTTCTAACAGACATAACACAGCTGGCTACATTTAGCGGGGGCGGGGGGGGGGCACTCTCTGTCCCCCTGCTGATGTCTATGTCAGAAGCTTTCTCTTTCCCTTCTTATACTTTAATGAAATTCAGCTATACAAAAGCTCTTGAGTGATCTAGCCTAGTCCCTGGTCCCAAAGTTAAAACTTCTTTGGAGATCACGAGTCCGACACCGTTCACCATAAGCTATCAAGATGACTGTATAGCATCACAGATTCAATGGACATGAGCTTAAGCAAACTCCAGGAGACAGTGAAGGACAGGGAAGCCTGGTGTGCTGCAATCTTCAGGGTTGCAAAGAGTCAGACACAACTTAGTGACTGAACAACAACAAAATGAGGACAAAAGAAGACCCCCAATAGTTCAAGATTAGTGAGCAAATAGGTATAGTACCTGTGAAAGAGTCCACTGAACTTACTGCTTTTCTCACCTGGATTTTGGGTTCTTTTCCTGGATCTGAGCATTTGCTCTCTTTGTGTTTAAAGCTCTCCAGTCTTTAATCAAAATCTATGTTAAGGTTTTGTTCTTTAAGGTTCGGGCCTTGTTCTATTTGGCAATACTCATTTGGCAATTTGATGTCATTTTTAGATAAGACTGTTTCAACCAAGGCTGACTGCAAAGCTGTTAGCCAATCTTTAAGAAACAGGGGCTGCTTCACTGAAACTGTGCCACTTCAGTCTTTAGCCCATTCCTTTGAAGTGGGGGCTGTTCTCTGGAAACTGCCTGAAGAGTCTTTGGTCTGGATCTTCTAGGAACAAGCCTATTTCCTTAGAATTGGCTGATATTAGTTTGTAGGTCGGAGAAGGCAATGGCACCCCACTCCAGTACTCTTGCCTGGAAAATCCCATGGATGGAGAAGCCTGGTGGGCTACAGTCCATGGGGTTGCTAAGAGTCAGACACGACTGAGCGACTTCACTTTCACTTTTCACTTTCATGCATTGGAGAAGGAAATGACAACCCACCCCAGTGTTCTTGCCTGGAGAATCCCAGGGATGGGGGAGCCTGGTGGGCTGCCATCTACGGGGTCGCACAGAGTCGGACATGACTGAAGCGATTTAGCAGCAGCAGCAGTTTGTAGGCTGTTTGAATTGAGTTGTTTAAGTTGCAAGTTATTTGAGCTATTGGAAAATTATTCTTCACTCTAGAGAAAAATCATTGAAAAACAGAATACTGGTTATTTAAATATCTTGAAGGCATCCCCTGCACCCTCCTACAGGGACTACACAAGGTGATTTTATGTTTAAAAGCCATGTTCCTTCCTCATGTGCATTCCTAACTAAATGGACCCACCTGACAAATGGCAATGAAGAATATCAATGGCCATTATGGGGAACTTTTGAAATTTCCACGTTTAATTTTATTAAAATTAAATTGGACTACAATAGCTCAAAAATGTTCATAATTGAGTGGTATGCTTACTTTGGTTGGTTTTTGAGGCTTCCAAACATTATCAAGAGCCAAGTCTTGCCTCCATGCAAAATTAGATTTGAAGACTCACTGCAGCCAACAAATGATTAAAGAAAGATGTAAGGGCTCCCAAAGCTTCAGACTTTTCTTCTTTGGTTTCTTTCTCTTAGGATCCTTCTCTGACACCATTTTATGTCTATTTGTCCACACCTCCTGGCCAGATTCTGCCTCCAGCATCATCTTCTTCCTCTCTCCTATTCCACCTACACCTCCTCCTGTACTGTCAGTTCCCCCATACAAAGGCCTTTGCTGAATTCCTTTTCTCTCTCAAACTTGTTCCACTTTCTTTCCCTCTGATCTTGTCAAAACCTGTCCTTTTAAAATTAAGCCTTCTGAGCATCCAGAGATGAAATCCTCCATTTCTTATATTCCCTGAACTAAAGCTAAACTGAAATTCAGTCAAAAAATTCCCAAAGTAAATTGGGAATGCAAAAATCCTCACAGACTGGCTGAAGAATATATTAGTCATTCAAACCCATCAACCTGGTTTCTCTAACTTATGTCAGCTACTTCATCTGCTTGTAAGTGAACACCAAGCCCAACATAGGATGAAAACTGCTAACTGGGAAAATTCTGAAAGCTCTCTAGAATTACAGTTGGAAGAGCAGCCCTCTAACTTATTATATGATCAGGCTCAGACAATAGACAACTTCATCAGCAATTACAGCTTCTTCAGATTTAGTTAACCTGGCAGACTAGCTCTTTCACACTCTAAAGAGTCACCTCCAAGGAAGACCACCAAAATTCTTTATCTTCAACTCCAGCAAAAGAAAGCTTCATAACAAAATCAAAATCCTCCTCATTTTTGCTATTATTTCCAACAGTTATAACATTGAAAAGAGACTGTCACAAATGTAAGTCCTCCAGGCACATTCATCCGTCTAACCAGACTTTCCAATATCCTCCCAGTCCTCAATGATGGGCTCTGAGGAACTATATACAGGAACTCCTCTCAATCTTCCCTCTAAATCATCCTAGAGAAACATTTTTTCAGTTTGGGATGAATGCCTTCCAGTCCTAACTGACAATGTAGCCACTGCTCAAACCCACCACCATAAACCAGCCCCTGCCTCAGAGTACTAAAACAGTTCAAACTGTGGGAATCTCTAACGAAACTCAAAAGGTTCCTGGCTCTGAACTTATTCCCTTATGTTTAGGCTCTTTGCGATATACACCTTTTTCTCCTTAGTTCCTCTACTTTTTCCATTTATTAGGCCAAAACTTCTTTTAAAAGTATCATGACAAATATCATATATTAATGAGTATATGTGGAATCTGAAAAAAAAAACTCGTATAGACAATCTTATTTACAAGGCAGAAATAGAGACACAGACGTAGAGAACAAATCTATGGATACCAACAGGGGTGGAATGAATTGGAAGACTGGGGTTGACTTATATACACTATTGATACAATGTATAAGATAACTGATAAGAACCTATAGTATAGCACAGGGAACTGTACTCAGTGCTCTGTGGTGACTTAAATGGGAAGGGAATTCAAAAAAGAGGGGATATATGTATACGTGTAGCTGATTCACTTTGCTATAGAGTAGAAACTAACACAACACTGCAAAGCAACTCCAAAAAAATTATTTTTAAAAAGTATCACACCAAGCTATTGCAAAACGTGCTGCCACAAACATTAGGGTACATGTGTCTCATTTAATTACAGTTTTCTCAGGGTATACGCCCAGTAGTGGGATTCTTGGATCTTTTGCTAGTTCTGTTCCTAGTCTTTTAAGGAATCTCCATTCTGTTCTTCATAGTGGCTGGATCATTTTATAGTCCTACCAACAGTGCAAGAGGGTTCCCAGTATGCAAACATTATATATATATATATATATATATATATATATATATATATATATATATATTACCATATGTAAAATAGATAGCATGTGGGAATTTGCTGTGTGACACAGGGAGCTCAACCCAGTGCTCTGTGACAACCTGTAAGGGTGAGATGGGGTGGTAAATGGGAGGAAGATTCATGAGGGAGGGCACACACATATATGGGTGGCTGATTTATACTGATCTATGGCAGAAACCAACACAATATTGTAAAGCAATTATCCTCCAATTAAAGAACAATTAATGGGCACAAAAATGTATCATGCCAGAAAGTCTTTCTCTCAAAAGAGAGAAACAATTCTAGAATTTGACATTAGTCATCAAAGTAACCAATGAAGTGAAAAAATGATCCCTTGACATTTTTTATATGTTTTGTATCAGACAGCCAACTCAGGAAACATGAATCATTTATTCCTACAGAATCCACTAGCACTTTCCTTACAGGCACTATCACCAACAGACATTGGTAAAATTACCGGTGCCTTTCCCATCTAGATTCAAGTAGATCCCTCAAAACCTCTTTCCAGAATTAAGCAATATCCTATTAGTAAAGAAGCCCTTCAAGACACAAACCCTGTAAAAGAAAGCTGTGCTCAAGACCTCATTATCCCTTGTACTATCCACTGCATTATCCCTATTTTGCTGGTGAGAAAATAGGGATAAGTTTGCATAAAATCTCCAAAAAGATTGGAGGTTTGAATCTCCAAGCAGTAAACACCACCATCATCCCTCAACACCCTATTGCTCATAGCACTCCTACTTCACTAACATCATTTCCATCAGAAGTTAAGTTCTTCACTGCAACTGAGGTATGCAGTGCATTCTTCAGTGTTGCAATCAATGAAGCTAGCCAATGCCTTTTTGCCTTCATTTATAGGGACAATAATGTCTCAGGGTTTACTGAGAGTACTATTTCTTGTAAATCCTGAAGGCTTATCCAGAAGCTATAAAGTTCCCTTGAGGGTCTACACTATTGCAATCTGTGGATACTTTGATTTTTGCTCTCTTTCCTAAGCCTCCTCACAGGAAGACAGGATCCACTTGATAAAGTTTTTAGCCTTTATGGGAAATAAAGTGTGACATCCAGGTTCAATATTTGTGGTATCTGATATTAGAACAAGCCCTACACCTTGATTCACATGGATTTTATGACTTTCTAAAACCCAAAACTGAGCACTAACTATGAGGTTTTCTTTATTTCTACTTGGTTATTGCTGAAACAGGATTTCAAATTGCTATTTTATGGTCAAATCTCTAATTTGTATTGTTTTACTAAACAATAAAAACCCTAATTTTATGGGAAGAACAAGACAACATAGCTATCAAAGCCTTCAAGAAGAGTCTGATGTACACAATTGCCCTTGGGCATACCAACTGTCAGACTCTCTTTCATTTTGTATGTTAAAAAGAAGGGAATGCCCTTGAAGTACTCAGCCCAAAATACAGGGATAACTAGCAATCCATAGGATATTACAGGTAGCGGCTGACTCTGCCACACAAAGATGCCTCCTTGTCACTGAGCCATTACAGCCACTGCCCATTTGATTAATGTCACCAAGAAAACTGTTGTAGCATCCACTTTAAACATTCTTTATACCCCATACAGAAGAAGTTCTCATGAATTCTCACCTCACTCAACATTTCTCAGTCAGCCATCTCACTTCCCAGGAAGACCTTTTGTTAACCTCTCCCTACATAACACTTACACTGTAATAACTTTAACCCTGTTTCCCTTCTCCCGTCCAGTCTGACAAACTTTCTTACTACTGCCTTAACACTGAAGGATCACTTTTTGACTCCTCTTCATGATCTACAGGAAATTCCTCTGGTAATGTTGATATTTCATGGTTCTTATTTGAGAGGCGACAATGGCAAATACTATGCTTGGTATGCTACTGAATATTCTTTTGATGTTTTTGAGGCAGAATCTTGACCTATGGCCATTCAGCCAAACAGGTGGAATTATATGCTCTTACCTAGGCATGTACTTTGTGTGTATGCTAAGTTGCTTCGGTCATATCCAACTCTTTGCGAGTCTGTGGACTGTAACCCGCCTGGTTTCTCTGTCCATGGGATTTTCCAAACAACACTGGAGTGGGTTGCCACGCCCTCCTCCAAAGAATCTTCCTGACCCAGGGATCAAACTCATGTCTCCTGCATTGACAGACAAGTTCTTCACCACTATCACCACCTCGGAAGCCCCAGACTTGCACTTCAGCAAGGCCCAAACTATCAATATTTATTCTGACAGTAGATATCCTTTCAGAGTAGCTCATGGTTTTGGAATGTTGTGGAAGCAACATGGCTTCCTTACGTCCAACAGAAATAAAACAAGAATGACCCTTATATTCAGGAATTACCTGCCACTTTAAAATTCTAGGGCATTCTAAACTTGACTCTCTGGAAACTAAGGGAAATCACCTTGATGTTATTTCCACAAGGAAATGCTGCCTTTAAAGGGAACAAGGGTAGCCAAAATTCAAAAGGAATATTTCCTCAAAAGATAAGTTTAAAACTGGCCAGAGGAATCCAAAAACTGGTCTCAGTAAATTAAAAAGTAGATTGTAAAAGAAGTTCTGGTTTTGACCAAATGACAACCTGGTTCTACTGAAAGCAAAAGGCACTCAGCTGTGTCAGACTCTTTGTGACCCCATGGACTCTACAGTCCATGGAATTCTCCAGGCCAGAATACTGGAGTGGGTAGCCTTTCCCTTCTCCAGGGAATCTTCCCAACCCAGGGATTGAACCCAGGTCTCCCGCACTGCAGGCGGATTCTTTACCAGCTGAGCCACAAGGGAAGTCCAACAATACTGGAGTGGGTAGCCTATCCCTTCTCCAGTGGATCTTTCAAACCCAGGATTCAAACCCGGATTGCCTACATTGCAGGTGGATTCTTTACCAACTGAGCTATTAGGGAAGCCCTGGTCCTACTGGAGACTCTAAAGTTTCCACTCACCATTGTACCTGTATTAAACTATGGGTCTCCTGATAAAATGATGATATTCATAAATCAACATTGGTGGGAAAACATTAACAAGGTTGAAAATATGCCTACCTCACTTGTCCCGTTTGTCCCAGGTATTACCCAAGGAAGCCTCTCTGTAGTGCTCCCAGATATTTTAAACAGCCTAATGGACCAGATGGGCTTCCCAGGTGGCACTAATGGTAAAGAACCCACCCATCAATGCAGGAGATGTAAGAGACATGGGTTCAATACCTGGGTCGGGAAGATCCCCTAGGGGAGGGCATGGCAAACCACTCCAGTATTTTTGCCTGGAGAATCCCATAGACAGTGGAATCTGGTAGACTACAGTCCATAGGGGCGCAAAGAGTTGGACATGATTGAAGTGACTTTCCATGCATGCATGCACACAATGGCCCAGTATGGCAAATGGGTTTCATACAATTTTCTCCATGTCATGTGTATAAATATGTTTTAGTCATGGTCTGTATGTCTTCACACTGAACTGAAACCTTCCCTGCAGACAGGCTACTGCTTTTCCATGGCTAAAGTCCTTTACGAAAAGATTTTATCCCTGCCTAGGGAATCCTCTTGAGCTTCATAGTGATCAAGACCCATACTGGCCAGATACTTTAACAAGTCTGTGCTGTTTGACTTGTTTCATGACACTTTCAATGTGCTCATCACTCTTAATACTCTGATTTAGTTAAACACACTAAAGACACTGAAAAAAAAAGAAAGTCACTCAGTCGTGTCTGACTCTGTGACCCCCACTCTTTGCAACCCCATGGACTGACTCTTGGCAAGCTCATGGACGGTAGCCCACCAGGCTCCTCTGTCCATGGAATTCTCCAGGCGAGGATCCTGGAGTGGGCAGCCATTCCCTTTTCCAAGAGATCTTTCCAAACCAGGGATTGAACCCGGGCTCTCCTCCGTTACAGGCAGACTCTTTACCATCTGAGCCACCAGAGAAGCCCATTATTAACACTCAGCTGGCAGAATTTGTAAAAGTCTTCCAAATAGCATAGTCAAAAGCATTATCACTGATCCTTTTTTTTTCTTTTTTTAATTTTATTTTATTTTTAAACTTTACAATATTGTATTAGTTTTGCCAAACATCAAAATGAATCCACCACAGGTATACCCGTGCTCCCCATCCTGAACCCTCCTCCCTCCTCCCTCCCCATACCCTCCCTCTGGGTCGTTCCAGTGCACCAGCCCCAAGCATCCAGTATCATGCATCGAACCTGGACTGGTGAGCCAGAAAGAAAAACACCAATACAGTATACTAACACATATATATGGAATTTAGAAAGATGGTAACAATAACCCTGTATCACTGATCCTTTTATTTTTTAGTGACAAAGATGCTCTAAATTTATTAATACTTAGAAATAAATTTATGTTTTTAGTTTAACACAATATATATATATTTGAAAATACTAATAAATATATGTGACAGATAATATATTATATATTCAGTCCAAAGACAATGGCTTTTTGCCTGTTTTGTATTCCAAGTCCATTTTAATAGTAGTTTGAAAGATTCCTTCTGGGCCTGGTGACTGCTAGGTCATAAGTCAGGGTGTTAGACTAACTTAATCACACAAATATCTGTGGAGAATGATAAATCCTCTACAAAAGCAAAAAAAAAAAAAAAACATAATAATAATTAAAACAACACTTTCCTGCTGAAATAAGTTTGGAAAATAATGCACATTAATCTTTCAGAATTTCCCACAGTTTCTTGTGATCCACACAGTCAAAGGCTTTGGCATAGTCAATAAAGCAGAAATAGATGTTTAGAGAACTGCAAATCATAACTACAATGATATATCACCTCACACCAGCCAGAATAGCCCTCACCAAAAAGTCTACAAACAATAAATGCTGGCAAGAGTGTAAAGAAAAGGAAATGCTCTTGCCCTGTTAGTGGGAATGTAAATTGATACAACCACTATGGAAGAAGGTATGGAGAGTCCTTAAAAAACTAGGTATAAAACCACCGTATGACACAGCAATTCCACTCCTAGGCATATACCCTGAGGAAACTAAAACTGAAAGAGACACATGTATCCCATTGTTCACTGCAGCACTATTTACAATAGCTAGAACAAGGAAGCCACCTAAAGTCCATCGACAGATGAGTGGATAAAGAAGTTGTGGTATATATACACAATGGAATATTACTCAGCCATAAAAATGAAAACATTTGAGTCAGTTCTAATGAGGTGGATGAACCTAGAACCTATTATACAGAGTGAAGTAAATTAGAAAGAGAAAGATAAATACTGTATTCTAGCACAATTATATGGAATCTAGACAAATGGTACTGAATAATTTACTTACAGGGCAACAATGGAGAAACAGATATAGAGAATAGACTTATGGAAATGGGGAGAGGGGAGGAGAGGGTGAGATGTATGGAAAGAGTAATGTGGAAACTTACATTACCATATGTAAAATATTTAGCCAATGGGAATTAGCTGTATGGCTCAGGAAATTCAAACAGGGGCTGTGTATCAACCTAGAGGGATGGGATTGGGAGGGAGATGGGAAGGAGTTTCAAAAGCGAGAGGATATATGTATAGCTATGGCTGATTTATGTTGATGTTTGACAGAAAACTGCAAAATTCTGTAAAGTAATTATCCTTCAATAAAAAATAAATTAATTAAAAAAAATCAACTAATTTTTTTTTCATCAGGTAGGTTTTGTTTTTCCTAGCAGTTCAGCACATGTTAAAAAATTAATATTCTTTTCTAGGATTAAAAAAATTGGCAATTTACCAATATAGTTTATGTAAGGACTGATTAGTCACTATATGATAAAAGAAGAACGAACACACTGAAATAATTAGGTATGTAAAAGAAAAAAATTCCATATCTAGGAACATGATTAAGATTGCAATTTTTAACCTCCTTTGGAAAGACATAAACATTTCTGAAAAATTTTTGAAATACCTTTCTGATGAACTATAATGGGTTTAAAATTTGGCTTGGAAAACCAGTGACTCAACTACCATATGGTCAGTTGCCCTTTAGTCATGGGTCTAGTAGTATTTATACAGACTTTCTTTTTTTATGTGCATCAGGGTAACAATTATCTAATCATTTTCTTCATTTATGAAATATCCCTACCAAGAATGGCTCTTTAATTAGCATACTAGCACTTTCTCTTGCATACAAACTATAATAAAACTTAGACACAGGCTTATAATCAATCTGATGTTTTCTCTAGCCAGACTAACTGAATTCTAAGAGGATGTGTCATGGTTTAGGGCATTTATCAAGCACACTGTTTTTTTAGAAGTGCAAAAAGTAGAGCATAAATGAAAAAGCATATAAAATCGTTCTCCTGTGAGGGCAAAACATTCAACAGAGATGTAAATCTTTGAAAACAATGTTAACAATATGTAATGTAAAAATTTCCTTGATAAATAGTCTAAACAAATACCAATCTAATAACACTATTACCAATAAGCATGCATTTATATCATTATATTATATGTAATATTAAATTTATACTGAACTTGCTTTTACACAACTTTTTACTTTTTAAAATGTTTCAAAGCCATTATGCCATTTCATCTTATTTCGTGTATTACAACATAATTCTGCTTTTCCTGTTCTTGCACATTAAGAACAGAAAGAGAAAAGATTATACATTCAAAAGTAATTTTAAAAGCATTTCTGTCACCAGAAATGACAAGGCATAAACATAATACATGGAAAGACATGTAACCAAGACATTTTACCATTTTACCAAATAAGTGGTCTTCCAAGTGTGTCTTTCCTGCCACCATTTGAGTCTCTTTGCCTTATTTCATATCCCCAACTACTCCTATAATGATAGTCTTTCTTATCATTTTCTTCAGAGACTTTTTTAGGGTAGTTGCTGCTACTACTGCTTCTAAGTTGCTTCAGTCGTGTCCGACTCTGTGCGACCCCATGGACTGCAGCCTACCAGGCTCCTCCATCCATGGGATTTTCCAGGCAAGAGTACTGGAGTAGGTTGCCATTGCCTTCTCCGTTTAGGGTAGTAAAGACCCATAATCCAGCTGCATAACCAGAATGGTGTGGGCCAGAAGGAGCTCAGTTCACTAAGATCCCTCGATGCTACTCAGCCCAAGAATGAAGTCAACAGGGTCCCAGAAAAAAAATCACAAACCCTGCAAACATAAAATTTGGCATAATGGACTAAAATCACTCAATTATCTGACATTACCACTTAACAGCATCAACATTTTCCGGAAGTAATTAATACCTATGGCTCTATTTTGTACATAGAGGAAGGGCTAGTTTATGTGAGAATATGACTTGTGTTACCATAAGTTAGCTTTAAGACATTAACCCTTTGTGCTTGGAATGAAAATTCCCTTAGGGAATCTGAAATATATCTCTCAACTACTTACTATAGCCCTGCTGCTGAAGGTGATAATTTAGAACAGAACTCGTTAACAATATTTATTATCATTTTCTATGAAAGACACTCAGTCTCATTCATCATTAATGATAAGCATAATAACTATTATTTGTTGATCACCTTTTTGGTGCCAGGTACAAATCAAAGCCCTTTGAATAGAATGTGCATGTGCTTGTCACTCAGTTGTGTCTGACTCTTTGTGACCCATGGACTGTACTGTGTCAGGCTTCTCTGTCCATGGCATTTTCCAGGCAAGAATACTGGAGTGGGTAGAGTAGCTCATTATAATCTATTATTAAATATAACAACTCAGTGATAGAAATTTAATTCTGTAACCTTCAGGGGTGTTCTATCTGACTGCATGCTTTCAGTGCTTCAGCCCCTACTACTGCATCTCATTTCCTTCTCTCTCTGTTTTTGCTCTTCTGTGGCAATCTTCTCCTCTTGGCCTAGGTAAAGTCCAAGCTGCAGAAGGCACTGGTGTACATGAGAACCACAGGGCTCTGAACTGCAGTTCTTTACTTGGAGCTTATTAGTGAACCCCCAGAGTTTCCTTACCCATCACACAATTCATGGCACTATTCAATCTGGCGGGTTACTTGGTCTGAGTGAGAGATTTGTCATGATTCTTCTGGTTGTTTCAGGGAGTGATACAGATGAAATAAATGGTAACATGGGCTCCCTAGTGGCTTAGACAGTAAAGAATCTACCTGCAATGCAGGAGATGTGGGTTCTATCCCTGGGTCAGGAAGACTCCCTGGAGAAGAGAATGGTTACCCACTCTAATATTTAAAGGAAATCAACACTAAATATTCATTGGAAGGACTGATAATGAAGCTGAAACTCCAATACTTTGGCCATCTGTTGCAAAGACCCAAGTCATTGGAAAAGACCCTGATGCTGGGAAAGATTGAAGGCAGGAAGAGAAGGGGATGACAGAAGACAAGATGGTTGGATGGCATCACTGACTCAATGGCCATGAGTTTGAGGAAACACCAGGAGATGGTGAAAGACATGGAAGCCTGGCATGCTGCAGTCCATGGGGTTACAAAGAGTTGGACATGACTGAGTGACTAAATAACAACCCACTCCAATATTCTTGCCTGGGAAATCCCATGGTTAGTGGAGCCTGGTAGGCTACAGCCCATGGGGTTGCAAAGAGTCGGACATGACTGAGCAACTAAGCATACAGGAGAATCACAAATCCTGCATATTTTTGATGTTTGCAGTA
Organism: Bos indicus; assembly: GCF_029378745.1. Lineage (NCBI taxonomy): Eukaryota > Metazoa > Chordata > Mammalia > Artiodactyla > Bovidae > Bos > Bos indicus. The sequence continues at coordinate 55,542,108 of NC_091770.1, forward strand.
GGCACTAATTGTTCCTCTTGGGATGCAGTATTAATTCTGATGTATCTTTTCCAGAGAGGAGAGATCAGAGGTTTCTTATTCTTTCCTATGGTACTGGCTTATATTTCTACAGGTCAGATAATTAACTTGAGGGTTCCACCCCTACTTTGAATATTCATCCAAATTTTGTACACAAAACCCAAGAAAATTAGCACAGAATGAGTCTCTGAACCACTGGATGAAACTATGAGACAATAAAAGCAAATATGATGTTTCCAAATGCCTAGGAGTATCCCTCCCCTACCTAATACACCAGTGAGTTACCTTTTCCATATCATTTCAGAATCTCATCCTGAAGGTTTGCTTTCAAGGGCTATTTCTAGTACCAAGTGTCTTAGCCTGAGTTCTTGCAAAGTAAATTCTTAAGAAAGAGCTTGTGTTGATTATTTTGGGAAGAAATTCCTCTAAAAGGAAAAGTGAATAATTACAGAAAGAGAAACAGAGAAAAAGGGAAAAAAATTCCAATGATATATTTTCAAGTTGATTCCTACTACAGGGGTTTGGAACTTGAGAACCCTGGGCATCTTTGCAGAGGCATGTAAAATGGACTTTATCAATGTCTGCTCAAGGCAGAGAAAAAGAGGCTCTTACCTATTGGCTCCAGTGCCTTGATCTGGAGGAGGTTCAATGACCTGAAACTCAAATTTATACATGACTCAGTGTCTAGATGGCTTCTCCCCAGAGTTCTGAAAATCTGTGACAGAGAAATGCCCCAGGGAAGAAAGCAAGAGAAGGAAGATGCAACTGAGCCAGATGCTGTTATTACAGGAGTTGGGAAGCTGATTAATCCACAAGGGTTAAGGCACATGAAGTGGGCACAGGGGATTTCTGTGCATTCTCTCATCTTGTTTAAAATAATTCACCCTCTATAATAAATTAAACAGTTGAGAAACAATTCTCAAACCCTGTCCAGCTTTTCTAAAGAGCCTTTAATTAGCAAATAAACTGTTAACTATTATCTCTGCTTGACAGAGGTAATGACAAAAAGCACAAACCTGGGTGTCAGGCATTTCTGGGTTAAAATATCTTTATAGCTTCCCTGATATATTAATCTAGAAGCAATAACTGAATATATTTCAGGATTTCAAGGACCAGCTCTTTTAAACCCATTGCCAGAACCCCTTTATATCATTTCTAAATGATCTGAGCCTTTCTAACCAAATGCAAACAATCAATGGTATCACACTGTACCTAAATAATAACTAGCTATCACTTGCTAAGTCTCTTAAACGATCATGTGCCCCACCACAATTTGGTTTCAGCAGGAAACTTATCAGAAATGTACAGATTACTCAACAAAACTTCAGCAAGCTCTTAGTGGACTCCCAGCAACACACCTCCCTAGAACTGGGGTTCCTCCTTTCTTGCTATCCTTCTTGGCTGTTTTGTTTTTCTGCAGGTTAAAGTGATCTGTTTTGGGCACCTGCTGGCTGGCTCCTCTAAACTCCCCAAGGCACCAGTCAATCCTCCATTAAGAGAGAAGATGCTGTCAAGACTATCCAAACTGACTCATTTTGGCATCTCCTTTATTTTTCAATATTGCAGCTGTATTGTGAAGAATCTTGACAAGTAGCAGTAAAACCAGTTACACATGAGAATCAACGAGGGAGTCAATTTTCACCCAGAAGGAGAATCAGAACTGAATCCGAGTGAGAGACATATATCTGTGCCAACTACAAATTGACACTCGCCATCTACTTCTACAAGGATTAACTCATGAGTTGCTAAGGCTGCTGACTTTCAACACCCACTGAAAGGAGCTCAGGGTAGAGAGCAGGAATGAGGCACTCTGTGCTCAGGGAAAAACTGGCAGAACAGGTCTTTAGATGGTTAGGCATTTTCAGAAGCTGATTTTATGAGCCCGATTCTTGTATCTCCTAATATCTAGGAAAGCACTAAAATCATTAATGGTGACATCTGCTCCTTTTTACTAGCAGCAGGCTTTTGCAAAAATTTGTGTGAGTACCCCACTTCACTAAAGTTTTACGTAACACTGACCTTCCCCCTAAACTACTTGCAGTTTCTCAGAGTTACCTGAAATGCTGTCTCCTGGGCTATAGTCCTCATTTTGCCCCAAAGTTCACAACTATAATTTTGTGCGTTTTTTTTTTTTTTCAGTCTACATCTGAATGCAATAGGAGATTGCCTGGAGTTTAGAAAAGAAATTAGAGCCAAAGTTTCAGGACTTAGGGTAGTCACTGGAAAAGGTTTTGGCTGATTCAGTAAGCTCCAACAGAGAAGGGGCCATTTTATCCTCAGTGTTTAGCGTAAGAGAGGCGCAGAGTGAGCCTGAGAGCACAGCTACCTTTTCGTTCATAATTCAACACTCAATTTTCTGAGAAAATCTTAAAATTTTCTAACTTTCTAAGGTACTTTAAAATCCCTTGTTATAAAAACACATTTTCTTTCCAAATATGGATTCTAATCATCACACAGGTTCTCTCTCGCATTTTACTTGACAAAGTAATGACATTCGGCAAAATCTGAAATTTATCTGAACATTTCAGATAAATTTACTCTATAAATTAGATTAGACACATAAATTTAATCTATTATGTCTAATCCACATATGAATGTGAAATCCTATAAGAAACAATCCTGTTTAACATTTGGGAAATGGTATCAGTCTTTTGGTCTGAAACATGGGACTGTTTCTCCTTTGAAACTTGAACATCCTTGAAATCTTCCCTCCTAAGAAAAACTGGCATTATCATATCATTCCATAGACTGTTATGACCATGACTATTGACGTGCATCTGTGTCTAAGATGTTGCTTTCTTTATGACAGATGAAAAAAATATGTTTTTGTAATGATCACTATCATAACCCTGTGGAAAAATAAATTAAATATAGTTTATAAAATGAAAAGAATATGCTAATGTGACATTAAGACTGCAAATTTGAGGCTCCTTTCAGTTCAATGATGCTAAACAATTTGAATAAAAAATGTAAAAGCTACAGTAATAGTTCTCTCGCTCTCTCTCCTAAGTTTCATTATTTGTTCCAAAGATATATCAGCCCAACTAATACCTCCAAGTCCTTGTTATATACAGTAAAGCAGTGGGAACTTTACATTTCTGTAGCATTCTTCACAGGTTGTACAACATAGGTTGCCTTTCTGAACAGAATGACAAGGAAAGCTTTTGGATGGGAAAAACTCAAATTGTGCCATGAAGGTCCCATTTTTTATTAGTTCAACAGCTATACATACATTTTTAATCTTATTGAAGTATCAGTTCAGTTCAGCCGCTCAGTCATGTCTGACTCTTTGTGACCCCATGGACTGCAGCACACCATTATTGAAGTATAGTTGCTTTACAATATTGTATTAATTTCTGCTATATAGCAAAGTGACTCATATATATAAATTTTCATATTCTATTCCATTATGTATCATCACAGGATACTGAATATAGTTCCCTGTGTTATACAGTAAGACTTTGTTGTTCATCCATTCTATATATACTAGTTTGCATCTGCTAATCTCAAACTCCAAATACAAGAAGGTCCCTTTTCAATCTGCTTTATGGAGGCAAGCCTATGGAGGCTCAATACTGCAGGAAGCCTAAGCAGAGACAAGATTAAAGGATGTACACATTTAGATACACATGTACACAGCACTTATATACATGTGAGTATATGTAAGCACCTACAAATACATGCAAGTACATCAGAAAAGGGGAAATGAGGGCTGGCAGGGTTTGAAATAATATCTGAAATTACACAGAGATTTTACCTGAAACCAGAGACCCAAACAGTGGTTTAATTTCTCCAAAATCACAAGCAGGACCTGCCTAGAACTTCCTCTAATCTCAAATGGCTAGATTGCAAAATATGGACAGTGGCTCTCCAGAGGGAACCGAAAAAAAAAAAAAAAAAAGACTGAAAATGAACTTTATAACTGACATTCATCCAGTTTTCTTTGAGAATACATGAGAAGACTTTTTTTTTTTACAATTTTATTTTTAATTGAAGGATAATTGCTTTACAATGTGGTGTTGGTTTCTGCCATACATAAACATGAATCAGCCACAAGAATACATATGTCCCCTCCCTCTTGAACCTTCCTCCATCCCCCACCCCATCCCAAGCCCGCTAGCTTGGGATGACTTGTTTTTAATGTTCTTCTGCTAACTGTTCCCTTAACACTTGGGAAATTCAGAGGTTCACTGAAACCCCGAGTCCTCTAGTTTTCATGTTTTCTGGGAGTGAAAATAAATAATACCACTGTCCTGGGAAAAATGTGCTTTATGATGATATCCTCAAAGTGTTATTGAAAATCCCTGTCTTCCAGGAATTCATATCAGTGTTTTCAAATTTACTCTCATTTTTAGGCATTCAATATCTATCTCCTCCTTTCAATTAGTGAGACTGAGTTCTTCTGAGTCCCCTTTGAAATCTCAGCTTGGTCATATCATAATTTCTTGATGCCTCACATTAACTTGCTATTCTTTTAAGCACAATTTTAGTTTCATTAAAAAGGCTCCCATGTTATATAAATGACTTGATTTTTACTAGCACCTGTTTCACCCCAGTGCTTCATCTCCTATTCTGAATTTTGTGTTAAAAAGATTTTAATTTTCAAAAAAAAAAAAAAAAAAACACTCTATTTTAATCTAACTGATTAAAATCAGGAAAAAAAAATGTCCTGTTGTACAATACTGTGTAGACCTGACAGAATTTTTTTTTTCCTTTTTTGTAATGCAAGTGCCTGATTTAAGCTTTGATTGCTGAGCCATCCATTTCAAAGAGGCATCCACTTCAAAGAAGCCTGTCTCAAATAAACCTGTGACCAGGCAGGGACTAGACAGAGAGGCAGGCCACCTCCCCCAACTGAGCCTCCTTTATTTTAAAGATTCTGGTTGATTTCAATAACTGGCCCTATGAGCTACTTGGCTTTTTTCTCTTCCCATGCTTTAACTTCTCATTCAAATGTTTAAAATTTACCAGTACAGAGTCAACTCAATGGAAAAGACCCTGATGCTGGGAAAGATGGAGGGTAGGAGGAAAAGTGGGTGACAGAGGATGAGATGGTTGGATGGCATCACCAACTCAATGGACATGAGTTTGAGGAAACTCCGAGAGATAGTAAAGGACAGGGAGGCCTGGCATGCTGCAGTCCATGGGTTCACAAAGAGCTGGACACAACTTAGCAAATGAACAACAGACTAAGCCCTCAAATTCCTAGGTCCCCACCCTTGACCCTAATAAAAGCAGAACTTCAGACTGATGAGCTCTCTCTGATAAATGGAATATCACTTGCCATATGGGTAAACAGAGAAAGTCACAGTCATCTGAGATTGCTGCCATAGCTGATGGCAAGCTGATGAGCCCTGAGGAAACTCAGGATATGAAAAACATAGGATTGTGGCCCCAGATGGCTGAGGTGCATACCAAAGGGATAATTTCAATGTGCCCAGACTCTTGCATCATCCCATGTATATGTATTTGCGTGTGTTTGTGTGTGTGTGTGTGTGTGTGTGTCAGTTGCTCAGTGCTGATTCTTTGCTACCCTATGGTCTGTCTTTGAAATTCTCTAGGCAAGAATACTGGAGTGGGTTGCCATTCCCTTCTCCATGGGATCTTCCCAATCCAGGGATCGAACCTGGGTCTCCTGCACTGCAGGCAGATTCTTTACCATCTGAGCTAAAACGGAAGCACTAAAGCCCCTAACTTGAGATATCTGGTCTTCCTTATTTAACAATAACCTTTTGATATTCTAGCTACCTGTCCTCTGTTGCAAAACTTCTATATAACCTGTCTGCCCCCAACTATCACCTTCTTGGGACAGTTTTCTCAGGGTTACCTGAGATGCTGTCTCCTGGGCTTCACGTCTTAAAAATTCCCACTGAATACACACAACTCTAAACTTTTGGGTTGTGAATGTTTTTTTAGTCAACACTCTCTCTACCTCAACCTTGTTATGTGGCTTTAGGTGTGCTCTGTAATTTTAGATAAGTAATAACCCTTTTATTTTTTAAAAGCTACCTGCTGGTTATTGCAGAAGGGCATCTTGCCATTAGAGTAGAAAAGCACAAAGGCAAGTCCAACCACAATAGTGGTTACTGATAAGCTGCAACTGGCACTAAACATAATATTAGGAAGTTTTGATAGATTTGGAATACTGAGGTTTTAAAAGTCCAGGACCCCCAGGACACTAACAGTTATATTCTTGACATGAAGCTCAATATAAAAAACATTAGAGTAGGATTCTGAAGACCAGCTGGAAAAGGCAATGGCATCCCACTCCAGAACTCTTGGCTGGAAAATCCCATGGATGGAGGAGCCTGGTAGGCTGCAGTCCATGGGGTCACTAAGAGTCGGACACGACTGAGCAACTTCACTTTCACTTTTCACTTTCATGCATTGGAGAAGGAAATGGCAACTCACTCCAGTGTTCTTGCCTGGAGAATCCCAGGGAGCGGGGAGCCTGATGGGCTGCCATCTACGGTATCGCACAGAGTTGGACACAACTAAAGTGACTTAGGAGCAGCAGCAGCTGAAGACCAGGGGATTAGTACATCTTTCTTTTGAGGCAGGGGACAGATGGGACCCAGGCTGAACATTTTCTCCCCTGTGGACAGAAGCTTCATAATTATCAGAAACTCCATAAAAGCAGGATAATGGAGGAGGCTGGGCCCTACCCAGACAAAAGACCACATATTCCTCATTCTCAAAGTCAAGGAGACCTTCCCTTCTTCACATGTGCAGAAAGGCTCCTTGGAGGTCAAAATGGGAGCATCACTTCATAATAAGTGATGTCAACCTATTCATAGGTCTCTTCCCTGGAATCCATCCTAGCTAAGAGATGCACATGTGCAAATGGGAGGACCCTTAGATAAACCAGATATAGACTCAGAACCAGGCAGAGTAAGACAACAGGTCAAAGAAAACCTGGAAGAAATGCCCGATAAAAATGATGCGAACTAGCACGAGGAGCAACTCTGAGTCTTCCTGTGTATCTATCCGCACATACTGTACTCTTTTTCCTCCCAATAAACACTCTATTTGTTTCACTACTTTCCGTCTCTATGTGGAAACTCATTTCCACACACAGTTGACGGGCTACTTGGCCACTGGTCCTGGTGGTCTAGTGATCAGGGTTCCGTGCTCTCACTGTTGCAGCCTGACCTCAATACCTCTGATTGAGAATCAAAACCCTGCTTCAAGCCACTGCAGGCTGAGGTCACCTGAAATCAGAACCAGAGGAGTTAAACTAGACCTGTGGATCAAAACCGCTTGGAAGTCTTAGTCAAAACAATTATCGCTGGGCCCCATCCCAGAATGTCTGACTCAGCAGTCTGAGGTGGGGTGGAGAAACTGCATTCCTAACAAGTTCCCAGATGATGATGATACTGCAGGTCTTGGGACCACACTCTGAGATCCTCCAGATTAGTTAAGGAGAAAGATCTCCCTTCTCTCAGGGAATATATATAGATAAATATATAAAACTATATAAATATTGATAGATAAATAGATATTTTTCTGAAAAAAGGTACATTAGTAACAGTGAAAGGGGGATGCAGGAATGCTTTCTGTGAAACAGGTATAAGTATAAAGAAGAATAAATGATAAGGATGTTTCATTTAATGAAGCTGATATGTGAGAACAAAGCAATCCTCTAAAGTATCTCATGGTAACCATTAATTTTTACAAAAAAAGGAATTTTTTTTCCTTATGTTTACAATTAAGACAAGTAGAAGATATTTAACTCAAATTTTTAGAATATTCAACTCCTAATCACAAATTCTTTTTGTAAATCAAAGTAAGAGAAATTTGTAAATTCAATTTGTAAATGTAAATAAGTGGTTCAGATAGTAGAGAATCTGCCTACAATGCAGGAGACCTGGGTTCAATCCCTGGGTCGGGAAGATCCTCAGAGAAAGGAATGGCTACCCACTCCAGTATTCTTGCCTAGAGAATTCCATGGACAGAGAAGCCTGGCGGGCTACAGTCCATGAGGTCACAAAGAGCTGGACATGACTGAGCAACTAACACATTCACTTTTTTCACTTTTAAAATATTTAACTTCTAATCACAAATTCTTTTTGTAAATCAAATTAACAGAAATTTGTAAATTTAATTTGTAAATGTAAATAGACAAACAGGAGAAACAGAGGCAACTTATGTTAGACTAATCCACTCTTGCTTCTAACAAAGTTTAACTTTCCTATTTAGGCAAGAGAAACGAGTATCACCTCCTTTTAGGTGACATGCTGGCCTGGCACACCCTGAGTTTTTTCTGACCTCCTCACTCTCCAACACATCCTATCCACCCTCCATCTGAGTTATGTTAGATGAATACCTAGTTACTTCCTCATTCTAGGCCTTCACATATTTTGTAGAACAAAAGCAAAAACTCCTTTCATAGCACTCTGGCATTAAAGGCTTGTATTGACAATGTTTTATACATTCGATACATGGTTTATATTTTGAAAGCTATCTTTTAAAGACAATATTTTTTTTTTATAATATCATATATGAAACAAGTCGCCAGTCCAGGTTTGATGCACAATATTGGATGCTTGGGGCTGGTGCACTGGGATGACCCAGAGGGATGGTACGGGGAGGGAGGAGGGAGGAGGGTTCAGGATGGGGAACACGTGTATACCTGTGGCGGGTTCATGTTGATATATGGCAAAACCAATACAATATTGTAAAGTTAAAAAATAAAATAAAATAATAAAAATAAAATAAAATAAAGACAATCTTAATGAGAATTGCAACAACTGAGCTGGAAATGAAGAGGAAGGCCCTTCTTCTGAGGTTCTGGAAATCACACTGAAAGTGATCAGTTTAATTTGCATAACTAGATTTTGAGTCTCACAAGTCACATCTTTCTCCACTGGAATACCTTCTAGAAAGCTAATATCACACTCCAGGTCATGGCAGGAATGGTTAATACATCCTGGGTAGATTGCCTGTGTTTGACATATACAGGGAAGAATCTTGTATTTGCATTCCTAGTAACTGACTCAGATCATACTGTAGCCATTTCTCATTACCTAGCTGATGCTACTATATGCATTTTTCTTTCCAACCTGATTCTCTTACTTGTCTGGAAACTCTGGATCTGCCAAAGGTGACACAACTCTGAACAACACGTGTTTGGCAGGTCCATCTGTTGCCTCTCAGTGGGTTCCATTTCTGCCTGTTGGATGCCGCTGTCCCAAGTGTGTGTGTGTGTGTGTTTTTTTTAAGGGAATCTAACATACTTGAAGTCAGAAGTTAATTATCACTGCATGTGTGTTGGTTTTGTTTTTCGTATTTGTTTCTTTTTTTTTTTTTTTGCAGGGGAAGGAGAAGCATTTGTTTTTTAAAAAAAATTTTAAGTAGCTCTTGAAAGGATTATAATGTCAAAAGCTTTACTAGGTTCCAGAAAGATCTTATATTTAATTAACTTTGCATGGTCTACCTCTGTCCTTACAATGGTGCACAGGGTCCCTGTTCAGGGTCCTCTTTAAGGCTCTCAGATATCACAAACAGAAAAAAATATATATGTAATAAAGAACAGAGTAGGTAGCCGTTCCCTTTTCTAGGGGTTCTTCCCGAACCAGAGACTAAACCTGGGTCTCATACATTGTAGGCATATTCTTTACCATCTGAGCCACCAGGGAAGCCCAGTAAAGAGCAAATGGACATTTCTGTCCCTTGGGATCTGGTGTTGTGAAACCTATATCCCTAAATACCCATTCTCACAGCAAAGATATTTTAGGGACCAGAGAAACCATTTTTCATATATATTGCCCAATGTCCTCAAAAAAAAAGCATATGCTAAGAATTCTCATATGTTGTTAGAAATTCTCTGCTGAGAATTGGAGGTTTGAAGCGAAGCATCTATTTCAATAATAATACAAATTAACGTACCCTTTCCCTAAGACAAACTCAGCACAGTAGATTATCATACAGAGACATATTTTTTTCACAGCAGTGTTATGTGGCTACTTTTTGATTCCCTTCCTGTTTCAAACTGTGGTTCTAGGTCACATGCTAAGGATCACAGTATTCACATCAGTTGCATATGGAGACAGATAAATATAATATTAAGCAATGTATATCACTCTTAAATTTATATAAATTTAGGTTGAAATATAGCATGTGTCAATCATGATACAGGTTTTATTTTTGGCTACTAGAAAGCCATGGAAGAGTGCAATTGCTAATAATTTCATTTCATGAGATTTAATATTTTTAATTAACTAAATGCACAGCTTTATTATTTTACAATTGGTTCAAAAATTTAATAGCCGTTGTTACATATTTATTGTGCCTTATAATTACAGAAGTTACTTTTGAACATATCAGAGCAGAAGTCATTTTTAAGTCACTGATGTAACAAAATATTATATACCCTCACCTAAGAGTTTCTGTGTGAGCTCAAGCAAGTTATTAAGAGAGCAATAATAAAAAAATATATTTACTTATTTCTTCTCTCCCAGAAGAACTTGAGATGCCAAGAATTCTAAAGATCTTCAGGTGTTACCTGCCACAGGACAACAGTACCATGGGGCTGGGCATAATGGATGCTTAACAAAACCCACAGAGGTTTTGTTACAGGAAGGAACTTTGAGCTTAGAGAAACCCAGTCTTTTATGGATAGCAACATACCTGTCCTCTGTTCCATGGGAGACATTTTTCATTTATTATTACCCAGGACAGTCAGCATGCCTGCCCTTAGTGCTGAAGGGAGACAGACTGAGGTAGAAGGCAAATGGGCCCTTGGGCTGAGCAGCTGGAGTTTGCCAAGGGGCATGAATTGGAGTGTGTGTTCCCTTGAATCTTCAAGGAAACACTGAATGGCAGAAGTTCAGCTTTGCTGAGGTACAGAGACAAGATAACCATATCTACCACTCCTGAGGTCAAGGAGACCTCCCCGATTGAATGTGCACAGGAAGGCTCCTCGGGGGTCAAAAAGGGAAGCGATGCTATCCCTTAATATGTGCCATGAATCTCCCAGAGGCTTCTGCACTAGAATTCATCTTGGTTAAAAGATGCACATGCATATCTGGGAGGGCCCAGGGACAGGTCCCCTTCTTTTCTCAGATGTGGGAAAAGAAGTGAGATGATTTACCAGAGGAAAGGAATGACCTAAAAGAACTGCCCCATGTAAGTGATTTAAATCACCTCTCTGGCACCCCCTCATTTGAGGACACACGCACCCTTCTTTGGGTGCCTTGCTTCTGTCTTAAATAAATAAACTGCTTTTCTGTGTGCTCTCCCACATATTGTGCTGTGCTTCTAATAATGAACCTGGTTTTACAATTTCTCTTTGAAAAATTCTTGTTTTCAAATGGAGACAAGAGCCAAGGCAGCTTTGCTTCTAGGCTCTAACCCCTGGTAGATTACCAGCTAGAATTCTTGGTTTTCACCCAGACTACCTGGATTCAATTCCTGGGCGAGGAACTAAGATACTGCTTCAAACTACTGCCCACTGCTGTCTCTCAAAGATCACTACCTCTATCTTTTAAGAATGCAAACAAATGTGCCCCTCGCCCCAGAGGGAGACACTATCTATATCCTTGGTCATTGACTAGACAAACATCTTTGAAAAGATAATCTCATACAAAGGGCCCTCAGTCTTTCTGCTCACAGTATGTGCAGAGATGTGAGAGACCCATAGAACATTGTCTTCCAAGACAAGGACTATGAGAGTAGAGAACATATCAGTCACCTACATGGCTATACTCCTAGAACTGAGAAAGAAAAGGCCTGATAAAAACAAAAAAAATATTTTTTAAAGCATTGGGGATTTTATTGATGACAAGAAATAATATCCAATGAACAAAGGAAAAACTTGGCACAGTTGCTTGTGTCAAGATGCAAAGCTCTGTGATTTCATTCAATCCCATGGCTTTTAATATTATCTAGGTACACATAACTTTCAAATCTATATACTTGGTGCTAATATCCTTTTTTTTTTTCAATTATCTAATGAACAAAATCTCCATTTGGTGGTTTAACAAGATCATTAAATTAACACATCCAAGATAGAATGCATGGTACTTCTGAAGTGCTGTGAAGTGAAAGTCACTCAGCTACGTCCGACTCTTTGCAAACCCATGGACTATACTGCCCATGGGATGCTCCAGGCCAGAATACCGGAGTGGGTAGCCTTTCCCTTCTCTAGGGGATCTTCTCAACTGAGGGATTGAACCCAGGTCTTCCACATTGTAGGTGGGTTGCTTCCCAGCTGTGCCACAGGGAAGCTCGCATGGTACTTTTACTTCCAAACATCTTTCTCTAGCTTCTCTCTCGCTCTTTTTTTCTTTTTTTTTTTGCAGTTTTATTGGAATATAGCTGATTTACAACATTGTGTTAGTTTCAGGTGTACAGCAAAGTGATTCAGTTTTACATGTACGTTACCACAGAATACTGGATAGAGTACTATGTGGGGGTTTTGTGGTGGTTTAGTTGCTAAGTCATGTCTGACCCTTGCAACCCCATAGACTGTAGCCCGCTAGGCTCCTCTGTCCATGGGATTTTCCAGGCAAGAGTACTGGAGTGGGTTGCCATTACTAAAACAAAAAATATTTTGTTAAATGAAAAAAATTAAAACAAGTGGCAAAAATTTACATCCACCACACATAAAAATGTGTTAATGTTTAACTGTATTTAAATTTCGCTCCTAAGACATTTAATGGTGAGTTCCAGAGACTATTCTTCCTCTCTCTTTAGAGTTACACATAATATAGATGTCTCTATTACACCTGAGGAAGGAAGGGCTTCTGGTATACAGCCAAGAATGATGACAGCTCATTGCTCAAGTTACACATGATCCCTTGCTTCATGAGGGCAGAATCTTTCTAAATACTGTACTGTGGAGTCCTTAAAAGGATCTGGAGGGAATCTCCCCTGGGTTCCTTCCAGGGCTCAGTCATGGGTTTGTTCTTTGTAAAGAACATAGTCCTCCATTTGCCTCTCAGTGTTAGAGAATCACTCCCACTTCTTTCTTCTTCCTCTTTTTCTAACAGGGAAGAGCAAAATCTGACTCCTTGTTGGTTCTGTTTCTTTGACTTTACCTTTTGCTTTTTGTTGCATTTGTTAGTACAATCATACATAATGACCTGCCTTAGGAAATCCTGCCCCTCTGCCTGAATGTTAAACTTAAGTGCCTTTGTTCAGCACACAGGGAGGCAATCTGACCCTGCCCACCTGTGAATGTCTGCAGAAAGAAGAAATTAACACACCTCCTCTCACCTGCTGGCCAAACCAGGAAATGTTTAACAAAACTAATAGCCTTTTTTAGTTCAGTTCAGTCGCTCAGTTGTGTCTGACTCTTTGTGACCCCATGAAGTGCAGCATGCCAGGCCTCCCTGTCCATCACCAACTCCCGGAGTCCACCCAAACCCACGTCCATTAAGTTGATGATGTCATCAAACCATCTCATCCTCTGTCATCTCTTCTTCTGCCCTTAATCTTTCCCAGCATCAGGGTGTTTTCAAATGAATTAGCTCTTTACACCAGGTGGCCAAACTATTGGAGTTGCAGCTTCAAAATCAGTCCTACCAATGAACACTTAGGAATGATCTCCTTTAGAATGGACTACTGGTTGGATCTCCTTGCAGTCCAAGGGACTCTCAGGAGTCTTCTCCAGCACCACAGTTCAAAAGGATCAATTCTTTGGCACTCAGCTTTCTTTATAGTCCAACTCTCACATCCATACATTACCACTGGAAAAACCATAGCCTTGACTAGACAGACGTTTGTTGACAAAGTAGTATCTCTGCTTTTAATATGCTGTCTAGGCTGGTCATAACTTTCCTTCCAAGGAGTAAGCGTTTTTTAATTTCATGGCTGCAGTCACCATTGGCAGTGATTTTGGAGCCCCCAAAAATAAAGTCAGCCACTGTTTCCACTGTTTCACATCTATTTCCCATGAAGTGATGGGATGGGATACCATGATCTTAGTTTTCTGAATGTTGAGCTTTAAGCCAACTTTTTCACTCTCCTCTTTCACTTTCATCAAGAGGCCCTTTAGTTCTTCTTCACTTTCTGCCATAAGGGTGGTGTCATCTGTATATCTGAGGTTATTGATATTTCTCCCGGAAATCTTGATTCCAGCTTGTGCTTCCTCCAGTCCAGCATTTCTCATGATGTACTCTCCATATAAGTTAAATAAGCAGGGTGACAATATACAGCCTTGACATACTATTTCCTATTTGGAACCAGTCTGTTGTTCCATGTCCTGTTCTAACTGTTGCTTCCTGACCTGCATACAGGTTTCTCAAGAGGCAGGTCAGGTGATATGGTATTCCCATCTCTTTCAGAATTTTCCACAGTTTCTTGTGATCCACACAGTCAAAGGCTTTGACATAGGCAATAAAGCAGAAATAGATGTTTTTCTGGAACTTTTTGCTTTTTCGATGATCCAGCGGATGTTGGCAATTTGATCTCTGGTTCCTCTGCCTTTTCTAAATCCAGCTTGAACATCTGGAAGTTCACGGTCCAAGAACTGCTGAAGCCTGACTTGGAGAATTTTAAGCATTATTTTACTAGCATGTGAGATGAGAGCAATTGTGCGGTAGTTGGAGCATTCTTTGGCATTGCCTTTCTTTGGGATTGGAATGAAAACTGACCTTTTCCAGTCCTGTGGCCACTGCTGAGTTTTCCAAATTTGCTGGCATATTGAGTGCAGCACTTTCACAGCATCATCTTCCTGGATTTGAAATAGTACAACTGGAATTCCATCACCTCCACTACCTTTGTTCGTAGTGATGCTTCTTAAGGCTTATTTGACTTCACATTCCAGGATGTCTGGCTCTAGATGAGTGATCACACCACTGTGATTATCTGGGTTGTGAAGATCTTTTTTGTACAGTTCTTCTGTGTATTCTTGCCACCTCTTCTTAATATCTTCTGCTTCTGTCAGGTCCCTACCATTTCTGTCCTTTATTGAGCCCATTCTTTCCAGGAGGGTATGTTTTTATAAAACAAAGAAAGCCTATATAAATAGGCAATCTTACCACACTGAATTAACCACACACGGAAGCCTAATTACTTCCTTGAGGAGAGGTGTAGGCATGTCCCCCTCTGCCTTGCAGAGCAATAAAGCTATTCCTTTCTACTTCTTGTTTCTGATATTCGATTCAGCACCAGTGCACAGCTTTTAGCATCAGGTAGAATGAAATAAATACTAATATTTTAAAACATCATTTGACATAAGGCTATAAGTAACCATGTAAAAAAATATTTATTTATTTGGCTGTGCCATGTCTTAGTTGCTGCAGACAGGATTCCTGATCTCTGCTGTGGCATGCAAACACTTAGTTGCATGTGGGGAATTCAGGTCCTAAACCAGGGATCAAACTCAGGCCCCCGGCATTGGACACACAGAGTCTAAGCCACTGGACCATCAGGGGAGTCCCAGTAAGTACTGTTTTGTTTTGTTTTAATTTTACAAACCTTTGGGTGATAAAAGGAGAGGTAAAAAGGACCAATTGAGGAATATTTGGGAAAGTAGTGGGCCTGGCGTGCTGCAGTCAATGGGGTCCCTAAGAGTTGGACACGACTGAGCGACTGAACTGAACTGAACTGAATGGGCAAAAGAACCTAGATTTAACTCTGGGGTTTTAGGGACCTCATGAATTTATTTGCTCTACAACTCAAACTATAACCTCTTAACACTGTTAATACTCCAATATCCAGTGACATCAACTAACAGATCTCCAATGGCCTTTTCTACGTCTGAGGACTAACTTGGAGGCTGAAGATATTATTTAAATCGTTTTTCAATTCTACCAATGATTATTTGGGGCTAATTTTATGTCTCTGCCCAACTGAACATACTTTGTAAACCACAAATCAAAGTCTAATATATGCAGGTTTGAATTCATCCAAAATGAAACACTCAACTCATAGAAGGTAAGATATAAAAGGCTTAATCAACCCGTCAATATCCATTCTCTGAGTTTTAAGCGATCTGCAAAATAATCCTCAATTCTACTTCTTAGAAAATATGCCAGATGAAAATAAATCTTTAGCCTTATCATTTATAAGTTGTCTAAGATTGTCTGAGAGTGCTAAGTCATAACCACTGGACCATCAAGGAATTCCTAGATTGTTTTCTTAAGTGATGGATAGCCAGTGATGGATTTACAACTGGATTGAATTTGCATTTTAGGCCAACATTTGTGTGTGTGTGTGTGTGTCCTCCTTGGAGCATGAGAGCTTTCTCTAGTTGTGGCATGGACTAAGTCACCCTGATGCAGGATCTCAGTTCCCCAACCAGAGATCGAACCTGTGTCCCCTGCATTGGAAGGCAGATTCTTAATCACTGGGCCACCAGGGAAGTTCCATCAATTACTTCCTTAATCATTATCGAGTTTTCAGTCCTTATGTCACTCACCCTTTCTGTGCCCTCTGACCTTGTTACCTATTCCCTCTCTCCTGGGTCCTTCCCTTTATTATCATCTCTGATACCATTCTGCTTGGTAATTTTCCTGGCAGCACTTACACAGTTCTTAGCTGAGAATCCTCTTTTCCTGTTCCCCAGGGTTCTGTTACTCTCTCCTTCCACAAACACTACCTAAGATACTGCATCCACTATTATGACTTCAGCTGCCACTATACTGATGACTACAAAACACTATCGATGTGTCTCATTTGTCCTCTGTGCATTTCCCCAAATGTAGATATTCCCTGAGGTGCCCTTTCCCGGTTCTTTTCTCTTCTCTCATGATCTGTTCTCTCTAATTGGTTCACTTCCTCCCAGGAGTTGAATTTCCATCTTTTCATCACAGAATGCCAAATCAGGATGTCTAGCCTAAAAGTCTTCTGAGATTCAGGACCATATGCCCCACTGCCTATTGGTGGATCTCTACCTGGATGAACAGGAAGCATGTCAAACGCATAAGTAAATACTAAGAGGCCATCTTCCAAGAAGCCCATCTTTTCTCTCACAATCACAATCTTAGTAAGTGCTATGGGGCCCAGAGTAGGCAGCTCCCAAATGTGTTTCAAAGGCATGTCAATAATGTTGAATTAAAATTACTTAAGAAGTGACCAATATAAGAGGAACACTGACCAATATTTCTGTTTCTCTGAAAACTGGAAAGAAGTCTTTCATGTGAAAGGTTTTCCCAGCATTTGGAGATAGAAACATCCTTATCACTAAAGGTAGGAAATTTAGAGGCTGTGATGCCCATGTAAACAAGGCTGGTTATTTCTTTAATTTACTACCCTAAAAGTCCAAACTCTGTTTAGATGTCTCACTAATTGATCTAAAACTTAAGTTTCATTGTCCTGTCAATACCTCATAAATGAATTATTTCTTTGTCTAAAAAGTGTAACAGGTGGCTCAGATGGTAAAGAATCTGCCTTCCATGCAGCAGACCTGGGTTTGATCTCTGGGTTGGGAAGATTCCCTGGAGGAGGGCATGTAAATTGGTGCAACCACTGCAAAACAGCATGGAGGTTTCTCAAAACCTAAAAACAGAGGTATCCAGAAATTCCACTACTTGTATATATCCCCCCAAAATAAAAACACTACTAATTTGTAAAGACACCAGCACCCCAGTGTTCATAACAGCATTATTTACAATAAATTGCCAAGATATAGAAGCAACTGTGCCTATCAACAGATGAACAGATAAAGCAGATGTTGTGTGTGTGTATACATACATGTATTTCATAAAATGAAATACTGCTCAGCCATAATAATAAATGAAATATATCCATTTGCAGCAACATGGATGGACTTGGAGGGTGTTATGCTAAGTGAAGTAAGTCAGAGAAAGACAAAGAGTATGTGACATCACTTATGTGTAAAATCTAAAATATACAATAAACTAGTGAATATAACAAAAAAGAAGCAGACTCACAGATCTAGAGAACGAACTAATGATTACTAGCGAAAACAAAGGAGGAAGGGGGAAGAGGGACAGGGGAGGGGCAAAGGGGGTGATGCAGTGATTATTTTGAAGCTGAGATGATTTAGGCTGTTTCAATGAGGTCAACTAATTTATTATTGTTTTTGCAGTCCTAACTTCTTAGAAAGGAATCAAATTGAAATTTTACGAACAGTGAAGAATATAGAGGCAAGAATGAGTAAGTTTATTGAAAGGAGACAAGGCCAAAGCCAGTTGAGGAACTGGATTTGATAGATAATCCAATGTTTTAAAGAAAAGGATGAGTACTTGATGGTGAGAAAGAAGCAAAGCAAAATTCTAAGACAGATAAAGAGTTCAAAAAGCAGGAATGATCAACTTTATTTGGTGACAATGGATTGAAGAATAATGAGAAACTAATAAATTTCATAGATAATGGGAGGTGAGGAAAAAGAGATGAATTAGAGAGTTATAAAAAACTGGTGCTGAAAAACACAAATGTTAGTAAGTATCATAATTAAATCTCTGTGGGATGTTATCCCTCTAATATACGCTTTATCATTATTGTGTAAGACAGGCTCATCATAGCAAGCTCTCTTAGTGTGTCCTAAGGCAGTTAAAATGGCAGCCCACTCCAGTACTCTTTCTTGGAAAATCCCATGGACAGAGGAGCCTGGTAGGCTGCAGTCCATGGGGTTGCTAAGGGTCAGACATGACTGAGCAACTTCACTTTCACTTTTCACTTTTCACTTTCATGCATTGGAGAAGGAAATGGCAACCCACTCCAGTATTCTTGCCTGGAGAATCCCAGGGACAGGGGAGCCTGGTGGGCTGCCGTCTATGGGGTCGCACAGAGTCGGACACGACTGAAGCGACTTAGCAGCTTAGCAGCAAGGCAGTTAAAGAGAATGTACTATTAGTTTAATTTATGTGTGACCTTCACTTCACCTTTGCCCACTCTTCTAAAGCAAATGTCCGGTTCTTCTATGCCCCTTCAAAAAAAAAAAAAAATACTCTACTTAATTTATCAGCTTTCCAAGGTGAAATAAGTTGAATGTTTTAATAGTAAATCTCAAAGTAGAGTGTGTTTAATTAGTGACCTTACGTTTTTTATTATGTGTAAAATTGAAATAAAGCTATTTTTTCCAGATGAAAATATGCCAACTGAGTCTCTGTATTTAGGGTCAAAAATAAAGCTAACATACTAATTAGAGTATTCTTTCCCTTTGCTAGTTTCAATGAATAAAATTAGAAGATTTAAACCCACATTTACTTATTGTTCTGTGTTCTGCTTTTGTATTTAAATAGCATTTAATTTTAACATGGTCATCTGCTTTTCACATTTGGTAAGGCATAGAGAAACACCTGTTAGTGTTTTTGGACATTTTTCTATATCCTGTGAGCAGCAGTGAGTCTCCTTATAGAATGTAGGGAAATTCCCTCACAGGCGTTGGGGGACTCTTCTCCTCTGCCCCCATTTAAAATAATTTAGCTGACTTCTCCTTTTAGTTATACATTTGTGTAAGACAATAATAAAGAAAATGTAAACAATACCATAAAAGTAGCTATTAATGAGCTTTTCTTTAGGATATACTTCCAAAATTAATATAGAAATACCAGGTCATAGGAGCTGATAAATACTGCAGGTCTTATCTCACTGAGTACCTGTTTACAGCTGCTTTCATTTATTCAACAAATATTCACTAAGATCCAACTAGGTATCAGGCCTTGCTCTAGACACTAAAGATGCAGGAGGAACCCACTGATGATCAAACACCAAAATCCCTGCCCTCTAAACAATTTAGAAAAGAGAGAAATATAAGAAAGAGATTAGAAATATACTTTATCCTATGATAATACACTGAAAAAATTAAGTAGTTAAGGTGGCTGGGAAGCAGTAAGGGTACTATTTTATACAGTACAGTCATGGATGGTTTCTCTGGTAAGGAAACACTGGAGCAGAGATCAGAAGAGGTGAGGTAGCAAATGGAATGTGTATTGAGACACAGCACTGACATACAGTGACTGACCAGCAGAAATGTCCTGAGGGAGAGCTGTGGTTAACATCAAGGAGTGTGGGGTCAGAGTGGCTGGAGTCCACTGAGAAATGGTGTAAGTAAGAGAAAGTGCAACCAAGAGGGGTGGGGACTGTGTACAGGCCTGGTGGAGCCTTGCCTGGCCTTTGGCATTTATTCTGTGAAACTCAGGAAGCCACTGGAGCTTCTGAGTTAAAGTGATTTAGATTGAGTTGTCTTTAAAAAGAAAATCCTGGGGACTTCCGCAGCAATACAGTGGTTAAGACTTTCTCTTCCAGTGCCGGGGGTGTGGGTTTGATCCCTGGTCTGAGGACTGAGGTCCCACATGTCAGGGGTACACCAAAAAAAAAAAATCACCCTGTGATTGACATATACACTACTATGTATAAAACAGATAACTAATGAGAACCTAGTGGATAGCACAAGGAACTCTATTATACTCAAGTGTGCTAAGTCACTTCAGTCATTTCTGACTCTGTGACCCCACGGACTGTAGCCTGCCAGGCTCCTCTGTCCATGGGATTCTCTAGGCAAGAACAGTGGAGTGGGTTGCCATTTCCTACTCCAGGGGATCTTCGGAACCCAGGGATTGAACCTGCATCTCTTAATGCCTCGGGCATTGGCAGGCGAGTTCTATATCACTAGCACCACCTGGGAAGCCCAAATGCTCTGTGATGACCTAAATGGAAAGGAAATCCTAAACAGAGGGGATATATGTATACATATAGCTGACTCACTTTGCTGTACAGCAGAACACACAACACAGTTAAATGACTATATTCCACCAAAAATTTAAAAAAAAAAAGACAACCTGGCTACACACTGGAGGAGAGAGAGTAGAAGCAGCGGTATCAAGTAGGAGGCCACTGTTGTGATCTGGTGAGAGATGACAGTGTTGGACCAGGGAGGTAGCAGTGCCTACCCATATTATTTTCATAGAAATATCACATACTAAGGTATCATATAGAAAAGTCCATCACAAATGGATAACTCGATACATGCGCACAAACTAGACATGCCAGATGCTCCTTCACAATCCTTTCTAATCTCTAACCTTCAAGGGAAACCTGATTTCTAATAGCATAGGTTAGTTCCACCTACTTTTGTACTTTATATAAAAAAATCACATAAAAGCATGAATAGGCTTCTTTCAACATTCTGTCAGACTCATCCATAGCGTTACAATAGATCTCAGATAATTCTCATCATTACACAAATGCCAAGTATGACTACATCACAATGTACATACAAACTCTAGATATAGTTTAAAAGGAGCCCACAGAATATGAAGACAGAAGGCATGTATGGTATTTGAGAGAAGAGTGGACTGTAACTCCAAATATGGTCTGAGAAATTGGAACTGAAATACAGAAAACTGGGGAAGAGCAGGTTTGGGAGGAAAATCAGGATTTTGGTTTAGAACACATTAAGTTGAGATGTGTAGGATCCTCTCAACAGAGTCATCCAGTAAAGAGATATTTGAGCCTGTGGTTCTGAGGAGAGATACAAGTCAATGATAAAAATATGAGAACTGCTTATGGAGCCACTGATCAAATCAATTACCTGGGGAGTGAGTTATAAGTAGAGAAGCATGTATGGGCCTGAGTGTGCCCTTAGACATTTGAACAAGCCTGTAGAATATAAACATTTGGCACATAAAACTAGCTCAGATTTTGGTTTGGGTTAAGTGTATTTTCCTTAGGCTGAGCCACTGTTGGGGACAGGGTTCAGCAGATGTAGGTAATGTTGTCAGTCAGCAGGTACACTGCTTGCTGAAAGTCATTCCTGTCCTCGTAAACTCTGATCTAGTCCATTCACATCAACAGTATGTGAACCGAGAACTTCCAGATGTTCAAGCTGCATTTAGAAAAGGCAGGGGAACTAGAGATCATATTGCCAACATTCACTGGATCATAGAAAAAGCAAGAGAATTCGAAAAAATATCTACTTCTGCTTCACTGATTATGCTAAAGCCTTTGACTGTGTGGATCACCACAAACTGCAGAAAATTCTTAAAGAGATGGGAATACCAGATCACCTTACCTCCCTCCCAAGAAATACAGATTTCTCGGGAGGCAGGAAAAGAGGGAGGAAAAGAAGCAACAGTTAGACCAGACATAAAACAACAGACTGAGTCTAAGTCGGGGAAGGAGTACATCAAGGCTGTATATTGTCACCCTGCTTATTTAACTTATATGCAGAGTACATCATGCAAAATGCTAGGCTGGATGATGCACAAGCTGGAATCAAGATTGCCGGGATAAATATCAATAACCTCAGCTATGCAGATGACACCACCCTTATGACAGAAAGTGAAGAAGAACTAAAAAGCCTCTTGATGAAGGTGAAAGAGGAGAGTGAAAACTCTGGCTTAAAACTCAACATTCAAAAAACAAAAATGACGGCATCCGGTCCCATCACTTCATGGCAAAAAGATGGGGAAAACAATGGAAAGAGTGACAGACTTTATTTTTTTGGACTCCAAAATCACTGCAGATGGTGACTGCAGCCATGAAGTTAAAAGATGCTTGCCCCGTGGAAGAAAAGCTATGACAAACCTAGACAGCATATTAAAAAGCAGAGACATTACTTTGCCAACAAAGATAGTCAGAGCTATGGTTTTCTAGTAGTCATGTATGGGATGTGAGATTTGGACCATAAAGAAAGCTGAGCGCCAAAGAATTGACCTTTTGAACTGTGGTATTTATTGGAGAAGACTCTTGAGAGTCCCTTGGACTGCAAGGAAATCAAACCAATCAATCCTAAAGGAAATCAGTTCTGAATATTCATTGGAAGGACTGATGCTGAAGCTGAAGCTCCAATACTTTGGCCACCTGATGTGAACAGCCAATTCCTTAGAAAAGATGCTGATGCTGGGAAAAGATTGAAAGCAGAAGGAGAAGGGGACAACAGAGGATGAGATGGTTGGATGGCATCACCGACTCGATGGACATGAGTTTGAGCATGCTCTGGAAGGTAGTGATGGACAGGGAAGCCTGGTGTACTGCAGTCCATGGGGTCACAAAGAGTCAGACATGACTGACTGAACTGAACTGAATGCATTTACTTATTTCAATATGTGCAGAAGAAAAAGTGAACTTCCATATTAATTTAATCATAAAACTAAAAAACCGACAACATTATTATTAGAACTTTGAAACCTAAGTTTCTCAGAGAGGTTGCCATTAAATGTGCAAAGGCTCAATAAATGTTGAACGAATAATTTCATATACAATTCAAGAATATTTAGTGACTATATATATCCATTTCACTGTGATATGTGAAAGTTAAAGAATCATCCTTACAATTTAGTTGAGAGAATGAACTCATTATATTAAATGTATCTAGATAATCTTCTTCCTGTGTGTGTGAAATTAAGTAGGGGCAGGAGATATATGTTCTTACCTGGGAAAGTGCCCTATCTCTTGAGACTGTATTCACAAAATCTCAAGACTGAACTGTTGGAAAGTTGAAGGTAGAAATCATGCTTTCCTGTGGTGACCACATTATCTCCAAGGATGTCTGAGTTCCATGTCCATTTCTGTTTATGAGTTGGAAAGCAAGGGGCTTGGCCAAGGTAAATGGGGAAATTTGAGGCTTTTTTTAAAGATCCCTTTGTGAATACTTCATTTTGGAAAAGTTCTTTGTTTTCTTCCTTGTACTATTTTATTGTTCTCCCATAGAGATTGTTTGATTCACTCAGCTTAAAAAGAACAGAAAAAACAAAACAATTTAAATCAACAACAACAAAGTATGCCCACTGCAGGCAGGGAAAGAAGTAAAGAGTAGAGGGGGATGTGAGGGGAGTGAAGTCCTAGGGACAAGCACAGTAGGGGCAGAGATCATCAAATTAAACAAGTAAACATTGTAATATGCTTAGTCACTCAGTTGTGTCCAACTCTTTGCAACCACATGGACTATAGCCCACAAGGCTCCTCTGTCCATAGGGTTCTCCAGGCAAGAATACTAGAGTGGGTTGCCATGACCTCCTCAAGGGGATCTTCCCAACCCAGGGATCGATCCCAGGTCTCCCACATTGAAGACAGATTATTTACTGTCTGAGTCACCAGGGAAGCCCAGACATTGTAATAGGCAGGCCAATATGTATGGTTATAGCTGTAGACAGCATACCTTTAGTGGTTATAGTAACAAAAGCAGTGGAAAGCAAAGGTTAAAGTAAAAGAAACATCCAACATGGAATCAGACTAACTCCATGTTGACATGTTGACTTGACTCCATGTTGGTTCTGTTTCTTCTACTTTAACCTTTGCTTTCTGCTGCCTTTGTTACTGTAACCACTAAAGGGATGCTGTCTACAGCTATAACAATACATAATGGCCTGCCTTGGGGAACCCTACCCCTCTGCTTGAATGTTAAACTAAAGTGCTTTTTTTTAGCTCACAGGGAGACTTTCTAACCCTGCCCACCTGTGAATAGACACCACAAGAAAGAAGAAATTAACACATCCCTTGGCCAAGGCTGAGGCTGACCAAAGCAGGAGATGTTTTGCAAGACTTAACGGCAATTTTACTTTACATCTTCACCCCCACTCTGTTCTATGAAAAAAACTAGCATCCAGCTCACCTTTCTGCATAAAATCATTATTCTTTGCCTCAACAACACATTGCCCAATTTACTGGCTCGCTGTGTAACTTGGACCGAGCTTGGACTCAGTAACAACATGATATCAGTGAAATTTAGGAGGTGAGAGGGAAAGACACTCTTTATACTCTGGAAGTTCTGTAGAGTTTAACATAAGGAATGTCATAAAATCACAAGCTTTTGTGTGATGAATTGACAAGAAAAAATCCCCAGAAGTGTTCAGAAGAGAGAAAAAAAAATACAGTGAGGGAGTTGAAGAGGCGTTTCTAGAAAAGGTGAATCTAAGAGGGACGGTGCAGTTAACTGTTGTTTGTGTTCAACCACTCAATCATGTCTGACTCTGCGACCCCATGGACTGCAGCACATCAGGCTTCACTGTGTTTCACTATCTTCCGGAGTTTGCTCAAATTCACGTCCATTGAGTTGATGATGCTATCAGTCAGACACCCTAGTAGAGATTTCACTTCTGCTGGCTGGATGCAACAGAAAAAGGCCTCTTCCTGGAAGAGCATGGTTAATAATTTTCTGCAATTGGCTGAGTCACAAATGTCACATGACTAAATCTAATTAACTAGAAAGCTCCATGAACCTCAGATTTTGGCCCTGGCCATCCTCCTTTTGCACAGATTTCCAGCTCCTGGCTATCCAGCAGCTTCCCTAAGCTCCTCCTCTTTTTCCCATCAATGGTCACCAGGGTGCAAAGGACCCTAAAACGTGAAGATTAAATATTTTCAAGAGAAAACTCTGGTTGACAGCTGACTTGAAATAAAAAATGACCGATCACAACAGCAGACAACTAGGGGAATTAATTTAAAAAGAAGGAGGGGAACTGGTAGGAGAAAAAATCAAGACAAACCCTGTGAAGATTAGAGGCAGAAGGAAACATACCCAAGGTATGAAAGAGGTGAGGTGGGCTGAGTGAAGAGGGAGGACAAAGCCAGGTTGGCAAAAACTAAAAGCAGTTGCTTGTAGACCACCAATGCCTTCCTTTCCTTTCTTGTAAATGAATTTGCATTCTTTTTCCTGCAGGCCCCAGACTTGTAGGTAGCTGGGCTTTAGCTGCTCAACAGCTGCTACATTGTACCCTAGAGGCAACTGCTTTCACTGCCAGGCAAACTAATTCTTATGTAGAGATTGAACAATTAAGTACTTAGGTGTTCTGCCCTTGAAGGAAGACAGCAGATGTCACCACAACATTCGTGGGGGGAAAAGAAGAAATTTCTCTTCTGCAAATTTAAATGAAAACCTTGGAGCTGATTTTCCTTTAAAGGAATACTTCTATGTGGAATCTTAAAAAAAAAAAAAAAAAGTACAAAAGAACTTATTTACAAAACAGAAATAGACTCACAGACATAGAAAACAAACATACCCTTATCAAAGCGGGAAGGGTAAATTAAGAGTTGGGGTTTAAAATACACACAACATTAACAGGGACAGAATAAGGGGACAAAGTAGGTGATTAAACAGTTAATCCCACTAGGGAATCTTAAGTAGAGAGAAAAGTATGGAATACCTTGCAAATTAATGATCACTTAAAAAAGCAAGCTTGCTTAGCAACAAAACAATGCAGCAGCTCAGGCCATGACCCCAAGCAATGAAACAATGGTGGAATAAGACCTACATCCTGCCCACTGAAGTCAGCAAGTTAAATGATACTTGAGAGAGGCTTCTTCTGCATAAACTAAGAGCAGAAATTAAGGGAAAAGGTGACAATATACTGAAACCTGAAAAGATGTACTATATATATATATATATATATATATATATATATATACACATGCCTTTTTGTTCATTTCCATTGCACCTTGACAGTCCTGTTGGCCCATAGAAGGTCAAAAACTACCCCAAGACATGTAGGAGGAGTTAATGTCTCTCACAAGCACTCTAAATAGTACTAATAAATTCTTTCCTTACCTGTAATTCTGCCTCTCATTAAGTTCTTTTTGTGCCAAGACAGAAAAACTTATGCTTTACTAAGAACCAAAATCTGAAGGAGAAAATGGCAACCCACTCCAGTATTCTTGCCTGGAGAATCCCATGGACAGAAGGCTGGTGGGCTATGGTCCATGGGGTCGCAAAGGGTCAGACACAACTGAAGTGACAAATACATTGTATTTGTACCAAAATACATTCTGCATTTTCACTACTATATAATAGATAACCAACAGGGCCCTACTCTATACCACAGGGAACTATATTCAATATCTTGTAATTACCTATAATGGAAGAGAAGCTGAAAAAGAATAAATTTGTATATATATATTTTATATAAAACTTTGTGGAAACCTAATTCCTTTTATTATTTCATACATAACTGAATCACACTGCTGTACACCTGAAACTAACACAACATTGTAAATGAGTTATATTTTAGTAAAACTTAAAAAACAAAGGAGGGCAGGCAACAGCACATTCAGTTAGATAATCTCTTTTAAAGGCCACTTGTTAATTTTCATTATATACATAAAACTAATCATATTTTAAATATATCCTAAGAAAATTTAGATATTTGCCCAAGCAACTAAGGCTGAATACTAACTTGATTCTGCTAAATGAGACAATAATTCATTCTTTCACTTTAAGCACAATAAATGCATGTACAAAAGTGAAAGACCAAAGAAAGATGTTTTCTTCTAAACTAGAGGAGCTTTAAAAAGCAAAGGGATTTGGTGGCATAATTCTGATTATTTTTAGATTCCCATTCAAATACCTCAGAGTAACCAATAAAGAGAAGAAAGTCTTTTTTCATTATTGTACAGTTTATATTATTTACACTATGTCCTCCAATTCCTCTGGATATCAGACATTTGGGTATGTAAAATTTCAGACTGAATAGTGCCTGTTTTACCCTACCTGTAGACATTTTAGAACCTTTATTTATTATGTGTATACATGCATACACACACACATTTTGAAAAATTACAATCAGTCATGCATATATTTGTCCAAATTTCCTTAAATTTGAACTGTCTAGAAAGCTACTTCCTTTTATTCTTTCTTTGCTCAATTAAAATTTAGATACATTTAAGCAAGTATCAGATATTAACCTTCCAAAATATGAAATATAAAAATCAATTACATTGCATTTAAGAAACTATTAATTAGTGTCACCACATAAGAGCATGTCTTAAATTGCTTTTGACATATGTGATGTAATCTAAGGTTTCTTGGATATTCCTTATATTTTTCTCTTTTAAAAACTGTTTTCGTAAGCCAGCACTAGAAAAAGAAAAGAAAATACTATCTTTAAATCCTCTTCCTGGAGGTGCCTGAAACTGTACATTGGATATTTTATTATAGGGATACATATATACCTATAATAAATAGCTATAATAACATAGGTATATAAAATATACCCATGATAATACATAGTATATTCATATATATATGAATAAAATTTCAATTAAATGTGTGAAAGGATAAGTTGTATGAATTTTATGAAGCAAAAAGATATTTCCTGAGTAAACAGTAAGTGCAGAAATCTAAAATAATTCATAATAGACAAAAAGACATAATTGTCTTTCTACCTAAATCTAGAGAAGGGATTAGTTGGGACTGTCTTACCTCCTTAGGCCACTTGGGAAACTAGACCACATCAGGATCCTTAACCTGGGTTCGAAAAATGAGAGTTCACAAGGAGTTCATAAAACCCTAAAACTATATGTGTGGGTGTATGTGGTGTCTCTGCATAATTATGTATTTGATAGGAAGAGAGTCTTTAGTTTTTAATCAGACTTCAGAGACATGTGTGTTCCCCATATGAGTTTAAAAACTGAGCTAGAAGATTTCCAAGATTCTCAGAAACCATCTAAGTTTTATCAGATCAGGAGTGAAATGAACATCAGGTAAACATGAACTTTGAAGTTCAACATTCACTGCTCCTCTCTGAATGACTATCATCTGGTAATTTCCCACCCTGAACAATCCATCCATGGCGTTCATGGGTAACATGGAGACATCAGGAGAGCGAAAAAGCGAAAGTTGCTTAGCCGTGTCCGACTCTTTGTGACCCCATGGACTACACAGTCTATGGAATTCTCTCCAGGCCAGAATACTGGAGTGAGTAGCCGTTCCCTTCTCCAGGGGATCTTCCCAATCCAGGAATCAAACCCAGGTATCCCACATTGCAGGCAGATTCTTTACCAGATAAGCCACCAGAGAAGCCCATTTTTCTCACCACACACCAACACACACACAAAGTGGGTAACTTGCCATTCTAAATGCCTAGCTTGGCACATCAGCCTGCCCTTGGCTAGAATAAAGTGCTTTTCTAACCAAGGGAATGGCTCTAATTTTAGGCGCAACCCATTAAAGGACCCTTGCTCCTTAGAAGAAAAGCTATGACAAACCAAGATGGCATATTAAATAGCAGAAATATTACTTTGCCAACAAAGGTCCGTATAGTCAAAGCCATGGTTTTTCCAGTAGTCATGTATGAATGTGAGAGTTGGACCATAAAAAAGCTGAGAAATGAAGAATTGATGTTTTTGAACTGTGGTGTTGGAAAAGACTCTTGGGAGTCCCTTGGAATTCAAGAAGATCAAACCAGTCAAACCTAAATGGAATTAATACTGAATGTTCATTGGAAGGACTGATGATGAGGCTGAAGCTTGAATACTTTGGCCACTTGATGCAAAGACTTGACTCATTAGAAAAGACCTTGATGCTGGGAAAGACTGAAGGCAGGAGGAGAAGGGGACAACAGAGGACGAGATGGTTTGATGGCATCATGGGCTCAATAGCCATGAGTTTGAGCAAGCTCCAGGAGATGGTGAAGGACAGGAAAACCTGGTGTGCTGCAGTCCATGGGGCCATAAAGAGTCAGACAGGACTGAGCGACTAAACAACAACAACTTAAGACAAGAGTTGGCAAACAATATCCCATGGGCTTAATCCTGCCTGCCCCTTGTTTTTATAGTGCTTACAAGCTAAAAATGGTTTTTATCTTTTAAAATACTTGTTGTCTCAAATATATATACATAATAGATTTGATTTTCCCTTTCAGGCAACAAACCTTAAATTATTTCTTGCTCTTCATAGAAAAACAAGTTTGCTTACATTTCGTCCAAAAAAACAAATGTCACAGTGAGACAGACATAAAAGAAAATAAATTTCATTTAATCTGATTTATCAATGTGGATTGCAAGCATCTTAAATACAATGTATATATAGACACATAATATATCTCAAAATATTAAGAATATCCATACATTATTCATATTTATTACGATGAAATGATTTCCTCCAGGAGTTCAAGAATGTTTCAATATCAGAATCTTCAGGAATATAGTTAACATTTTGAGAGGTTAAAAGAGAAAAACTAGAAGCATGAAGGAAAAGCACGTAAGGATATAATGGAATACAAAACTGTCATGACTGAGGCTGTACTGGAAACAATGAGACACCACTGTTTGATTCAGACAGATCTAGTCCAACAGGTCACATCATTTGTTTTCTGTGTACATGTTCAATTGTGTCCGACTATTTGCAACCCCATGGGCTGTACCCCACCAGGATCCTCTCTGTCCATGGAATTCTCCAGGCAAGAATACTAGAGTTGGGTTGTCATTTCCTATTCTAGGGGATTTTCTTGACCCAGGGATCAAACTCACATATCTTGTATCTCCTGCATTGGCAGGCAGATTCTTTACCACTGTGCCACCTGGGAAGCACTATGTCATTTGGTTTATTTGAGTTTAAAAAAATAAAAATTGTCTCCTTTCATTCCTGTTCCTGGCAAAAGAAGCACCAAAACTGGTGGACTTTAGCTACCTGGACATTTCTTCCTTGCAAATATATACCCCGTCTTTGTTATCTTTCCACCAACTCATTTAGAGAAGTATTATGGAGAAATGAGGATGTCATTTTTTTCCCTCTTATAGGAAAAATCAGTTTGTCATTAGATGTTTCATTAAATAAAATGTGCTCTGATTCCCATACTTCTTTCTGGGAAGGTGGGTCTTAATTCTATATCCTATGCTGACGCATCAAGTGTCCAGTACAGAGAATGACGCAACCTTGGTGCTGCACACACAACAGTGTCGTGGTGAAGTTAGTGGGCCTGGGAGCACACAGCCTGCCTCTGAATCTCTGTTCTAGTAATAATTAAAATGTCACCCTGCTGGTAAGTCACCCTGATCCTCAAAGCACCAGTTTTTTTTCATTTAAAAATCAAGGATAATAATAATAATACACACATACACACACACACTCACACACTATAAAAGTGCCTGGCATAGAGTAAGAGTTCAGTATATATTGACTCTTCTTATAGTAAAATATATATAGTAGAGAAATCTCTCAGTTATTGATAGATTGCTTTTATTTTAGGTCATTTTACAAATAGGGCTTCCATAAGGTCCAGCTGTATAGTAAATAGTTCCTCTTTTAGAGTCCCAAGAGCTCTACTCTAGAATTAATGCAAATTCCCTCCTTTTCAGTTGGTTTGATGAGGCTTGAATATCTGCAACAATGCTCTGGTGGGAAAGCTGGGCCACAGGCTGCACAGATGTGGTTTAAGCCAGCTGGTGCCCAAGCAGGTCTTGCATATGAAAGTCAAGCTAATCTGCATAAATCACGTTGTAAGCTAATTCCAAGGGGATTGTTTCATTAATTGTAAAGGAGTACTCATGGAACATACTCTTAGCATTTAATAATAAAAAAAAAAAATTAGAAATTGTACCAATGAGACTGGGCTCTTTCACCAATTCCATGTGATTTTGGCTCAAAAAAAGAGCTGGAGATTAAACTAATTCTTTTATCTCCTGGGCTACATAATCAGGAAATGTATTATCTGTGGAATATAAGAACAGCCATCTGTTCACAATTTAAAAATGTACGATATTATTACAAAAATATGATGTCATTATTTCACTGTTTTTGAAATATGAGGAACAAACAATGAAAGACAAGATATTCAGGTGGCATTTCAGAACTATTTATGATATGTGGATCTAAATTTCTGTATGTGCTGATATATTTGGCAATGATTTTATCCCGATTGAGCTGATGATGGCTGCTGTTCAACTGTCTTGAGTGATTCCTTTTTATATAGTGTTTCTTCCCCTGACCATTCTAAACTTGTCTTAGTATTTTAATGTAGCTTTTATAAGAATGTAAATTTGAAAAGCCCTTAGTTATAGAGAAGATAACTGTTATTATAATACTTGTTTTCATAATGCCCAGACATAATCATGCCAAAAAGAATCACATGGTACCTCTCTACTTTTATATACTGGCTGCTCATTATTTATTTAAAAAAATAACAAAAGCATATGAGTTGGCATGATCTTTTAGGCATTCAGTTCAGACATATATAAACAAAACAAAACAAAAAACTGTTGTTACCCTAAAGGAAC
Organism: Bos indicus; assembly: GCF_029378745.1. Classification (NCBI taxonomy): domain Eukaryota; kingdom Metazoa; phylum Chordata; class Mammalia; order Artiodactyla; family Bovidae; genus Bos; species Bos indicus. The sequence goes on from NC_091770.1 coordinate 55,573,968, forward strand.
CTAGCGACTAGTAAGATCTGCCCTATGAAGTCAGCAACATGACTGAGTGAAGAGGGCAAAGGTAATCCAGTAGTTTTAAGGAACCAAATAAATGATAATTGTTTGAAGAGCCCATATTTTAAATTTATGGATAAATTAAAGGTTATTATTTTCATTAGTTTGTGCCTGAACATCTCTCTTTCTACTCAAATAAACTTTGGGGACTTAAATCTTCCAAGTCTGCAGCTCATAAAACAGGAATATAATCGTACAACTCTTGCCTATTAAAACTTAATAAGTGATTCTCAGGGTTCTATTTACATGACTTTTCCCTTAATTATACCCTTACCAACCCTAGAGAGAATTTTGAGTTATGAGACTAAAGTACTTTCTAATCTTCATAGAAAGGAGGATTTATGAGATTTATCCAGCAAATTTAGAAACTACAATAACAAAGTTCGTATTACATTACCATTCAAGAGCGCCATCTGGCCCCTGGTAGAGGTGGTGGTTATGGAAACCGTGTAGTGTGTAATACCAAGCACGAAACTCAAAGGTACAGACAATGAAAAGAACAACATAAAACGATACTTCTCTTTGTTCTCAAAATATGAAAAATATTCCACATGCCTTCTACTTCACTGTTGTATCTTGATGGGCCTCAGCTTTCATTTTTAAAAAACACTAGAACTTATCTGAGTTTCCCTTATATTCCAAATACTGTTTGATTCTTTGATATTTGCCCACCCTTATTTGTAGCCTCTTGAAAAATGCTAATACTGGTAATGTCAAAATATGTTAAGTAAATCAATCTATTACGGTAGCATGGCTAAAAGTTAAAGCAAATAAAAATTTAAATAGACATATAACTGTCTGGATCCTCTACAACCACAATACCATAAAAATGAAGAATCTTTAAAACAGAATATAAAAAGGTCCAGGGCTTCAGTTGCTATCAGAACTGCTTTCTAAACTGTCATTCATTCCTTGTTGACCATACCAAATGGCTAGAACCCAACACTGTCCATCTTTCAGCAGCTGCTGCCATTGTTAAGTCTTTCCTAAGAGCACTGTCTCCTTCCCAAGCAGAGCTCAAATTAGATGAGCTCAGTAGTATTAAAGATACAGTCCAGCCAAAAATGGGTGACTTTGAAATAATCTTCAATGATAGACTTCACTCCTAATGTCCTAATGCAGGCTGAGTTATAGGATTATTCATCTTTGAAAGTTACAAATGTCCAAGGTAAGAAGAAATGATTCTCCATGCCTTGAAAGCTTAGGAATCTATCCCTTAGTAAGTAGCGTGAAAGTGAGAGAGAATAAGGCTCAGAATATGTGGTATTGAGGCAGAGACTTTACACAAACTGAATATTATTTTGTTGGGTGCTATATGGTCAGGGCACTCAAGATGGCTGTTCTTTTGCTCTCTGTACATCTCCTGACTGACCAGTGCCTGTTTCACCTACACCCTACTCACATGACTGACTGACCTTCCTACAGACCTGCCCTTGGACCCAGCTAGTGATTGTTCCCACTAGCTTTTCAAAGGGGTTGTAAGTGGTGTGCCCTTCTGCAGGTTTTCCTGGTAACTGACGAGCCTACCTTATGTCAATCCCTCCTATAACGAGTAACCCTCCCTCTACCCTGTCATGCAAATGGTGGGTGTCACTCTAGGACCTTGCTTCTGACAGGTAGGCTCCCCCATCCATTAAACCATTGATGTTTCTGTCACTGACTCCAGATTCTTTCTTTGATCTTGAAGCTGGGAAAGTAAAGGCCTTGCAGGCCTGCATGGTACAACTCAACAGGTGCGTTTAAAAAATAATCTAATAGCCCTATTTTGTAGTTATTAATTGGTTTTATAGATAGTTTTTAGTTCAATCCTAAACTCCCGGAGTTGGTTATGGACAGGGAGGCCTGGCGTGCTGCGATTCATAGGGTTGCAAAGAGTCGGACACGACTGAGTGACTGAACTGAACTGAACTGCTCTATTTACTCAAAACCATGCCTTCTTCTCAGAGCTGTTTCCCAAAGCTCTCCTAGGAATGGGGCCTTGAACCATCACATGTGATCACAGGACTGCCCAGTTCCTCTGTGACTCCATCCCTGGCACACAATGACTAGAAGAAGGTTGTCACAGTCACTTACTACTCATTAAAAAACAAAACAAAACAAACAAACAAACAAAAAACAACCCTTTCTTATTTTCTGTGACAGGGGTTAAGGGACAGCAGGAGTCCTCTGAACTCACACATACAGGCCCATTCAACCACAGGATCAGCTGTGCTACAGGATCAAAATTGCCCTCACTCACATTTAGCAATTGGCACCAGTTGTTGGCTGGGGACTGGGGTTAGCTCGGATGCCTCATCTCTTTTTCTGTTCAGTCTTTAAACTTGGGGTCTTCAAGCTTTGGTTTTCTAAGGTCAGTGTTACAACAGGACACAATCAAAAGCTATAAAACCTCTTGAGATCTGGGTGTAACTCACTCACTGTCACTTCTGCCATAATTGGTCAGTCAAAGCAAGTCATAAAGTAATCCTAGGTCCAACAGGTGTATAAACAGATTCCGCCCCTTGTTGAGAGGAGTGATGGAGTCACACTGCAAAGGAACATGGGCCCATCGGTAGCAGCCACCTTTGAAAAAAAGTCTACCGCATGAGGTGGGCACCTCATCCAAGATGCTCCTTAACACAGCATTCAGATTCTATTCTAACTCATACAAAGGAGTGAATTAACTCTGCCTCTCTCTGTTGAAACTCAGATGGTATTGGTGGTATCCACCCAGTTAGCACTTTGAGGACAGCAGAATAATACACGGTTATCAGCTTGAAAAAAAATTGGCTCAAAGAAGGACAAAGCTGAGACACGTGGAGGAATTCATGACATCTCAGTCCCTGATCTGGCTCTCCCTGAGGTTTCTCAGAGGTGCCTCGAGATACTTTTTGTCCATAGGATACCTTCCCTCCTTGGTGAACTTAATTTGGATAGGATTCTGTCACTCGTCCCTAAAAAATAGTCTTAAACTCACACGGATATACAGATATATAAAATATACATACATATACATATCCATGTATATACATAAGCAGATACATATGTATGTCTGTGAGTATATATATGTATATGCATGTGTGCATGCTTGGTCGTTCTGTCGTGTCCGACTCTGCAGCCCCGTGGACTGTAGACCACCAGACTTCTCTGATGTTTTTAGACAAGAATACTGGAATGAATTTAGGCAAGAATTCTGGATGTTTTTAGGCAAGAATACTGGAGTGGTTGCCATTTCCTCCTCCAGGGGATCGTCCTGACTCAGGGATCGAACTCGCATCTCCTGTGTCTCTTGCATTGGCAGGCAGATTCTTTACCACTGAGTCACGTGGGAAATTCCTATATATGTGTATATATTCATGTGGTTTTCAGTTTATGATATAGTGCTCTTCACTCCAGTTTTTCCAGTTCTCATGGCTGTTTCCACATTACTGGATGCTTTTTAAAATGTTGTTCCAATTTATTTTCTGGAGGTAAATGCACTTGGAAGGCTTACAGGGAAAAAAAAAAAATGTGTAAGTAAGCAAACACTAAAACACACCTAATTCCACAGTGAGATAAAGTTCCTAAAATAGTACTTTAATGTGTGACAGATCAACTAAAAATGCTACATTTAAGTCTTTGAACATTTTCAAAAAATTCATTCTGGCATTACCAATAGCCTAAGATGAGTATAGCATAGTGCCTTGCATTGGGTACATGAAAATGACCAAATATCCCAGGTCATCATTATGCTTATAACTCAGGCAGAGAGCATATAAGCACATATATGTCATGTGTAAGCACCAAAAAGTTAATTGCCAAAACAGGTATGCAGCCAGTTGACAGTTGGTCCATAACATCTACTTCCTACTTCCTCTACCTTTTGAGAATATTAGCTGAACACATGGGCGATCAGCCAAAGACTATATTCCCCAGCCCCCTTTGCCATTATATAATCTAGGAAGTAGGTTCTGAACAGTGGGAAATGAGTGGCTGTGATGTGTACCCTTGAGACTATGTTCTCCTACTCACTGTACCTCTTTCTGAAGTAAACTCACTGAGAGAAAGCAGAGCAGCTACCTTGGACTGAGAAGTAAAAACCACACACTGAGAACAGCAAACGTTGACCACTCACTCACCTCTGAACTGTTATCTTATTATCTAGGGCATTGCACTTTGTATCTTTTTATTACAGCATCATTGAGTCAACGGACATGAGTTTGAGCAAACTCCAAGTGTAGTGAAGGTTGGGGAACCTGGGGTGCTGCAGTCCATTAGGTCGCAAAGAATCAGATATGACTGACTGACTGAACAACAATAGCATATATATTAACTATAGTTGTCCACTGGTATCCACATAGGATTGCTTCCAAGATCCACTGCAGAAACCAAATCCACAGATGTTCCAGGCCCATAGTTGGCCTTTCGTATTCATATCCATGGCTCTACATCTGCAGATTCAACCAACCGTGAAGATGTAGTACTGCCGTACTTATTAAAAAAAACCATATGTAAGTGGACCTGCCAGTTTAAAACCATGCTGTTCAAGAGTCAACTGTACTTTGACAGGTGGGAACTGCTAGCTGAGGGAACGCAGACATTTGAGGGATTGATTCTTTAAGGAAAGGGTTTTAGGCCATGAGGGTACCTGGTGAATGTAGTTTCTTTAACATCAAACTGATTAAGGTCACTATCTTTTCCCTTTGTATCCCCAGGGCTTAGCTCTGTGGCTGAAATTCTGTAGGTAATTTATAAATATTAGTGAAAGGAAAGAAGAAAGAAAAAGAGGGAGGGAAGGAACGTGGACAGAAGAAAAGATGGACAGAATGCAATTTCAGGACCTCATAGTATAGCAAGTTTTCTCTTCCCTCATCCCCATTCCCACCACTTGATAATAATAATAATTTATTATTATTATTATTATTATTATTACTAGCAACACTGGCAAAAGCTCATTATAATACAAAATACAGGAAACTGATATATGTTCTAAAGTAGGATTTTGATAAGAATCCTAACACTCATACATAATTTATGTTAAAAAGGCTCAAGGTAATTCTGTTTGGAAGAGCACAATGTACCATACAGTCAAGACAATGACTTCCAAAACACATGACACTTTTATGCTCTAAGTATCTACTATCAGCTTAATAAACTCTGACTTTACAAGAAATAAGTTTACAGAATAGGATTAGTTTTTAAAATAAGTACAATCTCACACTCCTTGGTATTTACCCAAAGGAGCTGAAATTGTGTCCACACAGAAACTTGTACAAGGATGTTTATAAAAGCTTTATTCATAAGTGCTAAAAGTTGATAGTAACCAAGGAATCCTACAGTAGGCAAATGGGCAAATAAACTGTGGTATAAGTCATGGAAAACCATGGAGGAATTTTAAATTCATATTTAAGTAAAAAAAGACAATCTGAAAAGGCTGCATACTGTATGATTCCAACTACATGACACTTCTTTAAAAGGCAAAACTATGAAGACCATACAAATATCAGTGGTTACTGGGAGGACAGAAAAGATATGTATAGGTGAAGCACAGAGAATTTTTAGGGTAGCAAAATAATCTATATGATATCATAATGAAGAATATGTATCATAACACATTTGTCCAAAACCACAGGTTGTATAACACCAAGAGTGAATCCTAACATAACCTATGAACTTTGGGTGATTACAATGTGCCACTACAGGTTTACACTTGGCCAGGAACGTCCCCTACTCAGTGATGCTGACAGTGGGGAGGGGCCCGAGACATGAGAAATCTCTACCTCCCTCTCCATTCTGCTGTAAACAAAAAACTGCTCTAAAAAACTAAATTCTTATAAAAAAAATAAGTACAATCTACACCACATATTTTCCCACCACAATTCACCACAGACTAGGTAGTTTGATTTGGAAAACAGAACACCCTTGTCTTACAATGATAAGTAGGTTGTGATTAGAAGTTCCATGGGGTTAGTAGCCATTCAGCTCAGTCTGGAGTCTCACTCCTCCTCTGCCACTAATATTTAACTTGGTTACTCTCTTAAACTCTGAGCAATAGTTTCTTCATCTAAAAATTAACAAGGTAGATTATGTACAAGTTAGGGCTATATTTCACAAAGTTAGAATGAGGTTTGAAACCAAAAACTACTGATGTCTAGTTATCAAAACTCCGGCTGTTTATTTAAGCTCTCCAAGCCACTCTCAACTATAAAAAGAGGGAAACATTGTTTAACTAACCCACTTGTATAGCAAAGAGCAAATATATCTCTCTTGGTAATCAGAACTGGAATAAGTAATGTTTTTTGAAGTACAATTGATTTATAAAGTGCTAATTTCCAATGTATAGCAAAGTGATTCAGATACACATATAAACACATCCTTTATCACATTATTTTACATTATGGCCTTTATCAAAGGGTATTAAATATAGTTCCCTGTGCTATACAATAAGACCTTGTTGGTTATCCATTCTATACATACGAGTTTGCATCTACTAATCCCCAAATCCTACTCCATTCCTCCCCCAACCCTCCTTTCTTTGGCAACCACAAGTCTGTTCTCTATGTCTATTTCTGTTTCATTGATAAGATCATTTGTGTCATATTTTAGATTTCACACATAACTGGTATCATATGGTATTTGTCTTTCTCTTTCTTGTTAATTTCACTTAGTATGATAATCTCTATTTCTATCCATGTCACTGTAAATGACATTATTTTATTATTAATTTTTAAATGGCTGAGTAGTATTCAACTGCAGGCTTCCTTGTTGGCCCAGAAGGTAAAGAATCTGCCTGCAATGAGAGAGACCTGGGTTAAATCCCTGGGCTGGGAAGATCCCCTGGAGGAGGACATGGCAACCCACTCTAGTATTCTTGCCTGGAGAATCCCCATGGACAGCAGAGCCTGGTGAGCTACAGTCCATGGGGTCTCAAAGATTTGGATACGAATGAACGACTAAGCACATGGTACAGGCTTTGACTGTATATATGTGTACCACATCTTCTTTATTTGGAATAAGAAATGCTTTACATTTTTGTTCCCTATATCAATATAAAAACATATTGCTCATATTTTTTAAATGCTAAGAGTTTATTTGCCTTAATACTATGTAGCAATTTTATGGAAAATGAATATGCCTTACTGCACACAGATAGTGTTTTGATGAAATGCCTGGTCCATCTTCAGTGTTATCCTTTACTTATAGGAATTTCTTGCTTTCACAGTTCACAGTTCAGTCACTCAGTCATGTCCGACTCTTTGCGACCCCATGAATCACAGCACGCCAGGCCTCCCTGTCCATCACCACCAACTCTCGGAGTTCACTCAGACTCACGTCCATCTAGTCAGTGATGCCATCCAGCCATCTCATCCTCTGTCGCCCCCTTCTCCTCCTGCCCACAATCCCTCCCACCATCAGAGTCTTTTCCAATGAGTCAATTCTTTGCATGAGGTGGCCAAAGTACCGGAGTTTCAGCTTTAGCATCATTGCCTCCAAAGTAATCCCAGGGCTGATCTCCTTCAGAATGGACTGGTTGGATCTCCTCGCAGTCCAAGGGACTCTCAAGAGTCTTCTCCAACACCACAGTTCAAAAGCATCAATTCTTCGGCACTCAGCTTTCTTCAAAGTCCGACTCTCACATCCATACACGACCACTGGAAAAAACATAGCCTTGACTAGACGGACCTTTGTTGGCAAAGTAATGTCTCTGTTTTTGAATATGCTATCTAGGTTGGTCATAACTTTTCTTCCAAGGAGTAAGCGTCTTTTAATTTCATGGCTGCAGTCACCATCCGCAATGATTTTGGAGCCCAAAAAAATAAAGTCTGACACTGTTTCCACTGTTTCCCCATCTATTTCCCATGAAGTGATGGGACCGGATGCCATGATCTTCGTTTTCTGAATGTTGAGCTTTAAGCCAACTTTTTCACTCTCCATTTTCACTTTCATTAAGAGGCTTTTTAGTTTCTCTTCACTTTCTGCCTTAAGGATGGTGTCATCTGCATATCTGAGGTGATTGATATTTCTCCTGGCAATCTTGATTCCAGCTTGTGCTTCTTCCAGCCCAGCATTTCTCATGATGTACTCTGCATAGAAGTTAAATAAACAGGGTGACAATATACAGCCTTGACGAACTCCTTTTCCTATTTGGAACCAGTCTGTTGTTCCATGTCCAGTTCTAAATGTTGTTTCCTGACCTGCATACAGATTTCTCAAGAGGCAGGTCAGGTGGTCTGGTATTCTCATCTCTTTCAGAATTTTCCACAGTTTATTGTGATCCACACAGTCAAAGGCTTTGGCATAGTCAATAAAGCAGAAATAGATGTTTTTCTGGAACTCTCTTGCTTTTTCAATGATCCAGCGGATGTTGGCAATTTGATCTCTGGTTCCTCTGCCTTTTCCAAAACCAGCTTGAACATCTGGAAGTTCCTGCTTTAGCGAGCTTATAAAGACTATCTTTCCTTGTATGTGTCAACAGTCTATATATATTTTTATCAGAATGATACACTTCTAACACTTTTGGTGTTGACTAGTTGGCCTTTTATTCTATTTCTTTTTCCTGCAGTTTAGAGGCCATTAACCAAATACATACTAACACATCATTAGGTACTAAGAAGAGGAACCCACTCTCCTCTGACAAATCTTAGACTGTAGGTGGGGTTTCTCAAACTCAGCAGCATTGGCATTTTGGACCAGATCATTCTTTGTGTAAAGGGCTGTCCTATGCAAGTTTGGCAACATCCTTGATCTCTACCCACTAGATGCTGTAGCACGCCTCTCTAAATGTGACAACCAAAAATGTCTCCATACATTGTTAAATGTCCCTTGGGAGGAAAGGGCAAAACCATCTACTATTCTAGATCTATTCTGTCCAACAGAGAAACTATGCAAAATTAACTTCAATCACTTACCTGTGGAGTCTGAAAAATAATACAAACACTTGGTGCCTCAGTCACACTGGTCACACTTTAGGTGCTCAACGGCCACATGGGGTCAGCACAGATATAAAATGTTCCCATCACTGCAGAACTGCGTAAAATCAAAAACTATGACAAATACAATAATGACAAAGAAATCATAATAATGGCACCATTCCAGGATATCTTCCATTATGGAACTTCGAATTGTTAGAAGATCAATTCCAATTTAATTCCTTCTTTAAAAGCTTCCTCATCTCAAACATTAATAAGAATTTCTAAGGAGCTTATTCCCAGTAGTTCAAAATGTGACTAATACTTAAGGATAATTTCAAATCATGTAATTATTAGATAGTCACAATGACAAAGCTGGGGTGTTAGTTAATCTCTACTGCTGCTAAGTCGCTTCAGTCATGTCCGACTCTATGCAACCCCAGAGATGACAGCCCACCAGGCTCCCCCGTCCCTGGGATTCTCCAGGCAAGAACACTGGAGTGGGTTGCCATTTCCTTCTCCAATACATGAAAGTGAAAAGTGAAAGTGAAGTCGCTCAGTTGTGTCTGACTCTCAGCGACCCCATGGACTGCAGCCTACCAGGCTCCTCCGTCCATGGGATTTGCCAGGCAAGAGTACTGGAGTGGGGTGCCATTGCCTTCTCCAAGTTAATCTCTACTAATAGCTAAATCAGAAAGAAGTGGGAAAAGAATCTTAAACAGGTATATAATCCAGCAATGTCTGAAGATTTGATCTCACTTGAGACCCTGTTAATTCAACCACAGGATGAAAACATCAATTGAACTTACGGAGAGCTTCACTTCGACAAAACCTGAAGTGGCCTGCACAGCCATCTAGCTTTGAGCACGTTGGCTCCTTAAGCATCTCAGACAGCTGGCCGAAGCGAAGTTTATTGATTAAAGATCACTCCTTGTTTCAAGATCACCAGGTTACCCTCAACCTGGTGAGGTAACACAAGAGCAGGTTGAACAATAAAGAGGACAATGACAAATAGAAGTCAAGATTATGGGGTGATTATTACAGGAAATATAGAGGATCCTATGAAAAACTTTAAGAACATTCACACAAGCTGCCTCCAGCTTCACAATACCTGAGCTCTTACTGGTTGCATGTGAGTATGACTCTGAGAGACAGCATGGGTGTGTGTGTGTACAGATGCATGTGTGTGCTGGGGAAAAGCACCTTTGTGTATAAAGCTTCAAATTTAATAAATCTCTCAAAACACAACTAATATTCTCTCTCCAACCTTAATCCCCAAACTGAAGAAATGATATGCTGGGTGCTCAGTCGCTCAGTCATGTCTGACTCTTTGCAACACTATGGATTACAGTCAGCTAGTCTCATCTGTTCATGGGATTTCCTAGGCAAGAATACTGGAGTGAGTTGCCATTTCCTCCTCCAGGGGAATCTTCCTGACCCAGGGATCGAACCTGTATGTCTTGGATCTCCTGCATTGGCAGGTGGATTCTTTATGACCATGCTACCTGGGAAGCCTAATACTTCCTTTCAAATTTGCCAATTTTAGGCATGTGATGCTACTGTGGCCTCACTGATTCAGAAAGTAGTTGCTGACCATCGACTATGTCCTTCTTTCAGACATAAGTTCCCAGTAACAAATTCATTTTTTAAAAGTTCCTATTAAATGTAACACACATATTGACCATTGAAAATTTACACAAATAAGAACATTGTCAGAATAATTATAATCACAGAATGGCAGAAGGGCAAAAAATGACAAAGTAGGCTAGTAACAACACCAACAGAATAGAAAATACACCGTCAGAGTTATAAATTATAACTGGCTGGCTGCTCAAAAAGAGAAAGTACATCTCATGGAAATTCAGAAGTCTTTCTGGAGGTGATCTTTAAACTACATTTTGAGGATTAGGTAGGATTCTGCCATATTCCCGTGGGAAGAAATGCTATTTCTAACTAAAGCCAACCTTTAACACAGAAGAAATAGTATGTGTTCTGAAGTGTGTGGTATAGGCTGGGATGTGGGGACAGATCTCACTGGACAGGTAGTCGGGCAGTTCAGTAACAGCTTTCAGCATCTCTCTCTTTTCTCCCTCTCTCCTCCCAAATAAAAAGACTCTTACTCAATGTGCATATGGAATTTATATTTAACAAGTTCCCCAGGCGATTTTAATGTACTACTAAAATTTGAAAACCATTTCAGGAAAAGAATATTTGAAAATAAGAAGTTAGGGAATGTCATTAATTTGGATGGTTTTGGGGAAAAGTAACAGTGACTTTTGTCTCTGCAAATGTCTAACAAAGAGGGGAGATAATATTTTCTTCTGTAATTTTTAATGAAAATAAACATCATTTCAACCAATGATCAACAAGTGTTTATTTAGACAAATATTGAATTCAATACTTTTGCATGTATTATCAAAATCAGACTGTACACAGTACTGAGCCAGCATGCTGCAACCACTGGAGCCCCCACACCTAAAGCCGGTGCTACATAACAAGAGGAGCCACTGAATGAGAAGCCTGTGTACTACAGCTAGAGAGTAGCCCCTACTCTCCGCAGCTAGAGAAGGCCTTCACACGGCAATGAAGACCTAGTACAGCCAAAAATAAACAAATACATAAAAACGCACTGTGTGCAAATATGTTTTTGAGGATAAAGTAAAAACTCACTGTCTTGCTGAAGAATAATGAAAGAAACAGATCTGATTCTTAATTTCCTATTCTTTTTCCTATCCACTTCCATAACGTCTAATACCTTCTACTATTTCTAAGACATAGGCTTACTGGATGGGGGATTCCCAGGTTGCTCAGTGGTAAAAGAATCTGCCTGCTGATGCAGGAGATGCAGGAGACACAGTTTCGATCTCTGGGTCAGGAAAATCCCCTGGAGGAAGAAATGGCAGCCCGCTCCAGTATTCTTGCCTGGGAAATCCCATGGAGAGAGGAACATGGCAGGCTATACTCCATGGGGTCGCAAAGTGTTAGACACAACTGAGCCACTAAGCATGCGCACACACCTACTGGATACCAGAGATACCGTAAGAGGCCCTCCAGACAAAACTACCCTGTCATCTCCCTGGGTTTGGGGTGCATCTCTTCCTAGCTTGATGGATCACACCTAAGCCTTTCTGTTATCCCTTCAGCTTAGATAGACACTCTGATTGTTTCACACCCTTACATGGGACCACATGCTGGTCTTAGTCCAATCTAAGGGAAAAGACACTGCTAAGATCCTTGTCCTAAAGCTCCAGGAAAAATTTGCTATGTCACCAACTTCTTTCTTTTTTTCTGGACCCTCTATGGTCTCAAAGCTCTCTGGCCTCTGGAGGCTTGTTTTGTTGGTGGACCCTCAGACTTATCAAAGAAGGCAAAATCTGTTTCTTACAAATGCAATTTTATGAAAGAAAAGTGAAAGTGAAAGTCACTCAGTCATGTCTAACTCTCTGTGACCCCATGGACTGTAGCCTGCCAGGCTCCTCTGTCCATGGGATTCCCCAGGCAAGAATACTGGAGTGGGTAGCCATTCTTTTCTTCAAGGGATCTTCCCAACACAGGACTTGGACCCAGGTCTCCCATATTGCAAGTGGATTCTTTACCATCTGATCAATCAGAGAAGCCCAATTTTATGAACTTTCATTTTAATATTCAATCCATCAGGACTGTAAGCACTACCCTAATCCTCATCATTTAACACAATAAAAGTTTATTTCTCTCTGTTACTACTCCATGAGGGACAAATGTGGGGTTGGAGAGACCTGATTATTTAAGGACCCATACACTTGAATCCTAAGGATCTCAGGGTCTTACACTGGATTCTCCTCCTCATGTAACACATAGGATAGAAGGTGGTAGAGGATCATATCAGTATTTCAGGGGCAGGGACTGGAAACGTTATATATCACATTTGTCAACATTCTATTAGCCATATCCCAGTCACACACCCTCAGCCGCCTGCAGAAGAGGGTGGTAAATGTAGCTTACTTTTATGTCAGGAAGAAAATGAAATAGTTTGGTGAGCAGAGTCTACTATAGTTATGCCATCAGTATTGATAGCTGCTAATTATACACTTTAATTATGGATCACTGTTACCCGCTTCATTATCAATTTAGTCTGTTGCGGATTGTTTGAATAATGTTAGTGATACAAAACTTTTCAATAGCACTGTTGGTCTAAATTTTTCAATATTAGACTTCATGTTGTAATTCAAATAAGACTCTCCACAGATTTATCGCAAATGTAAATACACTATATATTTTGATTATTTGAAAGATACTTCATTGGTAATATCTTGCCTGCCAGTCTGTGCTACTGAATAACTGGAAACACAGGCTTGTGTGTCTGTGCTCAGTCACTCAGGTCTGACTCTTTGTGACCCCACAGACTGTAGCCCACCAGTTTCCTCTGTCCATGGGATTTTCCCAGCAAGAATACTGGAATGGGCTGCTATTTCCTTCTCCAGGGGATCTTCCCCACCCCGGGATTGAACCCAGGTCTCCTGCACTGCAGGTGGGTTCTTTAACACTGCGCCACCAAGGAATCCCAGGAAGCACAGGGCTAAAATAAGTGAAAACAAATTACTGGGTTAACTTTAAATTTAGAAGATAGTTTTTTGTATGAAATATTTTGCTATGAAACACTTCTCAAATGGTTCAGATGGTAAAGAATCCACCTGCAATGCAGAAGACCTGGGTTTGATCTCTGGGTCCGGAAGAACCCCTGGAGAAGGGAATGGCTACCCACTCCAGTATTCTTGCCTGGGAAATCCTATGGACAGAGGAGCCTGGCAGGCTACAGTCCATGGGGTAATAAAGAGTCGGACATGACTGAGTGACTAACACATACACGTGCGTGTATGCACACACACGTGCACACACATACACACTTTGCTAATTAAAGGCAATTCATAAATGTTGCTGTGTGTGTGTGTGTGTGCGTGCGCACATGCGCACTAAGTCATTTCAGCTGTGTCCAAACTCTGTGCAATCCTATGGACCGTAGCCCTACAGGCTTCCCTGTCCATGGGATTCTCCAGGCAAGAATAGTGGAGTGGGTTGCCATGCCCTCTCCTCCAGGGGATCTTCCCAACCCAGGGATTGAACCTGTGTCTCTTGAGTCTCCTGCATTGGCAAGCAGGTTCTTTACCACTAGCACCACCTGGGAAGCCCATAAATGTTGCTAACCAATGTTTATTATAAATCATTCAACTAACTTCTCTACACTTTTTTTTATAACACTGAATTTTACTTTCTTCACTGGACAGTAGGAACTGGTAGCATCAGTGAAAATATTTTTTGTCCCTCCTATGTTGACCCACTAGGACAGTCACCTATCTGTGTAATTAACTGTGCAACCCCAAGGATGCCACTTTCCAGTATGTCTTTGGGCCATTTTACTATTCTTATTTTTAAGGGGACAGGGTATAGATAGTATGAGATTTTGCCTAAATATGAGCTCTAATGCATTCCAAGTATCACACAGCCAACAAAGTTTTGAAATACAACTTCTATCCACTTGTGAAGTCACTCAGTCGTGTCCGACTCATCGTGACCCCATGGACTGCAGCCTACCAGGCTCCTCCATCCATGGGATTTTCCAGGCAAGGGTTCTGGAGTGGGGTGCCATTGCCTTCTCCGATCCACTTGATAACTTCATATTAAACAATACAGGGGAAAAAAGGCATCGTATCTGAAAACCCATCCTCTAGTCTTGATTCTCCTCTAATAGGCTATGAAATTTAGTGCATCCAATAAGCAATATCTAGGAGTCAGATTCCTGGTCTTTGGAATATCACAAAATAATGCAACCCTCAAGTTCCTTTTCAGATCAAAAACTATGACTCTATGATGGTGGCTGTACCATAACACAGAAGGATGGTACTAGATATTACATTTGATGGTGACTTTCACAAAAATGGAAAAATGATACTACTATGCTGAGATGTTAAAAAGTATATAAGAAATAATAAGCAGTTTAGTACTTCTAAAGCATAGCCTACTTTTTTACTTTGTAAAGCCTTTCAAAATAAAAGGAAAAGCTGGAAATATAAACAGACAATATTGATAGTCAAGGTGAAAAAAACATACAAGTAACAAATGCCAAAATAGTTATTTTCTGGATGAAAAGGCAATGGAGGAGAAGCTACACACAAAGAAGCTGGGGATCAAAGTGTACAATAAATTCAAATCAATTTTTGCAGCGTGAAAGAAAAATATTGGGGTCTGTGCAAGATGAAAATAAAGTTGAATTATTCAACAAAACACAGACAAAACTTAGCAGCATCAATCTTATTCTCTATCAGGAATAACTGGCTTGAGCTTATAACATTTTACAATAGAGAGATGTAAATGGAACATTATAAAAAACACAGACCAAAAATATTAGTGGCATAAATTTGATTAAGATGAAAAGAGAAAGGTAGAGTTGTTATCTAAATTGTCAATCACAAAAATTGTCAAGTAGGACTGTTTCTAAATATCTGAATGACATGAAAAATTCCTACAGCAAGACTCCCCAAAACTCAAAGTATTTGGTTAAAGTTCTAGTAAACTAATGGTTAATTCTGAAAGGTGTTTGTTCTAACCCTTGAAAGCATTTCTAAAATACCCTAATGTTTACTACTCTTAAAGTAGAATGTACTCATTTGCAATAAAAACAAACAACATAATATTGTGTAGATATATGAGTTATGGATAACTAAACTTCAGTAGATCTTGACTTAAGATCATTATCATTATTAGAGATATAAGATCATCATTTTTATATTATTATATGGATATAAGATCATTATTATTAAATTCATATAACTGCATATTTCAGGATTTATGTTTTTCTTGAAAGCTGAGTATGGGGTAGAAGGGAGTAGAAAAATTTTGAATTATTTTAGTGGTTATTTTCATTTACTCAAGAGAGAACATTATAAATGAAGTATAAAGACTAATTACAGGTGTTGATTTTTAACCAGGTCCTGCAATAAATAGGTCAATTATCTACAAATTATTGCTAATATCTCTTTTAGGTTTATTGTTCAAGCTCGAGAACACTCTATGCAAGGGATATCTTATCCAGAACTGAAAAAAAAAAAACTAATAAAAAGCATGAAATCTATTTATCTTCCTCAGATCACAATCCCCAAACAATGCAATGATCTGTTTCCCAATGCTGAAATAAAAGAATTAGAAGGGACTTCTGCAAGAAAGCTGTATTTTTCTTTAAAACGTTTATACCTCAGTTTTTGGTGTGTGTTTTTTTTTATTTTTTTCAGTGTTCTCCCTGGCACTTCCCTTGCCTTCACAATAAGAATAGAAGCTCCTCTGGAACATAATCATGTCTTGGTTGACTAAAAAAATCCAACACAGGCAATTAACAAATTGAAGGGCATCTTACAAGAAAGGAGAAAATATTTGCAAACCATGTATCTGATAGGGATTAATATCTAAAATATATAAGGAACTCATAAAATTCAATAGCGAAAAAAAAAAAAATCCAATTAAAACTACGTCCTAAACAAGGCATACGTCCTAAACAGACATTTTTTCCAATGAAGACAAACAGACGGTATATGAGTACTTGAAAATATGCTCAACAATGCTCATTGATCAGGGAAATGCAAATCGAGACCACAATAAGATATTACCTCACATCTCTTAGGATGTCTATTAGTAAAAGGACAAGTGAAAGCAAAGGTTGGAAAGGATAAATATGTGATGGAATATTATTCATCCTTTAGAAAGAAAGATATCCTACCATTTGTGACAACATGGATGAACCCTGAGGACATCCATGAAATAAAATAAGTCTAACAGAAAAATGCAAACATTGTATGTTTTCACTTATATGTGGTATCTAGAAAAGCTGAACTCATACAGAGAACAAGTTAGTGCTTCCCAGAAGCTTGGGGTGGGGCAGATAAGGATATGCTGGTGAAAAGATACAATTTCCAATTATAAAAAGAATACATTCTGGGGATGTGATGTACAGAATGGTGACTATAGTTAAAACATTGTATTTTATATGTGACAGTTGCTAGGAAAGTAGATCTGAAATAGTCTCACCATAACAATAACAACAAAATGCTAATTATATGAGGTGAAGTAGGTGTTAACTAACCTATTGTGATAAATGTTTTAAAATATACCGGTATCAAAACTTCACATTGTATACTTAAGCAATATTATATGCCAACTATGTCTCAGTAAAATTAGAAAAATTATTTAAACAAAATCCAACATACAGAGCTGTGCATACTTCGTCTTAATTGTTCTTCTTCTTCCTTTTTCAAACAAGGCCAAAATATATAAGAGATATTAGAGAATAGCTCATTTGAAGATACTGTTTCTTAGATAAGAAATTAAGACCTGAGAGGAAGGTAAGCTTTCTCAGTGCCACACAGCTTGATTAATGATGAATCTATCTTTCTTCCCTTCTCTTGAAGAAAACAAGCAAATACATGGACGTTCTCACGAGATTAATGTACCAAGAACAACCTCCTGTTATTCAGAGCTTTTGGCAAGGAAAGGAGACATTAGTTATAATAATTACATTTATATTTTAAACACCATCTACTGTTTCAACAGAAGCCCGTAGAGAATTAAATTAATCTTTTCAGTTGTGATATTTAAGAAAATTACCAAAGCAGTAAGTTCATAAAGTCTACAACTGGATATAAACCAATTCGTTTTTCTTTTCGCCTATATTAAAAAAAAAATCCCCCATATTCTAATGAATATAAATACTTAATATTTCTGATCTTTCATCCCTTAAATAGTCCCATAAGAAATTGCATCAGTGAACTATAATGCAATAATTATAAGGAGTTACAAACTGCAGCCCATTCAAATAGAGTGCACATTTTATGGGCTTTTTAAAAGGCAATATTACTAAGCATTTGTATGCTTTAAAAAGGCAATCACACTTGAGCTCAAATTTTATTCCATCCATGAGAGCAAAAATAATACAAAAAGAAATGGCATAAACACTGAAATACTTTATTTCAGCAATATGCACTGACTTACATAGCATCAATTATTTTTAGAAATCCAAACTAAGAGGCCAGATTGGCTTAATAGTGACAACAAATTTGTTGTTCTTTTTGGTTGTTAGAAGCATTTTTCAAAGGTAGGATTTCAAACAAATCAAGACAACAGTTCAGTATTTCTTTCTCATCCACATTAAAATGATATGAAATAAAATCTAAAACATGAATTAAATCAAAGATGGAAAAATTATCTAAATACTTACTTAGAATATATAGTAAGTCCCCTACACATGAACTTTCAAGTTGCAAACTTTGTATGTTCGCATGTCCAATCATGTAAGTTAGTTCACAAGTCTGGCATACATTGTCACATGAGAGCATCCTCTACATGTGGTGTGCTTTTGTGTAGTTTACCGTACAGTACAGTATAGAGTACAGTAGTACAGTATCTTTATTTCAAGCCCAGGATGTCCAGAAGCATAAAAGCAGTGGTGATGTAGCTGGTACTGCTAGGAAGCTCCAAGCCATAATGATGGAATCAAAAGTAAAAATAACTGAGAGAGTGGAAAGAGGCAAAAAGATGGTAGACATGGCTCCTTCTTGTAACATGCGTTGGTCAATCAGTGACATCGACAAGATCATGGCACATGTAAAGTCTGCTGTGCCGATGATGTTGACAATAATAGTGAAGAAGCCTGGAAATATGATGGAGAAACTTCTCAGTGTGAGGATTCAGGATGCAGGATCAGCATCAGTGTCATGTTCCATTCAGCGTAATGCTGATTCAAGAGAAAGCTAAAAGGTTTTATGAAGACTTGAAGAAGAAACATGGCAAAGAATTCAGAGAGCACATCTTTTAATGCCAGCTGCAGATGGTTTCATCCATTCAAGGGCACACTTTTATGTGTGCCTACCTTCATAAAACTAAGTGGGAAATCAGCCAGTGCAGATATGTAGCCTCCAGAAAATTTCCCAAAACGCATCAAGAAATTATCAATGAAGGTGCGTATTTACCCAAGCAGGTTTTTATGTGGATTATATAGGACTGTAGTGGAGGAGGATGCCAGACCGAAATTATATCAGTAAGAAGGAAAAGTTGATGCCAGGCTATTAAGCAGCAAAGGATAGCATAACTCCGTTGGTTGGCAGCAATGTTTCTGGTGGTAAGAAGTTGAAGTGCTCTTAGCTAACTATTTAAAGAACCTAAGTGCCCTTAAAATCGTAGCCAAGGGCTCTCTCCTTGTTGTGTGGAAGAGTAACCCCAAAGCCTGGGTTACACAGGCCATTTTCCAGGACTGGTTTTTCCACCATTTTATCATGGAAGTAGAGAAGTATTTCAATCCTAAAGGAAATTAACCCTGAATGTTTATTAGAAGGACTGATGCTGCAGCAGAAGCTTCAATACTTTGGTCACCTGTTGTGAAGAGCTAACTCAATGGAAAGATTCTGATGCTGGAAAAGATTGAGGGCAGGAGGAAAAGGAGGTGATAGAGCATAGGATGGTTGGATGGTATCACCAACTCAACGGACAAAAGCTTGAGCAAACTCTGGGAGACAGTGAAGGACAGGGAAGCCTGGCATGTTGCAGTCTATGAGGCCACGAAAAGTCTGACACAACTCAGTGACTGAACAACAACAAAGAAATATTGCTTGAAGAAGGAGATCCTATTCAACATTATTTTGCTACATGACAATGCTTCAGGCCACCCCCCATTTACTGATGACTTTCCTCCCAATGTCAAAGTAGTGAATCTGCCACTGAATACTATGTTACCCATCCAACCTATGGACCAGGGAGTTATAGCAAATTTCAATAAATATTTATGTCTCACTTTTGGCCAGACATTAAAGGCAAGTGATGAATCAGGAGAAACCTCGTGACAATTTTGGAAGGACTATAACATCTACAGGGTTGGGAAAATCCCCTGGAGAAGGGAAAGGCTATCCACCCTAGTATTCTTGCCTGAAGAATACCATGGACAGAGAAGCCTGGCAGGCTATAGTCCACAGGAACACAATTAGACATGACTTAGCAACTCATTCCCCCCTCAACCTTTTATAAAATCTACAACGCCATAAAAACATTGACAGCTGTCACCATGAACGAGGTTTGAAAAAACATTTGTCCCCAGTTTGTTCATGATTTTTGTGAACTTGAGAAGGTGACTGAGGAGTCCAAGGAGACCTTCAGCGACACAGTAATGCTCAACGAAAAGCTGAAGCTGGATCTGCAAGAGATTGACTTCACTGAATTCCTTGCTGTGCACCACAAGAAGCTTACTAGTGAAAACCTAATGGAATTAGATGCCCAAAGAAAGGATAAAGAGAGACAAGAGCAAGAAGAAGTAACTGAAGAACTGAACAGATTCACAGTGAAGGAAATTGCAAAGGGATTGTCTTTATTTGAGGAGGCACTGTTCATTTTTGAGGCTCAGGACCCAAATGTGGAACAGTACACAAAGATTGCAGCAGACATTCAGAATGCAATCCAGTACTATCATATTATCTATGATGAGAAAAAAAAAGAGCTACTACACAGAAAGCACTGGATTGTTTTTTCAAGAGGATAGATAGAATTGAATCCAGCGAGGAACCAGAACCTGTGCCATCAACGTCAACGAGTGAAATTGCAGCTTGCCCTCATCTCCTATTGATGATTACCCTTCAGCTCTTCCACCTTCCACCTCCCCTCCCTCGTCCAGTCAGTAACTCTTCTTGTCTGTTCACTCGAAGCCAGCCCTTGTCTGTCAGCTATTGTACTGTATTAATCTACTTTTCAAGGTATTGTACTATAAGTTTAAAAATAATGTCTTTTCTGTGTGTTTTTCTGTATTATTTGTATGAAAGTATTAAAAACCTATTACAATAAAATACTATATAACTGATTGTGTTAGTTCAGTATCTAGCTAACTTTGTTGAACTTATGAACAAACTGGACTTAAGAAAACTCAGAATGGAACTCGTTCATATATAGGGAACTTACTGTACAGTTTTTTGGCTTATCTTTTAGTTTCATTTTTTAAAGCATGCCTTTAAAAGCAGTTGAATATTCACAAGTTCAATTTGAAAAGTGCTTCATGGATGTGGAACACATGTATACCTGTGGCGGATTCATTTTGATATTTGGCAAAACTAATACAATTATGTAAAGTTTTAAAAATAAAATAAAATTAAAAAAAAAAGAAAAGTGCTTCATGTTTTCTCAAATTATCTCTTGGTATTTATCTAATTCTTAAAATTTTGTGGATTAGATGTTGTTGTTTAGTCACTAAATTGTGTCCAGCTCTTTGCAACCCCATGGACTGCAGCACACCAGACTCCCCTGTCCTTCACAATCTCCCAGAGTTTGCTCAAATCCATGTCCATTAAGTCAGTGATACCGTCCAACCATTTTATCCTCTGTTTCCCCTTCTCCTCTTGCACTCAATTTTTCCCAGCACCAGAGTCTTCTCCAATGAGTCAGCTCTTTGCATTAGGTGGTCAAAGTATTGGCCCACAGCCTCCAGAAGGAAAACCATAATCACAGAAAACTAACCAAAATGGTCACAGGGATCACAGCCTTCACTGAAGCTCTGAGCCATGCTGTGCAGGGCCACCCAAGATGGATGGGTCATGGTGGAGAGTTTTGACAAAACATGGTCCAATGGAGAAGGGAATGGCAAACCACTTCAGTATTCTTGCTCCAAGAACTCCATGAGCAGTATGAAAAGCGTTAGACGGAACTATATCATTATCTGACAAACAAGAATTCTGACACAAGATGTACGGTTGCACAAGATGGCTTTTGGCAGAACTAAACCTCCACTGTCGCCCCAAAACACATATGAAAACCACAAGGCCCCTCGTCTGGCATCTGTAACACCACAGTCTTCATTTGGTAGGTAGGTTAAGGGTCTTTCAAGTGATATCCAGCACCAAATGGCAACATATTCCCAAGGGAAAGTTCACAAACACTGCATAATATGGAGGTTTACAAAAAACATAGTCTCATCTATATGCAATCATTTCATATTCAGAAAAGTCATCATTAACTATCACCCATGATGAGGATTAGTCTAACTTATCAACCTGGTCAGACTATGGCACCTAGTTATTTAATCAAG
The DNA here is from genome assembly GCF_029378745.1 of Bos indicus. NCBI lineage: Eukaryota > Metazoa > Chordata > Mammalia > Artiodactyla > Bovidae > Bos > Bos indicus. The sequence goes on from NC_091770.1 coordinate 55,595,967, forward strand.
CACTAATACAGGTGAAGCCATCATAGTATTTTGTAGATGTGGTGAAAATCTATTATTCGTTTATTTTAAGTAAAGAAGACTACCCTTGATAACGTGGGTGGGCCTCACCCAATTGATTGGAAGTCTTTAAAAGCAAAGCCAAAGCACTGCCCTAAGAAAGTAGAAGAAATTATGCCTCAAGACTGAAGCACTGACTCCTGTCTGTTTCCAGTCCACCAGCACCCCCTCACTTGCAAACCTCTACAATCACAGGAACCAATTCCTTAAAATAAATCTAATTTAGGCTCCTCCCCCATAAAATATGTATTTTTTTCTACCTTGTTCTTTATGGAGGGATTAGAAAAGGCCTTTCTGAATAAGTGTTTTAAATTAGCGTTTATACAATACTTACTACGTGTCAGCCGTTGATTTAACTACTTTGTCTATATCTACTACTACCCCATAAGACAGATACTATAATTACTTAGAATGTACAGATACTGAAACTGAGGCCTATGGGAAATTAAGTGACTTATCACACAGTTGGTAAGTGCTAGAGTGACGTTTCAAATTTGGTTTGTCTTGTTTCATAACTTACATTATAGCTAAATGCTATATTGCCTTAAAATGGACGGATTTAGGATATATTTTTGAGTTAGGCTGATAACATTAAATTATGGTTTGGATGTGAGGGGGAAAAGGAATAAAGTATAACTCACTCTACTGACTGAAACAACTGTTAGTCCCATGCCTCAATGGGGAAAAATAAAGGAAGGTGTATTTGGAGAAATATTACACAGATTTACCTACAGCCAAGATCCAGAAGTAAACATTTTAGAGTCTCAAATACAGATTGAGATGATTGACAAACAAGAAGAGAAAGCCCAAGTCTGAGCCTTGACACCCAAAATTTAGAATCTTAAGCAGACATGGAACCAGAAGAAGTGGAGGAAAGAAGATACTGTGAAAGTCAAGAGTCATGAGAAAAAGTGGGTGACCCAGGAGAAAAAGGTGGTTGTCAACTCCATATGATGCTGGAGGCTGAGCAAAGCTATAGAGAGAAATGGACAGATACGACCAACAAGTGAACCTAGTGACTGACCAGAGTACATTCCACAGAGTGGTCAGTCTGAAAGCCAGGACAGTGTGGGTGAAAGAGAGACCATTCATAGCACATTTATTTTAAAAACTCATGGGAAATAGATTCTTGATAGGACAAGTACATCAAACTGTTAATGCCAGACTTAGGTGGCAGTTTTGCTCATATAGGATTCCCTATAAAACTGTTCAACTTCTGAACATTTTCATAATAAAATGATGGGGGAAATGTATAGAAAATATGGACATCAAAGTCAGGACTGTGGTTCCCTGGCCAAGCTGAGCAGTGGCAGCAGGAAGGGAAGGAAATATGGACACTGAGGTGTAAGCAGGCAGCTCCCACTGCATGGACAAAGTTTTCTTTCTTGAGCAAAGGGTATAGTGGCATTCCTGACATTCCTCATGTGGTTCTGTATTTATTATATGGCACAATAAAAAGAAAAGTGACTGTGGGGCAAGGAAATTGTACAAGTGAGTATGGATTACTCTTCGAAAAGTTTTATTTTAAAAAGGCAGAAAAATGGGGTTGTTGGAAGGCATCTACAGTTAGGTAAGAGTTTCTGTTTGTTTTAACCTATCACACATTTGCATGTTGCTTGAACTATTTCAGTAGAAAAGAAGAAATTCCAGAGTTGAATGATATCACCAAAACTGAATCATCCAAAAGGTGACAGGGGAAGGGACCAGAAGCTCCAGTGGCAGGATTGGCTTTGGGAGAAGGAGTGCCTCTTCATTCTTTACTGACCCATGGAAACGAGAGAACAGGTAAACAGTATCAGGCAGTGAGTCTTGGTTTAAAAAGAAGTCATTCATCTGACGGCTTTCATACCTGCCCTTTTCTCTCCAATTTAACAGAATGGACATGATTAGCTTTTAATAATTAAGATGTCTCCCTGGTTAGCTTTCCCATGTTGGGATGGCATCTCCATAATTTATTGTAAGATCTGATTTTTCCATACTGCCTACTGTATGTCTCCTGAAGTCTGATCTTCTAGGACTTTATATTAACATGCACTTAGCCAGATTCAGCATGGTTTTAAAAGCTGTTTGCCTAGCCTGTTTATTTTCTTTTCCAAAAACAGGCTCACTCAGTCTCTATGTCAGAGGGATCCACTACTAATGAAGACGACCTGCGTTACATCAAGTTGCCGGCATGTATCATAATTAGGGATGCATCAGTGAATCAGCTTCATTTTGAACAATCTTATCCTGTTGTTTTTCAAGATGTTTATGTCAAATGCATTTTTTATTGAATTACAGACTTAGCTATTAGGGAGGAAGTGCTTGATAACCAGGTTTCTTTATGTAATGTAGCATATTTCCTTTCATGCATGGTAAGAATCAGATGCTGTAATTTTAGCTTAAAGCAAGGTGAACTTCAAAAGAAATGGAGGTTATTTAGACATCTACCTGAAAAATTATTTTTAATTTTTTAATTAAAATATCATAAAACTTTATATTTACAACCAGTCTGTTATAAAGCACAAGGGCCCAATGTGTTGCTCAATGTAGCAAGTACCATAACAATGATGATAATGATAAAGATGATAGCCACCAGGCTTTTAAAGCCTGCAGCTGCTAGAGCTGACGCTAAGGACTTTACGAGCATCCTGTCATCTGCACTCCACAAGAGTCCTGGAAGTGTGTGTATGCATAGCCCCACTTAATTCATGCAAACACTAGGGCAGAGGATAAGTAGCTTGCTCACATCACACAGCTCATGCAGCAAGAAAACTGCGATATGGAATCTGACTCTGGTGGAACCACTGCCGCCACCACCCATTCTGCCCCTTCCTGACATCTAGCCCATTCCAGGTTGGAATGGTATAAATAGCATGCTGGGGCATTAATGTGTTTCTTGGCTCCTCTTTAGTTTTCAAACGTTGTTTTTTTCTTCTTTTCCATGGATTTCTATTTTCTTTCTTACTGTGCTCTGTATATCCCTGTAAGCCTCTTTAAATCTTTTCTGTGAAAGCAAGAATGGTTTGACAAGTCTGGATAAAGAGTATTAAAAAGAATAGACCTCAGTTGGTAATAGTTGACTTCCCATTTTTACATTTATGTAGATGTATAATTTACCATCCTTTGCAAGTCAATTTAAGGATAAGAATATTTCAGCATCCACACTGCATTTGTTCTTGTCGTTTTGCTAAGCTATATACAAAAGGATTTGTTATTTTGGTTTTTCACTATTGTGCTCAGCTCAACTAATAATGTATCAATATTGGTTCATTAACTCTCACAAACATATCATAATGATATTAGATGTTAATAATAGGAAAACTGGATGTAGGGTTATGGAAGTTTTCTGTATTACCTTTGCAAATTTCATGAACATCTAAAACTATTCTTAAAGTGTATTTTATTTTTTTTAATGCAAGAAGGTTAGGTGAATTTTTAGAGACATGAGTTTTCAAATCAGTAGGGTAAATCCCTAGGACTGAGATTGATGTGTTGTATGGTATTTCTATTTTTAGCTGTATTTTAAAACCAATGCCAAACTCTCTTCCAAAGAGGTTATCTCATTTTGCATCTGAATGAACAAGAGTTGTCTATTGTTCCACATCCTCACCAGAATTTGTTATTGTTAATTTGGGGGATTTAATTGATTCTAGTAGGCATACAATGAAATCTCTTTCTTGTATTAATTTGCATTTTCCTAATGATAAAAGATGTTGAGCATTTTTTTCATATGTTTGCCATCTGCATGTCTTCATTGGTGACCTATCTTTTCAGGTTATTTGCCCATTTTTGAATCTGGTGGTTCCTCTTCTTTTTGTTGAATTTTAAGAGTTCTTTATATAGTAATATAAGTCCTTTACCAGATATATGACTTGCAAATATTTTCTCTAGGTCTATGATTTTCCTTCACTGTCTTTTGCAGAGAAAAAGAGTTCAAGTTCTACTTATCAATTTATCTTTCATTTATCATACTTTTGGTGGTTCCATTTGTAATTGCACTTCTATAGCCTGAAATCATCACTCTGCTTATTTTTTTAATTAGTTATCTGTCTCATATCAGAATGTAATATTCTTATAGGCAGAAAATGTCTGCTTTCTTTTATCTTTTAAACTCCCAGCTCTTTGACAATACATGTGCAAAATACATACTTAATAAATATTTGTTGAATTTGTAAATTAATGGACATGAAGTTCTTTCAGCATCAGTATGGATAAAAACATTTGAAATGACTAATGGAATAACATTGCCAACTAAAAATTGTCACTTGCCATCTGCCTCTACAAGGATCAGGTCACTAGCCACTGCAGTTACTGTTTTTCAACACCCCCTGAAAGGAGGTCAAGAATATGCTCTGGCAAAATACAGGCAGAACAGGCTTCTGATATGATACTTAGGTATTTTCAGGAAAAGATTTTATTAGCTCAATTGCTTATATCCTCTTACATCTAGAAAAACACTAAAATCATTAATGGATGAACAGCAACCTTCTTATGACTAACAACAACCTCTGCCAAAATATGTGGTCGATTGCACATATCCTCCTTCACCAAAATCGTATATATACACTGACAAACTCCAACCCCAATCCAGAGCAGTTCCTCAGAACTATCTGACAGTCTGTCTCCCAGGCTATAGTTCTCATTTTGCTAAAAATAAAATTTAACTCACAACTCTCATGTTGTGCATTTTTTTCAGTCAGCAGTGTTAAGAAAATACAGATAAAGTATATTACAAATGCAATAACAACCAATAGATGGAAGCTATTATGTTTATTATTCTTGCTGAAACATTACAGCATTTTAAAAAGTCAAGGTCTCCAGAAAGAGGGGTAAGATGAAAGAGCTGTCTAGTGTTCTTTCTCGAGTGTGAGTACTCATTCACTCAGTCGTGTCTGACTCTTTGTGACCCAATAGACTATAGGCTACCAGGCTTCTCAGTCCATGGAATTCTCCAGGCCAGAATACTGGAGTATGTTGCCATTTTCTACACCAGGGTATCTTCCCAACCCAGGAATTGAACCTATGTCTCTTGCATCTTCTTGCATCTTGCATAGGCAGGTGGATTCTTTATCACTGAGCCACCTGGGAACCCCTCTGTTATCTCTTAATACATTGCAACAAAAGCCATAAACAGGGCTCCAGTTTCAAGTAGTGTATTCCTGGGCTCGCAACTAGCAAAAAATTTTGCACACAGGATATTTTATTTAACAAAACATGCAATACGTAAAAGTATTACAAATGGTAAAATTTGTATTAAGATGAATCCTAAGGTATATGGCATTTTCACATTTATGCACTTTTTCTTCATGATATTTTCACATCAAACCTCTTATCATTTTTGTCATTGTATATATCTCTAGGTTTTTATATTTTTAACTTGTATTAAAGCTGCTGAGGATTTATCTCATTCCTGGATAGCATCCTTTTCAATGGAAATAAAGGCTTTAATTAAAGATGATGTGTATAAAGATGCAATACACTTAGGCTATTAGCAATTCTCAAAATTTGGAAGCATAAGATTCACTTGGTTCCTATCTGGAAATAAAGATTCCCAGTATTACTCCAGCTACACTGAATCTAAGTTTGTGGCTGTGTGTGTGTTAGTCACTCAGTTGTGTCCAACTCTCTGTGACCCCACGGACTGTAGCCCACCAGCCTCCTCTATTCATGGAATTTTTCAGGCAAGAATACTGGAGTAGATAGCCATTCTCTTCTCCAAGGGATCTTCTCAAGCAGGGATCAAACCCAGGTCTCCTGAATTGAAAGCAGAATCTTTACTGTCTGAGCCATCTGGGAAGCTTTTGGCTAGGCAGGAATACAAACTTTTATGGATAGCTCTCATCCTCACCCAGGTAATTCTGAACTGTGTGGTCTGTGAACTTCACTCTGAGGAACGCTTGTGAAAAAAGCTTCTATAAAGGAGGGAAAGAGGCGCCTTGGGAGGGACAGTGAACAATGGTATGTGGACACAACAGATGATCACCAGATCCTTGATTCAGCTGCACTGAGACTGAAAAGACACTCACCATACCAACTTCAAGGTCTTCTCTTCACTCGATCTAATAAACATGTATCTGCTATATTACTTGAATATTATTTTTTAAATAATATTATTTTTTAAATTAATGGATCTACACTCAGCAGAATACAGATTCCAAGTGGGGCAGGAAAGAGGAGACTGCCTTCCTTCTTCCAGGACTGGACTGCGTTGATTTACATATTAATATGTAATATAAATATGGTGGCTGAAGGAAGAGAGGCAGGATTCCAATGTGACATTCCAACAAAGCTTCTTGTCCAGGGAAATAGGGCTTCCCAAGTGGTGCTAGTGGTAAAGAACCCACCCACCAATGCAGGAGACGCAGGTTTGATCCCTGGTTCCAGAATATCCCCTGGAGTAGGAAATGGCATCCCACTCCAGTATTCTTGCCTGGAGAATTCCATGAGGAGAGAAGCCTGGTGGATTACAGTCCATGGGGTCCCAGAGGGTCAGACACACCCGAGTAACTGAGCATGCCCATCCAGGGAAATGGCTTTTGATCAGATCTAAGTTGGGGGATTCACACAGTTGATATAAACAAAAGCTTCTGTTGGACAGCTTATTGCACCATCACACCATCCTAATACCAAAATGGATGGGGAGGGAGAAAGCTACCAGGCTGTCTTGACCCTTTTGTAATCCCATGGACTGCAGCCCAACAGTCTCTTCTGGTCATGGAATTTTTCAGGCAAGAATACTGGAGTGGGGTGCCATTTCCTACTCCAGGGGATTTTCCCAACCCAAGGATCAAACCTGGGTCTCCTGTTTCTCTTATATTGGCAGGCAGATACTCTACCACTTGTACCACCTGGGAAACCCACCAGATCATCAAGAGGCAAAGATTTATTCCTTCTCAGAGATGTGAGGACACCTTTCTCTCACACTCTTATTATTTTTTCTCAGTCTTGTTCTGTCTCTGCCCACTGGTTATTAGTTACTCAATAAATATTGATTGGGTAAAATAATAATTATAATAATGAAACTAGTTGATATAACTATATCACTCCACATTTTAAGTTGTATCAAAACAAAGAAAAGCTTCACTGAGCAGTGAAAGCTCTGATCATCTCTTTGATTTGGAAATATTTTCATGAAGAAGCTACCTCTTTCATCTGTACCTCTTTAATCTGTACCTTTTACCACTTTGCTCCACGAGATCCTTCTTAATGATGGGTTAAGGCCTTGTACATTTCTATCTACACTATGGCCAGATGCATCTTATTGGCTGGGCCATGTCTTAATTGTTTTGCCCAGATAGAGAGTGAGCTGTTGACTGAAGACAGGAAACACAAGAAGTTGCTCCAACAATTAAGAGGGTGTGGAAATACAATAATGAAATAGCACAGAAGCAACTGCTGGGTTACACCATTAAATGAACCCGCTTATTGGGCAAAGATGGACAGTGTCTATCTTTCAAAGGACAGATTATGGATTTCCTTCAAGTCTAAGAAAATTCACAAAGAAAATATGTGAGCATTTCATTCTAGCAGATGTTGTTACACACCAAATAAACAAATTAAATAAAAAATTCTTAGATAATTAGCCTGTTATAAATTGGCCTTTTTAACTGCATCCAAGGAAGGAATAACAATCAGTTGTATTCAATAAATGCAATTTTTTGAAATGTGAGAGAGTCACATAGATGCTAGTAACAGACAAAAAAATATAAAAGCATCTACAAAAGTGTTCAACTATCAGATATCCATGGTCTGTTAAAATCACTTCCTTTTTCATTCAGAATAATTGAGATCACTTCATCCAAACTGCTTTTGTTTTGATGTTTTCTATAGAACCCATTGTTGGGTATATCTCTCTTTCCTACTAGCTTTGGACATAAAGAAATCTGCATCACCTCATGTGACCAACCTGCATTTTGTCCCTTTGTATCCACAATTCACCTACCAGTGGCTCCCTCTCTTGATACAGGCTCTGACACTTCTGAATTAGGCTGAACAAAATAAGCAGGCAAGCAAACAATCATATTCTCTGCTTGTCCACAACACTTTCTCCAATTACTCTTCTATTTCTCTCCTTCCATTCTGAGACAATGTTCAGGGTCAGGCATTAAGTGTTCTCATGGGTCAGGCACTGTGCCAGTCTTCAGAGGTGAGATAAATAACAAAATAAATAACAAAATGATAACACATAGTCCCTCATTTGAGTCCAAGACTACCTTAAGGGAAAAAAAAGAGAAAATGTGCAGTATATAGTGCAATAATGATCAAAGAAGGGGATGGGCAGATTTCCTGCCTACATTCTTTACTATGCAATCTACTCTCTTCTTTTAGCATCTTTTTTTTTTTTTTTTTTTTTAGGTATTATCCAGGTAGCCTCCTGAAAATGTACTTTAAATACAATTAATAGCATATTTCTAGCAAAATCCAAGGTGTTTTCTCATTAACTATCCTCCATGATTGCAGAAGAATTTGACCTGATTGCAACAGCATCCCCAGTTTGGATTGATCACTGTCTTTTTCGCAGAATATTCTATTCTCCTGGATTCAAGATTCTGTACTCTGTTTGCTCTCTGGTCACATTTCAAGGCATGCCTTTCCTCTCTGATTCATTTCTATCCCATTTTCAGCATTAATGCAGCTTTTCTTCTAAAACTAAACCTCTTTCCTTCTCTATCTATTGGAAAGTACTATACTCAAAGGAAGCTCTGATTCTGAAGGCTCTATTTATCACTTCCAAAAACTTTCAAATTTCAGATTTCCCAAAGTTGCAGATGACACCATCCTTATGGCAGAAAGTGAAGAAGAACTAAAGAGCCTCTTGATGAAAATGAAAGAGAAGAGTGAAAAAGTTGGCTTAAAACTCAAGTATTACTCAGCCATTAAAAAGAATATATTTGAATCAGTTCTAATGAGGTGGATGAAATTGGAGCCTATTATACAGAGTGAAGTAAGCCAGAAAGAAAAACATCAATACAGTATACTAATGCATATATATGGAATTTAGAAAGATGGTAACAATAACCCTGTATACGAGACAGCAAAAGAGACACTGATGTATACAACAGTCTTTTGGACTCTGTGGGAGAGGGAGAGGGTGGGATGATCTGGGAGAATGGCATTGAAACATATATAATATCATATATGAAACGAGTGGCCAGTCCAGGTTTGATGCACGATACTGGATGCTTGGGGCTGGTGCACTGGGACGACCCAGAGGGATGGTATGGGGAGGGAGGAGGGAAGAGGGTTCAGGATGGGGAACACATGTATACCTGTGGCAGATTCATTTTGATATACGGCAAAACCAATACAATATTGTAAAGTTAAATAAAATAAAATTAAAAAAAAAAACTCAACATTCAGAAAACTAAGATCACAGAATCCAGTCCCATCACTTCATAGCAAATAGATGGGGAAATAAGGGAAACAGTGTGAGACTTTATTTTGAGGGGGCTCCAAAATCACTGCAGATGGTGACTGCAGCCGTGAAGTTAAAAGACACTTGCTCCTTGAAAGAAGAGCTATGACAAACCTAGACAGCATATTAAAAAACAGAGACATTAATTTGCCAACAAAAGTCCATATGGTCAGAGCTATGGTTTTTCCAGTATTCTTGCAGGGATGTAAGAGTTGGACCATAAAGAAAGCTGAGCGCCAAAGAATTGATGCTTTTGAACTGTGGTATTGGAGAAGACTCTTGAGTGTCTCCTTGAAAGGAGATCAACCAGTCCATCCTAAAGGAGATCAGTCCTGAATATTCTTTGGAAGGACTGATGCTGAAGCTGAAGCTCCTGTACTTTGGCCACTTGATGCAAAGAGCCAACTCCTTAGAAAAGACCCTGATGCTGGGAAAGACTGAAGGCAGGAGGAGGAGGCGACAGAGGATGAGATGATTGGATGGCATCACCGACTCGATAGACATGAGTTTAAGCAAGCTCTGGGAGTTGGTGATGGATAGGGAAGCCTGGCGTGCTGCAGTCCATAGGGTGGCAGAGAGTTGGACACGACTGAGCAACTGAACTGAACTGAACTGAAAGTTTCATTTCCATAGCATTAACCATCTGCTAGGCAGTTTCCTTTATCCACCGATGTTTAAAATCAAATTGGTCCTCTTTCCTCAACTATCATCTCTTAACATATTACAATTAGGTTTTCTAAGGCCAAAAACATGGAATAAATGTTGACTTTTGTCTCTTCCCTTCAACAAGTGCCAAATCTTTTATTCTTTTTTGCCATGTCTATAATATTTTGGTTCTTATTTCTATTCCCATGACCATCACTCCAATCCCAGACACTCAAAGTATTTCTCCTTCTGTTTGGTTTTCTCTGAAATGTTACAATAATGCCTAAGCAATCTGAGTCCTGTCTTTCTATGACTTAGTCAACTTTTCATGAAGTTGCCAAACAAATCTTTCTGAAATATCACTTAAATGGGTACAAACCAACCTTCTAACTGCCTTCTTGTTTCTCTTTTATCATGTGTCTATATGTCACCTAGTTCCTGAACTTTTCCTAATCTGGTCCATATCCACCATCTTATTATATTTCTAATTATGCCTGAATATGAAAATTCTCATCAAATCAGGATTTCTGTAGCTATCTCCCAAATATGAATGTCATTTGTATATCTTTACCTTTTAAAATTGTGTTCATTTCACATGTTAGCAAGGTAATGCTCAAAATCCTTCAAGCTAGGCTTCGACCATATATGAACAGAGAACTCCCAGATGTACAAGATGGATTTAGAAAAGGCAGAGGAATCAGAGATCAAATTTCCAACATTTGTTGGGTCATGGAGGAAGCAAGGGAAATCAGGAAAAACATCTATTTCTGCTTCATTGATGATGCCAAAGCCTTTGACTGTGTGGATCACAACAAACTGTGGAGAGTTCTTAAAGAGATGGGAATATCAGACTACTTTACCTACCTCCTGAAAATCCTGTAGAAAGGTCAAGAAGCAACAGTTAGAACGGGACATGGAACAACAGGTTCTTTCAAAACTGGGAAAGGAGTATGTCAAAGCAATATATTGTTACCCTGCTTATTTAACTTATATGCAGAGTACATCATTCAAAATGCTGGGCTGGATGAATCACAAACTGGGATGAAGATAGCCAGGAGAAATATTAATAACCTCAGATATGCAGATGACACCACCCTTATGGCAGAAAGCAAAGAGGAACTAAAGAACCTCTAAAAGGAAGTGAAAGAGGAGAGTGAAAAATCTGGCTTAAAATTCAACATTCAAAAACTAAGATCATGACATCCAGTCTCATCATTTCATGGCAAATAGAAGCAGAAAAATTGGAAACAGTGACAGACTTTATTTTCTTGGGCTCCAAAATCACTGCAGATGGTGATTGCAGCCATGAAATTAAAAGATGTTTGCCCCTTAGAAGAAAATCTATGACAAACCTAAACCACATATTAAAAAGCAAAGACATGACTTTGCCAACAAAGGTCTGTCTAGTCAAAGCTATGGTTTTTCCAGTAGTCACGTACAGATGTGAGAGTTGGCCCATAAAGAAGGCTAAGCACTGAAGAATCGATGCTTTCAAACTGGGCTGTTGGAGAAGGCTATTGAGAAAATCCCTTGGACTGCAGGAGATCAAACCAGTCAATTCTAAAGGAAATCGACCCTGAATATTCATTGGAAGGACTGATGCTGGAGTTGAAAATGCTGACTGTCTTATAGATTTAGCTCCCTAGTAGACACTCAACACATATTCCCTGAGTGCCTACAGAATGCCAAACTAGGTAAAACATCTTTTGGTATAGAGTTATGCTTATCCACAACATCTAAATATTGAATGCCAGGCTGTTTCTGCTATATCAGTTCCCCCTATCTAACTTTATGTAAGCTACAAGCTCATTAATCTTATAAAATGACTGATTGCCCTCAGCTCCCTAAAGTGAAACAATTGCTAACATACACTAATGAGTCATCAGGTGGGGCTGAAAAGCAAGAAGAATATTAGTCCATTTCTTTTCAAATTGGTCGCACAATGAAATCATATGGGGAGCTTTAAAAATCTCAAGATTTGGGTTCCACCCCAGAGTTCCTGACTTAAATGATAAGGTCTGAGGCCTGGACATCAGGAAGTTCAAAATCCTTCCAAATCATTCTAATATTCACTAAAAAAATGAGAACCCCTAGATTAACACCTCCTGGTGAAGGAAACAGCAACCCACTCCAGCATCCTAGCCTGAGGAATCCCATAGACAGAGGACCCTGGCGGGCTATAGTCCATGGGTTTGCAAAGGAGTCTGACACAACTCAGTGACTAAACAATAAGATTAGCGCATAGCTTAAAAACTAGAGTTTTCAGTCCAGAGTATGGTGGTAAACATTTAAAATGTTTTGACATTCTCTGTCCCAAAGCTGGCCAGAGCTTCAATATGAAGACCTGATTGAGATAACTGCCTCCACAATCCTTATGCATAATACATGGGTTATACAACTATCCAATCATGGTTTGCTAAGACCACTTACAATGACTACCAATTCTAAGCCACAATGAGTTATGCAGTCCTCTTCAGAGAGACTGCAAGACCCTGATTCAATTCTCTAAGATCCTTGGTCTAGCATTGTTTATTAATAGGAAAGCCAGCTATTGTCTTAAGGAGTACAGATTGATTTCATAAATTATAAAGAATAAATTTTGTCTGACATTTATGTAAAATTTAATTTTTCAAAAATCTTTTGTGTCTTCATTATGTAAAACAAGCCAGTGAGGCCAAAACAACAATTATTACCTCTTTTTGAAAACTGGAGACACTAAGGCTGAAACAAGTTTGGTGATTTAACTTAAATTGTGTAGTCAATGGCCAAAATAACACTGGAAGTCAGATATATTAATCAAACATCCAATGCTCTGCTAACTTCACATAAAAATCTCTTTGAATATAACTTGTCATGTGCTGGAGCATCATGCCAGGTCCTTTGAGAACAAAAAGAAATATACATATCCTGGTGAAGTTTAAACTTAAATTAGGAAGGTAATATTATATTATATTATATATATATAATATATATTATAATATATTATATTATAGTATATAATACTATATCTATGATAAACAGACACACACATGCGCACGCGCACACACACACACACACACACACACACCCTTGACCAAACATCTTTACCTAAAATATCCCATTTTTATCCAAGTCTAAAATATCAGTATTCTAGGCTTTGACTATGATTTCTCTTTTTTATATATATTTAAATAATTTATTTTCATTACTTATTTTTAATAGAAATGATGCTCATATACTTCTCTTGCAGTCTATAATTTAGAGTACAGGAAAATCTTCTACTGAAATATTCTAGGGCAAAAATATTGCCTACCAGTCCAGTATTCTTGCTTGGAGAATTGCATGGGCAGAGGAGTTTGGCAGGCTATTGTTCATGGGGTCACAAAGAGTCGGACATGACTGAGTGACTGACTGAGCACACAAAAATATTATCACCACTCATACTGAGCACCTAAAAAAAATCTGACATGCAGCTTAGGATTAAAAGATATATATTTTTAGTGATTACAAATTTCAACACAAAGTTTAATTATATGAGATACAATGATGACATAGTTAAATAGATAATTTCATATATAATCTTCCCAGATTACAGTAATTATAATCATGAGTGTTGTGAAACTTTGAAAGAATAACAGTAAATGATTCTATATTTAAAATATGAAAATGAAGATGTACTATACTAAAACTTCAGGCATTTAGCTCAGGCTGAAAATATTTTTAAAAGTGACAATGCTTTTCACCATTTGATTTAAAGAAGCAAAAACAATTCAACAGAAAAGATTGTACACAATAGATTCGATTCCTAAAGTATATATCATTTAATAAGTAAGCATGTATGGATTCTAGAGCCACACTAAAGAAGGAAAGTGTTTTCACAATTTCTGAATTTAGAAAGAGATTTCTATGCTGGAAGGAAAGACTGTTTGTTGTTGATGTTGTTTAGTCACTATGTCCAACTCTTTTGCGACCCCATGGGCTGTAGTCTGCCGGGCTCCTCTGTTCATGGGATTTCCCAGGCAAGAATACTGGAGTGAGTTCCATTTCTTTCTCCAAGAGAAGATACCTAAGTTTCAAAGTTTTAGTGACTAAATATTCCTACCCTAGTCCTCACATGCTCCCTCATCCTCCTTGCTCCCCATCTTTCTCTCAAAGCCAACTCAGCCTCTCACTTGTAAATAAAATCTGGGTAATAGTCAGTCAGAAAATCTGTGCAAAGCCAGACAGGCTAGGGGGTTACACAATAAAGAACCAAGTTGGAAAAAAAAAAAAAAAAAAAAAGAACCAAGTTGGAGCAGAAAGCAGAAAAAGAGCCTGTGGGCACAGAACTGAAAGAAGGGCCCAAGGACTCTGCTGTCAGAGATGAAAAGCATACACACCACAGACATGTGAAGTATACCTGAGAGTATTTGAAGATAGGAGAAACAGAAAAAATAATTTCAAAGTATTTTTCCAGGAAAATTTATTTTGTAAATATAACAATATTTCCTTGAATTTGATCTTGTTCAGAAAAGGACATGTCGCATCTGGGCTTGATACATAAATACCATTCCTTATTCATAATTTCTCAGTAACAGGAAATCACTAGTATAATGGAAATTTATAATATTCTCTAGAATATCAACAGTGATAAGCTGTCCTAAATTAATTACTTTATAATTTCTCACTCTAATATCCCTAGGACATTCTGGCCAAAAACTATGCTGGTTATTATATTATGCCACCAAAACAGCATTTCAGACAAGCTTTGAGAAATATAAAATATTAATTTCTACAGAAGATGCGAAAACCAACTTCTAAGGATAAAATAAAGGAAAGTTAAGGGTGGTTAAGGGAACTAAATGAGAAAATGTAACTTGTCTGATGACAGATAAATCTTTGAGAAAATAGCCTAGAGGCCAGTTAATAAAATCCCTCTGGAGTAGGAGAGGTTCACTATATTGACGGTGGTGATAGTTTCATGGTAGACATCTGTCAAAACTTATCAAATTTATCAAAACTTATCACACTTTAAATGTGTGAAATGTATTATCTCCCAGTCAACCTAAAAAAAGAAAAAGAAAGTATCCAGGCTACAGATGCATGAACACAAGTGTCCATCTGCAATTCAGAAGGAATACCAGTTTTCAATAGCACTTAGAAACTTGGAAGCTATCATGTTGCTAAAACACATATATAAATATATTCCATCCACATTAGATGAAATATGTAAAATTTAACACTTCGAATTAAAGTAGCAATTTACATGAGTGTTATGTAAATAAAATTAACATTTAGGTTGAAGAAGAGACTAGGAAGCACATGGCAGTATGAAGAAGGATGATTATTTGGTATGGAAGGATGTTTGGTGTTTCCAGGGACCAAATATCCATCTGCAAATTGAAAAAGTGGCTGGTTTGCAAGTAGAAAGGTGATAGAACACTCAATCATCTATTCCTTCATTTATTTAACAAATACTTCTTGAAGTCTTATGAATGCTAAGCATTGCAAATCAATGGTTGCAAAAGAGACACAGGATGTTCTCTATCTTCATTAATTTCCAGTGTGGCAGAGAACAAAGCTATCAATCAAGCCACCTCACAAAAATGATATTATCCAGTGGAAAGTGACAAGGAAATATCCATGAAAGAGTATCCCAGTAGTGTCAGGGATGGGTTCCCTGGGAAGGTGTTCTTTGAGCTGGGATGTTCAGAATGAGTCTTTCTTAACTATGAGAGAGAAGACAGAATGTATAAAGACCCTGGAGAAGGTAAAACATGGTGCTTCTGAATAACTAAAACAGAAGTTGGTCAATTTAAGAGGTACCTAGGAGTTAAAAAATCTATGTGTCTTTGTGGTAGACTGTGTTTAGAAGGAGACAGAAGTAGCAAGCATGATATCAAGATTTCTGCAAGTGAATACATATATGTGGCATCACTGCAGATGATGACTATGGCCATGAAATCAGAAGATGATTGCTTCTTGGCAAGAAAGTGATGACAAACCTAGACAGTGTATTGAAAAGCTGAGACTTTACTCTGCTGACAAAGGTCTACATAGTCAAGGCTAGGGTTTTCCCAGTGGTCACGTGTGGCTGTGAGAGCTGGACCATAAAGAAGGCAGAGCACCAAAGAATTGATGCCTTGGAACTGTGGTGCTGGAGAAGACTCCTGAAAGTCCCTTGGACAACAAGGAGATCAAACCAGTCAGTCTTAAGGGAAATGAACCCTGAATATTCGTTGGAAGGACTGATGTTGAAGCTGAAGCTTCAGTATTTTGGTCATCTGATGCAAACTGCTGACTCATTGGAAAAGTCCACGATGCCAGGAAAGATTGAGGGCAAAAAGAGAAGAGGGCAGCAGAGGATGAGATGGCTAGATGGCATCACCAATGCAATGGACATGAACTTGGGCAAACTTCAGGAGATGATGAAGGACAGGCAGGCCTAGTGTGCTGCAGTCCATGGTGTCACAGAGTTGGACACAACTGGGAGACTGAATAACAAAAAATGTGGCATTTATTAGACAGAAAACAGAGGACAGAGGTGAGGCTGGAGGTAGGTGTTTGTTCTAATTTCATGGTGTCCTAGAATTTTCCACTAAAGCTGCTAAACAAGACCACAACACAATTTTAAATGTCTGTGTATCAAAGGATACAATCAACAGAGTGAAAAGGTAGCCCATAGGAAGGGAGAAAATATTTGCAAAACAATATCTGATAAAGGGTCTACTCTTATAACTCTACAACAACAAGGCAATGGGCTTAAATAAACATTTCTTCAAGGAAGATATAAATATAGCCAACAAGCACATGAAACAATGCTCAATATAGCCAATCATTAGAGAAATGGAAACCAAAATCACAATGAGATATCATCTGACATCCACTGTGATTACTACTATAAGATTAAAAAAAAATCACAGAAAATCACAAGTGTTGCCAAGGATATAGAGAAACTGGAACCCTTGTGCAGTATTAGTAGAAGTATAAAATGGCACGGCTGCTATGGAAAACAGTATAGAAGTTCCTCAAAGAATTAAAAAGATAAGTACTATATGATCTAGCAATATCACCTCTGGATGTAAATCCAAAATAATTGAAAGCAGGGTGATAAAGAGATATTTGTATACCCATGCTCATAGCTGGATTATTCACAATGGCCAAAAGGTTAAAGGCACACAAATGTCCACCAACAGATGAATGGATAAATGAAACACAGTATAAATATTCAATAAAATAATATCCAGCCCTAAAAAGGAAAGGCATTTTGACATATGCCACAATATGCATAAACCTTGAGGACCTTATGCTAACTGAAATAAACCAATCACAATAAGACAAATGCTATGATTCCACTTATATGCATCTAGAGTAGTAAAACTCATCAAAAAAGAAACTCATATAGTGATTGCCAGTGGCTTGGGGGAAGGCAAACTTGGAGGTTGTTTAATAGGTATAGAATTTTAGTTTTGCAAGGTGAAAAAGTTATGGAGATTAGTGACTCAACCATATGATTATACTTTACATGACCAAACTACACACTTAAAATGGTTATAATAATATATTTTATGTGTATTTTACAATTAAAAATTTTAAATATACTAAATAAATAGTATTATTGATAGCTTCCTAGCTATATAATTGATCAATTGGTAGCCAGTTAACCAGATAGAGAGATTTTTGAGAAAAGCCATGAACAGAAAATAGAAATTTTGGAATCATACAAAAGCAATAATAATTTTATTATACTGTATTCTTCTCCTCCCTTCATCCATCAAATCTTGACTTTTCAGTGACTTTATAAATAGAAAGGCTTCTCATCCTATCCTCCCCAAAACCTAAGTTTGACAAGAGAGGCTGGTTTCATTAGCTAGGTGAAAACAATTTGAAGAGCAACAGCAGACATGGGGTGTCTGTAGCTGTGTTAAACTGCCACAACAAAGAAATCTCTACCTGCCTAAATATCTAATTCCAGCAAAATTAAAAATGAGAAGTGTAGATAGAGGCAAAAAAAAAAATAAGACTACTCAAAAGAGTAGTCTTATTTAAGAGTAGTCTTATTTTCCTAGAAAAATCCACTGTTTAAACATCATATACATCCCTCTAAAATAATATTATTCTTCCTACCTTGTTTGCGTACATCCTCAACAGCAGCAACCAGTTCTTCTTTGAGATCTTGACTCTCCTTAGCAATCTGTTCACCTTTTTCCAGAAAGTTCTGAGTGGCTTGTTCTACAGATGCAGCCAGTACATGGGCTTTCTTTGACCTTCCTTTCTTTTTACCGGATGGGCCTTTGTTGCTTGTGTTGACAAGTGTTGTCACCTTGAGTACAAAAAAAAAAATTGTAAAATTCCTCTGCATAACTGTCCAGAAATAGTGTATTATTATCTCATAATTTTAAAATATCCTTTGTATATTAAATCATGAATACATATCACATAGCCTCATCTTAAGGAAAATGTGGAATTATATGGATTAGCATATAAATTAATAGCTATTTATCTCCTGCAGGGGAAAAAAAAAAAGGATGTGAATAAAGGAGGAAGGGCAGACTTGTAAGTAGCTCAAATTTTTCAATCCACTGGAGGTTCTGCTTTCACAGATTGACAAATACAGTGCTGGTTAGAGTACCTAGCTTCAGGGAGGAAAGAAAATAGAATAAACGGTGGAAATGCCTTTGAGCTTTCAGTCAGGAAAACCAGTACCCAAGTGAGCTCAGAAATGAGGACAGAGATGAAATAGTAGTTAATAAATGGTGGACCATCAAAATGCATGATTTACATGTCACTTTCCAAAGGCTTTAAATGAAGATTATTGCTATTTCCGATTTCATCTTATAAAAACAATGTGGTACACTTGATCTGAAGAGCCTGAATGACTCAGTCTCAACATTTGGTTAACCTGCGAAAATTTCCAGAATAGAAACTAGATTTGCATTATCACTCCTTTTCTAGGTATCATAATTTGGATACATATTTCAATTGCCAAACTTCTTTTAGTGCTACATCTAGAGCAATTTAATCTGCTAACAAAGCTTTTAATATCTTTTAAACCTTATCTCCTATCGACTTCTGAATATTTTCTGTCAGTGAGAAGTCTGGGAGGGAAATGAATGCAACTGTTTCATATTCTCTTTAGCTAGTCATCTACACCTCTGCATTATTTTTATCAGATTCATAGGAATGTGGGTGTTGTAGTTTATTTGCACTGAGGTGTCTATCCTGCTTAGCAAACTAAAGCTTTTATTGGAAGTTATCAAGAAAGCTAGTCTATAGAAAAGTTTTAAATGCTTTAGTCTCTGCTCTTTACTCCAAATTACAGAGCAAGCAAAGTGATTTGGCAAGTCACAATCAATGTCTAGTCAGTTTATTGGGAAAGATATAATACCAGAAGGAAAAAAAAGTATTAAAAAAATGAACTAAGATGATGAATGAAGTAGAACCATTACTTCACACATGGTTACTACAGAAATGGGAGCCATCATATTCAGCTTTCTTTTGACTGCTAATTAATTAGATACAGAGAATTAAAGAAGGACTCTCTAAGGACATTTAAGCACATAGACTAGCTAAAAAAAAGAAAGATAAAATCATTAAGAATAAGACTGCCCAAAAATGGTAGTTAACTGTAAAACGTATATGGAGTCAGTCACACTTTATAGTCTTTCCAGTTCACCTACAGAAAGAGCTAGTCACTCAGTTGTGTCTGGCTCTTTGCAACCCCAAGGGCTGTAACCTCTGTCTGTGCAATTCCCCAGGCAGGAATACTGAAGTGGGTAGCTATTCTCTTCTCCAGGGGATCTTCCCAACCCATGTATCAAACCCAGGTCTCCTGCATTGCGGGCAGATTCTTTACCATATGAGCTACAAGGGAAGCCCCAACTTACAGAGGCAACCTTCAGAAGACAGACAGTATGTCTCCAAAGTCAATTTTCTTAGGGACAAGAGCATTCTCCTTAATGTGGATTTACTCTAACACATTGATGTATAAAAGATATGACACTGAAAGATGAACTCCCAGGTAGGTAGGTGCCCAATATGCTACTGGAAAAGAGAGGAGAAACGGATGAAGAAGGAGTGAAGAGGCTGAGCCAAAGCGAAAACAACAACCGGTTGTGGATGTGACTGGGATGGAAGTAAAGTCAGATGCTGTAAAGAACAATATTACATATGAAACTGAAAGCTAAGTCCATGAATCAAGGTAAATTGGAAGTGGTCAAACAGGAGATAGTAAGAGTGAACATTGACATTTTAGGAAGCAGTGAATTAAAATGGACCAGAATGTGCGAATTTAATTCAGATGACCATTATAACTACTACCGTGGCCAACAATCCCTTAGAAGAAATGGATTAGCCTTCATACTCAACAGAAGAGTCCAAAATGCAGTACTTGTGGCAATCTCAAAAAGGACAGAATGATCTCGGTTCATCTCCAAGGCAAGCCATTCAATATCACAGCAATCCAAGTCTATGCCCTAACCACTAATGCTGAAGAAGCTGAAGTTGAATGAAGTTGAATGAAGACCTTTTAGAACTAACACCAAAAAAGATGCCCTTTTCATTATAGGGGACTGGAATGCAAAAGTAGGAAGTCAAGAGATACCTGCAGTAAGAGGCAAGTATGGTCTTGGAGTACACAATGAAGCAGAGCAAAGATTAACAGAGTTTTGTTAAGAGAATGCCCTGGTCATAGCAACCACCCTCTTACAACAACACAAGAGATGACTCAACACCACCAGATGGTCAATACCGAAATCAGAATGATTCTATTCTTTGCAGCTGAAGATGCAGAAGCTCTATACAGTCAGCAAAAACAAGACCAGGAGCTGACCGTAGCTCACATCATGAACTCCTTATTGCCAAATTATTATTATTTTAGAGGGATGTATATGATGTTTAAACAGTGGATTTTTCTAGGAAAATAAGACTACTCTTAAATAAGACTACTCTTTTGAGTAGTCTTATTTTTTTTTTGCCTCTATCTACACTTCTCATTTTTAATTTTGCTGGAATTAGATATTTAGGCAGGTAGAGATTTCTTTGTTGTGGCAGTTTAACACAGCTACAGACACCCCATGTCTGCTGTTGCTCTTCAAATTGTTTTCACCTAGCTAATGAAACCAGCCTCTCTTGTCAAACTTAGGTTTTGGGGAGGATAGGATGAGAAGCCTTTCTATTTATAAAGTCACTGAAAAGTCAAGATTTGATGGATGAAGGGAGGAGAAGAATACAGTATAATAAAATTATTATTGCTTTTGTATGATTCCAAAATTTCTATTTGGTTGAATGGAATGCCTCTTCTTACCCTAACCAGGCACTGTCTAATCCCATACCAACTTTCACCCAAGAGTCATTCAAGATCTACACAGTCCCATTACCTCTCTAACAATTTGCAAGCATATCTTTTGTGCAGGCAAAAGAAAACATAAAAGCAACAGATATACAGAATAATAGCATGAACACGGAAATGTGAAAATGGACATGGTGTTTTCTAGACAGTAAGGAGACCACTCTCACTTGAGAAGGGAGCTGTACATCAATGATAAAGAAAACAAGGTTGACAGATGTGGTGGAATAAAACTTTGAAAGGTTCTGAGGGCTGAGCAAAGGAGTCTAGATTTTATTAGTCAGTGCGAATATTTTTTTGAAAATGAGAAGCATGTTTGCTAAAGTGTTCTTGTTCTCCTTCCATTAATTTCTCAGCCCACTGACATTTTACTTTCATCCCCACACATCTTGAAGCAGAGTTCTCTTTAAACTGATCTCTCACTAAGGTAGTTAAAGAATTGCCTGAATCAAATTATTTTTATCTTATCAGCCTACTCTGTCTCATTTAGTGCTATTGACTTACCTCTTCTTTCTCCTAGAAATATTTCCTGGCTCGTTCTCTTAGCAATATATCTTTCTTCTCCAAACTCTAAAAGCTTTTAGGAAGGCCATCAATCTTACATCTTTCTGTCCCTACCTTTATCTTCTCCCTTCTACATAGTAAAGACTTGCTGCTACCACCAACCATTTCTTTAAAAATTTATTTTGCTGACTATGCCAAAGCCTTTGACTGTGAGGATCACAAGAAACTGTGGAAAATTCTGAAAGAGATGGGAATAGCAGACCATCTGACCTGCCTCTTGAGAAACCTGTATGCAGGTCAGGAAGCAACAGTTAGAACTGGACATGGAACAACAGACTGGTTCCAAATAGGAAAAGGAGTACATCAAGGCTGTATATTGTCACCCTGCTTATTTAACTTATATGCAGAGTACATCATGATAAACGCTGGGCTGGATGAAGCACAAAATGGAATCAAGATTGCTGGGAGAAATATCAATAACCTCAGATATGCAGATGACACCACCCTTATGGCAGAAAGTGAAGAGGAACTAAAAAGTCTCTTGAGAGTGAAAGAGGACAGTGAAAAAGTTGGCTTAAAGCTCAACATTCATAAAACTAAGATCATGGCATCTGGTCCTATCACTTCACAGGAAATAGATGGGGAAACAGTGGAAACAGTGTCAGACTTTATTTTTCTGGGCTCCAAAATCACTGCAGATGGTGACTGCAGCCATGAAATTAAAAGACGCCTACTCCTTAGAAGAAAGGTTATGACCAACCTAGATAGCATATTGAAAAGCAGAGATGTTACTTTACCAACAAAGGTCCATCTAGTCAAGGCTACGGTTTTTCCAGTGGTCATGTATAGATGTGAGAGTTGGACTGTGAAGAAAGCTGAGCGCCGAAGAATTGATGCTTTTGAACTGTGGTGTTGGAGAAGACTCTTGAGAGTCCCTTGGACTGCAAGGAGATCCAACCAGTCCATCCTAAAGGAGATCAACCTGGGATTTCTTTGGAAGGAATGATGCTAAAGCTGAAACTCCAGTACTTTGGCCACCTCATGCAAAGAGTTGACTCACTGGAAAATACTCTGATGCTGGGAGGGATTGGGGGCAGGAGGAAAAGGGGACAGCAGAGGATGAGATGGCTGGATGGCATCACCGACTCGATGGACATGGATTTGAGTGAACTCCGGAAGATGGTGATGGACAGGGAGGCCTGGCTTGCTGCGATTGATGGGGTCACAAAGAGTCGGACACAACTGAGTGACTAAAGTGAACTGAACTGGACTGATAGTTGATTTACAACATTGTATTAATTTCTGCTGTACAGCGAAGTGATTGTTATACAACT
Source organism: Bos indicus (assembly GCF_029378745.1). Lineage (NCBI taxonomy): Eukaryota > Metazoa > Chordata > Mammalia > Artiodactyla > Bovidae > Bos > Bos indicus. The sequence continues at coordinate 55,619,209 of NC_091770.1, forward strand.
TTTTCTATTCTTTTCCATTATGGCTTACCACAGTATATTGAATATGGTTTTCTGTACTTTACAGTAGAACCCTGGTATTTATCCATTGTGTATATAATAATTTGCATCTGCCCATCCCAATCCATCCCTCCCCCACCTCTTATCCCCTGTGGCAACCACAAGTTTGTTCTCTATGACTCTGTTTCTGTTTTAAATATAGTTCATTTGTGTCCTTTTCAGATTCCACATATAAGTGATATCATATATTTGTCTTTCTCTTTCTGACTTACTTCACTTAGTATGATAATCTCTAGGTCAATCCATGTTGCTTCAATTTGCATTGTTTCATTATGTTTTTATGACTGAGCAATATTCCATTGTGTGTATATATATACATATGCTATGCTAAGTCACTTCAGTAGTGTCCGAGTCTGTGTGACCCCATAGACAGCAGCCACCAGGCTCCCCCATCCCTGGGATTCTCCAGGCAAGAACACTAGAGTGGGTTGCCATTTCCTTCTCCAATGCATCAAAGTGAAAAGTGAAATCGAAGTCGCTCAGTCGTGTCTGACTCTTATCGACCCCATGGACTGCAGCCTACCAGGCTCCTCCGTCCATGGGATTTTCCAGGCAAGAGTACTGGAGTGGGGTGCCATTGCCCTCTCCGATATATACATATATACATACATATTCCACAATTTTATCAATTTATCTTTCAATGGACATTTAGGTTATTTCCATGACTTGGCTATTGTGAATAATGCACTATGAACATAGGGGTTCTTGTATCATTTCTAAGTATAGTTTTATATCAACACTCTTTAAGTGGATCTACTCATCATATCATTCAGACTCAATAGCTGTGTCAACTTCTCTCCAAATTTTCAATAAGGTCCCTCTCAGTACATTCCTCAATCTTAGCTCAGAAGGATTCTTGACTTTATCTAGTTCCACCTCAAATATTTTCTCAAAGTCTCTGCCTCTCATTAAAGAAGAGAAAAAATCCTACAGTTCATAGATGAGAGTATAAGTGGCCAATGGTCTTGCCACCGTGACATAATGATGATCCCAGTGAACCCTGGCCAATGGAAAAGCTCAGCAGTAGTCAGAGGTTTGGCACCTATTTTCAGATATGTCATGGTACGGTGCTGTTGTCGCTCAATCACTAAATCGTGTATGACTCTCTGTGACCTCATGGACTGTAGCATGCCAGGCTTCCCTGTCCTTTACTATCTCCTGGAGTTTGCTCAAATTCATGTCCACTGGGTCAGTAATGCTATCTAACCATCTCATCCTCTGCTTCCCTCTTCTCCTTTTCCCTTTAATCTTTCCCAAGATCAGGGTCTTTTCCAATGAGTTGGCTCTTCCCATCAGGTGGCCAAAGTACTGGAGCTTCAGCTTCAGAATCAGTCCTTCCAATGAATATTCAGGGTTGATTTCCTTTTGAATTGATTGGTTTGATCTCCTTGCATTCCAAGGGACCCTCAAGAGTCTTCTCCATACCACAATTCAAAAGCATCAATTCTTCAACATTCAGCCTTCTACACAGTCCAACTCTCACATCCGTACATGACTTCTGGAAAAACCAAAGCTTTGACTATACAGACCTTTGTCAGTAAAGCGTTGTCTCTGCTTTTTAATATGCTGTCTAGGTTTGTCATCGCTTTCCTTTCAAGGAGCACATCTTTTAATTTTATGGCTACAGTCAAGGTTCACAGAGTTTCGAGCCCAAGAAAATAAAGTCTGTCACTGCTTCCACTTTTCCCCCTTCTATTTGCCATGAAGCGATGGGATCACTGTGATATGAGTATAAAACTATGAGACCTATGTCCACCTAATATTCTCATCACCTAATATTCTATTATAGGAATAGACCCTCCATTCTTATACAATGGAAAGTAATGCAATTAGCCAACACCATTTCATCCTTTCTTTTTCTTGCAATGTGTTTTATTGTAAGACAACTTATCTGACTACATCTCTTCTATTTGATCAGTTCTCTGCTTCCTGGATATATAAGCACAATAAACACAGAAGACATTTTCCAAAACGATAAGCTATGGTGAGGGCACTAAGGCATTTTGTCTCAGCAATTGTGTCCATAACCAACAACAGTGTAGTTTGTCTAAGCCTTACCCATAGGGCAGTTGATTCAAAGTAAGCTCTGGAGATTATCACTGTCACCTAGGAACTGTTAGAAATATAGGCTCTAAGGCCCACTCCAGACCTACTAAAAAGAGATTCTGTATTTTAACAAGATCTCTAAGTAATTCATATGCTCAATAAAATCTGAGAAGCACTGAATTCTAGAAAAACGATTATCAGATTTATCATACCTTAGAGTCACCTTGATCTTGTTAGAAGGCAAATTCGTAGATCTTACAGTGCTTCTGTCTATGTATGTCTCTGCTAGGATATTTCACAATCATCACATAAAATTAGGATATGTATCATTTATAGACTTTACTTTCAGAAACAGCAGTTTAGCTGAAGCAAAAGAAAGTGAGAAAGAAATAGCAATGGCTTCTAGAGGTAAATCTTTCCTCTTATTTTAGGGGCCACAACATATAAAAAACAACTTATCAATGAATTGATCAAATGGTTGAAAGGCAATTTTCTCTACTAGGCAATCACAAGAAATTTGGAAAAGTAAAGAGTATACAGATGTGAATGCTGTTACTTAAGCCAATATTTGAACTCACCAGAAAACCAATAAAAGAAAACCAAGAGTTGAAAATTAAAAAAAAAAAAAAAAAAGATGACTTGGGCACCATTTTACTAGATTCATGTACTCTTCAGATGTGGGTAGTAAGACTTTGTGAATTCTGTTGCTGCACTGCTCTGAGGTATTTCATTTGTCATAATTACTCAGCAAACATACAAAGAGAGAGAGCTTTGATTACTGTTGCAGCTTAAAAAAATAGCAAGAGCACTGTGAAGTGAATATTTGAAAACAAAATTATCAAAAACAAGTTGTTTATTCCCAAGCAACTAAAGATAAATGAAAAACTCCTTAAAGAGGAAAACTCTTTAAGGGAGTTAAAATGCTCTAATGGTAATAGAATCTTAAGTCAGGTTTTGAAAAGTGCCAAGTTAAAAAAATAATTACCAAGTAATGAGTCAAAATGTAGTCTTTCTTGAATAACTCCCAGATAACCTAATCTATCTGGGGCTTTCCTGGTGGCTCAGACAGTAAAGAATCTGCCTGCGATGTAGGAGACCCAGGTTTGATCCCTGGATCGGGAAGATCCCTGGAGAAGGAAATGGCAACCCACTCCAGTATTCTTGCTTGGAAAATTCTGTGGATAGAGGAGTTTGGTAGGTTACAGTCTAAGGGGTTGCAAAAAGTTGGACACAACTGAGCAGCCAACACTTTCACTTTCAACCTAATCTAGGGTTTCCCTGGTGGCTCAGATGGTAAAGTTTCTGCCTGTAATGCAGGAGACACAGGAGATGCAGGTTCAATCCCTGGGTTGGGAAGAACCCCTGGTGAAGGGAATGGCGACCTACTTCAGTATTCTTGCCTGGACAATTCCATGGACAGAGGAGCCTGGTGGGCTACAGTCTATGGGGTCACAAAGAGTCAGACTGGACTGAATGACTAATGTACACACACACACAACTTAATCTATTCATTTAGTATTATATAACAAGCATAAATATGGCTTACTATATATGCTCATCTTGTGGTATAGCCCATTAAAAGTTATTTCCTTGCACAGAATCTCCATGAAATTTAAGGTATATGTATACTGTACATTTTGGAGAGAAACCAGCATGATGATACTAGTGCTCTATCAAAAAGAAGTGATAATACAGACTTATAGTAGTCGCACTCATAACTAAAGTAAGATTTCCATGTCATAGAAACTACTGCATTAGAATTTTGTATTGAACTGGTGTTTTTTCCCAAACACAACTCCATATCCTGCTTTAGAAAAAAAGAAGTAATTACAAGAACCATAGTTATTGATGCTTCCACAGCTTCAGAAGTCAGGATTACAAATGATCTTTTGTAATGATGCACTAGTCATCATTTAAAGAGGAATAAGAATGGGGAAACAGTGGAAACAGTGGCTGACTTTATTTTTGGGGCTCTAAAATCACTGCAGATGGTGACTGCAGCCATGAAATTAAAAGACACTTGCTCCTTGGAAGGAAAGTTATGACCAACCTAGACAGCGTATTCAAAAGCATAGATATTACTTTGTCAACAAAGGTCCATCTAGTCAAGGCTATGGTTTTTCCAGCAGTCATGTATGGATGTGAGAACTGGACTATAAAGAAAGCTGAGAGCTGAAGAATTGATGCTTTTGAACTGTGGGGTTGGAGAAGACTCTTGAGAGTCCCTTGGACTGCAAGGAGACCCAACCAGTCCATCCTAAAGGAGATCAGTCCTGGGTGTTTATTGGAAGGACTGATGATGAAGCTGAAACTCCTTTACTTTGGCCACCTGATGGGAAGAGCTCACTCACTGGAAAAGACCCTGATGTTGGGAAAGATTGAGGGCAGGAGGAGAAGGGGATGACAGAGGATGAGATGGTTGAATGGCATCACTGATTCAATGGACATGATTTTGGGTAAACTCTGGTAGTTGGTGATGAACAGAGAGGCTTGGTGTGCTGTGGTTCATGGGATCTCAAAGAGTCAGATACGATTGAACTGAACTGAAGAATAATTCTCATCATTTTGTATTTGAAATTTCCTCCCAGTTATCTGATATTGACAAGGTAGATCAGGATGTATGTTCACTGATACAGAGTCCTGGAAGCATGCATTCTTAAGCTTTGAAGGTAAGGTTTTATCATATCTAAAACAGACTTGAACTGCCACTAGTTGATTACTACTATAAAGAAAGCCTATATGTAATGTTTCCCATTTATTACTTTTGATAGACTCATTCCCAACTTTTAAATAGGGCCTTCTCACTCAGATGCTTTGGTATCTTCCCCCAAATACTTTATCTTGAAGAGTATACAGTTTCCAACTTATGGTGGTGTGACTTACAGACTTTTCAACTTAACAATGGTTAGAAAGTGATACACATTCAGTAGAAATATACATTCATTCTTTGAACATTGATTTTTTATCTTTTCCTGGGCTAGCAATATGTGCTATGATACTCTCTCGTGATGCTGGGTAGCTGCTGCTGCTGCTAAGTCACTTCAGTCATGTCCAACTCTGTGCGACCCCCTAGACGGCAGCCCATCAGGCTCCCTTGTCCCTGGGATTATCCAGGCAAGAACACTGGAGTGGGTTGCCATTTCCTTCTCCAATGCATGAAAGTGAAGAGTGAAAGTGAAGTCACTCAGTCGTGTCTGACTCTTAGCGACCCCATGGACTGCAGCGTACCAGGCTCCTTGCCTGGGATTTTCCAGGCAAGAGTATTGACTGGAGTGGGGTGCCGATGCTGGGCAGAGGCAGCCTCAATTCCCAGTCAACCCACCATTCCATGATCACAAGGAGAACTTGTGACCACTTATAACTATTCTGTACTCATACAACTATTTCATTTTTCACTTTCAGTACAGTATTCAATCAGTTACATTAGGGATTCAACACTTTATTTAAAATATGCTTCAGTTATCCATATACATGTATCTATTCTTTTTCAAATTATTTTCCCATGTAGGCTAAAGAATGGAGAAGGCAATGGCACCCCACTCCAGTACTCTTGCCTGGAAAATCCCATGGACGGAGGAGCCTGGGAGGCTGCAGTTCATGAGGTCGCTAAGAGTTGGACACGACTGAGCGACTTCACTTTCACTTTTCACTTTCATGCATAGGAGAAGGGAATGGCAACCCACTCCAGTGTTCTTGCCTGGAGAATCCCAGGGATGGGGGAGCCTAGTGGGCTGCTATCTATGGGGAAGCACAGAGTCAGACACGACTGAAGCGACTTAGCAGCAGCAGCAGCATAATGAGCTAAATTTCTTGTAACCTCCAAGGAGTATGATCTAGATACATTGCCATCCAGAACTTGTATTCAGTTGTATTGTATTCAGTATTCAGTTGTGCTTGAAGGAAGTTCAGGCCACCTCTCTCTCCACCCATTATATATCTCAAACACACTAAAAAAAATAAGCAAAGAGAGAAATGGTATTATACTGGACACTGGTGGAAATGTTTATACTGCCTCACTGTTTTATCACTTATCTCAACAGAGGGGTACTCACAAAGGGCAGCAGAAAGCTTACTGTGTGCAATCTGAAGTCATAGATAGGATATCATTCTTAACATAATACTGAGAAAGTTTTGTATGATTCTAGTACTTCCAAGAATACTGGAACCTCTCCTTAGAAGCTGGTTTGACTTTATTTCATGGACATTAAATTGTGTAATAGATAAATTGTTCCTTTTTGCACTAATTTTAATTTAAAAAAAGGCTTAACCAAAGTCCATGGCCCTATTATAAATGATATAGTTTAATACTTACTATTACTGTATTAGTCTAAATCTTCACTCATCTATACTCATATTATATATTTTTTTAAACCACTGTCCTTTAAGGTATGTTAACATTTCAGTATTTTATATATACTTTAAAATCTCCAAAAGTCTTTAATGGAATACAGAAGATACACATTTTCCCCACACTTTTAAATATGCAAAGTGAGGATGAATTCTATAATCTTTACCATGTAAAAGTTACATTTGATAGAATTTTATTTTTTCTTAAAGGTATTTAAATATATATATCTTACAATTGATGGTATCTTAGATATAATAAAACATGTAAATCAATCACATGAAACCAACTTGTTTAAAAGATCTAGTAACAACATAGATTTTCCTAAAATCTGCATAACTTTCAAAATGTCTACAGGTACAGCAATGAAAAATGATGCTCAAATTCAAGACACTGAAACAGTGTCAGAATTCTCTGTAAGAGCAACTACTTAGAATTGGGGATTTTAAGTGAGTGAAGTGTTTCCATTTTTAAAAATCCTAAATGTTCTAAACATTAGCGCTCATCTGAGAAAATCTCATGCTGTTCTTAATGTTCCCTGAAATTGAAGAATGACTAACCTATGTTCATGATTCACTATTTTGAATTTAAAGTTCAAATAAAATGAATAAAGAAACTAGACTATTACAAGAAAGAGTAGACACACACAAATCTGAAACTGCAATAAATAAAAACTATTTTCCAATCAACACTATGTTAACTAAAGGATCCAGCTAAACAAAGCTTCTGTAACTGGAAAATTCATCTAGTCTTTTTACTATAATCTTTGATTGACAACTCCACTTTGTTTGACATCTTCCTTCTTTAAAGTCAGTGGATTCCAACACAGGGTACAAACACCCTACGGGACATAGTGGATAATCCATGGGATCCAAGAAAAATGCCAAGACACTATACTGGCTTTTTTTCTAAAATAAGAATTAAAAGTTAAGCCAGAGTAATGTTTCATACAATGACTTAAACTGGTGCCACCATCCCACTTCTACATCAGATGGCCTTGAGCCACATATGACAAGTGGGGCATTTTGAAAGAAAGGTGAGGTCCACAAATCCAAGGAATTGGCAGTGGTGAGTTTTGCCAAGAAAATGCATTGGTCATAACAAACACCCTCTTCCAACAACATAAGAGAAGACTCTATACATGGACGTCACCAGATGGTCAACACCGAAATCAGACTGATTATATTCTTTGCAGCCAAGGATGGAGAAGCTCTATACAGTCAGCAAAAACAAGACCAGGAGCTGACTGTGGCTCAGATCATGAAATCCTTATTGACAAATTCAGACTTAAATTGAAGAAAGTAGGGAAAACCACTAGACCATTCAGGTATGACCTAAATCAAATCCCTTATGATTATACAGTGGAAGTGAGAAATAGATTTAAGGGCCTAGATCTGATAGATAGAGTGCCTGATGAACTATGGAATGAGGTTCGTGACATTGTACAGGAGACAGGGATCAAGAATATCCCCATGGAAAAAAAATGCAAAAAAGCAAAATGGCTGTCTGGGGAGGCATTACAAATAGCTGTGAAAAGAAGAGAAGCGAAAAGCAAAGGAGAAAAGGAAAGATATAAGCATCTGAATGCAGAGTTCCAAAGAATAGCAAGAAGGGATAAGAAAGCCTTCTTCAGCGATCAATGCAAAGAAATAGAGGAAAACAACAGAATGGGAAAGACTAGGGATCTCTTCAAGAAAATCAGAGACACCAAAGGAACATTTCATGCAAAGATGAGCTCGATAAAGGACAGAAATGGTATGGACCTAACAGAAGCACAAGATATTAAGAAGAGATGGCAAGAATACACAGAAGAACTGTACAAAAAAGATCTTCACGACCCAGATAATCAGCATGGTGTGATCACTGACCTAGAGCCAGACATCCTGGAATGTGAAGTCAAGTGGGCCTTAGAAAGCATCACTACAAACAAAGCTAGTGGAGGTGATGGAATTCCAGTTGAGCTATTCCAAATCCTGAAAGATGATGGTGTGAAAGCACTGCACTCTATATGCCAGCAAATTTGGAAAACTCAGCAGTGGCCACAGGACTGGAAAAGGTCAGTTTTCATTCCAATCCCAAAGAAAGGCAATGCCAAAGAATGCTCAAACTACTGCACAATTGCATTCATCTCACACGCTAGTAAAGTAATGCTCAAAATTCTCCAAGCCAGGTTTCAGCAATATGTGAACCGTGAACTTTCTGATGATCAAGCTGGTGTTAGAAAAGGCAGAAAAACCAGAGATCAAATTGCCAACATCCTCTGGATCATGGAAAAAGCAAGAGAGTTCCAGAAAAACATGTATTTCTGCTTTATTGACTATGCCAAAGCCTTTGACTGTGTGGATCACAAGAAACTGTGGAAAATTCTGAAGGAGATGGAAATACCAGACTACCTGATCTGCCTCTTGAGAAACTTGTATGCAGGTCAGGAAGCAACAGTTAGAACTGGACATGGAACAACAGACTGGTTCCAAATAGGAAAAGGAGTACGTCAAGGCTGTATACTGTCACTCTGTTTATTTAATTTATATGCAGAGTACATCCTGAGAAATGCTGGACTGGAAGAAACACAAGCTGGAATCAAGATTGGCGGGAGAAATATCAATCACCTCAGATATGCAGATGACACCATCCTTATGGCATAAAGTGAAGAGGAACTCAAAAGCCTCTTGATAAAAGAGAAAGTGGAGAGTGAAAAAGTTGGCTTAAAGCTCAACATTCAGAAAACGAAGATCATGGCATCTGGTCCCACCACTTCATGGGAAATAGATGGAGAAACAGTGGAAACAGTGTCAGACTTCATTTTTCTGGGCTCCAAAATCACTCCAGATGGTGACTGCTGCCATGAAATTAAAAGACGCTTACTCCTTGGGAGGAAAGTTATGACCAACCCAGATGGCATATTCAAAAGCAGAGACATTACTTTGCCAACAAAGGTCCGTCTAGTCAAGGCTATGGTTTTTCCTGTGGTCATGTATGGATGTGAGAGTTGGACTGTGAAGAAGGCTGAGCGCCAAAGAATTGATGCTTTTGAACTGTGGTGTTGGAGAAGACTCTTGAGAGTCCCTTGGACTGCAAGGAGATCCAACTGGTCCATTCTGAAGGAGATCAGCCCTGGGATTTCTTTGGAAGGAATGATGCTAAAGCTGAAACTCCAGTACTTTGGCCACCTCATGCAAAGAGTTGACTCGTTGGAAAAGACTCTGATGCTGGGAGGGATTGTGGGCAGGAGGAGAAGGGGACAACAGAGGATGAGATGGCTGGATGGCATCACTGACTTGATGGACATGATTCTGAGTGAACTCCAGGAGTTGGTGAGGGACAGGGAGGCCTGGAGTGCTGCAATTCATGGGGTCGCAAAGATTCGGACATGACTGAGCGACCGATCTGATCTGATCTTATACTTCAATGTATACCTAGTTAAGAGGATTTAAGGATTATATTAACCAGTTTCCCAAACACATACAAAACACCCTTGCAAAGCAGATCAGAAACTTAAATGGACCCACGCAAAAAAACATGAGATTAACGATAGTACTAAAAGTGTGACCACCATTCAACTACAAGCAAGGATCCCCTCCCCTTTTAACTTTTTATTTTGTATTGAGGTATAGACAATTAACAAACAATGTTGTGATAGTTTCAGGTGAACAGTGAAGGGACTAGGCCATATATATATACATGTATCCATTCTCTCCAAACTTGCCTCCCATCCAGGCAGTCACATCACATTGAACAAAGGTCTCTGTGCTATACAGTGGGTCCCTTTTGGTTATCTATTTTAAATATAGCAGAGCATATATGTTCATTCCAAACTTCCTAATTACCCTCCCTCTACTCTTAATATAAGTTCTTTGTCAACACTTTGTGAGGCTGAAAAAAAGACCAGCTATTCAGAGCTGAGAATTTGAAATATATATGTACATCCATTACTTCTTCTAACAATGAATCTCATTCCAGTTTCCTTGAGATATTTGATGCTAATGATGGCCTAAAGCAACTATGATTTGCAAAACTCTAAAAAGATTAAAGCATATAGAAGATGTAACCATTTAAATTATATATTATATATTTACTTTTAGTGAAAAGTGGGTTTATTTATTATTTTCATTATTGTTCTGTTCATAAGGTAAGACTGTGTTTCCCAGGATCCCTTGGAGTTTGTGCGGTCAGTTAATAATTCTAACCAACAGAAGGTGAACCTCAAGTGATATGTGCTCTTCTCAACCTGGGCCACTTACACCTCCTCTGTGATTTCTCCCCCAAGCTAGAAATTTGGAAACAGATGTTGAAGATGATGAAGCCACAAGTTGAAAGGCACTGAAGCCCTTAAATTTTCCCTTGGAGGTAATCAACCCATGGATCAGAAAGGCCCATTTGGATATTATGTCATGAAAAGAAAACTTCTATGATATTAAGCCTCTGATATTTTGAGGTTTATTTGTCACAAAAGCTAATATTAACTACATCACTATTATTTATAGATAATACGTATGTGTACATATATATACATATATATATATAATGTATATATTGTAAACAGTCATGGTAAGTCTAGTTAACCTCTATCACCACACATACATTTTTTTTCTTGTGATGAGAACTTCTAATATTTACTCTCTTAGCAACTTCCAAGTCCACATTATAGTACTATTATCTATAGTAACCATGTTGTACATTACAACCCCAGGACTTATATCTATGCATTCATTTTGTTTGTTTGTTTAGGTTCCACATGTAAGTAAGATTATATTTGTCTTTCTCTGACTTATTTCACTTAGCATAATGCCCTCAAGGCCCATTCATGTTGTCACAAACAATAAAACTTCTTTCTTTCCTATGGCTAAACAGTCTTCCTCTGTGTGTGTTTATATATAACTTTATTTATTTATTCACCCATCCAGGGAAAGATTATTTCCATGACTTGACTAGTGTAAACAATGCTGCCATGAACATCATGTTCAGATATCTTTCCCAGTTACTGTTTTATTTTCCTTTAGATAAATATCCAGAAATGGAATTGCTGGATCATATGATAGAACTGGGAAATAGATGGGGAAACAGTGGAAACAGTGTCAGACTTTATTTTTCTGGGCTCCAAAATCACTACAGATGGTGACTGCTGCCATGAAATTAAAAGACGCTTACTCCTTGGAAGGAAGGTTATGACCAACCTAGATAGCATATTCAAAAGCAGAGACATTACTTTGCCAACAAAGGTCCGTCTAGTCAAGGCTATGGTTTTTCCTGTGGTCATGTATGGATGTGAGAGTTGGACTGTGAAGAAGGCTGAGCGCCAAAGAATTGATGCTTTTGAACTGTGGTGTTGGAGAAGACTCTTGAGAGTCCCTTGGACTGCAAGGAGATCCAACCAGTCCATTCTGAAGGAGATCAGCCCTGGGATTTCTTTGGAAGGAATGATGCTAAAGCTGAAACTCCAGTACTTTGGCCACCTCATGCGAAGAGTTGACTCGTTGGAAAAGACTCTGATGCTGGGAGGGATTGAGGGCAGAAGGAAAAGGGGACGACAGAGGATGAGATGTCTGGATGGCATCACTGACTCGATGGATGTGAGTCTGAGTGAACTCCGGGAGTTGGTGATGGACAGGGAGGCCTGGCGTGCTGCGATTCATGGGGTCGCAAAGAGTCGGACACGACTGAGTGACTGACGTGATCTGATGATAGAACTATTTTTAATTTTTGAAGAACCTCCATCTGTTTTCCATTGTGGCTCTAGCCAAATTACATTTCCAATAACAATGCACAATTCCCTTTTCTCTACAAACTGTGTATATTTTATAATTGTATATAATATGTTAGGTTCAAAAATGTAAACTTATTTAGAAAAATAAAGAACACATTCACTAAATCTGTATGTATAAATACATACACAGAAACAAGCAAACATTTTTTAAAACCATGGTACATTACTATAATAATATTTGGTAGATAAAGCTTTGGGTAACAGTTTTTCACATTTTATTCAGCTTTGTAGGCACTTCTTTCCATGAACTGCTGTGAATGTTTCCATTTTCCATATGAAAAAGTTTAAAAGAGCCAAGCCCTTTTCTTAGGCAATATTCAAAAGTCATTCTCCTCACACCAATTCAGTGACCTAGGCATAACCTGATAGTTAACAGCATGTTTCTGATAACAAAAAAACAATAGAGATTAAGATAACATTGAATTTATTTTTCAAGTCAGATTACACATTTTCTCTTTAGGTTATGATCCAATTACTGAATCTAAGGATTATTAAATATGGAAGTTTAAGAAGCCATCTAATGCCTTTAGTAAATTGGGACATTCACATAGATATTGTTAAATAAGCCCATAGATATAGGTACATTAAATTATTACTTATACAGCCCAACATGTTTAAAATACTCATTCAAATTTTTTCTTGTGGATTTTATAACCTTTTACTCATTTTTGATTTGAGGAGACAGGTATCTGTTATCTGAGAGAACTTTATCTAAATATGCTTTTAGCTTTTGAAGAAATAAACTTGGACTTCGCTGGTGGTCCAGTGGTTAAAAGTCCACCTGATAATGCAGGTGAGATGGATTCAATTCTTGGTCAAGAACTACTGAGCCTGCATACCTAGAGCTGGTGCTCTGCAACAAGAGAAGTCACTGCAATGAGAAGACCGCTCATTGCAAGGAAGAATAGCCCCAGCTCACCACAACTAGAGAAAGCTCGTGTGCAGCCACAAAGACCCAGCACAGTGAAAAATAAATAAGTAAATTTTAAAAAATAAAGAAATAAACTGTATTTGGTGCTAAATATATGAAAACATAGTTGTGACATACATAAAGTTATAGGATAAATATTTTTCCTCCCCCTTATCAATTTGAGAGAGCTTTAAGGAACTACTGTTAAACACTTGATGATATCCCTCATGTCAGGATACTTCCCTCAATACTACCTACCTTAATACACCTCACCAACTACCAGCCAGATTTTCCACCTATTCAAAATCCTTACCAAGATTGCACCAACCATGCATCTTCTATTTCAGTCCACCCACAGGCATCTTAAACTATCCATTTCCTCTGGACCCAAACGATACGTAAAACCCAAGGTATAACTGAGCACATGACACTCCTGCTCAGATCAGCCCTGTGGTTAGAAATAGCCTATTACACCTCCCCTTGTCAGTGAGAGGCTTTCCTGGTGGCTCAGCTGGTAAAGAATCTGCCTGCAATGTGGGAGACCTGGGTTCAATCCCTGGGTTGGGAAGATCCCCTAGAGAAGGGAATGGCTACCCACTCCAGTATTCTGGCCTAGAGAACTCCACAGACTGTATAGTCCATGGGGTCGCAAAGAGTCAGACACAACTGAGCAACTTTCACTTTGTCAGTGAGCTCTGCATTACTGGTATTTTCAAAAGTTATCAATCAACTCAAGTATGGGGTACAACAAAACATGTTAATCGGTTTTTGAGCAATCACAAAAGGTTATTTAGAAACAGATCGACACATTCAGCAAACACTGGTGATGCCACAAGTGACAGCAGAGCTCCCGGAAACAACACTTCTAGTAGCAAATCTAAAAGCATCCGTGAAATCATACTTACAATGCAGGTAATTCATTACTTTATCACCATGCTCTATCTATTCTTATATCACTTGTTAATATTTGTGCCTAGTAAGACTACTACGTAGAAACAACTTTCAAAAGTAACAGATTTTAAAACAAAGAAATCTTGCAGTAACCTTAAAAAAAAAAGAAAAAGAAATCCAAATTCTAACATGGACCAGAAGATTTTAGCCTAAATTCTGCTGATCTTAAGTTAACAATAAAACAGAATCAAATGGTCAGGCTATTCAGAAGCATAATGTCTTTATGCTTACCTAGTATCTTAAATGCATTTAAAGAAAATTTTCCAGTGGGAAAGTAGTAATATAAACTTCATCACAGGAAATAAAAATGATGTGTTCATTTTCTCAAACACTTTGCAGTAGCCATTAAATATATCTTTTCTCTTTTTCTCCCCTCACTTCCTCTCTCTCCCTCTTCTTACCCCCCTCCCGTGTATGTATGTGTACACAAGCACACTCACCACACATACAGAAGGGAAAACACAGGCTAGAAATATTACTATACCATTTTGACTTTTACATTTTTTTAATGACATATATTTTACCTTTTTTATGCTTAAGATTTAGTTAATTGCTCAAGTCATATCCAACTCTTTTCGACCCCAAGGACTGTAGCTCACCAGGCTCCTCTGTCGAGGGGATTTTTCAGGCAAGAATACTGGAGTGGGTTGCCATTCCCTTCTCCAAGGGATCTTCTGGAACAAGGGACTAAAGGGTGTTGTGTCTCCTGCATCTCCTGCATTACAGGTGGATACTTTATCATCTGAACCACCCATTTACTGGGCTGTAAGCACTGTACAAAGAGATCCATATCACATGTCATTCATTCATGCATACATATATTCAGTATTTATTCAATATGGATGATATACCAGGGAATATTTGGATGGTAGGAATACTGTAGTGAACAAGGCCAGGTCCCTGGCTCTTGGAAAATATAATCAAATGGAGGAAATAGACAATAAACAAATAAACAAGTTAAAACAGACTTCCAACTTAATATGGAGATGTTACTGTTCCTAACTCACCAACAAGACATCAAAGGCATATATGCACAAGGAAAAGGTACAGAGAGAAGATGACAGGAGATGACTATGGGTATCAGTAGATCACTGAAACCAACAACATTTTGGAAGCTGGGAAACAGAAGGACATGAAGGTAACTAACTCAGTAGACCAAAGGAGGGTGGCATATATGCCCTTAGCAATGGGAACATAATAGTTCATGCTGCAGAACTCCCAAGGAGTTTAGGACTCCAAGATCAGGTACCTCTAGAGGCAGGGGTGCTGTGAGGGGCTAAATAAAGTACATGTGACATATATTTTTAAAATGTGTCAGATTCCAGATTCTGATAACTATCATGTTTGAAATGTAAATTTCAAGCCACTCTTTGAAAGCATTGATAAAGAGGCTTTAGATTCTTGGTAAACACAAAAATATAATGACTAGAATTAAAACTAAAATGAAAAATACAGAAGCCATAATATTAGCACTTCTTGGAACAGAAGTAACATTACTAGTCTCACATAAAGGGAAGGATACTTGCCAGCCACAGAGGATTCACCTAACACAAAAGCAATAAATTCTGAAACAAGATTTCTCCACTTGCATATTTAAAAATAGTTTTTCTCCAAAATCAAGAAGCAAAATAATACCACCCAAACCTCTTCCTTTCTATTGTTGATTGGTCTTTACTCTAGAATCAAAATTAATCATTACTAATAATGCGACCTCATTTTTTCCTTAAGAGAACCCTAAGCACTAAGTGTTCCTAGATATGCTCAGGTTAACACACACACAGCACAAGTCTGTGAGAATGAGGAAATGAAAGTGTTATTGCTATTACTCTGATAACAACATGAAGCGCTGAGAAAGTCACTTGCCAGAGCTCATAAAGCCGACTGAAGGAGAAGAATTCTGGTTTTAATGTGTCTGAGTCTGGCAGTTTATTCCCCTAAGACAATGTTCAACACATATTTGCCTCGTTTTACATACAGTAGAAATTTCTCAAACCAAAAGCAACTAACTGTATTTTATAGCTAGAAAATGGATGTGGCTACACAATTTCATTACAGTGTGCATGACATACCCCTTTTTAAAATGTTCCCTTTCTTCCAAAGATATAATTACATCATCTACTGACATTTTCTGAGTTTGATATGTAAGTGTACTTTATTATTCTCCCATTAAGCTACAAGCCGCTGATAAAATGCCAATGGCTTGAATAAAGAGCACAGTGACATTTTACTGCAGGGTCACTGCGCTATGGACAGAATGCCAGCCCTCCACTTGAATGTATTGCATATTGTCTAGCTGTGTTTCTTAAGCATCACTTCTCAAAGGCTTCAAGGTTCTTGGGAATTGTTGATGAAATAAAGGGGAAAACGAGCAGGTTCTAATTATCTTGTCAAGATTCTTCTTGTGAACATTTATTTGGACAACTCACAAAAAAGCAAGCATCTCATTTACTAATTAAGAATATCATTTCTCTTAAAAAAATTGTATTAGTATCTTTGAAATTGTAGAGTGGGGTCTAGAGGATCAGTCCTGAAGCAACACTGCATATTGAAATGTCAGTAAAAGTGCAATGGAGAGAAGGCAGGCTTTGGAGCTACCATGTTTCATCTGGCCAAGAAATTACTCAATATGAGACTCAGTTTTCTATTTTGAAAAATGAAGGTAATCATATATACCTCAAAGGTATGTTCTGGGCTTCCCAGGTGGCGAAAGCAGTAAAGAACCTGCCTGCCAATGAAGGAGACATAGAGATGTGGGTTCAATCCCTGGGTCAGGAAGATCCCCTGGAGGAGAGCACAGCAACCTACTCTAGTATTCTTGCCTAGAGAATCCCCATGGACAAAGGAGCTTGGAGGGCTACAGTCCATAGGGTCGCAAAGAGTCAGACAGAACTGAAGCAACTTAGCATGCACACAAGGTATGTTCTGATGTTTAAATACAACAGCTTATTTAGAATACTTAGCTCTGTAACAGAGGTGCATGTGTCTGTGCTAAGTCACTTTCTAGCAAGCTCCAGGAAATGGTGAAGGACAGGGAAACCTGACATGCTGCAGTCCATGGGGTCACAAAGAGTGGGACAAGACTGAATGACTGAACAACAAATCCTTTGTATCCTAAATAAGTAAGTGGGAGATTACTAATTTAACAAAGAAGTTTCTGATGTCAAAGGGATTAAAAGGAGTCTGGAGAAGGCAATGGCACCCCACTCCAGTACTCTTGCCTGGAAAATCCCATGGG